>NC_064628.1:5032500-6232500 GCF_023864275.1 Schistocerca cancellata | reverse complement strand
AATATTTCAACATAACATCGATACTTTCTACGGGTCGATATACGGTGCATCTCGCCTACCATCAAAGTCGACGGTCCCGGAGCCGTCTGAGTCGATTTCCTCGATCATCATGTCTAGCTCTTCCTCCGTGATCTTGTCGTCCAGCTCTCGCAGGATCTCCCTCAGGACGCCAGTCGTGATGTACCCGTTACCTGGAACAAAATATTTTCCGCATGTTCACATTCGTAGAAGTCTAGTACATTTTCTGAGAACAGCTACTTATATCTCGACGTATTTGTCACACTACTTTATGCCCCTCAGAGAATATTATCAAGGGGAATCCCGATGGTCCGGTAGCCTTCCTAGTTAGAATTAGGGCAGGAGATAGATAAGACCTAACGAAGAGAGACGAATTAAGTTTATTTATTTAATCGTATGGCTAGGGCCCCCCCGTCGCGCAGACCGTTCGCCGGATGCCAGTCTTTCAATTTGACGCCACTTCGGCGACCCGCAGTCGATGAGGATGAGATGATGATGATGAGGACAGCACGACACCCGGTCCCTGGGCGGAGAAAATTCCCCGACCCAGCCGGGAATCGAACCCGGGCCGAGAGGATTGGCAATCCGTCACGCTGACCATTCGGCTACCGGGGGCGGACGACGAGTTAAGTGAAAGGTTCGTTTAGTAACGACGAAAGCGTCAAACGCCAGTGTTAAGTTTGCAAGAAAGACGTTGTGCACTGCGAGAGATTTTTCTGTTACAATAGTCCCTAGAAGTATCAAAAGTTACACTGTTCCCTGACACAGATACCTCTCGAAATGACCATTATGGTGGAACGAGAGGATTCCGTGTTCACACGGGAGCTTACTTCCAGGTATACTTAACTCGCAAAAGTCATCGATGGAACTTGGAAGGGGTAAGTGATACTGCAATCGGAAGTACTCTTCGCTACACACAATCATCTCGAGATAACATAGAGCGAAGTAAAAGTGGCACATCTAACAAGTTACAGGTAACGTTTTGATTATCATTACATTTGAGATAAATGTCAGCGTGTTTCATACCCTTATTAGTATAATGAATATTACAGGAGTCAGCGGAATAAGTGACGAGAATAGAAAGGATATAAAAGACAGATGGGTATTAGCAACAAAAAATTTCTGGGAAAAATAAATTTGTTACTATCGAACATAAATGTAGGTGTTAGTAAGTCTGTTCTTAAAGGTGCCAGCAACCCCCAACCACAGCTGGGTAACGTTATTCAAAAAGTGATCTTCGTTAATCAGTAGTCCGTCACTAAAAAAGTTAACTTTGGTAAACGTTAAAGCGTTGCTTTAGAAGAAAAAAACTTTGGAAATTTGTGGTAAGGTCTTATCGATCCCTAAGCTTAAACACTACTTAATAGAACTTAAACTAACGTACGCTAAGGACAACACACAAACCCAAGCCCGAGGGAGGACTCGAACCTCCGACGATGGGAGCCGACTTTACAAGAGATTTATCAGAAGTTAACGTCAGTCGTTAACTTGTAATAGTAAACTTTATGTTGTGAATGTAGTGAGATGAGCAAGTGAACCAAATGCAATACTGTTACTTAAATAAAAATATCTTGGTAGTGGAAGTTTAGGTAGAATATCGACATAACTAAAAAAGAACAGTTGAACGATTTAATCATTTAGTTTTATAATTATTTAGTTGCCAATGTCAAATCATGGGAGACACAAATTACTGTACAGGAGCATCAGATAATATCTGACATAAGGTGCATATTTCCATTCATGAATATCAACATGTTAAACTTTGCATCCGAGAGCGAGGCTCGTTTAGGAGACAAGAATGTCTTTGCCCACGAAAAAACAGTCGTTCCACTGCAACATCCGATGGTGTTGTGCTATTATATTTAATAAACAAATTTGCTGAAACCTGTTCCACAAGAAATACCGCAGGTAGCTTAATTTGAATTTCAGTGAAAAGGTGTCTACTTAATAAGATGTTGCTCTTATCAAATTTGCCCATCAACAGTGTGTCCTCCCAAAGTTCTCCTCGACCTTGAACTTTCACTGAGGTTTTAAGTTTTTGTCAGATTCTCAGACGACTTTGATTTGATGACTTGTTCGCAACAAAAAGTTTACTTTGCATTGGTCGATACTGTCTTGAGACACAGCAGTGCCAATTTCTGCAATGCCAAAAGATTCTGCAGACTGTCTTATTTTTGTAACTGCTTCTACTGGATCTGCAGTCGATATCTGAATCCCCAAGATTGATTTTCTGTTTTGGCTTTCCTCGGCTGGAGCCTACCCTCACTGTTTCTTCAAACTGGACATACCGCTGTTCATCTGCTTTTTGTATGTATTGTTTCAAATTGTTGAAGCTCGAAATGTGAGCTCTGACTGCTGATTTTTTAGGCAAGCACAAGTTTATAATCGAAAAGTACTTGTTCTCCCAACTTGTAAACAAAATTGCAAAAGAATTCTGAAAAAGAGATTTATTTTAAGTTTGTTAAGTGAGGAACTGAGGAAAAATAAAGTCAATAGCTTATAAAAAAGCACATTCTCGGTACAAAATAAACGTGTTATGTCTTCTCTTATGTTATTCCAAAACCTATAGCATTTCTTATTTCACCATCTATCGCTGACCCTAAAAAAATTGCATTCTTTAATCGAAAAAGTCTGTAGTTAGTGGAATAACACGGTAGATAATGAAGTTTTGCGTGATAACGAAATGGCGAAGTACTCTTCTTTTTGCGTGCTATCATTTACCAAAATCTCATTTCGATATCTCAAACCGTGTATGAAATGTAAGGAATGTTGTGGATAATTCACTCTGGCTTTATCACTGGCGCGGCGCGATCCCAAATGAATGTGCTATGTCAGATCAGTTTTCTCGAGATTGGTGACGGATAGAGACCTCAACCCAAGTCTAAAGAAAAATTCAATATGTTAGCTGAATTTCATACGCTGCAACATATTATGTAAATGCACCAAAGGAAAAATCTTAGCGACCTATATTTTTTGCTAACTTGTTCGAATTTCGCACACTCTATTACTTTTACATAAATATCACAATAACAATGACCATTAACAAAATGATGGACACATGATCATGAACCAGACGTGTAAAGCTATAAGTAAAGCAAAAGTTAATTTTTTTATCGAATAGTTTCTGCAAAATCGTTTGAGAAAGACAGCAGGGTAAACACTTCGATTCTTTCATCGCTGACTGGCCGAAAGGTTTCAGACAAGAAAAGGTTTCCGAAGAAACGAATGATCTTGTCTAGCGTTTTGGACGAAAATTGGTCACTGCACATTGACTAGCGTACCCTGCGCGGACCATACTTAAGGCGAACTCGGAAAAGAAACAACAACAAACAGCCTTTACCTAGTCATTCTCGCTTGCACTCGATTGCTTACATCTGTCTCGCGCAACCTGGCTAGCCACACACCTACATGAACCGCACTTGTCAGAGCATGGTTTCCACGGGCGGTGCGGCGTCATGCCATAAATAGCAGGTACCTAATTGTCGAATAACGGTCTCAAAGAAACTTAAAAGAAGTTACACGGTCCGTTAACGTTTTTAAAAGTTAATTTAAAGTTAATCCGTTACTCGAAAAGTTTACTTCGTTAATTCACTATTAACAGATCAACGGTATTGTACCCAGATATATGCAGCCAACCCTCGATTCTTTAAAGAATCAAATTCTTTAAAGAATCTTTAAAGTATGAAGAATAAAGAGAATCGATTATTTAAAGAATCGAAAGAATCTAACACCCATGTACAAAACAATTTCTAGCGCCTGATTGCTTTACAAATGACGTAATGTGTTAAGTATTTGAGGTTAGGTATGTAAAGCCCTTACGTTTAAAGACACAGAACCGTAATTATGTTGGCTTTAATTAGCTTCGGGTTATCCGCCCATAAATTAACAGGAAAGTTTAGAAAAGGTTTCAGTTACGTTTGAAGTTTGTTCATTGTCACACACTGGACGAGTAACGTCCGAGCGATTTGCGTTCCATTTTAACAAAAGCTAGTTTTCCACCCATATCAACGTATATGACGTCCTACCCCCTGAAGTATGTGTCGCACAATGATATAACAGTGCAGGAAAATTCAGTGGTATATGTAGATACTGTCTACAAAACTATTATGAACTGAAATAGTAATGAAGAATTAACAGATTAAGATGTCACGCTTGGTACTGAAGTTCTAGTACATGAAAAGCGAAAGTCCAGTAATTGATAAATTTCTTTTCTTTTCCATTATTTTGTATGTATGTGTACGTGTGGGGGGTGGGGGACGGGGGAGTGCCAGCAAAATAAAAATTTCGGAAATGTTACAGATTATGTGTAAAAGTATTTTTCAAGCCGCTATATGCTCTCGTTCTAAAATACTGGATGAATATAGCCTCAAGACATATGTACACAATTCCTAATTTGAATACTTTTCTTATTGTGTAACACATACCCACCGATTTGTCATTCAGTATCAGAGTACCTACTTTTAAAGGCAAAGGTGGCCCTGCTGTATGAACCAACTACCGTCCATTTCTGCTCCTCTCCCACACTATTATGATATTTGAACATATCCTTGTCAACAGACTGCGAAATATGGACCAGTTCTCAATAAATCAATGTGGGTTTGAGCAGGGATGTAGCACGATACAAGTAATTTTTGTCAGCTGATGGAGAAATTTCTTGAGAAAAGGAGGTCACTACAGTTTGCCTTTCTTGACCTTGGGAAGGCATTCGATCGCCTATCACTTCAGATGATATGGTATGCTTTTCGCGATCATTAAGTTCCTGAAACTTACATACACTGGCTTAAATTGCTATTCAAATTCACTAACAGAGCTGACTGACAGCTGCCCTGTTACTATTAGCGATCATCACGGCTCAACTATGTCTCCACCGCTCATGTTACCGCAGTGGATATCTTAACGAGCAGCCTACAGAAGTATGTATCGTGACAATGCTATACGCTGAAGGTATGATGCTTGAGGCGAATACCTGGAAGGATCTTCAAACTCAAGTCGAAAGATGCATCGATTTGACATCCGTTTAAATTCTCCTCGAATTACGCAAATTAATGGCAATTCTCTCACCAAGGTGAATACATTCCAGTACCGACGATCTCGATCACTGAGTAACGACTATGTGAGTGCGGAATCACAGCTAATAGAATGCGATTCAGAGACTTACTGATGTTCTTTGTGATAATAAGATCCCAGTAGGCCTAAAACCAAAGATAAGAAAATGAAAGAATGTTGAGAGCAGTTGCATTATATGGTATCAAATGTTGGCCCGCCCCTGGGAGTCCTGAGACTCACTCTGTGTTATGAAAATGCTGATACTGAGAAACAAATGGTTCAAATGGCGCTGACCACTATGGGACTTCACTTCTGAGGTCATCAGTCCCCTAGAACTTAGAACTACTTAAACCTAACCAACCTAAGGACATCACACCCATCCATGCTCGAGGCAGGATTCGAACCCGCCGTAGCGGTTGCGTGGTTCAGACTGTAGAGCCTAGAACCGCTCGGCCACTCTGGCCGGCTGATACTGAGAAGATCTTAGACATTTCTCTGGTCGACCATATCAACAACACAACGATTCGACAACTAGTTTGAGTGTCTCGAATCAATGGGAAGATGCAAGAATGGATACTTCGTTAGTATGGACACATCGTACGGGTCGTGTTCAGTTCAGTCATCAGCTCAACCTGTCATACAACAGTAAGAGACATGAATTTAGGTGGCTAGACACTATAAACTCAGCTCTACGATCAAGAACCCTAAATCCACGGGAAAATTTAGATCGTAAGAAATGGCATGATGTGATCCAAAAAACCGACCCCGTTTCAACTGGAAGGCGCTAGGAAGAAGAAGAAGACCGTTTATATACAGGTACCATCCTTCTTTGCGGGATGTACTCTTGACCAAATGAAGTGTCCCTACCAAGAGGACAGAACCTAAGTGTGGACACTGTACGGAAGTTATTTAACAATATTAATTCATTTTAGTTTATTAATGAAATGAAATGATCGTATGGCATTTTTGGCCGGGATGCCCCAGGCGGGGAAGTGCGGCCGCTGTATTGCAACTTGTTTTTAGTTGACGCCACTTCGGCGACTTGCGAGTCAGTGATGATGAAATAATGATGGAGAACACGCAACACCCAGTCATCACGTGGCAGAAAAAATCCCTGACCCCGCCGGGAATCGACCCCCGACCCCGTGCGCCGAAAGCGAGAACGCTACCGCAGGACCAGAATTGCATTGTTGACGACAGTATCAGTGATTCAGCATGTTTCTTAATTTCTTTTCTCTGACACCAGAGTAAGAACGATAGCATTGAGGGTCAAACAGATAATTTTATGATACACGATGCACGTCGGCTGGTCTAAGTGGCAGTAAATAAAGGTTTATTTCATGAGTAGCTCTTGTTATTTCTTAAAAAAGAACTTTCCTCAAATACATACGAGCTGTGGGGCACCAGGTATCACCTGTGCAAAATATATTAAGTTTAGAAAGTATCATCGAAGTGAAAGTGATTCTACTATCTAATGTTCGCTGCGTGAATGTTGCAGCTCCTTTAGAGGAGTCCTTTTGGAGAGAACGGGAAGATTGGGGGGGGGGGGGAGGGGAGAGAGAAGGGGGAGGGGAGAGAGAATTTGGAGGGGAGTGGGATTGCTGTGCCAACCTCCTCTCATTTCAGAGTAGCACTTACATCGAATGTTCTCAATTATTTCGTGGTACAATTCCAGGAGTATGAAAGTTATTCTCTTATGTATTAGCACATGTTCTGTCATTATGTCCCTCCGTAGAGTCAGTGTTTTCCACAAGTCCTTTCCTTGTGTATTTTACGGAAAACATCTTCATTTCTTATCTCACCAGTGCCTTTAATTTTCAGTACCCTTCTGTTTCACTACACTTCAAAAGCTTCGATTGTCTTCTTTTTCGGTTTCAAATTCATATTATTAACGACAAATCCCAAGAATGAGTCTGTGTTATTTATGACAAACACCCAAAAACGGACGTCAGCAGAGTTGGCACAATGAAATATTTGAACAGCAAGCTGCACATAGTTTGCTAAGTGGCGTTGCAGATCCCGTAATAAGAGTGTTCCTTGTGAATGTATAAAAAGTAAGTGTGTGTGTGTCGACAACGGAGGTGAAGAAGTTGGTTTTCGGATGCTGTATTCGCAGTGGGTAACCAGAGGTTGCGTCGCCTCACCCTCCTTGTCGTAGAGCCTGAACGCCTCCCGGAGCTCCTGCTGCATCGCCTCGGCGTCCTCCTCCACCAGGAATCTGGCCGCCAGCTGCACGAACTCGTCGAACTCCAGCTGCCCAGAGCCTGCAAGTCGAATAAGTGTAAGTGTTCAGGTAACGGAGAAGGAAAAGCGCAAATTATGAATCTTCAAAACCGAATTACCGTCCAACGTATTAAGATTTCAGCAAACTTGAACCTAATGGCTAGATCTACTATACAGGGTGTTACAAAAAGGTACGGAAAAACTTTCAGGAAACATTCCTCACACACAAATAAAGAAAAGATGTTATGTGGACATGTGTCCGGAAACGCTTAAGTTCCATGTTAGAGCTCATTTTAGTTTCGTCAGTATGCACTGTACTTCCTCGATTCACCGCCAGTTGGCCCAATTGAAGGAAGGTAATGTTGACTTCGGTGCTTGTGGTGACATGCGAGTCATTGCTCTACAGTACTAGCATCAAGCACATCAGTACGTAGCATCAACAGGTTAGTGTTCATCACGAACGTGGTTTTGCAGTCAGTGCAATGTTTACAAATGCGGAGTTGGCAGATGCCCATTTGATGTATGGATTAGCACGGGGAAATAGCCGTGGCGCGGTACGTTTGTATCGAGACAGATTTCCAGAACGAAGGTGTCCCGACAGGAAGACGTTCGAAGCAATTGACCGGCGTCTTAGGCAGCACGGAACATTCCAGCCTATGACTCGCGACTGGGGAAGACCTAGAATGACGAGGACACCTGCAATGGACGAGGCAATTCTTCGTGCAGTTGACGTTAACCCTTAATGTCAGCGTCAGAGAAGTTGCTGCTGTACAAGGTAACGGTGACCACGTCACTGTATGGAGAGTGCTACGGGAGAACCAGTTGTTTCCGTACCACGTACAGCGTGTGCAGCCACTATCAGCAGCTGATTGGCCTCCACGGGTACACTTCTGCGAATGGTTCATCCGACAATGTATCAATCCTCATTTCAGTGCAAATGTTCTCTTTACGGATGAGGCTTCATTCCAACGTGATCAAATTGTAAATTTTCACAATCAACATGTGTGGGCTGACGACAATCCTCACGCAATTGTGCAATCACGTCATCAACACAGATTTTGTGTGAACGTTTGGGCAGGCATTGTTGGTGATGTCTTGATTGGGCGCCATGTTCTTCCACCTACGCTCAATGGAGCACGTTATCACGATTTCATACGGAATACTCTACCTGTGCTGCTACAACATGTGCCTTTACAAGTACGACACAACATGTGGTTCATGCGCGATGGAGCTCCTGCACATTTCAGTCGAAGTGTTCGTACGCTTCTCAACAACAGATTCGGTGACCGATGGATTGGTAGACGCGGACCAATTCCATGGCCACCACGCTCTCCTGACCTCAACCCTCTTGACTTTCATTTATGGGGGCATTTGAAAGCTCTTGTCTACGCAACCCCGGTACCAAATGTAGAGACTCTTCGTGCTCGTATGGTGGACGGCTGTGATACAATACGCCATTCTCGAGGGCTGCATCAGCGCATCAGGGATTCCGTGCGACGGAGGGTGGATGCATGTATCCTCGCTAACGGAGAACATTGTGAACATTTTCTGTAACAAAGTGTTTGAAGTCACGCTGGTACGTTCTGTTGCTGTGTGTTTCCATTCTATGATTAATGTGATTTGCTAGAGAAGTAATAAAATGAGCTCTAACATGGAAAGTAAGCGTTTCCAGACACATGTCCACATAACATATTTTGTTTCTTTGTGTGTGAGAAATGTTTCCTGAAAGTTTGGCCGTACCTTCTTCTAACACCCTGTAGAAGATGTAAGAAGAAGGGTTAATGAAGGTGGCAGTAATCAAAAACATATATTACTTATTCGTGGGAATGCTATATCTGGTGCACCAATTATTAATTGTACAAGTCAATTACCAAATCCACCAATTATAATAGGTATTACTACGAAGAAAATTATTACAAGTGCGTGGGCTGTAATAGTAACATTATAAATCTGGTCATCTTCAATTAGAGATCCTGGTTGACCAAGTTGAGCACGAATAAGTATTCTTATTGATGTTCCTACTATTCCTGCTCATGCTCCAAGTAGAAAATATAAAGCACCAATGTCCTTATGGTTTGTTGAGAATAATCATTTTTGCGGTAAGATGGCTGAATTTTAGGTGGTAGACTGTAAATCTATTTATGAGATATTTTTTTTCTTACCATATTCTGGTCTTATATTCAATTATGATTCTAGACTGCAATTCTAGAGGTGTAAATTTTTACTAAGGGCTAAAAGATTATGCTTTCAGTTATAACTTTGAAGGTTGTTAGTTTAATTAACTTAAGTCCTTAGTACAATGAGATTAACGTTGATGTTGAAATCAATCCTATTGTTGGAATTATTACGGTTATAGGAAGAATAATTCTTGATTTTTGAGACTTTATCTTTATAGATCATGAATTTTCGGTATATGACGTAACTAAGGCTGAGAATCTAATACGTATGTAATAATAAAGTGTAATAATAATAGTTATAATAGTTGTTATGTTGTTTTCTATTAATGATTGTATTACAATTCATTTTGGTAGGAATGCAAGAAATGGTGGTAAACCACCTAGAGATAGAGGAAATAAGAATATTATGAATTTAATTTCAGTTTTTATGTTTCTAGCTGCAAGAACTCATTGACATATTCACTGCTGCCTGACAATAAGACAAATTAAGTACCCAGACGACGTGGTCGGATGTCATTCGCATCAGAGATTGTGATTAGAATTGTAGTCATCAGTGACAGGTAGGACGATGCCACAGTGCATTAGTGTTGTTTGTGTTTAGTGTTGCTTCCATGCCTGGTAGAGTAACAAATACAAGGGGCGTTAACAACTTCAAATGTTGAGTGATCACAGTGAAAGACACATATGTGGCGTGTGACTCGTTTGAGACAGAGTTAGCGGCACCTGATAGACGTTGAAAGGAGCTTCGTTACGGGTCTCCAGTTGGCCTGATGATCGAATCGTGGAATATCCAGATTTGTGGGACATTGGGATGTGGCAGTGGG
The DNA here is from genome assembly GCF_023864275.1 of Schistocerca cancellata. NCBI lineage: Eukaryota > Metazoa > Arthropoda > Insecta > Orthoptera > Acrididae > Schistocerca > Schistocerca cancellata. Next base: position 6,222,212 of record NC_064628.1, on the reverse strand, counting down.
CCGATGTTGGACTGGGTGGCGGCGAGAGGGCAGGTGTACTTGTCGTCAAGGTTCAGGTCGACGTCTGACCACCACACATTGTGCACCAAATATCTTAACCGCTTCACATCTGTGCTTTCTATCCCAGAACAAGTAATGGGCTCCCTGAAACATTCTGTGTCATCTGGCACCACTGACCAGAGACTTCAGCAGCCAAACTAGGGAATTATCGTCACATGCGTAGCCCGCCGCCAACACAGTGCAAACGACTGCGTTTGGAATGGTGCTGTGAGTGGGAAACATGGACTCTTGATGAATGGAATCTTTCGTTCACTGATGGATGGCGGTCATGCAGTGCCCCCGACGAGCACAGTTAGTGAGTATGCCTGCGATCCGGGACGAGATCCCCTTCTTTGCAGGGGTACGGCGCTGTACTCATCTACATCTACATCTACATGAATACTCTGCAATTCACATTTAAGTGCTTGGCAGAGGGTTCATCGAATCACAATCATACTATCTCTCTACCATTCCACTCCCGAACAGCGCGCGGTAAAAACGAACACCTAAACCTTTCTGTTCCAGCTCTGATTCCTCTTATTTTATTTTGATGATCATTCCTACCTATGTAGGTTGGGCTCAACATTATATTTTCGCATTCGGAAGAGAAAGTTGGTGACTGAAATTTCGTAAATAGATCTCGCCGCGACGAAAAACGTCTTTGCTTTAATGACTTCCATCCCAACTCGCGTATCATATCTGCCACACTCTCTCCCCTATTACAAAACGAGCTGCCCTTTTTTGCACCCTTCCGATGTCCTCCGTCAATCCCACCTGGTAAGGATCCCACACCGCGCAGCAATATTCTAACAGGGGACGAACGAGTGTAGTGTAAGCTGTCTCTTTAGTGGACTTTTTGCATCTTCTAAGTGTTCTCCCAATGAAACGCAACCTTTGGCTCGCCTTCCCCACAATATTACCTATGTGGTCTTTCCAACTGAAGTTGTTCGTGATTTTAACACGCAGGTACTTAGTTGAATTGACAGCCTTGAGAATTGTACTATTTATCGAATATTTGCTTCTTGTTCCTGGTGACAGTTCCTAATCACTGCTATCTCATTCTTATAGAAACTGAGTATCACACGGCTGTTTTTATTCCACTTTTCCTCGGCACTCTGAACATCTCTTGCCAGATAACGTTATCAGATGCTTTTTCCATGTCTACAAAGGCAATGAAAGTTGGTTTATTTTTCTGGAATTTGCTTTTCGATAACGAGTCTCAGTGCCAGAATCGCATCTCTTGTTCCCAAACTGATCTTGTCCCTACAATATGTTTAAAAGCTGTGTACTGCGCTGTTCGTTTTCAGTCTAACTCAAATGAAACATGACACTAACTTAATACTGCCAACAGACAGAACAAACGTCACAGTAAAACTTGTTGTTGACAGGTGTACGTTTCCACGCCTTGCAATAGCCAGACCTAACTACATTTCTGTATTTAATTTCTTCTGCACCACTTCGGCAAACATTTTCAGTTAAACTGCATTGAATACGTATAAATTCTGCTGTGAATACTGAAAACTAAGACTATGCAAATGATCACATTAAAAAAAGTTTGTTTACCTTATCGTTCCGAAACATGTTACATCTACTACTACTAGTGTATAATACGATATGGAAATGAAGTTTCTAAATATGTATTTCTTTTGTGCCTATAGACTACGCAACAAGAGGAGGAAGAGTTGCGGGCGCGCACCGTCTGCGTCCACCTCGTCGATGATGTCCTGGAGCTGCTTCTCGTCCAGCTTGAGGCCCAACATCTCCAGGATGGTCCGCACCATGTCCGTGCCGATGGAGCCCTTCTTCTGCTGGTCGAAGGCATCGAAGGCCTTCTTCAGCACTGCAAAACACAGGATACCATATTGTGAAACTGAACCATTCTCGAGTCTATACTCTAATGCAATGAGAGGTACAGGACCAAGCTGTTTGGTCTGCCGTCGGAAGTCTGCAAAACACGTGATTTACCATCAGATTACGATGCACGCATCGTCACCAAACTAAAGACGAAATCTCGGTCGACTAAATCTTGTAGGGTGCTGACCAGCGTAATATGCAGAAGATCATGGGGAAAAAAATTAAGACTCACTTGATATCTATTTATAAGAATGTCAAATCAAACACATTTCAGCCGTCAAATTTCCATACTGTTACTTTATTGGGCTACCAGTTTCGGCGATATATTACGCCATCTTCAGGCCCCCTGACCGACGTGTATGATGAATCCATCCTCGGTCCCAGTGAGAATAGGACCCAGCATTCAAAGACTGGTGTCTGAAGTGATCACTGTATCAAAAATCTACAGAGACCAGCTTTGAATGCTGACCCCTATTTTTACCGGAACCGAGGTGGGAATCTTCCTACTCGTCGGTCAGGGGGTCTGAAGATGGCGTAATAAATCGCCGAAATTCGTAGCCCAATAAAGTAACAGTTTGGAAATTGGACGGCTGAAAGGCGTTTGATTTGACGTTCTGTACTGAACAACCGAGGTCCCTCAACCATCTATGAAAAGATCAGCATACAGAGACTAGATTACTTTGGTTTCAGAAAACGAATACCTACGAGATCGGATATTCTGACTTTGCGCTAACGGAAGGAAAAATAAAGAAACCTGGGAGCACTTTTACTATATTTGTGGGCCTACAGACGCCTTTCTGTAACGTGGGTTGGGATAACATTTTCGGAACCTCAAGTTCAATGAGAATGAAGTGTAGTAATAGGTGACATTCCACAGTACGCACAGAAACCAAGTGGTAATGAGAACAGGCGAAGATCAAGAGAGCCAAGATAGTGTTAATACAAATGTCACGCAGAGTTGTTGCTTATTAGTATTGATTTTTTGTGAAAGTCGAAAAGACAACAAAGAAACTGAAAGCATATTTCAGAAGAGAAATTAAAAGTAACAGATACCAATGGGCAGGTTCGCGGACACTGCAGCTCACAAGACGAACAAGTGGAGTAACTAAGAAGGTCTGCTGCATGAAACAAACGGCAGAGGAGGTGCGCCAAGGATAAAGAAGGCTAAGAAGAAGGTAATTAAAAACTGTAAGTGACTTGTCACGAATCAAAGTGTGGAAAGATACAGTCGTAGAACTGAAAAATAGACTTCTAGCTAAGAAGCAAGATTATATAGGACGATCAACTCAAGAAAGCTATGTGAGTTAGGTGGACATAGAGAGAACGAAAGCGTTCTTCGGCAAAAGAGATTAGCTGGTATGAAATATTGTCTCGAAGTTGTGAAAAAAAAGCCAAGAAGTAGTCATCTGTAAAAAGGTATTACATGGAAGTGAAACGTGGACCAAGTTAAAAGATAAAAAGAAATAGAAACACCTAAAATATTATGACAACGAGACATGTTAAAAACTAAGGAGAAAAATAAATGCTACGAGGTGGAGTACCAGAAACAACAAGAGAAGAAAGAAGCTGATCGGAAACCACTACCACACGAGGAGACAAGTTAATGAAACATCTACTACGACACCTTGTCGCTGAATGAAGCAGTAGAAGAGCAAATTTATACTGTCACAGAGAGATTGGAGTATGACAAACAGGTATCAGAGATAATTTTTCGTACTTGCGTCTACTGGGAGACTCAAAAACCGCTGACAGGAGCGGCAAGGTCTGTGGTACAGTAAACTACGTTTCTCATTTGTTCTTAAGTGTAGCAGTATTTTCAACACTCAGACAATGCAGAAATATACTCAAGAAAGGCAGTAACTGTCAGCTACACACTTTTTAATTCCCTGTTTCTCTCGGGCAATTACTAAGTAACATTTCACTGCTTGTGACCACATTTCTTAAGGATCATTTGTTACATACAATTATTTAAAACTTCATCAGTGCTCGAAAGGAAGACAAGAAGAGTCAGATAAATATCACGTGTAACTACGATGAATTACTTTCACTAAAAAGTTTGTAAAACTGAGACATAGGCACTAGCAGACTGAAGCTATAAATAAGAGCCGTGTTGGGTTCTCGGACGGCTTCTTCGATAAGAGTGGAACATTGACATGTTAGAACCAAAACTGGATGAGGTAAGTTAAAAATAAATCAGATTTGATTCTCTGCCTGGGAAGCAGACAGTATTAAATTGCCATTTAAAATAATTATTACAAAGGTGATTTTTGAATCATTACTTCTGATATTTATCATTCTGTGAAAGAGTGTTCCAGCAATGCAGATAGGGAATCACATTTATAAAGCTTATAATTTTCTGCTTAACATCAAGTGTTGGTACTTACGTTGGATCTGTTCTGGTGGGAGATCCTCCTGAAACAAAAGTGAAAAAGTACTTTTAGAAACACATGTAACCGCTACCACTCACATAAAGTCGTGAAACGAACATTACAGTAACGCTAATATCCATGAACGCTAGTAAATACTCAGAGTGATTCATTTCTTTCACTTTTGTAATAATGTTTAGTCAAGATCTCTAATATTTTTATAAAGAGTGAACATCGTCATAGATGTGACAAAAACTGTGGCCGCCTCTTATTCCACGTTAATGTTTTACTTTGAAAGTTCTTTCAGTCGTAAATTAGCTCGTGCTATAAAGTTTATAATATGGCCGCTGTGTGATGTAGACTTTTCCCAAGTATACTACTGGTAAAAAGCTTACGAATTTTCAACCAGGTGGCAGTGTTGAGATTCCGCGACGTTTCGACGAGTGTCCTACTTATCGTGAATCAAAGTGATGAGTATGATACCGATGATGAACACGACACTCATCGAAACGTCGCTGTATCTTAACACTGTATCCGGCTGGAAACACGAGAGCTTTTCATCAGTATTTCCTTCATTTTTCTATGATAGGAACCGCTACCACATTTTCCAGCCCCGCAATTGCTTAAACGCTGCGATTCTGTCACGCTCCTTATTGTTTCTCCTACTGATATATTTAACGTTAGTGCTGGAAGTGTTGCAAGTCTATGTACTCTAACTGACGTATGTGTCAACAAAAGTAATGTATCATTCCCGAGTCTTGTGGCAACAACTGTAAATACCAATGACTGTTCCAATACAAATTTCAATTGTTAAAGTAATTTCACATGATTCTTCTGTAAGCTTTAACGGTTTCTTTTCTACTAGACTGCAGCCATGTTTCCATCCATTTCGGATTGTATGATACTCCTCTTTGTCAGTAAACACTAGTGGCTTGGTTCAAATGGCTCTGAGCACTATGGGACTTAACATCTGAGGTCATCAGTCCCCTAGAACTTAGAACTACTTAAACCTAACTAACCTAAGGACATCACACACATCCATGCCCGAGACAGGATTCGAACCTGCAACCGTGGCGGTCGCGCGGTTCCAGACTGAAGCGCCTAGAACCACTCGGCCACAACGGCCGGCAGTAAACAATAGTGATTGGGGGATTTTCCCAGATGGCCCTCAAGAAAATGGCAGCCCTCACCGAGCTCTCTCAATCTGTTAGGTGATTCTCCAGGACATCAAAGTGCGTCATTAACATCTGAAAAATGGAAGTTGGAGAATGTATAGTGGAGTTGCGCCATGTAAAGGTGTGTAATAGGTAAAAGATGGGGCAGCGCTGATGAGAATGTAGCAACCATTTTGAAGAGAACTCTGTGCAATTCACTAAATGGTTGATCTATCTCGATAGGAAAGCGTCAATACAATGTGATTGTGATATTATGGAACACATCCTCTACCAGCTGGAACTACAAAATTATTAATGACATTTGAGTTTATACTTCTATGACTAGTAAACATGTCATGTGGAATCGCTGTTATCTGAATCTTGGAAGCAGCCGCTATTTGTTCTTAGGGAAGTATTCCGCGACGTTTCCGCTTCGCTATGCTATAATGTTTAACAAAGAGCAGCGTTAATGATTTTAATGCAGATCAAATGGATGGAATCTCTTCCAATTTGTCATGTGCTCGCCACTTCACGAGTCTCATTTGACGGTTGCCGTTGTGTATCCGTGCACCGTTGAAGAAAGTTCTTATACAAAATGAAATTGTGTATCAAAAATGTTATTATACTTGAGAAGTGATTTCAGATCTGTTTCATGCCATCGAAAAGGTCATATGCGTATACAACAACCTTACCAGTTTGCTCTCGTGCATCTGCAAGATAGAGAAGCGGTTCATTGTAGATATTAAAGGATATCAGTCTCTCCGGGAGACTTACGTAAATCGTTTTATAACCTTACGATCTGTCCCTAGCCACTCAGCCATCTGCCCTAGACCATTGTTAGTGGAATGTGATGACGTAGTGTTGTAAGTGCACATATGTACAGCATAATGTCCAAGGACATCATCGTCGACCACAGCGCTTCGCTGCTGCAATCACCAACAGCAGCATCAACATCACTGTCATCATCATCATCAACCTGGATGTAGGCAGGATATATCACGCTGTGGCTTGGACACCATACTGACACTAATAGGTCCGTACGTGTATTCGTTTCAAGTAAATCAGAGATGATAACAGTCTTAAAACTGTTAATGTAGTTACAGATGTAGATGTAATCAAAGTGTAGCTCATATAGTTTTTAAGCTACATGGGCAGTCCTCTACTAAAAGATAGGGTAGAACGGTAGGGCGTTGCTTCGATTAAAAAACAGTAGTAGACCTCGTCACATAAGCGAGAAACGTAACTTTATTTCGCGGCATCTGCTAACCCAACTAATTACGCACAGATTTGAGAACAGTGTGGAATATCCCGTCCATACTTGGAGAAACATAGACATATAAAAACTGAAACACGCAGTATTAATACCCCACAGTAAAAATCGAAAACTCACTCCAGGCATATCGTCCGACTTAACCAATGTACATTGCAGTAATATAGAATACCTCCATAGTCTTCGTCTTAGTTCCTTCAAAAACTGCGGCAAATGACGTAGTAATAACGTTTTCGACTTCGCAAAATTTACTATTCGCACCAACAATTCCATCACGTGTTCCATGCTTTCATATTTAACAAAAAGTTCCTCTTGATGTAAGAAACAATGAATCCAGTACAAACCGTTGGTCGATTGTTACAATTTTTATCTGTTTCATCGCGAACTAAATCTTTAAATTCTTTCTACACGTTGTTGTAATACCGTTTCACAGCAAGTTTCCGGCAGCCGTTGTGGCGAAATAAATAAAAAAAATTAAATTTATTGGTTTTTTGAAAAGAGGAAAAATAACGGACATGGAACTGTAACTTAAGAATCTTTGAAGGGCTTTTTTACGGATTGTATTGACCGGCTTGAATGCGGACAAATACAGTCCTGCGTGAAATATGCCTGTAATATAATTTACCATTCCGATTAATTACATTGTGAATTCTACGTCATTGTTGATTTAATCAGAGTTCTCACCTTAGACGTAGAATTAGTCCTTCTGCCACAATATTAATTCATCAGTCGCCATCGAAGTTCTTCTCTTTGTTGACCGTGTGTATCTTCCTATGTCGGCATCGGTTCACTTCACGAAGACGGTGGAAACCAAGGAATACAATGCTACGTTGCTTTAAATAATTTTCGTCACACTTCGATACTTCTCACTATTTTTTATTCACAAGACAATAAGACTTGCTCTGCTCGTCGCACAAACCATAATTACTAACAATATGGCTGCCTTTCCGCAGACACCAAAAATTACGTCCATCCTCCACGAGGCAACAAACGAAAAGTGTCCCTTAGCTCCTTCTTGGAGTATGAAACAAAAGAGAATCCAATGTGAACATTACAAAGATTATAACCTACATGCCTCTCAATTTAATCTTTGGCGCAGCCTTTAAGGTATTGTATGTCTCTGCCTCGGAATGTGTCATTACACCGACGATTATGCGACTACGTACCCGTAATAAACACTAGAAGTCCTCATTCTTCTCCGCTGTGATTCCCATACATTTTGAAAGGACTGCGATGTTAGACCACTAGACTGCCTCCTTTTTCGCTAACAGTTGCTGGACCTGTGAACTTACTTCAGCCACGAGCAAATGGCAAAAGATAAACAAGACTTACACTACGATTCTGCGAAAGTGAAGAAAACCGTGACGAGCAAAATAGGCCTCGCCAAATGCTGGAAGAAAGTGTCGCATCGCACTGCTAAGAGAAATGTAGCGCTACACCGAGAAAGGCCGACCAAAGCCGAAACACACTGTGTAGTGCCGAGTAAGACTGAGCCTCGGTGTGCACGTGTGAAGTTTTGCACGCCGTGGCCGACTTTGCTTTAGGTCGTGTAAAGAGCGACGACACAGGATGACTATATATTTGTAGGGGCGTTTCGAACGGCGAATCACGCTATAGCCAGTGGCAATACGATGGAAGGGTTTTGATTTGGCTAATGCATGGAGAACGTTGTCCGCCATCATGTGTAGTGGCAACAGAGAAATACGGAGGAGGTGGTGTTTCGCTATAAGGGGGTGTGTTTCGTGGTGAACACATTTTACAGCATTCTGTACTTTGTACACTAGGAGAACAGGCCAGAGATGATGACTGTATCAGTATGAGAAAAAAATGTGTCAGAAGGTAGCCTTTGTGAGGCAAAGGATTGTCGACAATAACATTCCTGAAATAGACTGGCCTGCCCTGGGTCACGATCTGAAACCTGTGGAACACCTTTCAGTTGAGAACGTGGACTTCACTCCAGATCCCAGAGCACATTGTCACCACCTTCAATGGTTTCGGTTCTTGAGGAAGAACAGACTGCCATTCCACCACAGACGTTGCGTCATCTCGCAGAATGTGTTGTAGCAGTTCGCCTACTTTGTTTCTTCGTTGACTGTCCTCGGTGTCAGGGGGGGGGGGCGGTGGACGTGCAGTACATCTACAGCTACATAGTTACTCTGTAATTCACACTTAAATGCCTGGCAGAGGGTTCATCGAACCATTTTCATTCTACTTCTTTACCATCCGCTGGCCGCTGTGGCCGAGCGGTTCTAGGCGCTTCAGTCCGGCACCGCGCTGCTGCTACGGTCGCAGGTTCGAATCCTGCCTCGAGCATGGATGTGTGTGATGTCCTTAGTTAGGTTTAAGTAGTTGTAAGTCTAAGGGACTGATGAGCTCAGATGCTAAGTCCCATAGTGCTTAGAGCCATTTGAACCATCTCTACCATTCCACTTTCGAATGGCGCGTGGGAAAAAGGAACAACTAAATCTTCCCGTTCCAGCTCTCATTTCTCTTATTTTATTATGATGATCATTTCTCCCTACGTAGGTGGGTGTCAACAAAATATTTTTGTATTCGGAAGAGAAAGCTTTAGTGGGTTTGTCGCATCTACTAAGTGTTCTGCCAAAAAAGCGCAGTCTTTGTTTCGCCTTCCACACAATATTATCTATGTGGTCCTTCCAATATAGGTTGCTCGTAATTGTAATTCCTGGGTATTTAGTCGAATTAACAGCTCTTAGATTTGTGCGATTTATCGTATACCCAAAATTTGTCGGATTTCTTTTAGTACCCATGTGGATGACCTCGCACTTTTTTTTGTTTAGTGCCAATTGCCACTTTTCGCACCATACAGAAATTTTCTCTAGATAATTTTGTAATTGGAATTGATGATTTTACTAGACGGTAAATTATAGCGTCATCTGCAAACAATGTAAGGGGCCTGCTCAGAGTATCACCTAGATCATTTATATAAATCAGGAGCAGCAGAGGGCCTATGACACCACCTTGCGGAACTCCAGATATCACTTCTGTTCTGCTCGATGATTAACCGTCTATCACTACGAACTTTGACCTCTCTGATAGGAAATCAGGAATCCAGTCACACAACTGAGACGATGCTCCATATGCACACAATTTGATTAATAGTCGCTTGTGAGGAACGGTAGGAAAAGCCTTCTGGAAATCTAGGGATATCCATCTGAGATCCCTTGTCGACAGCGTTCATTACTTGATGGGAATAAAGAACTAGCTGTGTTGCTCAAGAACGATATTTTCTGAACCCGTGTTGCTTATGTAGCAATAAGTCATGTTCTTCAAGGTGATCCATAATGTTCGAGTACAGTATATGCTCCAAAATCCTACTGCAAATTGAGCTCAGTGATATGGGTCTGTAATTCAACGGGTTACTCCTATTTCCTTTCTTGAGTATTGGTGTGACCTGTGCTACTTTCCAGTCTTTAGAAACAGACCTTTCGTCAAGTGAGCGGTTGTATATGGTTGCTAAGAAGGGGGCTGTTTTGTCTGCATACTCTGAAAGGAACCTGATTGGTATACCATCTGGACCGGAAGACTTGTCTTTCTTAACTACTGTCTACTGTCTACTGTAAATGATGTATCCGACAGATGCATAGCTGCGTTTCACAGTCTTTTACTTTCACTTTTCACAATTCCCCAATAATACACAGTTATATATGGCCAGAACACTATTGTTCTAACTTCCCATATGCCTGATCAATAGTTAGCAGCCGAACATCCACATACTGCTACAATAGTTTCCTGCTGAACATCACTGAGCAGTAAAAACATCACAGTTCTTGAAGAATAATCAGGCACGTATGGAAACAGACAATGTCATTGTTTTTACACACGGCCTACTGGTGTAACTCTTATTTCACTGTTAAGTCGATGTATTGTTGTCGTTCTAACCAACACAGTAGAGATGGGCAAACTGAAACACGTAACTGTTTCGAAACAAATGAAACAGTACAATGTAATGTTTCGATACGCTGTTTCGAAACAGTGAAACAGTTTGTGTTTAGTAATCTAATAAACCTACACATTTTATCATCTTGAATGTCTACTGTATAAGTATGTCCATATAAACACAAATGAGGAGCGAGAGCGCTAATCATATTGCAGAAAGTATGAAACTATCACTTAGGCGTCTTGGCAGTTTCGTATTTCCTGAAGCAAATGGGCTGCTTTCGTGTCTTGTGACTTTCATACTTTTCAATTGGCTGAGGGGACAGCCATAGCTGAAGACAGAAGAACCACCACGAACGGAACTGGAGGTGGGAGCATAACTGCAGAAACTACGGACGTGCTACTGGGATTCCCACATTCCGTTAGTACGGGTAATACACCCATCCTGCTAATTTCCATGCACACGAAGGGAATCATTGTGTATAATAGGCACATTGACTATAGACTCACAGATAATTCGAATAAATAACAAAATATAACAGAAAAAAATTTTATCTTTCAAGTTGTTTCGAACCGTTACTATAAATTCACCATGCTCCCCAGCCCTTCCCGTTCACCATTACACTATAAGTTATATGTCAAACAGATTGCTTGCAATGATACCTACATCAAATTTATGTATGTGTCTAATAACTATCACTCTACGCCTTCTTTATTCAAAATGTTGTAGGTTTACTTGTGTTTCTTAATATGATTACTGTACATGAACAGAGAAGGGTATGTTAAAAAAAGTGTAATTTAACTGATGATTTTCACATATTTATTATTTTGAATGTGAATAGTATGCGTTGTTTTATTGTTTGGTTAGTGTTTATAAAGCAGATGTTACGCCATTTCGCAATAGGACAGTCAGCTAGAAACGAAGCTTTATTTTCGGATATCTTAAGCTTCATGCTATTGCCTGTCGAAAAGATTTCGACACTCTTGAAAGTGTTTCACGAAGTGGTATGTTGTGTTTCAGTACCTGTGCCGAGCCCGAATCTCGTCCGACACAGAGTGGAATGAAACATCACTGTTTCGATACAATTAGTCCGTTCCAAGCACAGGTGGACTGAAACAGCCTTATTTTGAAACAACGATACAGTTTCTGTGTCTGGCTCGAGATCGAATCTGGTCCGGTTATCCGAGACAGGGGCGAAATGAAACACCACTGTTTCGAAACAGTGAACCACAGCCGTTCCGAAACACTGAAACAGTTCCACGTATCGATACACTGTATCGAAACATAGAAACAGTGGCCAAGTCTACAACACAGGTTCCTCGTATGAAATTCAGTAGTGGACTGACTGTCTCGTGACCAAAAACTGGGACCTTATATATCCTCACAATAATAGTTACTGAACTTACACATAGTTCGAAGTTAAATTTACAGAAATTACAATTAAAACGTAACTCATTAAATTAACTCAATACACCAATAATTGGTTCTCTTTAACAGTTTCTTCTACTGCAAGGCCACGCGGGATTAGCCGAGCGGTCTTAGGCGCTGCAGTCATGGACTGTGCGGCTGGTCCCGGCGGAGGTTCGAGTCCTCCCTCGGGCATGAGTGTGTGTGTTTGTCCTTAGGATACTTTAGGTTAAGTAATGTGTAAGCTTAGGGTCTGATGACCTTAGCAGTTAAGTCCCATAAGATTTCACACACATTTGAACATTTTTTTTTCTACTGCAAGAGCTAGGCTGAATTATTTTTTTAAATCATGAAATTAACATATATAGTTGCGCAAACAATATTTCTGACCAAACCATTAACTACTTTGGAATTGATTAAGGGCTGTCTTTGCTATCATGTTTTCGAATATAGCCAAATAGATACTTCAGGATTACTATTATTTCGTCTTCCAAATGTTTATAATTAGTACAGAATGTATACAGAGTGTTACAAAAAGGTACGGCCAAACTTTCAGGAAACATTCCTCACACACAAATAAAGAAAAGATGTTATGTGGACATGTGTCCGGAAACGCTTAATTTCCATGTTAGAGCTCATTTTAGTTTCGTCAGTATGTACTGTACTTCCTCGATTCACCGCCAGTTGGCCCAATTGAAGGAAGGTAATGTTGACTTCGGTGCTTGTGTTGACATGCGACTCTTTACTCTACAGTTTGGGCAGGCATTGGTGGTGATGTCTTGATTGGGCCCCATGTTCTTCCACCTACGCTCAATGGAGCACGTTATCATGATTTCATACGGAATACTCTACCTGTGCTGCTAGAACATGTGCTTTTACAAGTACGACCCAACATGTGGTTCATGCACGATGGAGCTCCTGCACATTTCAGTCGAAGTGTTCGTACGCTTCTCAACAACAGATTCGGTGACCGATGGATTGGTAGAGGCGGACCAATTCCGTGGCCTCCACGCTCTCCTGACCTCAACCCTCTAGACTTTCATTTATGGGGGCATTTGAAAGCTCTTGTCTACGCAACCCCGGTACCAAATGTAGAGACTCTTCGTGCTCGTATTGTGGACGGCTGTGATACAATACGCCATTCTCGAGGGCTGCATCAGCGCATCAGGGGTTCCGTGCGACGGAGGGTGGATGCATGCATCCTCGCTAACGGAGGACATTTTGAACATTTTCTGTAACAAAGTGTTTGAAGTCACGCTGGTACGTTCTGTTGCTGTGTGTTTCCATTCCATGATTAATGTGATTTGAAGAGAAGTAATAAAATGAGCTCTAACATGGAAATTAAGCGTTTCCGGACACATGTCCACATAACATATTTTCTTTCTTTGTGTGTGAGGAATGTTTCCTGAAAGTTAGAACTCATCAGGAAAACATATTTCCCGTACAACCCACTGTATGTACGACTATTTATTTACTAATGTATTCATGAATGGGGAAGAGGAAGCCCAAAAGCGTACGACTGAAATGTTTCACTTGCTACAAGATCTGCTTGGTTTCAAACTTGATAGTATGAGGTACATTTCAAAACATGAGGACCGTAAACTTGCTTTTGAGTCTTTCTCAGGCATAATCTGTAAAAAAACCAGCAGTTTGATTACCATTGTTATTGAAATGATTTATGTTATTACTAAAGAAAGAGACATGTTTTCTCCTTCCAGGGTTACTAACTTTCACTTCTGACGAATCTGTATTGCAGTACAAAACTGCCTCGACTGCTCGAACTACTAATGATCCATTTTCCACGGCGCATGAGTGTCCATTATTTATCCACTACGAGTTGTGTACTTATCATTTGTATGGTTTCATCAGACTTGATCAATTCAGTGACAGTTGATTAATCGTTAGTTAATGATAGTTGTACGGTTGCGCTCTTTGGAAAACAAGAGAGTAAAACTCCTGTCTCCTGTGCAATTTCACGGAAAGAACAGGAAGAATGAATTCAGACTAAGCGGCAAGAATGGTAAAACCAGCAACCTGCGTGAACAGATACAGCGTCTGCTTCAGACCGTCCCTAGAAAAATCCTGTAGATGATATTCGGTGACTGTTCGCTTCCATGTCACAACGAAGAAAAGAGTGTATTTGTGTCCTTGGGGGTGAAACCTCTTACTGATTTTACTACATCTACATCTCCATGGATACTCTGCGAACGACATTTAAGTGCCTGGCAGTGGGTCCATCGAACCACTTTCACAATTCTCTATTATTCCAATCTCGTATAGCGCGCGGAAAGAATGAACACCTAAATCTTTCCGTACGAGATCTGATTTCCCTTATTTTATTGTAGTGATCGTTCCTCCCTATGTAGGCCGGTGTCAACAAAATATTTTCGCATTCGGAGGAGAAAGTTGGTGATTGGAATTTCGTGAAAAGATTCCGTCGCAATGAGAATCGCCTTTCTTTCAACGATTTCCAGCCCAAATCCTGTATCATTTCTGTGACACTCTCTCCCGTATTTCGCGATAATACAAAACGTGCTGTCTTTCTTTGAACTTTTTCGATGTACTCCGTCAGTCCTATCTGGTAAGGATCCCACAACGCGCAACAATATTCTAAAAGAGGACGGACAAGCGTAGTGTAGGTAGTCCCCTTAGTAGTAGGTCTGTTACATTTTCCAAGTGTCCTGCCAATAAAACGCAGTCTTTGGTTAGCCTTCCCCACAACATTTTCTGTGTGTTCCTTCCAACTTAAGTTGTTCGTAATTGTAATACCTAGGTATTTAGTTCAATTTACGGTTTGTAGATTAGACTGATTTATCGTGTAACCGAATTTTAACGCGTTCCTTTTAGCACTCATGTGAATGACCTCACACTTTTCGTTATTTAGGGTCAACTGCCACTTTTCGCACCATTCCGATATTCCTTCTAAGTCGTTTTGCAGTTTGTTTTGGTCTTCTGATGACTTTATTAGTCGATAAACGACAGGTTCATCTTCAAACAACCGAAGTCGACTGCTCAGATTGTCTCCAAAATCCTTAATATAGATAAGGAACAGCAAAGGGCCTATACCACTACCTCGGGGAACACCAGAAATCACTTCTGTTTTACTCGATGACTTTCCGTCAATTACTGCGAACTGTGACCTCTCTGACAGGAAATGACAAATGCAGTCACATAAGTGAGACGATATTCCATAAGCACGCAATTTCACTACGAGCAGCTTGTGTGGTACAGAGTCAAAAGCCTTCCGGAAATCCGGAAATACGGAATCGATCTGAAATCCCTTGTCAATAGCACTCAACACTTAATGTGAATAAAGAGCTAGTTGTGTTTCACAGGAACGATGTTTTCTAAACCCTCGTTGACTGCGTGTCGATAGACCGTTTTCTTCGAGGTAATTCATAATGTTTGAACACAATATATGTTTTAAAATACTGCTGCATATCGACGTTAACGATATGGGCCTGTAGTTTAGTGGATTACTCCTACTACCTTTCTTGAATATTGTTGTGACCTGTGCAACTTTCCAGTCTTTGGGTACGGATAATTCGTCGAGCGAACGGTTGTATATGATTGTTAAGTACGGAGCTGATGCATCAGCATACTCCGAAAGGAACCTAATTGGTATGCAGTCTGGACCAGAAGACTTGCATTTATTAAGTGATTTACGTTGCTTCACTACTCCGAAGATATTTACTTCTACGTTACTCATGCTGGCAGCTGTTCTCGATTCGAATTCTGGAACGTTTACTTCGTCTTGTAGTGGACATTAGTTGTTGTTGTGGTCTTCAGTCCTAAGACTGGTTTCATGCAGCTCTCCATGCTACTCTATCCTGTGCAAGCTTCTTCATCTCCCAGTACTTACTGCAACCTACATCCATCTGAAACTGCTTAGGGTATTCTTGTCTTGGTCTCCCTCTATGATTTTTACCCTCCACGCTGCCCTCCAATGCTAAATTTGTGATCCTTTGGTGCCTCAGAACATGCCCTACCAACCGATCCCTTCTTCTTGTCAAGTTGTGCCACAAAGTCCTCTTCTCCCCTATTCTGTTCAATACCTCCTCATTAGTTACGTGATCTACCCATCTAATCTTCAGCATTCTTCTGTAGCACCACATTTCGAAAGCTTCTATTCTCTTCTTGTCCAAACTATTTATCGTCCATGTTTCACTTCCATACATGGCTACACTCCATACAAATACTTTCAGAAACGACTTCGTGATACTTAAATCTATACTCGAGGTTAAGAAATTCCTCTTCTTCAGAAACGCTTTCCTTGCCATTGACAGTCTACATTTTATATCCTCTCTACTTCGACCATCACCAGTTATTTTTCTCCCCTAATAGCAAAACTCCTTTACTATCTTAAGTGTCTCATTTCTAATTCCCTCAGCATCACCAGACTTAATTCGACTACATTCCATTATCCTTGTTTTGCTGTTGTTGATGTTCATCTTATATCCTGCTTTCAAGACACTGTCCATTGCGTTCAACTGCTCTTCCAGGTCCTTTGCTGTCTCTGACAGAATTACAATGTCATCGGCGAACCTCAATGTTTTTATTTCTTCTCCATGGATTTTAATACCTACTCCGATTTTTTTTTAGTGCTTGCTCAATATACAGACTGAATAACATCGGGGAGAGTTAGTACCGAATGGAATGAAAGTGTTATCATTTCAATATCGGACTGGTGCTTCATGGTAAACATCTTACAGTTCAGTTAGTGCACAGAGGTGTTATTCTGACGTTGGTAAGTAGACATTTTAGGGACACCTACATCGTGACTACAATAACAGTATTTGATCCCTCGTAGTTTCTGTTACACACCAGCGCTTGATGTCTGTAACACCTTGCTCGGCTACTCGTGTAGTTGCCGTCGTAGCTCGTACGCATTGTCATCTGATCTTTAAGAGCTCTTTCGACGAACCGTTCCTATTTCAGCTCTGCCCGACGGCACGAGCAGACACAGATTGAAGGGGCGCAGTGTGTGCCAGCACAGTTGGCGCGGCGGGCACCCTCCGAGCGACGCGACAGGTGCTGTCCCGACAGAAAGGTCGGCCCACTGGCTGGCACTGCCGAGAGGCACGTCTGGCGTCCGATGTGGAGAGACACCGATCCCTGGGTGTGTGGCCTCGTGTTAACTATTAGCACCGCGCAGGGTAGCAGACGGCGCCTCACACACCACTGTCAGAAGCCACGGCAGCCACTGTTGTAACCATTATGAAGGAAGCTGAAGAGACTGTGTAGTGGACTGACAAGACAGCCAGTCCACAGTGACGGGTAACCGAAAGGCACGCGTTTACACACACCGGCTGGCGTTAAGTCTGAAACAGGATACCTAATGAATGCTATAAAGAAAAGTACGTAGCTGCTGGAATACTTAACTTTAATCCATCATTTGTATACAGCATTCTTGATGATACAAGTGAGACTCTCTCTAGAAATGGTTAATGGCGCCTTGCTAGGTCGTAGCCATGGATTTAGCTGAAGGCTAGTCTAACTATCTCTCGGCAAATGAGAGAAAGGCTTCGTCAGTGTAGTCGCTAGCAAAGTCGTCCGTACAACTGGGACGAGTCCTAGTACGTCTCTCTAGACCTGCCGTGTGGTGGCGCTCGGTCTGCAATTACTGACAGTGGCGACACGCGGGTCCGACATGTACTAATGGACCGCGGCCGATTTAAAGCTACCACCTAGCAAGTGTGGTGTCTGCCGGTGACACCACAAACTGAATCCTCGAATTACTAGGAGGAAGTGGAAGTACCCTCGGAAAAATCTTTTCCAGACAACTCCACCTGCCTGCTACGAGTTAGACTGACGGAGCCAAGAAATATGTACACTACTGGCCATTAAAATTGCTACACCACGAAGATGACGTGCTACAGCCGCGAAATTTAACCGACAGGAAGAAGATGGTGTCATATGCAAATGATTAGCTTTTCAGAGCTTTCACACAACATTGGCGCCGGTGGTGACACCTACAACGTGCTGACATGACAAAAGTTTCCAAGCGATTTCTCATACACAAACAGCAGTTGACCGGCCTTGCCTGATGAAACGTTGTTGTGATGCCTCGTGTAAGGAGGAGAAATGCGTACCATCATGTTTCCGACTTTGATAAAAGTCCGATTGTAGCCTATCGCGCGATTGCGCTTTATCGCATCGCGACATTGCTTCTCGCGTTGGTCGAGATCCAATGACTGATAGCAGAATATCGAATCGGTGGGTTCAGGAGGGTAATACGGAACGCCGTACTGGATCCCAACGGCCTCGTATCACTAGCAGTCGAGATGCCAGGTATCTTATCCGCATGGCTGTAACGGATCGTGCAGCCACGTGTCGATCCCTGAGTCAACAGATGGGGACTTTTGCAACACAACAACCATCTGTACGAACAGTTCGACGAGGTTTGCAGCAGCACGGACTATCAGCTCGGAGGATCTACAGCGAATTGACGCATGGTGCAGGGAATGGCAATTGAATCTCAATGTAGACAAGTGTAATGTGCTGCGAATACACAGAAAGATAGATCCTTCATCATTTAGCTACAAAATAGCAGGTCAGCAACTGGAAGCAGTTAATACCATAAATTATCTGGCAGTACGCATTAGGAGTGATTTAAAATGGAATGATCATATAATGTTGATCGTCGGTAAAGCAGATGCCAGACTGAGATTCATTGGAAGAATCCTAAGGAAATGCAATCCGAAAACAAAGGAAGTAGGTTACAGTACGCTTGTTCGCCCACTGCTTGAATATTGCTCAGCAGTGTGGGATCCGTACCAGATAGGGTTGATAGATGAGATAGAGAAGATCCAACGGAGAGCAGCGCGCTTCGTTACAGGATCATTTAGTAATCGCGAAAGCGTTACGGAGATGATAGATAAACTCCAGTGGAAGACTCTGCAGGAGAGACGCTCAGTAGCTCGGTACGGGCTTTTGTCAAAGTTTCGACAACATACCTTCACCGAAGAGTCAAGCAGTATATTGCTCCCTCCTACGTATATCTCGCGAAGAGACCATGAGGATAAAATCAGAGAGATTAGAGCCCACACAGAGGCATACCCACAATCCTTCTTCCCACGAACAATACGAGACTGGAATAGAAGGGAGAACCGATAGAGGTACTCAAGGTACCCTCCGCCACACACCGTCAAGTGGCTTGCGGAGTATGGATGTAGATGTAGTAGATGTAGACCATGGCTGCGGTTACCCTTGACGCTGCATCACAGACAGGAGCGCCTGCGACAGTGTACTCAACGACGAACCTGGGTGCACGAATGGCAAAACGTCATTTTTTCGGATGAATCCAGGTTCTGTCTACAGAATCATGATGGTCCCATCCGCATTTGGCGACATCGCGGTGAACGCACATTGGAAGCGTGTATTCGTCATCACCATACTGGCCTATCATCCGGCGTGATGGTACGGGGTGCCATTAGTTACACGTCTCGGTCACTTCTTGTTCGCATTGACAGCACTGTGAACAGTGGACGTTACATTTCAGATGTGTTACGACCCGTGGCTCTACCCTTCATTCGATCCCTGCGAAACCCTACATTTCAGCAGGATAATGCACGACCGCGTGTTGCAGGTCCTGTACGGGCCTTTCTGGATACAGAAAATTTTCGACTGCTGCCCTGGCCAGCACATTCTCTAGATCTCTCACCAACTGAAGACGTCTGGTCAATGGTGGCCGAGCAACTGGCTCGACAAAATACGCCAGTCACTACTCTTGGTGAACTGTGGTATCGTGTTGAAACTGCATGGGCAGCTGTACTTGTACACGCCATCCAAGCTCTGAATCAATGCCCAGGCGTATGAAGACCGTTATTACGGCCAGAGGTGGTTGTTCTGGGTACTGATTTCTCGGGATCTGTGCATCCAAATTGTGTGAAAATGTAATCACATGTCAGTTCTAGTATATTATATTTGTCCAATGAATACCCGTTTATCATCTGCATTTCTTCTTGGTGTAGCAATTTCAATGGCCAGTACTGTAGATTCTGATTTCCTTCAAATACGTAAGCAGCGACGTTTGTTCACAGATTCTGCAACATATTGTCAGTGCTTCTGACAAAAACGGCCCTATTTACTTGTGTGAACAACTCGAAAGGGAGTGGGCCAGTGCATCTTTTTACTGTGACATCTATCACAGCTTCCGTTTCGTTCCATTCATTGTTAGAGGGATGGATAACGTACCACTTGAATCCTTCTCAGCGAGTTGTTATCGTTTAAATTTAGGTTGCATGTTTTCTACGGGAACGACGCGTCAGATTCTGAAAGCAACTATTAATAAGGTGGACATGTCATATTGCACTTTATATGTTACCGATGTGCATGTCAGAGAGAGAGAGAGAGAGCAAGTTATGTTACTCTTAAACAATCTTTGATCTGAAATTACAATGAAATGAATACCCCTAGCTGCATACAGGCGTTGATATATGTCAACGGGGACATTTGAAAATGTGTGCCCCGACCGGGACTCGAATCCGGGATCTCCTGCTTACAGGGCAGACGCTCTATCCATCTGAGCCACCGAGGACACAGAGGATTGTGTGACTGGAAGGACTTATCTCTGGCACGGCTTCCGTCAGACCCACATTCTCAACTGACTGTCCCGCATTATATTCATAGTGTCCCTGCCCAATACACTCATTACTCGCGGCTTTTTGCCGATTCCCGGAAGAGTTCGGACACTGTTTGTCCATCCGCACAGAAGAAGATCGTCAAATGGCCGGTGAGCCTTATATATATATATATATATATATATATATCTTTGATCTCGTTGTGCCACAATAGTCTTTGCGCAGTTTGATACATTCTTAGTGTGGCAGGTGATGGACGTATTCTGTAGTGCCGTGTTGACGGGATTGTATCTGTTAGATGAACAAAGATTTACTGTGAAGCACAACAAGGATGAAAAAGATGTATACATCGGAAAGCGAAAGCAATGCATTATTTTTTTCTCTTTTGAAGAGAAGAAGTTTGAGGTACGACTGCAGCACTGTGCACTCAATTTGAAGAAAGGTAGAAACGACTGTTGGCAACTAGTTAACTTTCTTCACTTGCTCTGGGCTCAGGGTTGAGAGAAAGATCACCCCACTTTCCTCAGTCATGGGTTAACATATTAACTGATTATGGTTTTTATAGGAATTCTCTGTTAACATTTCATACTTTTTAAGTCATTGTTCCCTTTTTTAAGCGTAGTATTGTTTAGAGCCATGTTATGTGTGAATTTCATGCCAAGTTTTGTTATGGTTTTTTGAAAACATGCTTCACTCTAAAATAGTTGTCCTGAAATATAATTTCATAGGAATAGTTACTCTCTCCATTCCACAGTTTATCATTAAGCATTACCACATTTCACCATGTGGTATGCAACAGTTTTATTACAGTTTGGAAATTTTATTTCCAAATAGAAACCTAGCAGAGCCGTTGCCTGCCTGCTGTTTGCTGTTGTGCTTTCGAGAAATCTGCAACAATGTTGTCAACACATGGAGGAGAGACAGAGAGACAGGAACTGTCGATGACGTGCCTCGCTCAGGCCGCCCAAGGGCTACTGCAGTGGATGACCGCTACGTACGCATTATGGCTCGGAGGAACCCTGACAGCAACGCCACCACGTTGAATAATGCTTTTCGTGCAGCCACAGGACGTCGTGTTACGACTCAAACTGTGCGCAATTGGCTGCATGATGCCCAACTTCACTCCCGACGTCCATGGCGAGGTCCATCTTTGCAACCACGACACCATGCCGCGCGGTACAGATGGGCCCAACACCATGCCGAATGGACCACTAAGGATTGGCATCACGTTCTCTTCTCCAATGACTGTGACGCATGCCTTCAACCAGACAATTGTCGGAAACGTGTTTGGAGGCAACGCGGTCAGGCTGACGCCTTAGACAACTGTCCAGTGAGTGCAGCAAGGTGGAGGTTAAAATGGTTCAAATGGCTCTGAGTACTATGGGACTTAACTTCTGAGGTCATCAGTCCCCTAGAACTTAGAACTACTTAAGCCTAAGTAACCTAAGGACATCACACACACCCATGCCCGAGGCAGGATTCGAACCTGGGACCGCAGCGGACGCGCGGTTCCAGACTGAAACGCCTAGAACCGCTCGGTCACCCCGGCCGGCGGGTGCAGGTTCCCTGCTGTTTTGGGGTGCCATTATGTGGCGCCGACGTACGCCGCTCGTGGTTATGGAAGGCGCCGTAACGGCTGTGCGATACGTGAATGCCATCCTCCGGCCTATTGTGCAACCATATCGGCAGCATACTGGCATGGCATTCGTCTTCATGGACGACAATTCGCGGCACCATCGTGCACATCTTATGAATGACTTCCTTCAGGATCACGACATCGCTCGACTAGAGTGGCCAGCATCTTCTCCAGACATGAACCCTATCGAACATGCCTGGGATAGATTGAAAATGGTTGTTTATGTACGACGTGACCCGCCAACCACTCAGAGGGATCTACGCCGAATCGCCGTTGAGGAGTGGGACAATCTGGACCAACAGGGTCTTGACGAACTTGTGGGTAGTATGCCACGACGAATACAAGCATGCATCAATGCAAGATGACGTGCTGCTGGGTATTAGAGGTACCGGTGTGTACAGCAGTCTGGACCAGCACCAGGATGGTGGTACAACATGCGTGGTTTTCATGAGCAATAAAAAGGGCGGAAATGAGGTTTATGTTGATCTCTGTTCTAATTTTCTGTGCAGGTTCCGGACTTCTCGGGACCGAGGTGATGCAAAACTTTTATATGACTGCGTTTGGAGTGGTGCTGTGACCATGAAGCATAGACTGCGACGAATGTCTGCAGTACCCCGGGTGGCCATCGTTGGCTAGTATGTCGGCGACCTCGGGAGAGGCCCCATTCTTCCAACTTTTGGAGATGCACAGTGGTGGTACCCCTGGCGTTGTGGTGTGGGGAGCCATCGGATGTGAGCTCAGGTCGAGGCCGGTGGTGAGTGAGGGAACCAACGTTACGTCAGCGACTCCCGGAGTTCTCACGAGTTACTTCTCACGCGACACTCTCATGGTGCCATTATTCAACAAAACAATATCGTCCTCACATGGCACGTGTCTCCATAAGCCAGGGGCGGGCAGGAATTCTGCACGTGTGCGGTGCACATGCACGTGTGCAGTTAACAGGTGTTCTGCGCGCACACAGGGGCAAGCTGGCCACCTGCTTCTCAGCCCTCCCCACCATACCTTCTCTCCGCTTCTTCCCCTGTAATGCGTTTTGTTTCCTGGCCTGCTTTATTAAATGAAGGAATAAGGTTAGTAGGAGTGCTTGAAAGTAATCGTGGTTTGAAAGAGTACCTATTACCTACGATACGTTTTATTTAATTATCACAGGTGGAGTTTACAATACGTTTAATGTCTGGCCCAAAATTTCTACATACAGACAAACGCAAACAGTTACGTAAATTTTCATTACTGATGTTTGCTCTTAACCGAGACTTATTAATTTTCATAACAGGAAAAAAATCTCTCACAAAAGTATGTCGAGCCCAACATTGACTATCTTCATGGCTTCACAATGGAGACGAGGAAACTCTTTCTGTGGAAAGTCGTGATAAAAATCTATTACACGTCTTGCCAAAAGGAACTTGTCTCTCAGACGAGAATTACACTGTAGATCTATTAATTCCATTTGCAAACTGAGATGAATATCATCTACAGAAACCAGATTCTCTCGAGAACTATTCAAAACCTTGGGGTAAGTAAGATATATCCCCAAATCGCTTGAGAAATTCCTCTTTTATTGCACTAAGAGCGGCAACATACTGAAATTTATTATAATGGCGTTCAATATTAAACTTCCGCTCACCAGCGAGAATACTGTCACATATTATACATTTCCAATTTTCAATGATTCTCCCATTCCTTTTTAAAAGATATCAAATCTCCAATTCTCCGTTTCCTTGATTCACTCTGCATTTTCCGGTTATTGAAATACAACGTTCACTACGTAGTGGTCGCTTCGCTTCAATGTCCGCAGCTTAAGCCTGGCACTACACTGCCGCAACCTGCAGGCTGTCGCCACAGCCCCGGCCGACGCCTGCACGCGAGCAGCACACGTGCAGCGCTGTGTGCTCATGAGCCGCGTGCAACGTTTGCCCGCCCCTGCCATAAGCTGTCCGCGTGATGCTGTGCAGGAAGATCCCAAGATATCTCCCAGATGGAACATCAGTGGGACTGGCTTGAACATCAACTGCGTCCTAGTGCAGGATCTGGGATATCAAGGAGCAGTTAGAATAACTGTTGGCCGGCGCGCCTCAGGAGAGAGTACAACGGCTTTATGACACTCTTAGCAATTGAATCAATGCAAGTATTCAGGTTAGAAAGAATGCAACGTCATGCTGATAAGTGGGTTCAAACTCCCAACTTTTTTGTAAATTTGTCTCGAATTTCTAATCACTGAAATATCATGACACCACCTCTCAACCTGTGAAGTTCCGTTTCGATTTTCCTCCCCTTCTGTGTGCTTCACTTTTTTGTCAGGCGTTGTAGAATTTAGACTGAGAACAAGTGGGAATGAGGTATGAGCCTCTTGTCTAAGTAAATGTTTCCAATCTCCCTAACAGTGGCATTGATTCAATATGTGCTTTTCCAAGATACCTAGCCAACGCCCTTCGCGCAGTGGTAACGACTTCCCGCCAGGTCACAGAAGTTAAACGCTGTCAGGTTCGGCTAGCACCTGGATAGGTGAACGTCTGGAGCTACCGAGCGCTGTTGGCAAGCGAGGTGCATTCAGCCCAGCTGAGAAGCTACACGACTCAGAAGTAGCGGCTCCGGTCACGAAAACTGACAACGGCCGGCAAAGCGACGTGCTGACCACATGCACCCCCCCATATCCACATGAAGTGACGCTCATCATCTGAGGATGACACGGCGGTCGGTCGGTTCTGTTGGGCCGTCAGAAGCCTGTTCTGGGGAAAGTACCCTGGATATCCACAGATATATGATCCATGTTAGTTGAAACAGGCTCACGGCTTCAAATGCGAACATTTTCGGTTAAGCGTGACAGTGACTATTATTAATATCAAATGAAAATAAAATAGCTGTAAAGAGACACATTTATTATATTGTACTTCCTGCTAGATATTTATGAGACTTCTGCCTCCGTCATCTAGAGAACTTACGTAAGTTAATAAGACACCGAAGTGCTGTGTGTTGTGTGCACGAACTTCCAGGTAATTTTGTGCCACGGTCTTTGATTTGTCATAGGCTCCGCCAATCGCGTTCAAGTCACGTGCTACGCACTGAAATAAGCAAATATGGCCTATCGATAACGTAGTCGAAGCTTCATAACATTTTTGGCCCGTGTATAATGGCAACACATTAACGCATTATTCCACATGTCTACATCTAAATCTGTGTATTTCAGATGGCGCAGGGAGGTATGTGGCGGCGGGTGCTTAGCCTACCAGTGTACATCCTATCTCCCCTCCCCCCTCCTCCCCGCCGATGGTCAGTAACTCTTTGTCTTGACAGACGTAGCGGTCACGTCGTAATTTTTTATTTGCATTTTTCTCTTTTCTGTATTGTTAATGTATTGGGAATGAGTACGAATGTATATGATAATATTATAAATAAGATTCTAATGCTTTTTTGTTTTTTTCATTTTTGATGGGGTGAGTATAGAGTATGATGCTATGAACCAGGGCGAAGGCGACGGTTATAAAAACAGCCATCAGAGAGGAGCAGGGGATGCAGAGACAGCTAATGTCGAAAGAGGACATTTTAAAAAAGTAAAAGAAAATTGTTAATACTTTCACATAGCGATGCAAGGCTCAAAGCCTTATATAAAAAGATATGGGTATGTTGATTTGAAGAGAAAGAAGTGGCTTTGCAAGAATGTGCCAAATTTCTGTTCTAGGTTTGTTTAATAAGCAATTAATCATTGAAAAACTATTTCAAATAGAGAATAAAAATTCAGTGATATTTAATCTTAATTATTAATAGACATCTATATATTAATCAACGTGCCAAGCAAACTTAAATATTTGATACGATTGCCCTCTACCAAGTGATCTGAACAATGGGTCCGACAAATAATCGTAAGTACGATTTACTTACAAATGGTTCAAATGGCTCTGAGCACTATCGGACTTAACATGTGAGGTCATCAGTCCCCTAGAACTTAGAACTACTTAAACCTAACTAACCTAAGGACATCACACGCATCCTTGCCCGAGGCATGATTCGAACCTGCGACCGTAGCGGTCGAGCGGTTCCAGACTGAAGCGCCTAGAACCGCTCGGCCACACTGGCAGGCCCGATTTACTTAACAGCCACATACAATACGTACATGGGCGTCGTGATCGCATACATAGAGCAACAACTAGGGCGGCGGCGATTCTTTTACATTGCCGTTGCCGTCAGGGACAAAGTTGATTAGAACTACACGTAATTGCGAGAGGATGTTTCGGAAATCATCTAACCAATCTTTGTGCCCAGAATTTCTCTAATTACATCGTCGTGGTCAATACGTGAAAAGCATATTGCAGGAAGTGGTACGTTTGGTGACTGATTTTGTAACGTGGGCACTCGGGTTATTGTGAGTGTGGGGCCTTGGCGATACATAGCGTATTCCTTGTAACGTCTGCAGATTAACTGGCATTTCTGTGATTCTGTCATGCTGACTAAACAAAATTGAAGAAGAGAACAGCTCTTCTTTGTGCAAATCCAACTTGGCCAGGGTCCAAACTGACAAATAATACTCATGAATTAATCGAACAAGGGTCTTCTAAACAATATCTTTCGTGGGCAGATTACATGCGTGAAGTATCTGACATAATCATCTGCTTTCCCTATCACTGGATCAATAAAAATATCTTTTTTCCTTTCCTTATTTGTTAAAAAGTTATAGCTCGAGGGAGCCTAAACGGTGTAAATATTTTTTTTTCCTTTTATCATTTTGTTTTATTCAATATGTTAAGTAATTAACGTCAGTACATTAAAAAATTATAAGAACGTTTGCTAGCACAGTTAAATATGGCGTCTGGAAAACAAATGATCCATTTTCTGATTCAGTCAACACAATCGTTATTTCTCTTCACTTAAATGTTACAGCTGCACAGCTTCATGCTCAGTCTAATATTTCTGCTTGTCTTTCACTATACAATAAGTCCTTACTTACCGAACATTCTGAAAACAACACGTAACTTGACAAACCAATCACGTTTCAAAACCGGTTGCGTTTTCATGGAGGCGAAAATCCATTGCCGAATTGGGAAACCGGCGACTAGAAGCGGATTTCCAAAATCGATTCTTGGTGTTTACATGCTCAACTAAAACCGGTATTGGGAAATCGGCTTACGAAATCCGATTTTGGGAGCCCGATGTAAACGGGGTGAATATATCTCTGCTGTAAGAGAGCCCGTTATCGATTATCGAAACTGAACAATCGAGTAGTAGAACGGCGACGAAGAGCAACACTGATTGTTGAAGTACGACATGGTTGGTGTGGTGGTTTCCATGGATATATACACGGATAAAACATTTGAATCAATATGCGCAGCGTATCGTGTGAACTGCAGAGGGGCAGTGATTAATACCAACTATGAATTGCACTCTGCTTTATGCGTAAATGAACTAAGACAGGTTTCGCGTGTGCTATGGACGAAAATCGGTGGTCACTGGTGAAACAGCTTGTGACTACGATATCAGGTTTGGACATTTCGAGGACTGTCCTTTGATACGAATTACAGTTGAATAATGTCATATAAATCATAGAACTGTAACCGTTTCGCAGTTGCCACGCAGGAGACATTGTATAGACGAATATGTCAGTGTCTTGTATTTGAAATTGTGCACTCTCGGGAACTGAAATAACACGACATCAAGCCAATATCGATGGCTGTTGCAGTGCAGAAGTTTAACATTATCTGAAGCAGATGCAAAACGGACCTGGAGACCTTGTTTTCACCGTAGAATGGTGAAATCGCGTGTCATCGTCACCACTCAATGTCGGAATCCTGCAACAAGGTAAGGTGCAGCCAACGCGTACTTTTTAAAAAGACTTTAAATGCAATCAGCCTGTTAGCTACAAAAGGAATGTATTGTTTTCTCTTTAAAACAAAATGTTGTTCCAGTCGTAATTTTGTAATTAGTCTACGCACCATTATAACAATACCAACATTTAAATGTAGTGTATGCTGCACATCCCGCCCTACAATTTTTGCTACTATTTCATCGAATAGTAATCACGCTTGCTCCCATTCATTCATTGTATGTGCCAAGTTTCGCAGGTTCTGCTTTCTCACGTAAAAAAAATCAGTAATTGTAACAAATGAACTATTTGTAACCCGCCGTTATAGCGCCTGCGCGAGAACCTATCGTAACTGAGCTTTATTCTGATTGGCTGAGAACAGCAGCTAGCGCAGTATTCGAATTTGACAGCTCGTGTGCATGTGTTTGGTGTTTTTTTTTTTACAATGTTAAGCGAATTTAATGGGTTCTGTGCGTCAGTGAGTTTCGAGTAACAGTATATTTTTCGTTGCATGCATACATATTATGAAACTACATTAACAGTATGTTCTTGTCGCAACTCTAATGCCAGAGAATGATGTTTATTTAATTTTATTTATCCTGGTTCTTGCATGTCTGAGTGAAGCTACACGGCGAGTACATGGGTATAGTTTTATTACTTTTGGGTTCGACAGTAGATTTAATTTCATTACTTTCTCCTCATAATTCCACAAGTGGAATTAACCGCAGTTTACTAACTCATTTATTCAGTGTAACGTAACGAAACTAACTCGCCACTTGATTACGTGATCATTTACGTTATTTAAATGTAGGTTTACCATTGCTGTTGCATTATATCGTATAGAAATTCCTAGAAACTTAAAGATTGCCACCGATCGCCTAGTCAAAAGTTATCGGGTCTATTTGTATATTTATGAGCATTACTGTGAAGCACCAAATGCTGAGCATTTAATAACAATCTTCTAAGGGATGTCACTTCCTTGTACACTATTGCGTCGTCAACAGACAGTTTCAGAAAGCTACATATGTGTCATGAAACTCTAACGTGAAGTGGAAGCACGAAAAAAGTACACTGCTAGGTCAGTTCCGTACTGTGTTACAGAACTTTCCTAAACTACCACTAGTAGCGAGGATTTAGGTATGTGCAACACTGTAGTTGGGAATAACATGTTCATAAACTGAGAAACACATTACGATTTCCTGTATAAAACCGGCAGACAATTAACGTATTTGTTTAAAGATACTGGCGTATTCAACCGTCAGCTGTAGAAGAAGACAAGCGTTTCACACCACATAAACAGCTGTAATTCTTAATCTCCGTCGCGAGTTCTGTGGCACATGGACAGAAGAGTAATCTCAGACACGCAGTCGCCGGCGAAATGTCGTTATAAAATAGAGTTGCAGGAACTGCTACTACGTATCTGTCACGACCCACTCAACATACCAACTGTTCCCTTCACGTCTTACTATTCGTGGGATTCAGTAGGCGCTTTCGAATCATAGTATCAAACGTCTTCTTTTATGATTCTTTGCATTTATCACCGAAAATATGCCAATTTCAGTTACTTTTTTCAGATCTATACATTAATATTGCTGTGCATTAGAAAACAGTATGGAGTCTCTTGTACCAAGACAGGACTATATATCTGATAGATTTGCTCAATAGATGTTGTAAGACAATTGCGATACAAAATACAGTAACATTTTTAGGAAGTACTTCGAATTTTCTCATTTTGAAAGCACTAAAGGCGATCTGTTTAATTGTTAAAAACCCTTCAACAGCCAACATCACATAAAATATTTTTTCAGACAAGTTACACAACAGATTTTAAAGCGGATTCGCACTATTTAGTATATGTCCAGCATATGTAAATAGATGTGCTATTGTGTACGGTGTTTGTATGATGCAGCAAGCAACTGTGAGCAATATGTATATGGACATAGCCTGTTGCACAAGGTGCTTTAAGTTTTTAAATATTTTGGCGTTGACAAACATTTTATAATGTGCTATTTTTATTCACTTGACATCTTGTGCATGAGGTTAGCGTAAAATGAAGGTATTTTACATCAAAACTATTTTAAGACTTGAAGATGGCAGCTTAGCCTGTTGAAACCGGTAGTCTTAAATAAAAAAAAATGTTTCATGCGATCTTTGCTGTTGAATGGTTTTTAGCAATTTACGAAGTACGACTTTGTAATTGTATGGAGCCTGCTGTGAGTGCTAAAAAAAAAATGTTTCATGCGATCTTTGCTGTTGAATGGTTTTTAGCAATTTACGAAGTACGACTTTGTAATTGTATGGAGCCTGCTGTGAGTGCTACAATCGTTAGTTTTTATTTATGGATTTCACCATATGATCACATTTATTTTTCTGCGTGATCGATTTCAACCCTGACCAACCCGGATAACCGTGCGTGGTAGCACGACGATTCCGGGGTCCGGGGATGCACGCAAGGCCCGTGTCGAATCCACACGAAGTAACGTCGAGGGCCGGTGTGCCGGCCAGTCTGGATGTGGATTTTAGGCGGTTTCACACGTCCGAGTAGGTGAACACTGGGCTGATGCCCACATACTGCCTCAGTTAGACGATCCGCGAACATGTAGACAAAATCTGTCCCGGGGGGGGGGGGGGGGGAATAGCGCTGGAGGCAGGAGGGACATCCAGATCTTTGTACCACTAACATTGGCAAATCCAACAATTAACATGCCGGCCACATTAAGAAACGGGATAAAGGCCTGGAGAAACAAGAAGAAGAAGACCGATTTCAGCCCAATAAAACGGCCGTCTCAAGGTCAACTTGCATCCTAGTAGTCCTTGCATTTATAATGACCACACACTGCTTCTTAACAGTAATAAACCTAGGTAAAATTATGAGACAGGCCTGAATAATGTAGTCAGTGTAATTGATCGCTCTCTTGTACAGACAGAAGAACCATCTTACTGGAAAGTCGATTCAAACGTAATTTGCCCCTCGAATATTCTTTAGTGTATGGTAAAGATTTTGTAACACCATAAAGTGCTTGTTAACGATTCTGTCACCAGTTGCAGTATTTATATTAGGCGACTAGTTTCGAACCTTAGAGGTTCATTTTCAAGCCTGACCTGCTGTGGGTGCACTCACAGTGCCTCACCATAATAATAAACATAAAAATGTCAACAGGTGCTTTATACATTATTTACAGAATTAACTTGATTTTTACTTGGTAAGAGGCACGCGTGGATCGTCTCATTCATTCTGCAAACAATTTATAAAGCGTGTGTTGCCACTTTCATGTTTATTGTGAAGATCAGGCATTCTTACTGCAATCTCAGTAGGACAGGCTTGAAAATAAACCTGTAAGGCTTGAAACAAGTCGCCTAATATAAATACTGCAATTGTTGAAAGAATCGTTAATAAACGACTTAAAGAATGTAATCAAGTTGCTGGTTGCATGTCAGTACAGTGTTGAAACTGAAAAGTTATGAAACACGTTAAACGTAAATACGATGCTTTAAAACATTGTAATATATGCAAAATTTCATTTTCTGTATACCAGAAAGTAACTTAACACACACACACACGCACACACACACACACACACACATATAAACACACACACACACACACACACACACACACACACACACACACACACAGAGAGAGAGAGAGAGAGAGAGAGAGAGAGAGAGAGAGAGAGAGAGAGAGAGAGAGGGGAGGGAGGGAGGGAGGGGAGAGAGATGCCGTATCGTGTATTGGAAGGTGGCCTCACTAGAAATCACAAGGAGGTACCTGGTGAGGTGAGTTAGTAATGCTGGCCGCTGGTGGCCGAGCGGTTCTAGGCGCTTCAGTCTGGAACCGCGTGACCGCTACGGTCGCAGGTTCGAATCCTGCCTCGGGCATGGATGTGTGTGATGTCCTTAGGTTATTTAGGTTTAAGTAGTTCTAAGTTCTAGGGGACTGATGACCTGAGATGTTAAGTCCCATAGTGCTCAGAGCTATTTGAATCATTTTTTTGAGTTAGTAATCAAAAGAAACCCTGATCGGCAAAACCAATCCCGCGTCAAGTTGGCCTTGGCCTTAAGAACATCGTGCAATACCTGAGTTCAAGTAGCACTGTAATCAAATGTAGGTACTGATCAAGGATCGCTGACGAAAGATGCTGCACTAAAGACTACCCAGGAGCGATTAAGCAAGGAGCCCTGTGAAAATGTTTCACGTAAACAATCTAATTACAAACTGACACAAAATGTTAGTCGCTATTTTACCTAAGTATTCTGAACAGCGATTTTTTTCTGGAGGCAGAATACATGCATTCATTAGATGCAAATTAAACTATTCTAAATGTAGATCCTATGCAAATCTGGGAGACTGTAGGGATGTCTGACGGACTATACAACTCTTTTCGGAAGCTGGGCTGTCATTTTCAAGGCGTGGTATGAGAGTGTTGTGAAACCTGTCGCATTAAGTGGTACAGCTTGTCAACTAACATAACGGAACGCGAGAGAAGATTACTGTCGTTGTTTCACAACATCTGACGAATAAAACTTGACGAATATCTGTGTGGTGTCGAGATACGTAAGAGACAAGTCTTATAGAATGAATGAAGTCAGGCTGATTGTGAGAATCCTTTATTTTCTTGAAGTAACATCGCTCGTCGTACCAACATCATATAAAGCTCGAAGCTAGTGTTGTTAAATGCTACTAAACTTTATTCGTTTAATGTGTGCGTTATACTTTTTTCCACTCAACGTCACCATACGGATATGCACTGGGCCAGTTCTCAATATGATTTCACAGCGGTTCACAGTGTAGAAAAATCAACGAATTTAACCTTTTTTCCTACGAAACCTAGAACTATAAGTCGCTATGACTTCATAGATGGTTTCGAGTCAAATCAGTTTCAAGCGTAACAGACTTTTTTTTTTTTGTTGTTGTTGGTCAGAGTGTAATTTTACTTGCAGAAATAACGATACGAAATGTACAGCATTAACCGGACCTTACGTATATGAGATCGCGGCGGGTCAAATCACCATGTTTTAATTGAATACAATATTCTCAAACGTATGCAAAATTTGGAAACAAAGATGTGAGATATATCCCACACTACATAAATTACTAATTGTTCTGTAAGTTTCCCATTTTATTTTCTAGTTTGAATGCGATATGTTACAGTTGTGAGTAAACTTCCTCGTCTTTCATTTTCGTAATTTCTTTGACATGTAAACTATTAGTTTAGGCCTCGTACATTGTAGGTGAATAGTACTCTACGCTTGCCATAATATTGTTATGAACTTCCTGACAGTGTGTGCAGAACCGGTATTCGAAACTGGGATTTTTTACTTTCGTGAGGATGTAGTCAACCAACTGAGCTTCTCAATCACGATTCACGACCCGCCCTCATGCTTCACCTGGGCCGGTACCACTTCTCCCACCTTACAAACTTCACAGAAGTTCTTCTGCATACGACACGTCTCCCAAGTTCGAGTCCCACTCTGCCATACAGTTTTAAGCTGGCATGAAGATTGAAATCAGCACACTCTCCGCTTAGTGATGCAAATACCTGGGCATTTATAAGTTAGAGCAAATGCCCAGGATAAATGCCTGGTCAAGTGCCCATAATTCATAAATACCTGAGAATTTATGCATTTTTAAAGATTAATTGATAAGCTGCACTTACAAAAACTTTTAATCTGATATTTTGCATTGGAAAAGGTGTTTTTCAACACTGCTTCTGTAGTGGTTGGGCAACCAGAATGGAAAAGATGCTTGAGAGTTAAAGAAGAGGGGGAAATAAACACGGCTGTAAACGTAATTATACATTTTTAGTCAGGTCAGTTTTTGAAGTAGTAGGGCTATTTTAAAAAAAGAAAACGAATCTCAGGTTTAAAAGTAATTCTTGAAATAAAGTATAGTTCATATTAAGTAAGTAGCCAGTAGGTAGTATTTTTACTTATACTATGCTACTGCAAAAATATTAGAATAAAAAAAAGTCTATCAAAAAATGGTTCAAATGGCTCTGAGCACTATGGGACTCAACTGCTGTGGTCATAAGTCCCCTAGAACTTGGAACTACTTAAACCTAACTAACCTAAGGACATCACACACATCCATGCCCGAGGCAGGATTCGAGGATTCGAACCTGCGACCGTAGCCGTCGTGCGGTTCCAGACTGTAGCGCCTTTAACCGCTCGGCCACTTCGGCCGGCAAAAGTTTAACCATAATGATTATAATGAGGGATGAGTCATGCGCTGATTCCGATTACACGAGTCCAAGAATCGGCGATTCTCTAG
This sequence comes from Schistocerca cancellata, assembly GCF_023864275.1. Taxonomy (NCBI): domain Eukaryota; kingdom Metazoa; phylum Arthropoda; class Insecta; order Orthoptera; family Acrididae; genus Schistocerca; species Schistocerca cancellata. The sequence goes on along the minus strand of NC_064628.1, from coordinate 6,187,941 downwards.
GAGTCGACTAGTATCGGAATCAAACGATTCCAGTGTCTTTCGGCATCGATTCTTTGTTATGAAATCTCTTTTATGTTAGTGCTCTCATTTTATCTTCACAGCAGCGCAGTCATACGAAAATAGATAAAGAAAGGAGCAGAATAGAAAACTATAGTCTGCTCATATGTCACTCCATCTAACAGTGAAGCCTTTTTTTCTCCAATGAAAACAGTTTAACGCTTAAGAATACATTTATTATCAACAAAGAAATGCCAGCAGTTTAATATATTCCGTAATAATTTTGTTATCAATAATCGTTCTTCAGCAACATTCAGAGATTTGATACGGGTTATGAAGTGTGCAACATTACAAAGCGATGAAAATGTGTGTGAAATCTTATGGGACTTAACTGCTAAGGTCATCAGTCCCTAAGCTTACACACTACTTAACCTAAATTATCCTAAGGACAAACACACACATCCATGCCCGAGGGAGGACTCGAACCTCCGCCGGGACCAGCCACAAAGCGATGACCTAAGGACAATTTTTATTTATACCAGCTTATGACTACATGGCTGTTCAACGCGGTGTGTATGTGTGTGTGTGTGTGTGTGTGCGCGCGCGTGTGTGTGTGTGTGTGTGTGTGTGAGCGCACGTGCGAAAGAGAGAGAAAGAGAGAGAGAGTTGAAGAGTAGGACTGGTAAATGACAAGCAGCTATCAATAACACGCGCCCTTTCTTGGTACAAGATGGAATGTTAGTAAAAAATTTAAAAAAAAACAATACGTGCTTCTCTCTTCTTTCCTTTCGTTTTTAGTAATAAAGGCAATAAATGACATACATATGTTTAAATGGAAACAATTAGTAACTTCTAATACCGGGAGTATCGTCCCATTCCGTATTTTAACTGGTAAATTTTGTATTCTTTTAGTAAAAAGTTTAAAAAGTACTTATTTTATAAATCCTCAGATTTCGGGCACTTAAAATTGCTCTGGGGAAATTCCCGGGCAAATGCTCATTTGTAAATGTGCCTCTGGACACTTGCCCGGCCCATATCACCAACTCGGCTGCAGAGTGAAAATTCGTTGTGAATAAGAGGTTGTGTTGGACCAGGTAAAGTAACAACGGAGCCAAGCGATACTGCGGCTAAAAGACTGGATTCGTTAGCAACAGGGTTTACATTCCGGTTTGATACAGGTTTTATATAGTTCCTCTAAAGCCACTAGAAGCGAGTATCATTATGGTTCCTAAAACAAGTTTAACCTCGAAACTCTCGTCAATCAGTCTGAGCTTGTGCCTAACCCCTAATGATGTGACGTCCAGAGGACATTCAGCTGTAGTCTTACTGTTACTTAAAATCCGTCTTGATTGCAAATTTTTTTTTAATTATTCATATGACCGGTTTCGGTTCATTCAGAACCATCTTCAGATCTGATATTTCAGTTAGAGGAGTAACCCGTCCAAATCCAGCAACATGTGACGTAGCATGTGAAAGTTGCTGGATTTGGACGGGTTACTCCTGTAACTGAAATATCAGATCTGAAGATGGTTCTGAATGAACCGAAACCGGTCATATGAATAATAAAAAAAAAAAATTTTTTGCGATCAAGACGGATTAACATTATAAAATCACTGATTGCTGTTATCCCAAAAGACATTATGTCTGTTTTTGCAATGTAGTCTTACTGCCTTTAGAATCGCAGCACAGCATGGCGTAGCGTGGAGACTTGTTTGCTTCCTTGAAATTCGAATACATGTCCTTATCTGGGGTAGACCGTATTCTTATCAGCTGAGATATCTAAACATTCTAAAATGCAGACATAAAGCCTCAGTATGCCATCATCTCTAAGCACCAGAAAACGTGTGGGATACCATCTCTGGCCCGCATCTCGTGGTCGTGCGGTAGCGTTCTCGCTTCCCACGCCCGGGTTCCCGGGTTCGATTCCCGGCGGGGTCAGGGATTTTCTCTGCCTCGTGATGGCTGGGTGTTGTGTGCTGTCCTTAGGTTAGTTAGGTTTAAGTAGTTCTAAGTTCTAGGGGACTTATGACCACAGCAGTTGAGTCCCATAGTGCTCAGAGCCATTTGAACCATTTTTGATACCATCTCTAGAGCTTGTAAAGTACAATGGAGGTGCTGTCATAATGAAGGTTTGCGTCAGGCCATCGGACGTGTTCGGAGACCTCAGATAGTAAGACTAATGGTTTGTGAAAGTCAATGGTGCACTTTCGAGTCCAAAGCAACGATGTAATTGCAATCGGAGGAAATTCCACCACACTTCAATAGAGTGTGGACAATTCTGTTCAGAACTTGCTGCTTAATTGTCTATTGAAACTAAATGATTGTATAACAGTGAAAAACGTCAACGTACCAAAACTTCTCCACTTTTCGCACTAAAAGAGAGTGGTGTAGTTGTCCCGAAAACTGACATTTTGAGACCGTTAGTGTGTGCAAAGTATGACTCTTCAAAAGAAGGAAACAGACACCAGCCACTGCTAATAACGTTATTTATTTACACAAATGGCCTCATCACCGGCTTTGAAACACAGATTCATCACCAGACGGCTCTTCAGGGTTATATTACAGTTGTGTCCGTTTACATTACTTGTTGTCTGCTTTTTACCCCTTGAAGCGGGAGATCCTTGGAGTGATGGTGCCCTACTCCAAAAAAAAAAAAACGATATGAGAAAGGGCTTGTTATTAGGTACAATTACAGTTAAATTTCTCATATGGTTTTTTGTGTAGGACACTGTCATCCCTGTGGTTGTTTACAGCAGTTACTGCCTGTTCTTTTCATCCTTTCTCCGCACGGAGGATAAAACAGCCAAAAACTATTGTAAACAACCACAGATGCAATATGAGCCTGAAGAGCCGTTTTAAGATGAACTTGTCAGTTCGAATCGAGTAACGGCGCTATTTGTGTAAATGAATACGATTATTTGCAGTGGCTTATCGCTGTTTTCTTCTTTCCAAGAATCAGCTTGTAGCATATTCTGTTGCAATACTCAAGTACGCGTCAGAAACGTGGGTAATGGAAGAAACGAATGGCGCTGCAGTCCGGAACCGCGGGACTGCCACGGTCGCAGGTTCGAATCCTGCCTCGGGCATCGGTGTGTGTGATGTCCTTAGGTTAGTTAGGTTTAAGTAGTTCTATGTTCTAGGGGACTTATGACCTAAGATGTTGAGTCCCATAGTGCTCAGAGCCATTTGAACCATTTGAGGAAACGAAAGGTGAGGAGAATACAGGATTGCGAGATGAAATTTCAAAAATGCAGTATAAGATGGTAGAATGGATGGAGTAAGGAATGAGGCGATGACAGAAATGATGAAAGAGAAACAGATGTAAGAGATCATAGAAAAGACAACGTTAAGATGGTATGAGCATGATAAAAGAATGTGAGCTGGTAGGAGACAAGCTCACAAGACGAGAATTGAAGGCAAGAGACCCAGGGGAAGGTCGAAAGGCTGACGGACAGATGGATCCTTGGAGTGAAGGAATGTGTGATAAAGAAAGAAGACTGGGACAATGTTGAGATGGATACGTGACTGGAGGGCAGGAAAAGATGGAGAGGGTTAAGTTGTACCCAGGCTGGAACCTGTAGATGATGACAGTCATAATGATGATGATGAAGTTATAGCTGTGGAACTTCTACAGAGTGTAAAAGATAACTGTTTACAATGAACCACAGTGGTGTTGGAGAAGTCGAGACGAGCAAATTGGTACAAGACACTTGCGCTCGCCCTCTTACGGCTTCGGTTTAATCAGTCATAACCGTTTGAAGTTTATTTCTTTTCCTTGACAAAATTTTAACACAGTCAAGTTAACAGTTAAATCATTTTGTTTCTCTGGCCTTCTCGCTACAATGTTGCAAATTCAGATCGAATTGCAAACGTGATTAGTTTTTGCATAATTTTCACAAACGAATCTTTTTTCTTCGTTGCCATCATGGGAAAGTTTAAATTACTAACGCTAATGTGACCTAGAGAAGGGAAAAATCTGATGGTTAAAACCTATACCAGGCTTTCAGTTCCGACTAACCGGTATTTTTTACTCACGGTTATAAGAGGTTTTTCTCATTTTTTGCTAATAACTGGGTAACGAAACCGGCATATTAATTTGCTATTGCAGCAATGCTAAAATGTTTGGTTTTTGCTAACAAGAAATGTTTATCGGTAAAATTTGCATTGCTTTGAAGTGTTGCGGTATTATAGAAAACAGGAAAAGCGATCAGTGTTATTTTAATAACAATTCCCACAGAAACATGAAACAAACATAAAAGACACAAGAATCGGTCAGCACTGCAAACAGAGTTCCTGTTGGCGTGTGTGGTGACATATTAGACGGCGTTCATGCACGTGCAGTCTGTACGGTAGTTTCTCGCTGTCGTACTCGCACACAGGTTGTATTGCAGAATGGCACCGTCCCTGATTCGAAAGTATTTTACGAAGTGCGGTAACAATGAAGTGAAATGCTCCATTTGCTTAAAAAGATTAAAAATGGGAGGAGGCACAACAAACTTGCGATATCACACAGGAAGAAAATGTCCGTGCTTGCTTCAGGCAAGCACCGGCCAAAAGCAATGATGCAAGAAAGCCATCAACTTGTGACCTCTGGCGCTCTCTACTTGACCTGTGCCGTGTTTGCTGGAGGCATTAACGTCAATTTCTGCCACATGTCGATCCAGATCTGCTTCTCCTAAACTGTCATCAGAATTTTTCAATCTTTGTTAGAAATCTGCGCCAATCACCGCAAGTAACAGCAGTGAAAACGAAAACAAAAATCAGTTATACCTTTGACCAGGTTTAACAGGTTACATTTGAGACGAAAAAAACCGGTATGAGCGGAAACCGGTTGTTCCAGCAATAACCGTCTTCCCTATTCTGACTGATTAACCCATTAGCGCCGTGCGTTGCCATATGGCAATGTTTGTAAGACTTTTTTAAAATCGTTGATTCCACGACATCAACGAAGCGAGAGTGTTGGCAGCACTGGATTCCGTTCCGCAAGACTGTAACGATCACTACAATGCAACGTTTTTAACAATACATTTAAATTCTGCGGCGTAAGCAGTGTTGGAAGTCGTCGTTTGCTGAATGACGAAGAAAAATGGAGTATAAGTTCGAGTAAGTATGTTTTACACAGTAACTTATGATATATAATTTGGTTTTTTAGTACAGTTGTGCTTCAAATACTCAAATATATATTCTTCGGAGGTTAGTGCTTGCTGTGAAATAAATTACGTTCCTTTAGGCCGTTTGAACCTCGGTGTTGCCATATGGCAACGCTAGGCGCTTGTGCTCAGTAAAAGGACGAATTTTCTCTTTCTTGTTTTAGAAGAGGTTTCTCGCTGGCTGAGGCGCTGGAGATTTTTTATAATGACGGTATTGAAGGTGATGTGTTGGTTGAGCCCCCAGATCCGAATACAGAAGCGTGATGGATTATTGTATGTGCGGTGGCTGCACAACTTACTTGTCACAATGATCTCTTCTTCATGTGGTGCACAAGAAGTTGGCCAAGTCAAGAGATTCTCGGAACTAAAAAAGCGAAATGTAACGATTCCCAGACCAAAACTTGTAGCCAAATATAATACATATATGGGAGGTATTGATCAGATGGATCAGAATCTAGCATACTGTTGCATTGCAATAAGAAGCAAGAAATGGTACTGGTGTCTCTTTACATGGATTTTAGATGTCGCCATACAAAACAGTTGGATTTTGTATAAAAAAGCAAGAAACCAAACTATTTATCAGCTTGATTTCAAGAGAGAAGTAGCAACAATGTACTTGCAGAGACACCAAGCTTTACCAAAAGGAACCGGGAGACCATCTACATCAAGGGCATGTTCCGACAGGCGCATATCAGATTCAGTTAGGTTTGGTAAGACTGACCACCTCGTCCAGCACACAGAAGGAAAGAAGAAGAAAAGGTGCGCACACAAGGACTGTAAATCTATTGTGAGAACAATGTGTTCAAAGTGTAATGTGGGATTGTGTATTGACTGTTTTATTCCATTTCACGTAAAATAATGCCGAGTTCAAGATTTGACTTTTGATTATGAATTGTACTGCGTTATAAAGTATCAGATGTATGATGAAGACTGAATAACAAATTTGCACAAAACTTGTATATGTAATAAGAAATTTCAATAACCAACTTATTTTAGTTGAAGTTGTAATCCGTATAAATTTAGGTAGTGAAAGTGCCTAGCGTTGCCATATGGCAACGTCAAATATGTCACTATTGGCGGTAATGACTTTTGTCAAAACAACTCTGATGTGTAATTTATGCCTTTTACAGACATAATAACGCAATTTTCTAAAAACAAATGCCGGTCGGTGTGGCCGTGCGGTTAAAGGCGCTTCAGTCTGGAACCGTGTGACCGCTACGGTCGCAGGTTCGAATCCTGCCTCGGGCATGGATGTCTGTGATGTCCTTACGTTAGTTAGGTTTAATTAGTTCTAAGTTCTAGGCGACTGATGACCTCAGAAGTTAAGTCGCATAGTGCTCAGAACCATTTGAACCATTTTTAAAAACAAATCACGAAAAAATTAATTCCGGCGCTAATGGGTTAAGCTTGTGGCGTAAGATAACGAGAGAATGTTCATAATCTGTAGCTTAGGTGTGATGTCCTTAGGTTAGTAAGGTTTAAGTAGTTCTAAGTTCTAGGGGACTGATGACCATAGACGTTAAGTCCCATAGTGCTCAGAGCCATTTGAATTTTTGTAGCTTAGATGGGCTTTGTAGACCAGTTTGGGATTTTCTACATCTGTGGTGAACTACAAGTGTCCTATATCAAATTGTTTGCCTCGACTTCCCCTACACCACTGTGCATATGGTAAACAGTTAACGTTTACATTCTGTATTCCCAGAACAAACGGGTAGCCTACTTAGGGCAGAGAGGGTGACATGCCGACGAGCGAGGTTCAGCAGTAGTGACGGAGTACGCTGACTTGTATCGAGAGAGAGCTCGCTGACAGACCGCGGCAGCGTAGGGTGCTAGTGTGAGCAGACAGTTGACAGACGGGTGCAGCGTAGGGCGCTCGTGTGAGCAGACAGTTGACAGACGGGTGCAGCATAGGGCGCTAGTGTGAGCAGACAGTTGACAGACGGGTGCAGCGTAGGGCGCTCGTGTGAGCAGACAGTTGACAGACGGGTGCAGCGTAGGGCGCTCGTGTGAGCAGACAGTTGACAGACGGGTGCAGCGTAGGGCGCTCGTGTGAGCAGACAGTTGACAGACGGGTGCAGCGTAGGGCGGTAGTGTGAGCAGACAGCTGACAGACGGGCCCGGAACGTGCGCGGCGTGCTGTGGGTAGCGAGGCGGCGAGCTGACGGGTGTGAGTGGGCGGTGGTAGGGCGGCGCGCAGCAGCAGTGGAGCGGAGGAGCGCAGCCCGCCTACCATGGCTGCTGAGGTGTGCTGAGCTGAGCTGAGCTGAGGTGCTGCGCTGCCGGCCGGGTACGGACTGCTCTCCGCGGACTCCCAGACGGCCGGCGCTCCGCTATATTTACCCGCGCAACGACGCCGTGAAATGGGCTATAGCGGCGGCACCCGCTATTCTCCGTGGCGGGAAAATGCCCCGCGTATCAAAATATAGCTGGCGGCGGGCCTTTACAGCGCGTTTCCACTGTCTCTGGCGACCCGCGGCCGCGGGTTTATTTATAATGCCGCGGCCAGGCGAGGCGCGTGCCCCGGCAGGCCGGGACGCCGCTAAGTCCTCTGCGGCTGCGGCGCCGCTTATTAGCATAACTTGACAGACGTCCCGGTGGCTATGCTAATTCGATGGCTTCTGTCGCCGCAGAAATATCCCGTTGTGCTTCGCTAGGAGTGCTACTCTGTCCAGTAGCGTTATTATGACCACCTGCTAGTAGCCGGAATTGTAGTCGTTTGTAGTACACACAGAAGACAACTCTTTACAAGTCAGTCAGTTCGGTGCTGCTACTGGTAGAGGAGATAGGGCCACCTGCAGTGCTTGCTATACATGCTGAGTGGGATGTCACGAGAAAAAAAGGTTCAAATGGCTCTGAGCACTATGGGACTTAACTTCTGCCGAGCGGTCTAAGACGCTGCAGTCATGGACTGCGCGGCTAGTCCCGGCGGCGGTTCGAGTCCTCCCTCGGGCATGTGTGTGTGTGTTTGTCCTTACGATAATTTAAGTTGAGTAGTGAAGTAGTGTGTAACCTAAGGGACTGATGACGTTAGCAGTTAAGTCCCGTAAGATTTCAGACACATTTCAACATTTTTTGAACTTAACATCTGAGGTCATCAGTCCCCTAGAACTTAGAACTACTTAAACCTAACTAACCTAAGGACATCACACACATCCATCCCCGAGGCAGGATTCGAACCTGCTACCGTACCAACAGCGCGGTTCCAGACTGTAGCACATAGAACCGCTCGGCCACCTCGGCCGGCGATGTCACGAAAGACTCACACAGAATATGTGATGGACGAGGTGGTCCAACATTAAGTTCGACTGGATTAATGCCATTTGTCCGAGACCCCCTGGAAAAATACGTACAATTTTCATAACTTTTACTCGCCTCTCACTAAACGACGTGATGTCTTAGTCGGATGAAAATCATCGAACTATAGGAACTGTTTCTCCCTGAACATTTTGATATACAATTAATAACATTAGTTGTCATGTAGATTTTACTACAGTTCTTCCTACAGTTCTTTGTGAAGATCAGTAAATTACATTTTGACAGACTGCTCCTTCCTTGGAATCTATTCACTGACTAACTGTCTTACGTAGATGCCTGAAACTTCCAGTACCTATTGACTAAGTGTTATAAAAAAACTATGTAAGTAGGCTGTTTAGGTTTTTATGTTGGTAATGCCACGTAGCGCTCTGTATCAGAATCACTGGCTGTGCTGTGTGCAGTCTGTGGCTGGTTGGCATTGTTGTAATGTTCGCTATTGTGGTGTTGAGCAGTTGGCTGTTAACAGCGCGTAACGTTGCGCAGTAGGAGGTGAGCCGCCGGCAGTGATGGATGTGGGGAGAGAGATGGCGGAGTTTTGAGAGCGGATGATATGGACGTGTGTCCATCAGAGACAGTAAATTTGTAAGACTGGTTTTCATGAACTGATATATATATATATATATATATAAAATGACTTTTGAACATTATTCAGGTAAATACATTGTTTGTTGAAACTTCCTGGCAGATTAAAACTGTGTGCCCGACCGAGACTCGGACTCGGGACCTTTGCCTTTCGCGGGCAAGAGCTCTACCATCTGAGCTACCGAAGCACGACTCACGTCCTGTACTCACAGCTTTACTTCTGCCAGTACCTCGTCTCCTACCTTCCAAACTTTACAGAAGCTCTCCTGCGAACCTTGCAGAACTATCCTTTCTTTCAGGAGTGCTAGTTCTGCAAGGTTCGCAGGAGAGCTTCTGTAAAGTTTGGAAGGTAGGAGACGAGGTACTGGCGGAAGTAAAGCTGTGAGTACCGGACGTGAGTCGTGCTTCGGTAGCTCAGGTGGTAGAGCTCTTGCCCGCGAAAGGCGAAGGTCCCGAGTTCGAGTCTCGGTCGGGCACACAGTTTTAATCTGCCAGTAAGTTTCATATCAGCGCACACTCCGCTGCAGAGTGAAAATCTCATTCTGGAAACATTGTTTGTTCTTTATCAAAATCTTTCATTTGCTAACTATGCCTATCAGCAGTTAGTGACTTCAGTAGTTTGAATTTTTTATTTAGCTGGCTGTATTGGCGCTCGCTGTATTGCAGTAGTTCGAGTAATGAAGATTTTTGTGAGGTAAGTGATTCATGAAAGGTACATGTTATTGTTAGTCAGGGCCATTCTCTTGTAGGGATCTGATACACTGCCTATCTCCAAACACTCTACAGAATTTTATTGGCCCATTTTTAACCCTGTTCCGGCCCCAGACCGTGAAATAAACAAGAAATCTAACCATCCTATCAACTATAACGCTTACATTACGTCTCCGACGCGAGGGCCCAACCCACAGACACGTCCCTTGTAACTGAAATCACACCCATGTCCTAATTTCTACGTTTTAACTATCAGTTTCTTCCTCCACATCGATCACACATCCATTTTCATCTGACATCACTGCTCCGACGTCTCCCTATTCCAAATACTATACAGTTGCCAGGAGCCCACATCATCATTAGCGAGCACTATGACGTCTATGTTGTCATTCTTCAATCTTCCTATTTTTATTTGCAAACAGAAGGCTGCAAAGCGCTAACTTGTAGGTGACAACTATACTCTTACGAGACTATTGGATAATGCGGAAGATCGCGCCTTTCAAGGATTATTTGCAAAGAACGGAGAAGTAAAAATTATGAATAGTAGGAAAGTTGGATGTGTGAAGTGCTTGCTGTTAGAGGAAAAGAGCTTGTTCTGAGTATGTGCAGTTATACTCAGCCACACAATCAGTTTCATGTCCCATCAGACTGTTTGTACGAGTTGTTAAAGAAACTGTGTAGTGCGGGAGCGAATGGTTGATCGTACTGCAGAGTAAGCTATCAGCAAATCTCTCTTTGTACAAGAAGCCGCTAAAAGGACAATGGTCTTCATTAATGCCGATACGGAATAAAAAGTTCTGTAACGGCTGTGATTATGGTACCGTCATTTTTTCCCGACATCTCTCGTTACCTACCCCCGAGAGTTTGACAGACGGTTGTTAAACAAACTTCGTTCTTTTCATATGAACATCCCAGTCAGATATTTTTCAGAGCTTTCAACAATCTGCGAGAGAGTCTGAACTGCTGTAGTTGTTAGAGTCACAGTACAGAACAAATTGTAAAATTTTATTCTATGGAACTGAATAATAATTGTGATCAGCCGCAGAGCTAAATGATACCATGAAATGAGCTGAAGATGATGAACAAATGAATAATTGTTAATATAATGAAAAATCAACAGTGTAATGAAGTCAAACATGTAAGATAAATTTTATAATTTTTATTGGCATGCGCGTAGTTAAGTCACTCGTCTGAGATGTTAATATGAATTTGTTTCAATCTTTTCTTTTGTGATTCGTCAGCACCAGTTGACCCAGATTTGTAATATACTCAGTTTTCCCGTGTAACGGATTGTAGATCTTTATCAATAACGTCAACAATTTTCGGAATATAATTCTTTTTGCCAGTCAGCTATAAAAGTATAATTTCCCCTTAAGACATTACCAGTCCCGATCCAGTCATTTATCTAAATTAAAATATTCCAGAATTTTTGTCAGATCCGTCATGTATTCTTTAGTAATCAAACGACCAGCTGTGCAGCTGTGTCACTAAGTAAAGTCAGTTTTTCTAATAATGCAAATCTCAGACAAATGTTGTTCAGTAGTAGTAGATAGGCCAGCATTGCAGTAAGCTGTGCCATTTACGAGCAGGTATATAGACAGCGTTATCCGGCGACACCATCACGAGGGAGCAATTTTTCAGTTTATTTCTCACGGACAGATCCAGCGCCATGGCGTAGCGCTGCTTACGTGAAAATTTATCAGTTTTTCGTGGGTTAAGATTTATCAGTTTTCATATGTCAGAAGTTAAATATCCAAATTTAATTATTTTTATTTTCTGTTTGGGTTGGTTACATATCATTATTTTATATTTTTTATTTATACGGGAAGGTTACAAATTCAATGGACAACTTCATTAAAACAGTAGTATAGTTAATCATAACAGATCATAAAGGCTGTTTTACATTGCACTGTAAAGGTTTTTAGCAAATTTCTTATGAATTATCCATGAGTCTTTGTAGGAAAATTGTTTCTGAAATATGACGGAAGGGAGCTAGGCATAGGTATTGTTTGTGTGGACACACCAATATTGTTAATGTAAGAGACGCAAAGTATTGTAGAAGTAGTGTACGGAATTTGAGACCAACAGCCAGGCGCCCCAGGCGTGCCTGCTGGTACAGGGTGTTTCAAAAATGACCGGTATATTTGAAACGGCAATAAAAACTAAACGAGCAGCGATAGAAATACACCGTTTGTTGCAATATGCTTGGGACAACAGTACATTTTCAGGCGGACAAACTTTCGAAATTACAGTAGTTACAATTTTCAACAACAGATGGCGCTGCAAGTGATATAGAAGACAACGCAGTCTGTGGGTGCGCCATTCTGTACGTCGTCTTTCTGCTGTAAGCGTGTGCTGTTCACAACGTGCAAGTGTGCTGTAGACAACATGATTTATTCCTTAGAACAGAGGATTTTTCTGGTGTTGGAATTCCACCGCCTAGAACACAGTGTTGTTGCAACAAGACGAAGTTTTCAACGGAGGTTTAATGTAACCAAAGGACCGAAAAGCGATACAATAAAGGATCTGTTTGCAAAATTTCAACGGACTGGGAACGTGACGGATGAACGTGCTGGAAAGGTAGGGCGACCGCGTACGACAACCACAGAGGGCAACGCGCAGCTAGTACAGCAGGTGATCCGACAGCGGCCTCGGGTTTGCGTTCGCCGTATTGCAGCTACGGTCCAAATGACGCCAACGTCCACGTATCGTCTCATGCGCCAGAGTTTACACCTCTATCCGTACAAAATTCAAACGCGGCAACCCCTCAGCGCCGCTACCATTGCTACACGAGGGACATTCGCTAACGATATAGTGCACAGGATTAATGACGGCGATATGCATGTGGGCAGCATTTGGTTTACTGACGAAGCTTATTTTTACCTGGACGGCTTCGTCAATAAACAGAACTGGCGCATATGGGGAACCGAAAAGCCCCATGTTGCAGTCCCATCGTTCCTGCACCCTCAAAAAGTACTTGTCTGGGCCGCCATTTCTTCCAAAGCAATCATTGGCCCATTTTTCAGATCTGAAACGATTACTGCATCACGCTATCTGGACATTCTTCGTGAATTTGTGGCGGTACAAACTGCCTTAGACGACACTGCGAACACCTCGTGGTTTATACAAGATGGTGCCCGGCCACATCGCACGGCCGACGTCTTTAATTTCCTGAATGAATATTTCGATGATCGTGTGATTGCTTTGGGCTATCCGAAACATACAGGATGCGGCGTGGATTGGCCTCCCTATTCGCCAGACATGAACCCCTGTGACTTCTTTCTGTGGGGACACTTGAAAGACCAGGTGTACCGCCAGAATCCAGAAACAATTGAACAGCTGAAGCAGTACATCTCATCTGCATGTGAAGCCATTCCGCCAGACACGTTGTCAAAGGTTTCGGGTAATTTCATTCAGAGACTACGCCATATTATTGCTACGCATGGTGGATATGTGGAAAATATCGTACTATAGAGTTTCCCAGACCGCAGCGCCATCTGTTGTTGAAGATTGTAACTACTGTAATTTCGAAAGTTTGTTTACCTGAAAATGTACTGTTGTCCCAAGCATATTGCAACAAACGGTGTATTTCTATCGCTGCTGGTTTAGTTTTTATTGCCGTTTCAAATATACCGGTCATTTTTTGAAACACCCTGTATATTCGTAGCGGCTAGCTGCCTAATAATATGAGAGCTACTTTTTTTCAATATCCGATCGACCGCGAAATGGAAACGATAGTGGGAATAAAAAATGTTTTATTTGCAACATTTGGCTACACCTTCCAGCAACTTGTGTACATAGTCGCCGCCCCGACATTGACAGTTATCATAGCGGTGTACGAACTTTCCAATACCCTCGTCATAGGAGCCACTAGTGCTTACCTCCAATTCTCTACGCTTGTCTGCAGCGCGTTGTCTCTGCCAAAATTCTGTCCTCATAGCCAGCGGATCATTTGAGTAAAGAGCTGAAAATCACAGGGAGTCGAGCCAGAGCTATGTGGTGGGTGGCCAAATATTTCTCATTAAAAACGGTGCAGGAGCGTCTTTGTAGCAGCTGCAGCTTGTGGCTGAGCATTGTCGTGAGGAAGTGTAATGCCTTACGACTGGATTCTTCTTCATTTGTACTGAATTGGCCTTCGCAGACGATTTTCTCACAAGACTAGAGCTACTCCCTAAACAAGATCCTCAATTATGTAATTCTGCAGGCTTTCATGGCCGTTGTTATTGGAGTTAAAATCTTCTGGATTATTACGCCGCGTCATATTTCTACTAAAATGATCGACGTTTCGACCCTTTTATTGGGATCTTCCTCAGGATCTTACGGTGTCGACTACTACTAGAACACTGTCAAAGACGAGTGTCGCGTCACTTCTCCAGCACGAACGCGAGAAAAATCCCCTTTATAAGAGGACGAGACACTCGTCTTTGACAGTGTTCTAGCAGTAGTGGACACCACAAGATCCTGAGGAAGATCCCAGCATAGGGGTCGAAACGTCGATCATTTTAGTGGAAATATGACGCCGCCTAGTAACCCAGAAGATTTTAACTTCAAAGATTCTCAGTTAACAGTCGCTTCCTTTTCTGACCACCTACATGATCAGCGTCCCTACGTCCTGCTTCAGAATTCCTGCACCGTTGCCGCACTTTACTGTCAAACACGACAGTTACGTTACGTAAGCTGCCTGCTGTCAGCTGGTTTCCCTCAGCGTACAGAACGCTAACGACAACACGCACTTCACCCTTGGCGGGAGAGTCTGTTGTTCTAGACTTCTTTAGGTGCTCAGTGTTATACGCGAACTGTTAAGTGTGACATGACGCGATCGACGGGTATACTAAAGACATCTGCGCAAATCTTAATCTGATTTTCACTGTGGTTTTACTGAAGCGCCAAAGAAATTTGTATGGGCAAGCGTATTCAAATACAGAGATATGTAAACACGCACAAAACGGCGCTACTGTCGGCAACGTCTACATAAGTCGCCTTATTCCATCCTGGCCACGTACCAGGGCTCTGGAATTGTTTACACCGACGGTTCGATGGTTGCTGGTCGTGTCGGGTATGCGCTAACTCTAGCGGACCATTCCGAACAACGTTCCTTGGCGGCTGGCTGCAGCGTTTACACTGCTGAGCTGGTCGCCATCTTTCGAGCCCTAGAGTATATCCGCTCCTGCTCAGGTGAGTCCTTCGTTATCTGTAGCGATTCCCTGAGCGGTTTACGAGCTCTCGACCAGTGTTTCCCTCGTTCTCGTCTGGTGATGGCTATCCTTGAGTCCCTGTATACTCTTGCCCGTTGCGGCCGCTCTGTGGTCTTTGTGTGGACCCCCGGTCACGTCGGTATCCCGGGCAATGAACGTGTTGACCGCCTGGCCAAACAGGCCACCAGTGAACCCACCCTGGACATTGGCCTCCCGGAGACTGATTTGCGGGCAGTCTTCCGCCGCGAAGTTCTCTCGCTTTGGGACACTGAATGGCGCAATCTGCCCACGCCAAACAAACTCCGGTCTCTCAAGGCGACGACGCGTGTGTGACAGTCATCCATGCGAGCCACTCGCAGAGATTCAGTTGTTCTTTGTCGGCTCCGCATTGGCCACACGCGACTGTCTCACAGTTATTTATTGCGTCGTGAGAACCCGCCTCTCTGTCGCTGTGGGGCGGTTTTGACGGTGGTGCACATTTTATTAACTTCTCCGCTTTTAACTGTGCTCAGGCAGACATTTGCTCTGCCGGATACGCTCCATGCCCTTTTACTAGATGACTCTGCCATGGTGGACTTAGTTTTGCGTTTTATCCGGGCAGGGGGTTTTTATCGTTTAATCTGAGTTTTTTTTTTTAGTGTTGATTCTGGCTTTTGGCCTCTGATTTTGACCTGAGTGCTTAATGTGTTCTTGGTGGTTGGCTTTTCCTCTTTTTTTTTTTTTTTCTCTATGGTCGGCCAACCACCGTCACTCTCTGTGTGATTTTGTTTCGTTTTGTCTGGTCCTTGTCTGTGTTTCTTTTGTTCTGTGTCGTCTGTCTCCTATTCTGTTGAACATTTTTTATTCTCTGTGGGTGTTTTTAGTATTTTGGAAAAAGGGACCGATGACCTCTGCAGTTTGGTCCCTTTAATCCTTAAACCAACCAACTATTGTCTGGGGCAGTTGTTAGATCGGTTACTGCGCTACAATGGCCGGTTATCAAGATTTAAATGAGTTTGAACGTCGTGTTAATAGTCGGCGCGCGAACGATGGGGCACAGCATCTACGAGGGAGCGATGAAGTGGGAATATAAGGAATCCGGTAAAACATCAAATCTCTGATCTCTGCGGTTGGAAAAAGATCCTGCAAGAACGGGACCAAAGACGACTGAAGAGAATCGTTCAACTCGGCAGAAGTGCAACCCTTCCGCAAACTGCTGTAGATTTGTGAATGCTAGGCCATCAACAAGTGCCAGCGTGCGAGCCATTAAACGAAACACCGTCGATATGGGCTTTCGGAACCGAAGGGCCACTCTTGTATCCTTGATAACTGGATGACACAAAGCTTTACGCCTCGCCTGGGCCCGTCAACACCGACATTGGACTGTTCATGACTGGAAAGACGTTGCCTGGTCGGACGAGTCTCGTTTCAAATTGTATAGAGCAGACGGACGTGTACGGGTATAGAGACAACCTTATGAATCCATGGACCCTGCATGTCAACAGGGGCTGTTCAAACTTGTGGAGGCTCTGTAATGGTGTGGAGCGTATGCAGTTGGAGTGATATGGGACCCCTGATACGTCTAGATACGACCCTGACAGGTGGCAAGAACGTAGGCATCCTGCGTGATGACCTGCATCCATTCTTGTCCATTGTGCATTCAGACGGACTTGGACAATTCCAGCAGGACAATGCAACACGCGACACGAAGAGAATTACTACAGAGTGGCTCCATGACAACACTCTTCGAGTTTAAACACTTCCGCTGGCCACCAAACTACCCAGACATGAACACTATTGAGCATATCTGGGATGCCTTGCAACGCGCAGTTCAGAAGAGATCATCCCCTCATACTCTTACACATTTATGGATAGCCCTGTGGGATTCGTTGTGACAGTTTCCTCCAGCACTACTTCAGACACTAGTCGAGTCCATGCCACGTCGTGTTGCAGCTCTTCTGCGTGCAACGCGGGGGCCCTACACGACATTAGGCAGGTCTACCAGTTTCTTTGACTCTTCAGTGTATAACAGTGACATACACAAATTCTTCTTTTTCATATTTTGGCGCTATCCAAGCACGACTCAAGAAAAGTCTTCACAATTTCAATTCTGCCGCTGCCTTCCTCCTGTTTTCCGAATTTTACAGAAGCTGTCTTGCATAATTTGCTGTAGTGGTACCCGTGCAAGTTGAAGTTCCGCCCCCGCAAACAGTTTTAATCTGCCAGGAGTTTGCAGCCTGCGAATATATTTTTTTCAGGAGTGTTTGTCCAGCAAAATATGCAGAACAGCTTCTGCGAAGTTTGGAAAGTAGGACAGAGGAAGAAGCAGGGCTGACACTATGATGGCGGGCCGCCAGCCGTGTATACACTGCGCAACACCATTGAAGGGCCACGCTCAAGTGGAAGTTCCGTGCCTTAAGCGAAAATGGCGGGCTCCGTACGGAAGCCATTCTGCCTGTTAAAAATTTAGAACTGTTGTTCTGTCATCACAAGTCTAGAAGATTTTCAGTAAGACTGACCAATCCCACGTTATGGTATGGAGGTTCGCATATTTTTTTTTTTTTTTTAGTTAACGTCTTCCAAACCATAGGATGGCTCGTATTGGTCATGACGATACAGTGTTTTGATCTTCGTCATCTATACCTACGTACCTGACACTGATAGCGTTCTATGGAGTCGTCTGAGACCTTGCGTGTAAGCCTCCTTTTCCAGAAACCGTTCCAGGACTCAGTTTACGCATTTCTTAAGCGTTCCGCTCGGTAACTACATGCTTGCTTCAGAACGCGTGACGTGAAGTAGATTATCAGTTAATGTTGTGTGTATGACCAAAGGGAGTCATCAGAGCCCTTATAACTTGGTAAAGTTATTTTTTAACTTTCTTTTAAATTCTCTGTAATTATTATTGCTGTACTGACATGCATTAAATAGTTATAGACGTTTGTAGCTGTTATTCCATTTAACTGTGCTGTATTTCATAGCTAAAGTGTAAAGTCGGAGAACACCAACGACAAACCACCTGCACCAGCGCAAAGAAGAAGAATATCACAAGAAGCTCTATTATTATTGAGACGTAACTCTTCACGTTAACATTTGTAATTTGAGATGTGGGTTCTATAGTAGCCTAATTTGTGAAATATGGTTAGTTAAATTCGAAATAGTGTTTGCATATTCAGTAAATAAGAATTCGATAAATGCTTGTTCCTGTAAACATTTATTAACGATTTTTTTTTGTTGTTGATGTACACAGACAGGCCAACAGAGGACTTGCAGTGGTTGATGTTGTCCTCTGGGGAAGAGCCAGCAGCGAAGATCCTGTGTTCTAGGAGACCGCCTTCTCTAGTCATCGCCACCCGTCATCACCTCCATGAACTCTGCAACGAGACAGGCACAAGTTCAGAACACACACTTACCAAAGCTCACACTGCACATTGTATCAACAGTGCATGCACAACATTACTTTGTCAAAAATAAGACTCGTCAAATTCATAGATATCAAGTTCTTAGAGCCAGCTTGTAAAATTAGAAGGTATTTCGGATAGATATGCTATTTCAGAGAGTATCACAAAGGGAAGTCACAAACTTACGTGTCTTACTGAAGTGACTTTCTTAAGAGACTTGCTTAAGTGAATCACTTAAATGACTTACTTAGGCGACTTACTAAACGGACTTATTTACGTGACGTAAGTGACTGACATGAGTGAATTATTTAAGTGGCTTTGTAAAGTGACTCAACTAACTTTCTTAAAGGACTTTGAAGCATCCTCAACTCTCTTGCGGTTCCCTTTTTAGGTGCTCCTCGTCGACGTCTGCTCATACAGGGTGTTTCAAAAATGACCGGTATATTTGAAACGGCAATAAAAACTAAACGAGCAGCGATAGAAATACACCGTTTGTTGCAATATGCTTGGAACAACAGTACATTTTCAGGCAGACAAACTTTCGAAATTACAGTAGTTACAATTTTCAACAACAGATGGCGCTGCGGTCTGGGAAACTCTATAGTACGATATTTTCCACATACCCACCATGCGTAGCAATAATATGGCGTAGTCTCTGAATGAAATTACCCGAAACCTTTGACAACGTGTCTGGCGGAATAGATTCACCTGCAGATGAGATGTACTGCTTCAGCTGTTCAATTGTTTCTGGATTCTGGCGGTACACCTGGTCTTTCAAGTGTCCCCACAGAAAGAAGTCACAGGGGTTCATGTCTGGCGAATAGGGAGGCCAATCCACGCCGCCTCCTGTATGTTTCGGATAGCCCAAAGCAATCACACGATCATCGAAATATTCATTCAGGAAATTAAAGACGTCGGCCGTGCGATGTGGCCGGGCACCATCTTGCATAAACCACGAGGTGTTCGCAGTGTCGTCTAAGGCAGTTTGTACCGCCACAAATTCACGAAGAATGTCCAGATAGCGTGATGCAGTAATCGTTTCGGATCTGAAAAATGGGCCAATGATTCCTTTGGAAGAAATGGCGGCCCAGACCAGTACTTTTTGAGGATGCAGGGACGATGGGACTGCAACATGGGGCTTTTCGGTTCCCCATATGCGCCAGTTCTGTTTATTGACGAAGCCGTCCAGGTAAAAATAAGCTTCGTCAGTAAACCAAATGCTGCCCACATGCATATCGCCGTCATCAATCCTGTGCACTATATCGTTAGCGAATGTCTCTCGTGCGGCAATAGTAGCGGCACTGAGGGGTTGCCGCGTTTGAATTTTCTACGGATAGAGGTGTAAACTCTGGCGCACGAGACGATACGTGGACGTTGGCGTCATTTGGACCGCAGCTGCAACACGGCGAACGGAAACCCGAGGCCGCTGTCGGATCACCTGCTGCACTAGCTGCACGTTGCCCTCTGTGGTTGCCGTACGCGGTCGCCCTACCTTTCCAGCACGTTCATCCGTCACATTCCCAGTCCGTTGAAATTTTTCAAACAGAGCCTTTATTGTATCGCTTTTCGGTCCTTTGGTTACATTAAACCTCCGTTGAAAACTTCGTCTTGTTGCAACAACACTGTGTTCTAGGCGGTGGAATTGCAACACCAGAAAAATCCTCTGTTCTAAGGAATAAACCATGTTGTCTACAGCACACTTGCACGTTGTGAACAGCACACGCTTACAGCAGAAAGACGACGTACAGAATGGCGCACCCACAGACTGCGTTGTCTTCTATATCTTTCACATCACTTGCAGCGCCATCTGTTGTTGAAAATTGTAACTACTGTAATTTCGAAAGTTTGTCCGCCTGAAAATGTACTGTTGTCCCAAGCATATTGCAACAAACGGTGTATTTCTATCGCTGCTCGTTTAGTTTTTATTGCCGTTTCAAATATACCGGTCATTTTTGAAACACCCTGTAGATACGTATCGTCGGTAGGTTTTCCGGCTTTACTTCCCGACGTGACAGCGACGACTCTCCGATGAGGTGTGGGCCTTGTGTTTTGCTATTACTGCGAGTCTTGTAAATATCGCTTTTATTTAATAATTTTCCCTTTTATGATTAAGACAGGCTGCGCCACCTTTCGGAGGGAGTGGGAACGTCAAAGAGTCACAAAAGTTCATATTAAGCAGTCCGTAAAACACGTAAACGTTCACTTCTGTTAGCGTGTTAGTTAATGCCTACGCTTTCCGCTAGATGGTGCTGACTTACTGCTGAATAGCTTTGGTTCCGTAAAACCTTCACTGATTAGTATTAGCTAAATGAAATAAGTACAACACTCTTATATTTTACTTTCACTCTATATTCAAGGATTAAGATGGTGGTGGATGATGGTCTATTTAAAAGGTTCCTAGCCTGGAGGAATCTAAATAGTCCGCGAATGTCGATATGCACGCGCTCTACGTTCAGATTCGCAACTAACGGCACACGACACTTTCAAAAGTCCACACGTTAATATCTGAATACCGGTACCTTTGAATTTACTGGTATCAGCAGATAATTTGAGTTTCTGTCGTCTGTATGTCCGTAAATTACGCACTGTTTCCTCTTGTCTGACAGGTAGATCAGTAATGATTTCTCATAAATGGCTGAAAGTTTCCTGGAGAGGACCTGTAGTCTGCTCCAATCAAAAGATGAGTATTCTTCAATAACAGCTCACATACACAGGTTCTAGGTTCAGATAGACACAAAAACAGCTTACATCAATATTTTTTACTTCGTGTCCCACTTTCGCATATTTGCAATTCCTCCTTTCCCACGTTCACTCTACACGAAAATGATGCTACTCTATATCACTTTTCTATCCCTGTAGTTGAATGATGCTCAGAGAGGCAGAGAACATCACTTCAGAATGTTCCACAAGGCATACAAGAAGCACATACACCTTGTTTTACAGCTACTTAACGTTGTGATGAAAAACTAATTTTGCTTTTCTGGAAACTGCTACATGTGTTATGGTCCATTTCTGTTCTATTGACTCTCAAGACTTGGCTCTAACCCTGAAGCTGTCCCCCTGCCACTCTGGTAATCACAGGGATTTTGGTTTGTATCCTCGTGGTCTTCCCTTATACCTTCTGCTACATGCTCAGCAAATCTGTCCTTCTCCCTCCTATTCTGGTGCATAGCATGGTTTGTACATCACCATCTGCCGAGTCCAGTAATAGATGCAGCTTAGATATGACACTTTGTTTCAGACAAAAGCAATCTACTCAGTTCTTTACGTGGCTGACAGTTATGTATGGGCAGGAAATCTCAGTTAAGCGCAGAAGGATAGACGTGGGGGAAGTACATGGGTTAAATAGCACACGGTGTTTAAAAAAAATATTCATGCAATTTCACAAGACTGTATCATCCGCATGAAGAAAGATAGTAAGTTGTAAATGTTTTTAACTTGGGCCATAGGACTACGAAGTTTTCATTTCCAAGAGAACCATCCGATTTTACAACGGTAGATATTTCACATGCATGCACATACAAGCTTGTGGAACTTTTTTTCATTTACGTTTAGGATGAAAGTTTTATTTACGTTAGACAAACGTTTCTTCTACTGGGCGAACGACAAACATCCAGACGGTAGTCAAACTCGTCCCATACTTTTGCGTAGATGTCTGCAGTTACTGCATTCACTACTGCTTCTGTATGGTGTGCCATATGCACCAAAGTTGATGAAAGGGGAGACATAGGAACCTGCTGAAACGGATAACTTTATGGGGTTTTTGCTCCACAACACCGCCTCGCACTCCGCGCACATGGGGTAATGATTGAGGGAACGAGCTAGCTGTCCCAGGGAGACTTCTGTCTGAAACAACCTGAACCACAAACTTACAACTTGAGCTAAGGTTATTTTTTTTGTTTCTACGCATAAGTAAAGTTGCACCTTAAGTTTCTGTACTTACTGATGTAGAAGTTATTAAAAGCCGCCCCTGTTGTTTACTGCATAAGTAAAAACGGGCAGTGAATTCCTTGGTGGGTCGAACTTCCGTCCTATGACAGGGACTTTTCATAGTCTCGAGCTTCTTATAAAACAAATACAGTGTTTAACGTTGTCTACCTACCCCTGAGTACCAAATCGTTACAAGTGCCATAAATATTAAGTGAAATTGTAGCCCTTGTTACTGTCCCAAGAAAACAAAGACGCGCCATGGAAATCTAACAAATGAACTTGAGGCCGATCGGTCTGGCTTTACACTTTCCTGAGTATTTCTTAGTAACTCTCTGTTACGTGGCACCTGAGGTTAGTTATCACAGGAGCATCCAAGGTTGTTTGCATGCACATTGCAATGAAATTTTACGAACCAAATAACTGCATGAAAAGATTTATTGACAAAGGTGAAAAGTATTCCTGAACTGTTTTTAAAGTAGAACACATATAAAATCCTAACTCTATGGTTCATTACAGGCAATCTGTAATAACTTGTTGATCATAATTATTCAGCAAGGATTGCGTTTACTAAGGAACGAAAAGGGAACGCATAGTTGCTCACACACAAAGATTCAAACTCACAGAATTCTTGAAAGTAAGATTCAGCATTTTCCTGTAAAGATGGGATCGTGTGGCTCCAAAAAGAACCACGAAAGTCATCTAGGCGCACGGGGCATGAATTTGACCGTGGCTGTTGAAAGAACAAGCTCGGTTCCAACTGAATCTTAAAAAAAAGACAACAGAAAATATAACTGAGGTTAATCGCTTTCGAGAATCCTGATTCAAACCTGAACTAAGTCCCGTCCAAAACCGCCGTTCAGCCGCGCCCAGAAGCAGCCCTCGTGGCCACGCAGCACCGACATTCTGCTGCGACCTGACTCGTCAGCGTTCCTGTAACTTCTGTCCAAAATCCAAACTGCCTTGCTCCACACACATAGATCGAAGAAACTTGGAGGGAGGCTAAACTAATCGCTCACCAAGATAAATTAGCCGGTTGTAGCAGGTTCGTCCTCCAGTCAGAAGATGTTGTTGTTGTTGTGGTCTTCAGTCCTGAGACTGGTTTGATGCAGCTCTCCATGCTACTCTATCCTGTGCAAGCTTCTTCATCTCCCAGTACCTACTGCAACCTACATCCTTTTGAATCTGCTTAGTGTATTCATCTCTTGGTCTCCCCCTACGATTTTTACCCTACACGCTGCCCTCCAATACTAAACTGGTGATCTCTTGATGCCTCAGAACATGTCCTACCAACCGATCCCTTCTTCTAGTCAAGTTGTGCCACAAACTTCTCTTCTCCCCAATCCTATTCAATACTTCCTCATTAGTTATGTGGTCCACCCATGTTATCTTCAGCATTCTTCTGTAGCACCACATTTCGAAAGCTTCTATTCTCTTCTTGTCCAAACTATTTACCGTCCATGTTTCACTTCCATACATGGCTACACTCCATACAAATAATTTCAGAAATGACTTCCTGACACTTAAATCTATACTCGATGTTAACAAATTTCTCTTCTTCAGAAACGCTTTCCTTGCCATTGCCAGTCTACATTTTATATCCTCTCTACTTCGACCATCATCATTTATTTTGCTCCCCAAATAGCAAAACTCCTTTACTACTTTAAGTGTCTCATTTCGTAAAATAATACCCTCAACAGCACCCGACTTAATTCGACTACATTCCATTATCCTCGTTTTGCTTTTGTTGATGTTCATCTTATATCCTCCCTTCAAGACACCATCCATTCCGTTCAAGTGCTTTTCCAAAACCTCAAAGTTTTTATTTCTTCTCCATGGATTTTAATACCTACTTTAATACCTACAACCCTGTCTCACTCCCTTCCCAACCACTGCTTCCCTTTCATGTCCCTCGACTCTTATAACTGCCATCTGGTTTCTGTACAAATTGTAAATAGCCTTTCGCTGTCAGTATTTTACCCCTGCCACCTTTAGAATTTGAAAGAGAGTATTCCAGTCAACATTGCCAAAAGCTTTCTCTAAGTCTACATATGCTATAAACGTAGGTTTGCCTTTCCTTAATCTTTCTTCTAAGATAAGTCGTAGGGTCAGTATTGCCTCACGTGTTCCAGTATTTCTACGGAATCCAAACTGATCTTCCCCGAAGTCGGCTTCTACTAGTTTTTCCATTCGTCTGTAAAGAATTCGTGTTAGTATTTTGCAGATGTGGCTTATTAAACTGATTGTTCGGTAATTTTCACATCTGTCCACACCTGCTTTCTTTGGGATTGGAATTATTATATTCTTCTTGAAGTCTGAGGGTATTTCGCCTGTTTGATACATCTTGCTCACCAGATGGTAGAGTTTTGTCAGGACTGGCTCTCCCAAGGCCGTCAGTAGTTCCAATGGAATGTTGTCTACTCCGGGGGCCTTGTTTCGACTCAGGTCTTTCAGTGCCCTGTCAAACTCTTCACGCAGTATCGTATCTCCCATTTCATCTTCATCTACATCCTCTTCCATTTCCAAAATATTGTCCTCAAGTACATCGCCCTTGTATAGACCCTCTATATACTCCTTCCACCTTTCTGCTTTCCCTTCTGTGCTTAGAACTGGGTTTCCATCTGAACTCTTGATGTTCATACAAGTGGTTCTCTTATCTCCAAAGGTCTCTTTAATTTTCCTGTGGGTTGTATCTATCTTACCCCTAGTGAGATAAGCGTCTACATCCTTACATTTGTCCTCTATCCATCCCTGCTTAGCCATTTTGCACTTCCTGTCGATCTCAGAAGATAGGAGAGACAATATTTAGTTTTTTCACCTCAAAACTTTACGCTCGATTTACCGTCCAAAATTCGAACACGGCATCTTCGGCGATGGGGTCTGGATAATACGAGCACGTCGCCACACGTTTAAAAACGCTCGTATCCTCCAGACCCCATCACGACTGAGCGGCGCTATCCGAGCCGCCTTCGAAAGTACATCCAACCGTGTTCCTCGAGCTCCCACTGCAAAGTTCAGTCAAGAATTACCACCTGAATTCATCCAGTGGCAGGCGTTTTTAATTAAGCCAACATTCGTTCGATCCAGCGATTGTTCATGTTTAGTGTAAGTGACTACAGGTGCATAGTTTGCTGTAAAACTGAGAATGAAACACATTCATGGCACCAATGACTCCTGCCGTCGGGGTTCAGAGGTCATCCTCAGTTCGTACAGGCGGTTGGCGGAGTTAGTGAAGGCGGAAAGCCTCGCTCGCGGGGTGGAATCTGAGCTAACAATTTGTAGTATCGTTCCCAGAACCGATCGTGGTCCTCTGGTTTGGAGCCGAGTGGAAGGCTTAAACCAGAGGCTCAGACGATTCTGCGGAAATCTGGTGTGCAAATTTCTCGGGTGGAGAAATGTAGGGTCCCCCTGAATAGGTCAGGCGTGCACTACACGCCGGAAGCGGCTACAAGGGTAGCGGAGTACGTGTGGAGTGCACATGTGGGTTTTTTAGGTTAGAGAAATCCCTCCCTAGGCCCGACAAGACGCCTCCTGACACGCGACGAGGTACTAGTAGGCAAAACGCAACAGGGAATAACAATATTAATGTGCTAATAGTAAACTGCAGGAGCTTCTATAGAAAGGTTTCAGAATTGCTCTCATTAATAAAAGGTCACAATGCCCACATAGTACTAGGGACAGAAAGTTGGCTGAAACCATATGTAAACAGTAATGAAATCCTAAACTCAGATTGGAATTTATACCGCAGAGACAGGCTGGACAGTGAAGGGGTGTTTATAGCGATAAGAAGTGCAATAGTATCGAAGGAAATTGACGGAGATCCGAAATGTGAAATAATTTGGGTGAAGGTCACGGTTAAAGCAGGCTCAGACATGGTAATTGGATGTCTCTGTAGCCCCCTGACTCAGCAGCTGTTGTGGCAGAGCACCTGAAGGAAAATTTGGAAAATATTTCCAGTAGATTTCTCGACCATTTTATAGTTCTGGGTGGAGATTTTAATTTGCCGGATATAGTCTGGGAGACCCAAACGTTTATGACGGGTGGCAGTGACAAAGAATCCAGTGAAATTTTTTTAAGTGCTTTATCTGAAAACTACCTTGAGCAGTTAAACAGAGAACCGACCCGTGGCGATAACATATTAGACCTTCTGGTGACAAACAGACCCGAACTATTTGAAAAAGTTCGCAGAACAGGGAATCAGCGATCATAAAGCGGTTACTGCATCGATGATTTCAGCCGTAAGTAGAAATATTAAAAAAGGTAGGAAGATTTTTCTGTTTAGCAAAAGTGACAAAAAGCAGATTACAGAGTACTTGACGGCTCAACACAAAAGTTTTGTCTCAAGTACAGATAGTGTTGAGGATCAGTGGACAAAGTTCAAAACCATCGGACAGTATGCATTAGATGATTATGTGCCAAGCCAGATCGTAAGAAATGGAAAAGAGCGACTGTGGTACAACAACCGAGTTAGAAAACTGCTTCACAGCAAACATAAACGTAGCCAAAGCCTTGCAGACAAACAAAAATTACCTGAAGCGAAATGTAGTGTGAGGAGGGCTATGCGAGAGGCGTTCAATGAATTCGAAAGTAAAGTTCTATGTACTGATTTGGCAGAAAATCCTAAGAAATTTTGGTCTTACGTCAAAACAAAATGTCCAGACACTCTGTGACCAAAATGGTACTGAAACAGAGGATGACAGACTAAAGGACGAAATACTAAATGTCTTTTTCAAACGCTGTTTCACAGGGGAAGACTGCACTATAGTTCCTTCTCTAGATTGTCGCACAGATGACAAAATGGTAGATATGGAAATAGACAACAGAGGGATAGAGAAACAATTAAAATCGCTCAAAAGAGGAAAGGCCGCTGGACCTGATGGGATACCAGTTCGATTTTACACAGAGTACGCGAAGGAACTTGCCCCCCTTCTTTCTGCGATGTGCCGTAATTCTCTAGAAGTCAATCCAAAGGGTTGGAAAAGGGCACGGGTCATCCCCGTTTCCAAGAAGGGACGTCGAACAGATGTGCAGAACTATAGACCTATATCTCTAACGTCGATCACTTGTAGAATTTTGGAACACGTATTATGTTCGACTATAATGACTTTTCTGGAAGCTAGAAATCTTCTCTGTAGGAATCAGCATGGGTTTCAAAAAAGGCGGTTGTGTGAAACCCAGCTCGCGCTATTCGTCCACGAGACTCAGAGGATCGTAGCCACGGGTTCGCAGGTAGATGCCGTGTTTCTTTACTTCCGCAAGGCGTTCGATACAGTTCCCCACAATCGTTTAATGAACAAAGTAAGAGCATATGGACTATCAGACCAATTGTGTGATTGGACTGAAGAGTTCCTAGATAACAGAACGCAGCATGTCATTCTCAATGGAGAGAAGTCTTCCGAAGTAAGACTGATTTCAGGTGTGCCGCAGGGGAGTGTCGTAGGACCGTTGCTATTCACAATATACATAAATGACCTTGTGGATAACATCGGAAGTTCAGTGAGGCTCTTTGGGGATGGTACTGTGGTATATCGAGATGTTGTAACAATGGAAAATTGTACTGAAATGCAGGAGGATCTGCAACGAATTGACGCATGGTGCAGGGAATGATAATTGAATCTCAATGTAGACAAGTGTAATGTGCTGCGAATACATAGAAAGAAAGATCCTTTATCATTTAGCTACAATATAGCAGGTCAGCAACTGGAAGCAGTTGATTCCATAAATTATCTGGGAGTAGGCATTAGGAATGATTTAAAATAGAAAAAAATAGGATGATCATATAAAGTACATCGTCTGTAAAGTGGATGCCAGACTGAGATTCATTGGAAGAATCCTAAGGAAATGCAATCCGAAAACAAAGGAAGTAGGTTACAGTACGCTTGTTCACCCACTGCTTGAATACTGCTCAGCGGTGTAGGATCCATACCAGATAGGGTTGATAGAAGAGATAGAGAAGATCCAACGGAGAGCAGTGCGCTTCGTTGCAGGATCATTTAGTAATCGCGAAAGCGTTACGGAGATGATAGATAAACTCCAGTGAAAGACTCTGCAGGAGAGACGCTAAGACTCTGCAGGAGAGACGCTCAGTAGCTGGGTACGGGCTTTTGTTGAAGTTCCGAGAACGTACCTTCACCGAGGAGTCAAGCAGTATATTGCTCCCTCCTACGTATATCTCGCGAAGAGACCATGAGGATAAAATCAACATACCGACAATCTTTCTTTCCTTGAACAATACGAGGCTGGAATAGAAGGGAGAACATATAGTGGTACTCAAGGTACCCTCCGCCACACACCGTCAGGTGGCTTGTGGAGTATGGATATAAATGTAGATGTAGATTCATTGTCTGTTCCCCTTGTGGTATTCCTCCGTAGCATGTAGAATATGAGAAAACGCAGGCAGAGAAAAGATACTCTAGCGATCTGATTAGAAAGACGGATTTATAAAACCGCGAAAAATTTGAAAATTGGACGGACTGCCGCCTTTCGATAGTGTCTTGTGAAATCGGATGATCCTTTTGAAATACCCCGTACATCTCGGTGTTATCAGATATATACATCGTAAAAACGTCCGTAGAATAGCCAGAAGACCTGACTCCAGATTTTTCATTTTTCCCCGATATTGAGAGGTATTAGATTACCAGCCGGTAACAACTCTGATTATTGATTCGTGGTAGACCTGTAACAGTTATTTGCTACGCAGAGTTGTACTCCGCTATTTTTGAGCCAGAGAGGTGTTTGAGCGTACCGTCGAAGTCTACGGTCCCGGAGCCGTCCGAGTCTATCTCCTCGATCATCATGTCGAGCTCCTCCTCGGTGATCTTGTCGTCCAGCTCCCGCAGGATCTCCCTCAGAACACCTGTCGTGATGTACCCGTTGCCTGCGCAGAAAAGAAAAAAAGTTCGGTTTAGAATGCTTCATATGGTCACGACACACTACAGATACGTAGAAAAACTCCGGCTGAAGCCGCACGTCAGGTTTCTGCCGTCAGAGCGCTCGAGAGCGCAGTGAGACAAAATAGCGACAGGAGCCGAGAAAGAGTATGTCGTGCTTGAAATGCACTCACATCAGTCAGTCATAACAGTGCAACGACACTTCAGGACGAAGTTCAACAAAGATCCACCAACTGCTAACTCCATTCGGCGATGGTATGCGCAGTTTAAAGCTTCTGGATGCCTCTGTAAGGGGAAATCAACGGGTCGGTCTGCAGTGAGCGAAAAAAAGGTTGAACGCGTGCGGGCAAGTTTCACGCGTAGCCTGCGGAAAATTGGCTCATGCCACAACTGGAGACCGACAGCGCCGACTTCATCTTTTAACAGGATGGTGCTCCACCGCACTTCCATCATGATGTTCGGCATTTCTTAAACAGGAGATTGGAAAACCGATGGAGCGGTCGTGGTGGAGATCATGATCAGCAATTCATGTCATGGCCTCCGCGCTCTCCCGACTTAACCCCACGCGATTTCTTTCTGTGGGGTTATGTGAAAGATTCAGTATTTAAACCTCCTCTACCAAGAAACGTGCCAGAACTGCAAGCTGCAAGTTATTGTAGAGCTGTGAAATCGCTTCAATCATTTGTAATAACCCTGTATGGTCGACGGTATGCGATCGCTAAAGTTCAGCCTCCGAAGCAAGAAATAATTTCGCGTATTTCATCGGTGAATTTGATACAGAAGTGGAAATAAAATAATATTTTCACTCTGCAACGGAGTGTGCGCTAATATGAAACTTCCTGGCAGATTAAAACTGTGTGTCGGACCGAGAGTCGAACTCGGGGCCTTGCCTTTCGCGGGCAAGTCTCGGTCCGGCACATAGTTTTAATATGCCAGGAAGATTCATATCAGCGCACACTCCGCTGCAGAGTGAAAATCTCATTCTGGAAACATCCCCCAGGCTGTGGCTAAGCCATGTCTCTGCAATGTCCTTTCTTTCAGGAGTGCTAGTCAAACAAGGTTCGCAGGAGAGCTTCTGTAAAGTTTGGAATGTAGGAGACGAGGTACTGGCAGAACTGAAGCTGTGGGGACGGGCCGTGAGTAGCGCTTGGGTAGCTCAGTTAGTAGAGCACTTGCCCGCGAAAGGCAAAGGTCCCGAGTTCGAGTCTCGGTCCTACACACAGTGCAGAAGTGGAAATTTTGTGATGTACTTTTGAATATGTCAGTTAGTGGTGCTTCTGTTTGGAAAGTATAATTAGTGCACATGCAAGTTTGAATCTCTCCCGTTCCACATAAGACATCGTCTGCGTTTCAGTTCATGAAGCACAAAATGTGTAGTGATAAGACAAGAAATGAGGGGTAGTGGTGAGTGAGGGACTCCTCTGCAGAACTGGCGCGAATGTATGTAGGGCGTAACAGAAAGTTTTGTCTAAACTTTCAGAAAACATTCCTCAGGCATATGAGAATAAATGTGTTATATGAATGTGGATCAGCAACCGCTTTATTTCTGTGTTAGAACTTATTTCCTAGTTCTCTTCTTAATAACACTAATTATGGGAAACACAGAAACATAACGTATCAGCATTACAAGAAACGTTTCCATACATTAAATTTTCAAAATACCCTCTTGATTACGTTTGGTCTGAATGTACAGTGAGTTGCAATTCTTAGCTTCACGGCCATTGTTTTTACAATCGAACGAAGTTAATGTTGACACGTGGCTCATTTCATTGCTTGTGTGACGTGGGCCTAACTTCATTGCTCTACTAGCATCAAACACATAGCATCAGGTGTTTAGTGTTTATCACGGACTACGCAAGCATGTAGCATCAACTGTTTGATGTCCATCACGGACTTGGTTTTCGGGACAGTGCAATGGAAGAGTTCTCTGTTGCATTTGGTTTACGGATTACTAGATGGTAATGGCCGTGGCGCTCAGCGTTTGAATTTCTAGAGATTTCTCGAGCGACGGTGCCCCGGCGAGAGAACGTTTAAGGGGCTCCGGAAAGGCTCAAAATCATGTAAAGTTCGATTTTTACTTCTTTGCGTTTTCTGAATCTGCAGACTATTACCTTTTAATAGATATATAATTTATTCAATTCCGAAGACTACAACTATTTTTAAATTTATTTTGAAATGTGTTCTACGTGGGCGTGACCCACTGTGGCGCTGTTAAACTGCTGTCAAATGGTGTTATTATTAACGTCCATGTTCATCAGGTACATTTTAGTGATGTGAGATAAAGTATGTATTGTGGCTAACCTGTGATGGTTCAATATATATCGCTGGTGTGATTGTCGATTGTTTCATGTTTATTTACTCTGTGGTTATCTCGAAAATATTCGTAATTAATTCTGTTTCCTGAGTCTCTGTTTTGTTGAAGTATAATAATGAGTAAAAGTAAAGTTATTAGAAATACACAAAGTGTCGACGAAATGAAGGAGGCTGTTTGGGCTCTTTTTTTTTTCATACTTCTTCAACCGATGAAAATCCCCAACATAGTTTGTGTCCCAAAGAAGAAGACAGTTGGTGTAAATATAACAAAGGATTGCTAACTGGTGAAGTGTACACTCATAAGCATAGTCTGCCTCATGCAATAATGGAGGTGATAAAACCTATTTTCAGAGACTTAGCAGCACCTGAACTGTTGAAAAAGTGTATTCACGGAAAAACTCAAAAACCCAATGGAAGTGTAAATAGTGTTATATGGTCGAGAATCCCCAAGAGTGTATTTGTTGGAATAGAAACACTTCACTTTGGTGTGTATGATGCTGTTGCGACTTTCAATGACGGCAACATTGTAAGGTGCAAGGTATTTAGAAATATGGGAATGAAGATAGGTTCTAACATGGTACGAGCGATGCTTGCTTTAGACAAGGAACGCCTTCGGGCTGCAGACAGGGCTGTAAATAGTCTAGAAATACAAGCAAGCGTAAACAGGAGGAGGAACAAGAGGAAGCTGGAGGAGGAGTTTGCAGAGGATGAAGATAATCCATCCTATGGACCTGGAATGCACTAAAAAGTTAATCCAATCTTTGTCGCTCGATTCCCAAAACTTTTATTTTCTCATACTAATTACATGTTTTCTAAGGATCTTCCAAACATATTTGTTTCAAACTTTCAGTAAATGTTACACAGTACCTTCTGCATAATTTAACACAGCCTTTTTCCAAAAAACTTTATATTTTTGAATATATAAATAAAAATTGCAAAAAAATGTGAATTTTCATTACAATTGAAAAAAAATCATCTTTAATAACTGAACTAAAATTCTGTAAAATCCCTGTGTTAAGTTGTAGCCCATATTCCAATAAATAATCTGTAAAAAGTTCAACTTCCTACCTCAAATATTTTGTGAGGAAAGATGTAATTTATAAGCGTTATTTTAACATTGCAAGTATAGGGCGTTCCGGAGCCCCTTAAAGCAATTGATTGTCGTCTTACGGAACAAGTGGCATTTAAGCCTACTTATCGGGACTGGGGGCGCCTAGGTGAACGAGGATCTACATCTACATCTACATTTATACTCCGCAAGCCACCCAACGGTGTGTGGCGGAGGGCACTTTACGTGCCACTGTCATTACCTCCCTTTCCTGTTCCAGTCGCGTATGGTTCGCGGGAAGAACGACTGTCTGAAAGCCTCTGTGCGCGCTCTAATCTCTCTAATTTTACATTCGTGATCTCCTCGGGAGGTATAAGTAGGGGGAAGCAATATATTCGATACCTCATCCAGAAACGCACCCTCTCGAAACCTGGCGAGCAAGCTACACCGCGATGCAGAGCGCCTCTCTTGCAGAGTCTGCCACTTGACTTTGTTAAACATCTCCGTAACGCTATCACGGTTACCAAATAACCCTGTGACGAAACGCGCCGCTCTTCTTTGAATCTTATCTATCTCCTCCGTCAACCCGATCTGGTACGGATCCCACACTGATGAGCAATACTCAAGTATAGGTCGAACGAGTGTTTTGTAAGCCACCTCCTTTGTTGATGGACTACATTTTCTAAGGACTCTCCCAATGAATCTCAACCTGGTACCCGCCTTACCAACAATTAATTTTATATGATCATTCTACTTCAAATCGTTCCGCACACATACTCCCAGATATTTTACAGAAGTAACTGCTACCAGTGTTTGTTCCGCTATCATATAATCATACAATAAAGGATCCTTCTTTCTATGTATTCGCAATACATTACATTTGTCTATGTTAAGGGTCAGTTGCCACTCCCTGCACCAAGTGCCTATCCGCTGCAGATCTTCCTGCATTTCGCTACAATTTTCTAATGCTGCAACTTCTCTGTATACTAGAGCATCATCCGCGAAAAGCCGCATGGAACTTCCGACACTATCTACTAGGTCATTTATATATATTGTGAAAAGCAATGGTCCCATAACACTCCCCTGTGGCACGCCAGAGGTTATTTTAACGTCTGTAGACGTCTCTCCGTTGATAACAACATGCTGTGTTCTGTTTGCTAAAAACTCTTCAATCCAGCCACACAGCTGGTGTGATATTTCGTAGGCTCTTACTTTGTTTATCAGGCGACAGTGCGGAACTGTATCGAACGCCTTCCGGAAGTCAAGGAAAATAGCATCTACCTGGTAGCCTGTATCTAATATTTTCTGGGTCTCATGAACAAATAAAGCGAGTTGGGTCTCACACGATCGCTGTTTCCGGAATCCATGTTGATTTCTACATAGTAGATTCTGAGTTTACAAAAACGACATGATATTCGAGCAAAAAACATGTTCTAAAATTCTACAACAGATCGACGTCAGAGATATAGGTCTATAGTTTTGCGCATCTGCTCGACGACCCTTCTTGAAGACTGGGACTACCTGTGCTCTTTTCCAATCATTTGGAACCTTCCGTTCCTCTAGGTACTTGCGGTACACGGCTGTTAGAAGGGGGGCAAGTTCTTTCGCGTACTCTGTGTAGAATCGAATTGGTATCCCGTCAGGTCCAGTGGACTTTCCTCTGTTGAGTGACTCCAGTTGCTTTTCTATTCCTTGGACACTTATTTCGATGTCAGCCATTTTTTCGTTTGTGCGAGGATTTAGAGAAGGAACTGCAGTGCGGTCTTCCTCTGTGAAACAGCTTTGGAAAAAGATGTTTAGTATTTCAGCTTTACGCGTGTCATCCTCTGTTTCAATGCCTTCATCATTCCGGAGTGTCTGAATATGCGGTACATAGAATTATACTTTCGAATTCACTGAACGCTTCACGCATAGCCCTCCTTACGCTAACTTTGACATCGTTTAGCTTCTGTTTGTCTGAGAGGTTTTGGCTGCGTTTAAACTTGGAGTGAAGCTCTCTTTGCTTTCGCAGTAGTTTCCTAACTTTGTTGTTGTACCACGGTGGGTTTTTCCCGTCCCTCACAGTT
The DNA here is from genome assembly GCF_023864275.1 of Schistocerca cancellata. Taxonomy (NCBI): domain Eukaryota; kingdom Metazoa; phylum Arthropoda; class Insecta; order Orthoptera; family Acrididae; genus Schistocerca; species Schistocerca cancellata. The sequence goes on along the minus strand of NC_064628.1, from coordinate 6,153,370 downwards.
TCACTCGGCACGTACCTGTCTAAAACGCATTTTACGATTGCCTTGAACTTTTTCCATAAACACTCAACATTGTCAGTGTCGGAACAGAAATTTTCGTTTTGATCTGTTAGGTAGTCTGAAATCTGCCTTCTATTACTCTTGCTAAACAGATAAACCTTCCTCCCTTTTTTATATTCCTATTAACTTCCATATTCAAGGATGCTGCAACGGCCTTATGATCACTGATTCCCTGTTCTGCACTTACAGAGTCGAAAAGTTCGGGTCTGTTTGTTATCAGTAGGTCCAAGATGTTATCTCCACGAGTCGGTTCTCTGTTTATTTGCTCGAGGTAATTTTCGGATAGTGCACTCAGTATAATGTCACTCGATGCTCTGTCCCTACCACCCGTCCTAAACATCTGAGTGTCCCAGTCTATATCTGGTAAATTAAAATCTCCACCTAAGACTATAACATGCTGAGAAAATTTATGTGAAATGTATTCCAAATTTTCTCTCAGTTGTTCTGCCACTAATGCTGCTGAGTCGGGGGGTCGGTAAAAGGAGCCAATTATTAACCTAGCTCGGTTGTTGAGTGTAACCTCCACCCATAATAATTCACAGGAACTATCCACTTCTACTTCACTACAGGATAAACTACTACTAACAGCGACGAACACTCCACCACCGGTTGCATGCAATCTATCCTTTCTAAACACCGTCTGTACCTTTGTAAAAATTTCGGCAGAATTTATCTCTGGCTTCAGCCAGCTTTCTGTACCTATAACGATTTCAGCTTCAGTGCTTTCTATCAGCGCTTGAAGTTCCGGTACTTTACCAACGCAGCTTCGACAGTTTACAATTACAATACCGATTGCTGCTTGGTCCCCGCATGTCCTGACTTTGCCCCGCACCCGTTGAGGCTGTTGCCCTTTCTGTACTTGCCCGAGGCCATCTAACCTAAAAAACCGCCCAGCCCACGCCACACAACCCCTGCTACCCGTGTAGCCGCTTGTTGCGTGTAGTGGACTCCTGACCTATCCAGCGGAACCCGAAACCCCACCACCCTATGGCGCAAGTCGAGGAATCTGCAGCCCACACGGTCGCAGAACCGTCTCAGCCTCTGATTCAGACCCTCCACTCGGCTCTGTACCAAAGGTCCGCAGTCAGTCCTGTCGACGATGCTGCAGATGGTGAGCTCTGCTTTCATCCCGCTAGCGAGACTGGCAGTCTTCACCAAATCAGATAGCCGCCGGAAGCGAGAGAGGATTTCCTTCGATCCATAGCGACACACATCATTGGTGCCGACATGAGCGACCACCTGCAGATGGGTGCACCCTGTACCCTTCATGGCATCCGGAAGGACCCTTTCCACATCTGGAATGACTCCCCCCGGTATGCACACGGACTGCACTTTGGTTTTCTTCCCCTCCCTTGCTACCATATCCCTAAGGGGCCCCATTACGCGCCTGACGTTGGAGCTCCCAACTACCAGTAAGCCCACCCTCTGCGACTGCCCGGATCTTGCAGACTGAGGGGCAACCTCTGGAACAGGACAAGCAGCCATGTCAGGCCGAAGATCAGTATCAGCCTGAGACAGAGGCTGAAACCGGTTAGTCCGACAAACTGGAGAGGCCTTCCGTTCAGCCCTCCGGAATGTCTTTCGCCCCCTGCCACACCTTGGGACGACCTCCCACTCTACCACAGATGAGGGATCAGCCTCAATGCGGGCAGTATCCCGGGCAACCACAGCTGTAGCCCGATCGGGGGATGCGTGGGACGAGCTGGCCGTCCCCGACAAACCCCCATCCGGACCCCCACAGTGATGCCCATTGGCAACAGCCTCAAGCTGTGTGACCGAAGCCAACATTGCCTGAAGCTGGGAGCGAAGGGATGCCAACTCAGCCTGCATCCGAACACAGCAGTTGCAGTCCCTATCCATGCTAAAAACTGTTGTGCAAAGAACGTCTGAAGTAATCTACAGAGAGCGCAAACAAATCGACACAAAATTTAAACAGTTATTAAAATACGAAATTGCCTAGTAAATGCAGTAATGCTGCCACTTGTGCACTGCTGACACACTGCTCGGAGGCGGAAGGAGACTACGCGAATTTACACTATTCAGGTACTAAAACGCGATGCTACAACTCAGCTGGAGGGGGAACTTCTTTGCACAGTTTGCGACAGCTCTACTGTCGGCGTAAGACAGTTAGCCTCAACACGTAACGTCGACCACACGACTCTCTGGAGAGTTTTAAATGGGCACCTGTTGTATCCATGCCATGTACAACGTGTTGAGGCAGTATCAGCAGCTGATTTTGCTGCACGGGCACACGTCGACCGTGCGTCAACCCTCACTTTAGAGAAAGTGTGCTGTTCACGGATGAGCTTTCATTTCAACTGATTATATTGTAAATTTTCACAACCAGCGCGTATGTGTTGTAGAGAATACTCACGAAATTGTGCAATCACATTATCAACACAGACTGCCTGTCATTGTTTGCGCCGGCATTGTTGATGACTTTTATGATCCTCTTCTTGCACCCAGGCTCAATGGGCAGTTTCTAGATGTGCCATGGTGAAGAACAGCTCGGTGAATTCCTGAGACACTTGAACAGCCTCCATGCCAACATAACATTTACCATGGAAGTAGAAAAGCACAATAAAGTGCCGTTTCTAGATGTGCTGGTCACGAGGGACGGCGAAAACCTGGGACACAGCGTGTATCGAAAACCGACGCACACGGACCGATACCTGCACAAACTGTCAAACCACCACCCGAGCCAGAAAAGAGGCATGATTAGTACGCTCGTAAAGAGAGCAGGACGAATATGTGAGCCTCAACACCTCAAACGAGAAATGCAACAACTGGAAACTGTTCTGAGGAGCAATGGGTACTCCACAAATTACATTAGAAGTGTAACAGAGCCAAACACTCGGCGAAGTAAGGAACCAGAAAAAGAAATGTCGGGTACGGCCTTTCTGCCATACATTCCCAGAGTGACGGACAGAATCGGCCGTATACTGCGCAAACACGGCGTAAAGACGATTTTCAAACCGACAAGGAAGATCAGAGAGTGTCTTAGATCGGCGAAGGAGATAAAGAGACCCACTTGCAATGTCGGGAATATACCGCATACCATGCACATGCGGAAAAGTGTATGTCGGAATGACTGGACGATCCATTAATACCAGGATCAAAGAGCATAAGCGACATTGCAGGTTGGGGCAGGTGGAGAAATCGGCCGTGGCAGAGCACGCACTGAATGAGACCGACCACGTAATAAAATTCGCCGACACGGAAGTTCTGGCTGTAGAGAAGCACTATCACACGCGCTTGTTCAGAGAAGCTGTGGAAATCAAAAAACACGCGAACAGTTTCAACAAGAAGGAGGAAAGCCTTAAGGTAAACGGATCCTGGCTTCCCGTACTGCAGCGAACGACCGTCGCAGGTAGCAAGAGGAGAACCGCACCGGAAATGACCGCGGAGAAGCCCTCGGACGTTGGCGCGCCAGGTACATATAGTCTTCGGCCGCGAGCTCGCCTCCAGTTCACCACCGGCAATGGAGGGTGAAGCTTTGACAATGCCAGCCACTCGTGCTGGCGAAACGTCAGAAAAATCATTAGATGAACGTCGGCAGAAGAACCCGAGACAGAAGCCAATAGGCAGTTTGTCAACAAATGGCCACGAAAGCCTCAACAATTTTGTACTGTGGGACTTACCTTCTTAGGTCATCAGTCTTCTAGAACTTAGAACTACTTAAACCTAACTAACCTAAGGACATGACACACATCCATGCTCGAGGCTGGATTTGAACCTGCGACCGTAGCAGTCACGCGGTTCCAGACTGTAGCGCCTAGAACCGCTCGGCCACTCCGGCCGGCAATACGCAGTTTTCCAAGGATAAATAAATACTTCGGTTATTCAATGCGACGGCGGACTGATACATGTATCCTTGCCAACGGAGAGCATTTTGAACACTTAATTTAGGAAAGCGTTACATATCGTGCTGATACTTTAGTTCCTGTGTGTTTCCCATGATTAGTGTGTTGAAGAATTCTGGAAACTAAGCCCTATCATAGAAATAAAGCGTTTCTGGACTCATGTACAATCACATATATTTCTTCCTCTAGGTGCGAGGAATGTTTCTTGAAAGTTTGGCGAGACCTCTTTGTTACATCCAGTATATATGTGTAACCTAATTCTATATTACAGGGGCACGAAATGGTATCTGGGGTTCATAGGTTCATTTACACGACTTAGTTTATGTTTGTCTTCACCATAAACATTTCACTAATTTCCCGACGTGTTTCTCATAGATGTGATATTCCTTATCCTTTCTCCCTCAATTAAACTGATCATACACTTTAGGGCAACCCACAGTAAGCGTGGAGCCGACATTTATCATATTCGCGGTACTCCTACGGTCGCAGGTTCGAATCCTGCCTCGTGCATGGATGTGTGTGATGTCCTTAGGTTAGTTAGGTTTAAGTAGTTCTAAGTTCTAGGGGACTGATGACCACAGCTGTTAAGTCCCATAGTGCTCAGAGCCATTTTAACCATTTTTGAATCATTTATCATATTATTAAAGTATGCCAGAGGTGAAAGAATTGATAAGTTACAGATAAGAATCCTAGGACTCACCGACGATGTAGGGTACCATTTAACCACTGAGCTGCTTCGGAACACACGCTAAGGTGCGTATATTGCTAAAATTGGAGTGGGAAGTACGAAATGAAAACGAAGAATGCAGAAAGTTGGATGTGATAGTAACATCTCTGCAGCATCGGTTAGGAATGGAATATGTGGAAAAGATTGGCTGGAAGAGGCACACGATGATGTGGTATGTGTTAAGACCTCAGAAAATAACTTCTGTAGTACCAGAGCAGCTCCTGAGATCAAAAGAACTGGGGGAAGATACAGACTGCAACATACCTAGCAAATACTGAGGGCTGGGGTATAACTGCTGCTCTGAGATGAAGAGTTTGGCTCAAGACAAGAAGTAGATGGGATACCTTCTTCTCTTTGAAAGGATAACACCAATATTAAGGCATTGCCAGTTGGTAATTTTTTTGATCGTTACAAGATGTTTCATTGCATATATCATATGATGCTCGTAGAAAAATTTAATTTTTTTGGAATTGATGGCTCTCCATGCAACTGGTTTAAATCATACTTGTTGTTGTTGTGGTCTTCAGTCCTGAGACTGGTTCGATGCAGCTCTCCATGCTACTCTATTCTGTGCAAGCTTCTTCATCTCCCAGTATATACTGCAACCTACATCCTTCTGAATCTGCTTAGAGTATTCATCTCTTGGTCTCCCTCTACGATTTTTACCCTCCACACTGCCCTCCAATGCTAAATTTGTGATCCCTTGATGCCTCAAAACATGTCCTACCAACCGATCCCTTCTTCTAGTCAAGTTGTGCCACAAACTTCTCTTCTCCCCAATCCTATTCAATACCACCTCATTAGTTACGTGATCTACCCACCTTATCTTCAGCATTCTTCTGTAGCACCACATTTCGAAAGCTTCTATTCTCTTCTTGTCCAAACTAGTTATCGTCCATGTTTCACTTCCATACATGGCTACACTCCATACAAATACTTTCAGAAACGACTTCCTGACACTTAAATCTATACTCGATGTTAACAAATTCCTCTTCTTGAGAAACGCTTTCCTTGCCATTGCCAGTCCACATTTTATATCCTCTCTACTTCGACCATCATCGGTTATTTTACTCCCTAAATAGCAAAACTCCTTTACTACTTTAAGTGTCTCATTTCCTAATCTAATTCCCTCAGCATCACCCGACTTAATTCGACTACATTCCATTATCCTCGTTTTGCTTTTGTTGATGTTCATCTTATATCCTCCTTTCAAGACACTGTCCATTCCGTTCAACTGCTCTTCCAAGTCCTTTGCTGTCTCTGACAGAATTACAATGTCATCGGCGAACCTCAAAATTTTTACTTCTTCTCCATGAATTTTAATACCTACTCCGAATTTTTCTTTTGTTTCCTTTACTGCTTGCTCAATATACAGATTGAATAACATCGCGGAGAGGCTACAACCCTGTCTTTCTCCTTTCCCAACCACAGCTTCCCTTTCATGCCCCTCGACTCTTATAACTGCCATCTGGTTTCTGTACAAACTGTAAATAGCCTTGCGCTCCATGTATTTTACCCCTGCCACCTTCAGAATTTGAAAGAGAGTATTCCAGTTAACATTGTCAAAAGCTTTCTCTAAGTCTACAAATGCTAGAAACGTAGGTTTGCCTTTTCTTAATCTTTCTTCTAAGATAAGTCGTAAGGTCAGTATGTTCCAACATTTCTACGGAATTCAAACTGATCTTCCCCGAGGTCGGCTTCTACCAGTTTTTCTATTCGTCTGTAAAGAATTCGCGTTAGTATTTTGCAGCTGTGACTTATTAAACTGATAGTTCGGTAAATTTCACATCTGTCAACACCTGCTTTCTTTGGGATTGGAATTATTACATTATTCTTGAAGTCTGAGGGTATTTCGCCTATCTCATACATCGTGCTCACCAGATGGTAGAGTTTTGTCATGACTGGCTCTCCCGAGGCCATCAGTAGTTCAAATGGAATGTTGTCTACTCCCGGGGCCTTGTTTCGACTCAGGTCTTTCAGTGCTCTGTCAAACTCTTCACGCAGTATCTTATCTCCCATTTCGTCTTCATCTACATCCTCTTCCATTTCCATAATATTGTACTCAAGTACGTCGCCCTTGTATAGAGCCACTATATACTCCTTCCACCTTTCTGCTTTCCCTTCTTTGCTTAGAACTGGGTTGCCATCTGAGCTCTTGATATTCATACAAGTGGTTCTCTTCTCTCCAAAGGTCTCTTTAATTTTCCTGTAGGCAGTATCTATCTTACCCCTAGTGGGACAAGCCTCTACATCCTTACATTTGTCCTCTAGCCATCCCTGCTTAGCCATTTTGCACTTCCTGTCGATACCATTTTTGAGACGTTTGTATTCCTTTTTGCCTGCTTCATTTACTGCATTTTTATATTTTCTCCTTTCATCAATTAAATTCAATATTTCTTCTGTTACCCAAGGATTTCTATTAGCCCTCGTCTTTTTACCTACTTGATCCTCTGCTGCCTTCACTACTTCATCCCTCAGAGCTACCCATTCTTCTTCTACCGTATTTCTTTCCCCCATTCCTGTCAGTTGTTCCCTTATGCTCTCCCTGAAACTCTCTACAACCTCTGGTTCTTTCAGTTTATCCAGGTCCCATCTCCTTAAAATCCCACCTTTTTGCAGTTTCTTCAGTTTCAATCTGCAGTTCATAACCAATAGATTGTGGTCAGAATCCACATCTGCCCCAGGAAATGTCTTACAATTTAAAACCTGGTTCCTAAATCTCTGTCTTACCATTATGTAATCTATCTGATACCTTTTAGTATCTCCAGGATTCTTCCAGCTATACAACCTTCTTTTATGATTCTTGAACCAAGTGTTGGCTATGATTAAGTTATGCTCTGTGCAAAATTCTACGAGGCGGCTTCCTCTTTCATTCCTTCCCCCCAATCCATATTCACCTACTATGTTTCCTTCTCTCCCTTTTCCTACTGACGAATTCCAGTCACCCATGACTATTAAATTGTCGTCTCCCTTCACTACCTGAATAATTTCTTTTATCTCGTCATACATTTCACCTATTTCTTCATCATCTGCAGAGGTAGTTGGCATATAAACTTGTACTACTGTAGTGGGCATGGGCTTTGTGTCTATCTTGGCCACAATAATGCGTTCACTATGCTGTTTGTAGTAGCTAACCCGCACTCCTATTTTTTTATTCATTATTAAACCTACTCCTGCATTACCCCTATTTGATTTTGTATTTATAACCCTGTATTCACCTGACCAGAAGTCTTGTTCCTCCTGCCACCGAACTTCACTAATTCCCACTATATTTAACTTTAACCTATCCATTTCCCTTTTTAAATTTTCTAACCTACCTGCCCGATTAAGGGATCTGACATTCCACGCTCCGATCCGTAGAACGCCAGTTTTCTTTCTCCTGATAACGACGTCCTCCTGAGTAGTCCCCGCCCGGAGATCCGAATGGGGGACTATTTTACCTCCGGAATATTTTACCCAAGAGGACGCCATCATCATTTAATCACACAGTAGAGCTGCATGTCCTCGGGAAAAATTACGGCTGTAGTTTCCCCTTGCTTTCAGCCGTTCGCAGTACCAGCACAGCAAGGCCGTTTTGGTTAATGTTACAAGGCCAGATCAGTCAATCATCCAGACTGTTGCCCCTGCAACTACTGAAAAGGCTGCTGCCCCTCTTCAGGAACCACATGTTTGTCTGGCCTCTCAACAGATACCCCTCCGTTGTGGTTGCACCTACGGTACGGCCATCTGTATCGCTGAGACACGCAAGCCTCCCCACCAACGGCAAGGTCCATGGTTCATGGGGGGGAAAAATCATACTTAAGAAATAGAATGCAAAAAGTTGTGCTGAATAATTTATACAAAACTGTAAGACAGGAGATGAGCTACAGGCGGAAGTAAAGCTGTGAAGGAAGAATCCTGAGTCAACCTCAGTGGCAAGAGCACTTGCCCATGAAAGGTAACAGTCCCGGGTTCCATTACTGGTCCGGCACACAGTTTTGATCTGCCAGAAAGTTTCAATTCAGACAATGTTGGAAGGAGAGAAAATTTTTGTGACTGGGTTAGAAATCACGAAGAGAAACCCACAGAGAGTTTAAATATTAGGTGCAGTCTTATTCCTTCCATATGCGAATGACTTTCTACTTAACATTCAACAAGAAGAATTGGTACTTTCTTGCTGCCAATACCACTTTAATAATGAAGTGGTTCTCTGATAATGGGCTCTTCCTAAATTTTCAGAAAACACACTATTTTCAGTTCGTAAAGAAAAGTGTCATACCATGCTGATGTACCACATGAACAGGAGTCAGTACGCCAGATAGAATGCCCCAAATTGTTGGGTGTACGTCTTGATGAAAACGTAAGCTGGAAGAAGCATGTTGCTGAGCTGCTCAAACAAATAGTTTTCTAGCTTTGCTATTTGCATGATTGCTAGTCTTAAAAACAAACGAAGCAACCCCTTGACATATTTTGCATACTTCCGCTCAATAATACCTTAAGAAATAATTTTCTGGGATAACACTTCCCGCAGAAAGAAATTATTGATTGCACAAAAGACAGTAGTAAGAATAATTTGTTGTGTTCACTCGCAGTCATCAAGTTTTTAAGGAGTTAGGCGTTTTAATCGCACCATCACAATACATACATTCCCCTACGAAATTCGTCATAAATAATTCAGCAGTATTTCAGAAGATTAGTGGTGTCCACACCTACAACAATAGAGGAAGATGACGTTTATTATTCATAATTAAAGCTGCTAGTGGCTGACAAAGAAGTTTAAATGCAGGACCAAAAATTTTTCGTCTTGGCCCAAAAACGTAAAATGTTGGACTGGCAGCAAAGCAAGTTTATTATCTAATCTAAAATTGAAAATTCCTGGCAGATTAAAACTGTGTGCCCGTCCGAGACTCGAACTCGGGATCTTTTCCTTTCGCGGGCAAGTGCTCTACCAACTGAGCTACCGAAGCACGACTCACGCTCGCTCCTCACAGCTTTACTTCTGCCAGTATCTCCTCTCCTTCCTTCCAAACTTTACAGAAGCTCTCCTGCGAACCTTGCAGAACTAGCACTCCTGAAAGAAAGGATATTGCGGAGATATGGCTTAGCCACAGCCTGGGGGATGTTTCCAGAATGAGATTTTCACTCTGCAGCGGAGTGTGCGCTGATATGAAACTTCCTGGCAGATTAAAACTGTGTGCCCGACCGAGACTCGAACTCGGGACCTTTGCCTTTCGCGGGCAAGTGCTCTACCATCTGAGCTACCTAAGCACGACCCACGCCCGGTCCTCACAGCTTTACTTCTGCCAGTATCTCGTCTCCTACCTTCCAAACTTTACAGAAGCTCTCATGCGAACCTTGCAGAACTAGCACTCCTGAAAGAAAGGATATTGCGGACATATGGCTTAGCCACAGCCTGGGGGATGTTTCCAGAATGAGATTTTCACTCTGCAGCGGAGTGTGCGCTGATATGAAACTTCCTGGCAGATTAAAACTGTGTGCCCGACCGAGACTCGAACTCGGGACCTTTGCCTTTCGCGGGCAAGTGCTCTACCATCTGAGCTACCGAAGCACGACTCACGCCCGGTCCTCACAGCTTTACTTCTGGCAGTATCTCGTCTCCTACCTTCCAAACTTTACAGAAGCTCTCATGCGAACCTTGCAGAACTAGCACTCCTGAAAGAAAGGATATTGCGGAGATATGGCTTAGCCACAGCCTGGGGGATGTTTCCAGAATGAGATTTTCACTCTGCAGCGGAGTGTGCGCTGATTTGAAACTTCCTGGCAGATTAAAACTGTGTGCCCGTCCGAGACTCGAACTCGGGACCTTTGCCTTTCGCGGCCAAATGTAAAGTGACACTTCGCTAAAAGATTCGTTCCAATTGTCTAAGGAACATGCAACTAACTCGCTAAAAGAATCGTTCTAGTTATCTAACAAATAGGCAACTAACATACTAAACCGAGAGAATCAAGGTATATATTGCCAGGATGCTGTTAACACAGGGGCTTAGTGGAAGATAGGGGGAATACGACTACATGTTGTTATTAACTGATTATTGCATCAATTAGCCCTGTATTAACAGAGGACGGTAGGGTAGATTTTGTTTCAATATTCTTCGCTCCTTTGTGATTAAAATTAAATTTAATTAAGAACAATGAGATTTTCTTTCTATAATAATATATAATTAGGTATATCAGTAGTCACTCCGGATTAAAAACGAAGTTTTACAAGATGTTCAATAAAATATGTAATGTGAAGATGTGGTTGAACTTTGTAACGCCTCAAAGGGTTGCATATCAGTTGCCTATGACTGAAGGTCACAAACTACCCGTAATCTGCACTTTACTGAAACAAAGACACCTACAATGCTCTAGTGTTTCTTAAAGTGAAACTGTAACATACTGTAGCTGCAGTGGGAATTCTTTTTCATTTCAAACCAACGATGGACAACGTCAAGATAACTTATGTCTCCTTTCCTTCATCTTTTTCCAAAATTTTTCCATTTTCTCAGAGTGAACTCTTTTTCTCTCATCTGTTATTTGACTCCAGTAGTTTTTCTGCTTGTTTTATCTTCCTGGAAAACTTGGAATTTCTTGACTTCTACTTCGAATTTGTTTCTGTTGAGTAGTCTCCTGGTCAGTCCGCATTTCTTCTATGTTCTTTTTTGTCTTGTGCCTCCTCACTCCATTTTCTTTATCTGTTTTCCTGTTTTGGAATAATACGCGAACCTTCTTTGTTAAAGTGTCTTCCTGCTTCTCTTTGGATGTCCATAGAGTGTAGCACGACTTGTCCTGGCCTCAGTTGTTATTTTAAGGCAGAATAAGTGTATTTCCTTACTTTGTCTCAAAAACCCAATTGCAATCTTTGTTCTTGAGTAGACAATATTTTTCGCAAAATTCTGCTTCCCTTCTTTTCCAAATCTTTTAATACCATTTTGCTTCCAAATAAAAGTAGGGTTTCCGACCCATAAACGACTTCTAATTTTAGAATTCTATTATAATTCCTTAATTTTCTATTGTAGAGATTTCTGACTTTCATGTATGCTCTTCCACAAGTTGTTATTATACACAATGATTCAGCTGCACCTATCCGGTGGGTGTTATGCAAACTGCAACGCCTTCTGAAAACACAAGAGAGATTTTCATATTCACTTGCCAGCTTGTGTAAATAGGTAGTCCTACAGAAAAATGAACAGGACTTTCTATAGAAAATTTAATGAAGTTAAATTTTGTACTTTTTCGAATTATTAAAAAATGTACAAAAGTGGCCTTCAAATGCGTTATTTTTTTTTAATAACTGGAAATCTGTGGTCTTCTGCGAAAACGTATGCCAGCTCAAAATTTTAACGGCATTACTGGTACAATTCCTTCGAAAAGGGTCCTGTTCATTTTTGTCTAGGACTAACAGTTTGGGCTTAGCAATTGAGAGAATAAGAAGATCTCGCATGTGGTATTTGAAGGCATTGTGGGTTGCATAAAACCCATAGGCAGGGGCAGCTGGGTCACCCAGTATAAGAAAATCAAAATCGTGTGAGGTTGAAAACGGGCAAATGTCAGCGAGACCTCATAAAATATCGAATGGTGCCAAGATACCTGTTGCTGCGAAGAAGACGTTGAAAAGATTAAAATAACTCTTTGTTTGTACAAGAAGACGTTTATAGACGTTTTAGTCATAAAATGACAAGACGAATTATTTCCTGTCAAAATACGAGACGTAAAACAGAAGTGGGAGCACGGTTCGTCATCCTGTTGCCCCAGGGGAGCCGCAAGTCGCGGCGGTCGCAACACGTCTCCTGCTGACAGCTGGAAGTGCCGCGCCGCTTACTTGCTGGCCGTCGGCAGCGACGTCGCAAGTCATTTAGCGTTTCCTGCCTGGCGCTTTAACGAGGGTCGGGGAAGCTGCTGTCACAAACAAGTGCCTCCGTGCTGTCCACAGCCGCCAGAAAAAGCGGGCAAGTAGGCATTTGCGATGCAGCGTGTCAAACGACCACGCAGCTGACGGGGCTACTTGCTGCTCCAGTGCGCCTCAATCATACGAGCTGTAAGTAGGCTGTTTATGTTTTCTTATTGGCAACGTTACGTAGCGCTCTATATGAAAATCACTGGCTGTGCTGTGTGCAGTCTGTGGCTAGTTTGCATTGTTGTCTGCCATTGTAGTGTTGGGCAGCGGCAGCTGGATGTGAACAGCGCGTAGCGTTGCGCAGTTGGAGGTGAGCCGCCAGCAGTGGTGGATGTGGGGAGAGAGATGGCGGAGTTTTGAGATTTGTAATACTGAATGGCATGAACTGCTATATATATTACGATTATTAAGGTAAATACATTGTTTGTTCTCTACTAAAATCTTTCATTTGCTAACTATGCCTATCAGTAGTTAGTGCCTTCTGTAGTTTGAATCTTTTATTTAGCTGGCAGTAGTGGCGCTCGCTGTTTTGCAGTAGTTCGAGTAATGAAGATTTTTGTGAGGTAAGTGATTTCTGAAAGGTATAGTTTAATGTTACTCAGGGCCATTCTTTTGCAGGGATCTTTGATAGTCAGATTGCGTTGCGCTAAAAATATCGTGTGTCAGTTTAAGCACAGTCTTGTATAATTGTTCAAAGGGGACGTTTCAGAGCTCACCTTGGTGCAAGCTATGGTGAAAATACCCCCCCCCCCCTTAGTTAGATCTTCTCGACAAATAACAAATATTTAATGTTTTTCTGAGGCTTATAAACAAACACGTAATCGTCATCCTGTTTTCATCCATTAAATCGCGAATTTCTTAGCAGTTGCGTCTGCTGGGTTAGTAATTTACACTGATGATACAGAACGTTACAGCCACCTTCGATAAAAGCTAGTTGGATCACTTTTGGAACGCAATACAGCAGCGATTCTGCTTGGCATGGACTGGACACTTTCTTGCAAGATTTCCTGATATATGTGGCACCAGATGCTCACGCAAAGGTCACAAGTCCTCACAAACTGTGGGTCGGTGTCTAGTGGGCACGCAGCTGCCTCCCGAGAGCGTCTCAAATGTGTTCCACCTTGTTCAAATCAGTCTCTGTTCCATCATGGACATGAGACACCGGCTGGTTAAGTAACTGTCATTGTCAATAAAACAGACACACTGCCGTGTATGTTAATATGTTATTTTATTTTATTTTCAAGGCTACCAGTTTCAGCATTTCACCATGCCATCGTCAGGCTCCATATGCATCTCTCCACATAAAGGAAAATGTCGTGTAGAGCCATAAATCTCTGGATGTCGTGAATTCAATCAGTACATTGGTGCTGCATTCGAAGACTTGGCTGCAGGAGTGGCCGAGCGGTTCTACGCGCTTCAGTCCGGAACCGCGCTGCTGCTATGGTCGCAGGTTAGAATTCTGCCTCGGGCATGGATGTGTGTGATGTCCTTAGGTTAGTTAGGTTTAAGTTGTTTCAAGTCTAGAGGACTGATAACCTCAGATGTTAAGTCCCATAGTGCTCAGAGCCATTTGAACCATTCTAAGACTTCATACCAACCCACAAGTCTTTGAATGAAGTAATAGTGTAACGCTTGAATTCACGCCATCCAGACATTTATGACTCTACATGACATTTTCGTTTATTTGGACGGATGTATATGGGGCCTGGATATTACAAAAGGTGGGCCACTGAGTTTGGTCGCCACGGACGACAATGCATGCTCCGCCTTGTGCTCTTCGTGCTGGGCACAGGGTTGATTAAGAGTTCCTGTGGTAGGCCGTTGCATTCCTCGACCAGGGCGATTGACAAGGGCTGGATGGTCGTTGATCCATATGGACGTACGTCCCCCACACGTGCTGGATGGGATTTAAGTCGAGGGAACGGGCAGGCCAGTCCATTCACCGAATGTGCTCTGCCTGCGCATTGTGATGCTGTCTGCATTGTCATCCAGAAACATGAAGTCAGAGCCAGGTGGGGAAGAGGTACGGTGTCAGAATATTGTTGACAGGTGAGTGTATCGTCTTCAGAGGTCTGGAGGTCAGTACGATCATCCATTTTTGATGTTATGATGGGCAGGTGAGAGATTGGAACATGTAATACACCCAGGAATAGTCTCGAGCATCATCGTTTTACTGGTCCAAGTGTTGCGGTTTGTGGTGTGCACGGGGTGGGGGTGGGGGGGGGGGCAGGAGGGTATAGTGTTGCAGGGGCGTACTCACCTTCAAATCTTTGATCACATTGGTCAAAGTTATTGTGGCGCTACACCATTTCCATATGTGGCTCTTCAGGAGTGCATTCTTAACTGACTTCATTTCCTGTGAATGACAATGGGCGACCTCGGCACGTGGAGGAACTCTCAGAACTGGAGGATATTGGGCGCATTGACTGGCCTGCTCGTTCTCCCGCCTTAAATCCTGTACAGTGGGATACATATTGCAGCATGTGTGCATGTACCGCCAGCTATCCAGCAGTTGCCAACCATGATGGTCGGCGAATAGATGCACTACCACAAGATCTCCTTACCAACATTGTGGCCAGCAGCATGGGAGAACGTTGCAGAGGAAGCGTTGATCACACATCTTATTATGAACCATGTCCCGCGTTATGGGACCACCTTGAATCGCGGTGACTTCAATGTCATTATTATCTTTAAATCAAAGTGTAATTTCTGTTCGTCTCATTGCGTATTTCTTTCAGTTAGCTTCTGTCTATCGCTCAAGTTTCATTGAGCTTTGTTACTTGGCAGCGACGCATCATACAAAAATTACTTTCGCCCTTAAATTTTGCACCGACGGCGTTGCCACGGTGGTGACACCGGTTCCCATCACATCACCAGAGTTTGCGCTGTCGGGCTTGGCCAGCACTTGGATGGGTGACCGTCCGGTCTGCCGAGCGCCGTTGGAAAGTGGGGTGCACTCAGTCCTCGTGAGGCAAACTGAGGAGCTACTTGACTGGGCAGTAGCGGCTCCGGTCACGGAAACTGACAAACGGCCGGGAGAGCGGTGTGCTGACCACATGCCCCTCCATATCCGCATCCAGTGACGGCTGTGGTCTGAGGATGACATGGCGCTCGGTCGGTGCCATTGGGCCTTGTAGGAAACTTCAACGTTCGGCCCTGAATTAATATATAAGAACGTCATCATTCTGTCCAACTGCAATCAGCTTGCATAAAACGTGAGGAATGCACACTCAAACCACTTGATAGCGAACTTGATAGTGAGCGATGTGTGAGAAAAGTAATGAGACTAATTGTTTATCTATCTTTTTTTTTTTTTTTTGAAACTACAGTATTCTTCCCTTCAAAGCAGTTTCTTTTGCCATCTACAGGGTGTATCAGAGAGGATGGCGCTAACTTACACGGCTGAAAGTACACGATAATAGAAGCACAAATTTCCCTGTAACCATGGGCTCTAAAACGCATACCTTAAGGGCTATTACATATTGTCGATTTTCAATATTGTGAAACAAATCTTTTCTACTGCAGGCTCTTTGCTTTCCATACTTTGGGAAGTGGTAGTATGGACCAAAACAAGAAAAAAATGTCCACTAAACATGTGATCTAAAATGCATACCTTAAAAGTTCTGAGCACTTTTTCATCAGACCAGTTGTATCCCAAAGTGCCGAAGATGAACATGTGCTCTTAGCTCTTAAGGTATGCGTTTTACAGAAAATGTTTACTCGACTTTTTTTTCTTGTTTTGGTCCATACTACCACTTCCCAAAATATGGAAAGCAAAGAGCTTGCAGTATTGTTTCACAATACTGAAAATCAAGAGTATGTCATAGCTGTTAAGGTAAGCGTTTTAGAGTCCATGGTTACTGGGACATTTGTGCTTCTATTATCGTGTACTTTCAGCCGTGTAAGTTTGCGCCATCCTCTCTGATACACCCTGTATACACCGGCGGAGTCGTTGTTACCAGTCTTGGTAGCAGCGCTGAAAGGATTCTGATGATAGTCCTTTAACCGGTCAGTCACATTCTTTTGAATGTTCTCCAGAGTCCCTAAGTGACGTCCTATCACGAATTTTACAATTTCGGGAAAACAAAGAAGTCACAAGAACTTCGATCAGGTGAATAGGTGGACAGTGGAAAAATAGGAATGCTTTTTGAGGTCAAAAGTTCAGTTATGGAGTTGGCCGTGTGACCTTGGGCGCTGTCATTATGCAGCATCCACTTGTCTGCAATGTCCTGTTGCACTCGATTCACCCTTTTCCTGACCCTTTCATGGACGTCTTTGTAAAACACTTCGTTGATAGTGTGTCCTGGACGGACAAATTCTGTATGCGCAATAGCCGTACTGTCAAACAAAAAAATCAGCATTGCTCTGGTCTTTGCTGTGCTCATTCTAACTTTTTTCGGTTGAGGAGATGTCTCAGTGTGCCAATCCTCACTTCGCCACTTTGTCTCGCGTCCACTCAAAAACCCGTGGTGATCACACGACTGAACCATTTGTGGTCATTGGCAGACCTATCAAGAAGATCAATAAAACAGTTAAAAAAACTGGTTTCTGAGAATCAGATGAAGAAGTGGTTACTGTCAGCGATATGGCACTCGGCGTACGTGCCAGTGGTCACGATTGTATTATTTCGTAACTGAGCTCCCCAGTTCTGTTCTAAAATCATGATGATCATAAATTAAATCTGTCACAGCACTTTGGAAGACATAATTTTATTTCCTTTTTAAGAATTACAGTCACAGAAGTTGTGATTCTAGGCCTAGGATAACGTTCTTAGTGAATCTTAATTTTATTGTATATCGACAGTGTAAGTAGAAGAAAGTAGCATTATGGAGGTCAAAAGACGATTGTGCTCTCTGTACGTGTGCGTACCGCAACTACAGTTACACTGAAGGGCCACAGAAACTGGCATAGGCATGCGTAGTCAAATATAGACATACAGACGTATTTAAACAGGCAGAATACTGCGTTACGGTCGGGAACGCCTGTGTAAGACAACAAATGTCTGCCGCAGTTGTTAGATCGGTTACTGCTGTTACAATGGCAGGTTATCAAGATTTAAGTGAGTCTGCACGTGATGTTATAGTCGGCGCTCGAGCGATCGGAACAGCATCTCCGAGGTAGCGATGAAGTGGGGATTTTCCCGTACGACCATTTCACTAGAGAAGGTAAGGAATTCGGTAAAACATCAAACCACCGATATTGCTGCTACCGGAAAAAGATCCTGCAAGAACGGAACCAACAACGACTGAAGAGAATCGGTCAACGTGACAAAAATACAACCCCTCCACAAATTGCTGCAGGTTTCAATGCTGGACCATCAACAAGTTTCAGCGTGCGAACCGTTCAACGAAACATCATCTATATGGGCTTACGGAGCCGAAGGCCCACTCGTGTACTCTTGATGACTGTATGACACAAAGCTTTACACCTTGTCTGGGCCCATCAACACCAACATTGCACTGTTGATAACTGGAAACATGTTGCCTAGTTGGACGAGTCACGTGTCAAATTGCATCGAGCGGATGGACGTGTAGGGGTGTGGAGACAACCTCATAATCCATGGATCCTGCATGTTAGCAGGGGACCGTTCAGGCTGATGGAGACTGTGTGGGGTGTGTGCAGTTGGAATGATATGGGACCCCTGGCAAGTCTAGATACGTCGTATGTCAGCATCCTTTCTGATCAACTGTATCCATTAATGTCCATTGTCCATTCTGATGAACTTGGGCGATTCCAGCAGGACAATGCGACACCCCCACACGTCCAGAATTGCAACAGAGTGGCCCCAGGAACACTCTTCTGAGTTTAAACACTTCCGCTGGCCACCAACCTCCCCAGAAATGAACATTATTGAGCGTATCTGGGTTGCCTTGCAACGTGCTATTCAGAAAAGATGTCCACCCCCTAGTACTCTTACGAAATGTATGGACAGCCCTGCAGGATTCATAGTGTCAATTCCCTCCAGCACTACTTGAAACTTTAGTTCAGTCCATGCCACGTAGTACTGAAGCACTTCTAGTTGTTCGCGGCGGCCCTACACGACATTAGGCCGGTGTACCAGTTTCTTTGACTCTTCAGTGTATTTATAAAGGGTATAACATACCGGTCAGCTAAAGTATGTGAAGTCACTTGCTAGACAGACTTCATGTGCGAAATGAGGCACTGTTATTATTTCATAAATCTCTTCGACTGCTCAGAAATGGTGGACGATTCAACTCTCTACTCACGTCCGCAGTGAAGAAATTGCTAACGCAGGTTGCCTCTTAACCGCAGATGTAGCCAGTTCGAATCAGGCTGGTGGACGACATTTTCTCCGCCAAAATTTGGCCGGCGAGGGGCGAAGAGATAGTGGTGTGAAGTTCTTTATCGCAAACCATGGGGCAATATCCTGGATTAATTTCCAAACCTTTCAGCAGAGCGTCATGAAATGTGAGCAGGTGATACTTGGTAGTGATCCAACCGTCGTATGGAGACGTTTAAGCCCAACGGTGGGTGGGGCGGGCAACAGCGTAGATAGGAATCCTAATTATTCAGTTGAAAGTGACCTGGTAAAGATAGCTTCAGCAACGAGACGTACTGGTGTTGGCCTTGTCTGTACCGGCCATATTTAAACTCTTCTGTTAGGAGAGTTAATTTAGAGATGGAACGGCTGCTTGGATCAGGTACGGCGTCTCGTAACAGTGTGGTTCCTGTTGACTCTATCAGCAGGTGGTACTGTACTAGGCATGGCCTTCACCTCAACAGGAAAGGGAAGGGAAAATTGTGTGGGCTAACGGCAAATAAATTAAGGGTGGGCACTGCCACAAGTGGTAAAGTACCAGTGATTACAAGTGACAGATCAGCGGTTTTATTAGGGTATGGTTGGAAGAAACAAAAGATGTTCAGAGACAGGCTGAAAATGATATTCAGATTGATAAAACAAGCAGCCAGAAAGTAAATTTCAATGTGCACAATTCATGCAGACAGCCTCTGATTGAAACCAGAGATACTCAAAAATTTACAGGAAAATTACGTTCATCCAGTTGTAATTCAGCCAGTGGACAAATGAGTTATCCTTATTACATTAGAATATCGAGGACTAAGAGTTAACATAATGAGTTGCTTGTTTGTGAGTTTAGCAAACCAGCTACAATCTGCCTCTCTGAACATCATGTGACCACTGGCATAGATACATTAAAAGTTACAGGATTCAAGTTAGCTTCTTACTTCTGTAGAGAAATATGGAGAAAAGAAGAGTTATCACATTTCTAAGAAACTGTCGTGATTTCAAGAATATTCAAAAAAAGACAAGGAAATAGTGGTTGATGGTGATTTTAATGTGGATTTATTGAAAAGCTCTGTCAGTGAACAATTACTGCAGTCAGTAACACTATCATTTAATTTAGTTCCTACTGTGGACTTTGCAACTAGGATATGTAAATGCTGTGAGACTGCTATTGATAATATCTTTGTAGACAAATCTAGGGAAAAAAGTCATATCAAAAAACCAACAGTAAATGCGCTATCTGATTATGACATTTAGCATCTTGTGTTAAATGTTGAAACATGTCACGATAAAAAATCTATTAAATATGAGTACAGGAAGTTAATAAATAAGTAAAAAATTGAGAAATTCAGGATATTGTTCAAAGATGTGAACTGGATAGATGTTTACAATACTTTTGATTCAAATGGAAAATACAAAGCATTCAGTAATAAAGTTACCTCCTCTTTTGAAAATTGTTTTCCCCTAAAGGGAACTCAAATAGTCAAAAAGTGAACCGTGGATTATACAAGGAATAAAGATATCATGTCATGTGGGACAAAAAGAAGACCGTATCTTTTATCTAGGAACAACTTTAATGTTAGAATTGTAAAGCGGCTAAACAAGTCTGTATTTGCAGTGAGAATGATGTCAGATGTAGGAGACATAAATATAAAAAACTTGAATACATTGCTTACTTTCATCCAGTTATATGTCGTAAGGGATCATGTTCTGGGGTAACTCATCAAACTGAGCAAAAGTTTTTACGGTGCAAAAGCAAAAGCACGATTTGTGGTGTAAATTCAAGAACATCTTGTAGAAACCTGTTCAAGGAACTTTGTATTCTAACCACTGCTTCTGAGTACATTTATTCCTTAACGAAAT
The DNA here is from genome assembly GCF_023864275.1 of Schistocerca cancellata. Classification (NCBI taxonomy): domain Eukaryota; kingdom Metazoa; phylum Arthropoda; class Insecta; order Orthoptera; family Acrididae; genus Schistocerca; species Schistocerca cancellata. The sequence continues at coordinate 6,132,719 of NC_064628.1, read as the reverse complement.
TTGTTGCAAGTAATATATATCTATTTCCAACCAATAGCTCAATGCTTAGTGCCAAGAACAATCTATATAAAGATCTAAAATCACTTACTTTGGTCCAAGAAAGGGGTCCAATATCCAGGAACATACATTTTCAATAAATTATCAGCAACCATTAAAAACTTGATTTCAGATAAAGGAGAGTTTGAACAGAGTTTGAAAGACTTTTTGTTAGGAAACTCCTTCTACTCTATAGATGAATATCTTAACAGAGACTGTTAAACCAGCTTAAGTAAAAATGTCTGTTAGATTTCAGTTTTGACAGCACTTGGTCACAACATCCAATATTAGCTATTTTGTGTATGATAAATTTATTAATAGTTCATAACAATGTTTCATTCTGACAGTGTGTTAATTCTGTAAATATGAGCAGTTCCAGTTTACCGCATTGTATTCACCTATTTCGACAATCTCCTGATAAATGATCAGGGTAGTAAGTATTATATTCAAATGTTTTATGCTATACTTGTTGACATGTTCCATACTCACGAGAATCATCTCATTTTTTGGGTCCATGAAACGAAAACTAAATCTAAACTAATCTAATCTCTTTGGTGCCATTCGAGAGAAGTAGGCTGTGTGCCTAAAGAAGATTTCACACTCTCGCCTCTCCCCTCATCATACAACAGAAGTTTGACACCACACTATACACACATTTGTTACAATCACCTGTACCAGACCCTCTTACGTCGCAGATCTCACACACCGCGAAGAAAAGGACCTCAGCACGCGAGGGAGGAAAACCTTTTTCGGTTAATTTGCTGAACCTGCCCTCGGTGTCATCCAGCGAACAATGCCGTACGATTGTTTCTTTCTTTACTGTAGTCTACAAAGTGTGTTCTACACCTAACAGATTCTACACGTAAGTACGTAAAATATTGGTTTTGCTGAGTTTTCGGCGAGATATCTGCTACATTTTAGGCCGCTTTACTACGAACACTTAATTTGCTTGCTTGGGTTCATTGAACCACTAGTTGACAAACCTGGCATGGCCCGGGTACTTATTTTGCCAATTTTCTATTACAATCGAAAACTAAAAATGGATTGTTTCTGTAGTGTAACATCCAGAACAGTTTCTGTACGCTATGCGCAGCATCGCCTCATGTCTACACACTTCATAGCTCTATATACGCCAGTTGCTTTCGCCTACAGTCGTTTGCTCTTCGCAGTTGAAAGCCGTAAAAAGGGCTGCCAATTGCCAGGGATTTCCTTCAGTTGACTCGACTGTAGGAATGTCTCAGTGCTAAACTTCACGCGTGATGCGACATTTTTCACGGATCTCATTGCTTATGACGTCATGTCTCTTAAACTATGTGTCGTAGAATTATATATCTACACTCCTGGAAATGGAAAAAAGAACACATTGACACCGGTGTGTCAGACCCACCATACTTGCTCCGGACACTGCGAGAGGGCTGTGCAAGCAATGATCACACGCACGGCACAGCGGACACACCAGGAACCGCGGTGTTGGCCGTCGAATGGCGCTAACTGCCCAGCATTTGTGCACCGCCACCGTCAGTGTCAGCCAGTTTGCCGTGGCATACGGAGCTCCATCGCAGTCTTTAACACTGGTAGCATGCCACGACAGCGTGGACGTGAACCGTATGTGCAGTTGACGGACTTTGAGCGAGGGCGTATAGTGGGCATGCGGGAGGCCGGGTGGACGTACCGCCGAATTGCTCAACACTTGGGGCGTGAGGTCTCCACAGTACATCGATGTTGTCGCCAGTGGTCGGCGGAAGATGCACGTGCCCGTCGACCTGGGACCGGACCGCAGCGACGCACGGATGCACGCCAAGACCGTAGGATCCTACGCAGTACCGTAGGGGACCGCACCGCCACTTCCCAGCAAATTAGGGACACTGTTGCTCCTGGGGTATCGGCGAGGACCATTCGCAACCGTCTCCATGAAGCTGGGCTACGGTCCCGCACACCGTTAGGCCGTCTTCCGCTCACGCCCCAACATCGTGCAGCCCGCCTCCAGTGGTGTCGCGACAGGCGTGAGTGGAGGGACGAATGGAGACGTGTCGTCTTTAGCGATGAGAGTCGCTTCTGCCTTGGTGCCAATGATGGTCGTATGCGTGTTTGGCGCCGTGCAGGTGAGCGCCACAATCAGGACTGCATACGACCGAGGCACACAGGGCCAACACCCGGCATCATGGTGTGGGGAGCGATCTCCTACACTGGCCGTACACCACTGGTGATCGTCGAGGGGACACTGAATAGTGCACGGTACATCCAAACCGTCATCGAACCCATCATTCTACCATTCCTAGACCGGCAAGGGAACTTGCTGTTCCAACAGGACAATGCACGTCCGCATGTATCCCGTGCCACCCAACGTGCTCTAGAAGGTGTAAGTCAACTACCCTGGCCAGCAAGATCTCCGGCTGTCCCCCATTGAGCATGTTTGGGACTGGATGAAGCGTCGTCTCACGCGGTCTGCACGTCCAGCACGAACGCTGGTCCAACTGAGGCGCCAGGTGGAAATGGCATGGCAAGCCGTTCCACAGGACTACATCCAGCATCTCTACGATCGTCTCCATGGGAGAATAGCAGCCTGCATTGCTGCGAAAGGTGGATATACACTGTACTAGTGCCGACATTGTGCATGCTCTGTTGCCTGCGTCTATGTGCCTGTGGTTCTGTCAGTGTGATCATGTGATGTATCTGACCCCAGGAATGTGTCAATAAAGTTTCCCCTTCCTGGGACAATGAATTCACGGTGTTCTTATTTCAATTTCCAGGAGTGTATATCTATATGAATGCGTGAGGACTGTTTTTCTGTACGTGTCCGAAAGAACAGAACCCATTGTATTCATATAACTGAATCGCCTCGATGGACAGTGACTTCACCACTTTCATTGCGGATGCACAGTAACGTTCGCCCTCGTGCGGGAATCTCAAAGTAGCGAGAATGTAGGACACTGACGACGACTGCGGATGTGTGGTGCTAAGTGGGTGTGTGGGTCGTCCGGAAGGCGCACTGAGATGGTCTGCGCAACGACGGTAAACACTGTGTCAGGAGGGCACAGCGGATAACGCAACTGCGTAACCAGAAGACCCCGGCTTCGAATCCTGGTGTGGCGCACATTTTCACTCGTCAGCGCTGATTGCACATGAAGTCCTGATGCGCTTGACATCAATAGTTCCTGTTCTTTCCTTTTCTCCCCTCCATCTTCAATTTACATAGTAGTATATTTGTCTACGTACATTCAGCGACATATTTGTATACTCCAGAATGAGATTTTCGCTCTCCAGCGGAGTGTGCGCTGATATGAAACTTCCTGGCAGATTAAAACTGTGTGCCGGACCGAGACTCGAACTCGCGACCTTTGCCTTTCGCGGGCAATTGCTCTACCATCTGAGCTACCCAAGCACGACTTGGGTAGCCGAGATGGTAGAGCACTTTCTCGCGAAAGGCAAAGGACCTAAGTTCGAGTCTCGGTCGAGCACACAGTTTTAATCTGACAGGAAGTTACATATTTGTATACTGTCTGCAAAACGTGTTACGAATAGCTCTAGTACCAAGGAAGTAATAAATTTAAGTGTCATTCACATTCAGGAAGTTTTTCAGGTATGTCACTGTTTATGGTGTCATATTTCCATAACTACTTTGGAATACTGTGATATGATTTTGTAGGTGCATTTAGCTTGCATATGTGGATGCTGCCTGCGAAATTTATTGCGAATAGAGTTAGTAGTACGCAAATAATTGCCGCGCGCGATTAGCCGAGCGGCCTCAGGCGCTGCAGTCATGGACTGTGCGGCTGGTCCCGGCGGAGGTTCGAGTCCTCCTTCGGGCATGGATGTGTGTGTTTGTCCTTAGGATAATTTAGGTTAAGCAGTATGTAAGCTTAAGGACTGATGACCTTAGCAGTTAATTCCCATAAGATTTTACACACATGTGAACATTCATTTCACGCAAATAAATTTAAATGTAATACATAATGTGGCAGTTTTTCACGTAAGTTATCGTTTATGACGCCATATCTCCTGAACTATGATACGGATTGACAGACAATAAAGGAAATGTGTACCAAATTTGGTAGAAATCGCTGCAGTGTTTTAGGAAGAGATGTGACACACACACACATTGTGTGTGTGTGTGTGTGCGTGTGTGTGTGTGTGTGTGTGTGTGTGTGTGTGTGTGTGTACTTCCAACAGCTCGGTAAAAATAAAAAAAAATATGTATATCACAGTAGAAATAATGTGAATCATGATTTTCAACTGTCTTGTAATTTCCACACTGGTTCAAGACTCGTAGGTATGGAGTCTTGACATATCAGTCTTGAAGAAAATAGAACATAAAAAAGAGAACTCAACCGATATTGGGAAGCATGTACCTGGAGATTGGAGAATTTATGTATACACACGTTGCAATCTGATAGAAAACAAAGAAAGAGATTAGTATATTTGAGGATCTGCATGGCACAAAAATGTAGAAGCACCTGGTGGAAGGGACACTTTCAATTTCACAAGGATTCGCAGTACTTGCTACTGCTGTGGATCAAAGAAACTGCAGAAAAACGGCAAGTTGTTGACAGTTGCATTGAAAGGTCATGGACGATTCCCTTCCCCATCTCTGAGACAATCTGAGCTTGTGCTCCGTCTCTAATTACCTCGATGTCAACGGGACCTAAGTCCTAACCTCCCTTCCTTCCTTCTTTCCTTCCATCCACATCTTTATTTTTTCTTCTGAAACTCGCTGAAAGGATTATCCTTGATGCCTATGCGATGTAGGTGGGAAGCAGTCGGAACGTGGTTGGTACGAATTCATTTCAGTGTAGTTACCAGCTTCCAGCTCGCCTTAAATTTTCGAAAATGGTTGGATCGCAGCATATTGACCTCTATGACAGACTGGAAGGCGACAATCTTCTGCACATTCCTTCTTGTCCAGTTGTTGCCTCAGTAACTTCAAATCGGAGGACGGTAGACGGATGTTCATTGCAGGGCCAGAAACACAAGCCACCTTCGACCGCTGACCAACCATATCACTGGCATAGACAATATTGCATGAGCTGGGATCCATAGAAAGGAGATTCCCACACCTCATCGTTTATTTAACTATGATTCTCGTAGATTCATACAGTTAATCAAGGCCTCCGTCTGCTTTTTCTGCCAGGGTGTGGAGGATAACAAGTGTAGTAATACATTTCTTCCACGTCCACATGACGACCTATATCACAACACTCAAAATCCTCTCTTTACATGAATACTGCAGTTCTGCGACTAAAGTAATGCAGTTTATAGACATAAGTCTCAGGAATCGATCGGCGTCGAGTGACGACGTGTGGACTAGTGTGTGTGTGTGTGTGTGTGTGTGTGTGTGTGTGTGTGTGTGTGTGTGTGAAAGCAGGAAGGCAGTTCGGGGCCGGGGTGGCCGAACTGAGTCGCTTGTTTGGGCAGCGTGTGGGTGACGTCGATAAATGGAACCTGACCACCGGACCGTCAGGAAGTCGTGGCCAACCAGTCCGAAAACAGCCCGCCAACAGGTCATGCTAATGGGGCCGCACCAAAGGAGCGAACGCACTCAGGCGGGGACGGCGAAGCCGGCTAGTATGGCCCGCGGGGAAAAAAGTGGAGAGATTGGGAAACGACAAGAGGAGACTCACGAACTAAATTTCCTTCATTACTAACACCTGCTATCCCTAAGTAAGTTTGTCCTCATTAATGACCTGTCTTCATTCGTTCCAGACACTTCGTTCGTGGCATGATCCATCGCAAAGTACAGAAACGTGACGTGATCGATCATAGTTTACAGGAACTTTGTGTATTTCCTTGTCAAGCTAGAGGTCTCTTTCTGGGACGGGGAGTGTCAACCGTCTTCGGATTGGTTTGAAACTGTACGCCACGACTTCCTGTCCTGTGCGAACCCCTTCAACTCAGAGCAGTACTTACATCCAGCTTTCTCGAGTATTTGTTGAATATATCCTAAACTTGGCTTCCTATAGTTTTTACCTTCTAAAGCAGTGGTTCTCACCCTAGGGATAATTACGCCCCTGTCGGTAAATGTAATTTTGTGAGGGATAAAACACGAGCGCTGAACTGTGTTTTGGTCACTAAATTATATTATTTTTAGAAGATCATTACTATTATCACTATTTCGAGAGACCGTAATACTGATTAAATAACTTACCAACAATTAATTTAGCATGTAACGCAACGAGCTGGAGGTTGTGGCTTGTGGAACGAATGTATAAACATCTTCCTCATGTAGTCCACCCACTAGACTCTGTGATATTCGCTGTTTTTGGCTTCATTAAAACAGCAAATAGTTAACACTTTCAGCCAGAAGCCGAATACGTGTTTATAAAGAATGATTAATGTATAATAAGGCGTCGCATAGTGACGGTGGAATTTCCTAAATAATGTAATTTTTCTTTGAGCGGCAATATAAACTGAGAAGAATAGGGATCGATATGCGATCCTTCTCTACTTTGTTCGCTGGAGAACAAATGAAGCCTTAGGCGCTAAACACTTGTACTGTATTTCTTAAGTAAGACGGACGCAGATCTGTGACGGTTTGATCTAATTTTTACTAAATGTATAAAAACGTGTTCCCTCTAAGTTTGAGTGAAGTGTGAAAAGAAGAGCCGATATAATTTATCGTGACGACGCACAGGCGACTCAAGAGGACAAAGGCTATATAAAAAAGCGCTCAATGGACATGAAACGGACATAAAAATCTACCGTCATTATTCTACTAAGCATAAGGTACGATATATGTTTTAGTTTTAATAAATATTTGTTCTGGAAATATTGGATCATTTAGCAGTGCTCATTCCTATCATCTCCTCAGTATTATTTTCATTTTAATTATGCGTTTTGCTAAGATTACAGAAACCAAGATCAGCAGTCCAATGCGCGTGTCACATTGAAAAAAAAAACTGTTTTATCGCTCTTCTTGCATCATCTTTAATATTGAATTCCCCTTTTGAGTGATGTTACAGTTGTTTTTGCCCCCTTATGAACTTTCTGGTCCCTTAGGAAATTGTTTTGTCATGACAATAACTTCACAACCGGGTATGATCGTATCTACGATCAAGAAGTAATTAGAAAGACGATAATGCAATTTCGTAATCAATCTGTGACTGCCTCAAGGTACGCGAAACTGCAAGTAAAGACTATTCACATTTCATAATGCAATATCTTATGACAATGGTCAATCTATGATTCTTACACCAATTGTGATTGATAAAACAGTAAATGAAATCTGAAATTTCAACTTTTCCATTGAATAACAACATCACTTTTATTTTATTACATCACAACACACGCTTTCTTCTTTGTACCATGCATCAATAACAGTAAACTGAACATATATATCACATATGCTTAAATATCTCATGAAAATGTTTTCTCAGAGATTAAAGTAGTTGCTTCATTATTCACTTCGTAACAGTAAACGAACCAATTGACAGCGCAACACGGCAGTTACTACGTAATGATTACAGTACCATTGTAGGGCCTACACTGTAATATTATTAATAGTGAAAGGATTTTAAGGTACAAATTATGGGCAGAAAAGGGGGTATAAAGGTTCTGAAAGAACATACATCAGGGTGCTTATGCAATTATTTTATCTGGGTTTAAACCAGCTACATTAATTTTCTTTGTCAGATTTACAGTGTTCTGTAATAATGCATTACACACATCATTTCCAAGTTTTTGACACTTGAGTCGCTGGCGCTTTGAGCTCAATATCTGCCTATGTGCGGAGAAACTCCTTTCTGCATTTACGGAAACGAATGGAATATATCTTGTGAGCATCGGTAAAGGAAGTTCAGTCAAAGGTGAGAACGTTTCCACATCTGAATTATTATTCAAATTTAATACGAATTTGTCTTTTGCTAATCTGTCAAGGAAGTCCCTGACATTCATCATCTTCTTCTACTGTTCTTCCTCCTCCATACCTCCTTCTTCCAAACTCTGAATCACATCAGGCAAATACTTGTAGCCATACACTGCAAAACGTTCCATCCCTATGTCTTTATTGTTGACTAATTCTTGCGCCGACTTGATGGCTGCTGCGTTCATTTAATCTAAGGGACATGTGAAGTGTTTGATTTTATCAAACTTCTCGCACGAGAAAACTCCACACGGGTTCCCGGGTTCGATTCCCGGCGGGGTCAGGGATTTTCTCTGCCTCGTGATGACTGGGTGTTGTGTGATGTCCTTAGGTTAGCTAGGTTTAAGTAGTTCTAAGTTCTAGGGAACTGATGACCATAGATGTTAAGTCCCATAGCGCTCAGAGCCATTTGAACCATTTTTTTTGAAAACTCCACATCTTATCCAAGTAACCCAGCTTGCGATGACAGCAAACTGTGGAAGGTGGATTCCTGCCACTGCTTGATACAAAACTTGACGACTTTGACCTTTGCCAGAAACTTCTTCAGATAGTTTTGCACTTTTGAAGTTCAATGTTCTTTAAATGTTCTGGATGTACTGGTTTATTCCGATTCTGCATCTTTGATGCTTTTCGTCTATTGCAACGTTTATTTCGCGGAGGCACACCCCAGAATGCACTTACCCTGCAGTAATTCTCCCTGATACTTTCGCAAACGCGGTGCTGAGCATGTGCAGTACATGTCACATGGTTCAGGTCGGGCTACATGCCCTTCAGTTGTTGGAAAGCCGAAAACATTTAGCGTGCTTGATCAGCCACCACAAGACTGATTTTTTCATACTGTATGCGCCCAGGCGATAGGGTCATAGATGAGTCGTTTATTGATGTGAACATCGTACAGGCATTTGTCTTCTCGAGTTGCTACATTTTAAAAAGCTTACGTTTTACCAGTTCACCAGATAATGGCAAAATCAACAAATTCAAAATGTATCTTTTCATCTTATCAGTAGTTTCATCTAAAACGAACCGCACTTCATGTCTGCCGAACCCTCTCTTATTTTCTCCAAAACGTTTTCATAAAGTTGCTGATGTAACTTTATCTCAGAGTGCTCTCATCTGATATTGACTTGTGAGTAAATCTCAAGAAATGATTTGCATGATTTACACTGTGGATTGAAATTCCTGACTGGATTAATGCCATCGTAAGATCCACACTAAACTCATTCAACGACCTCTGCTTTTCAGATCCTGAAACGAAGGTGTGTGTCAGAGTATTTTCCTTAGTTTTCAACTTGTGAAGTTCGATGCTCTTTAAATGTTTATTGCTCTGGATGTGCTGGTTTATTTTGTATCTTTGATCCTTGTCGTCGATTGCAATGTTTACTTCGCGGAGGCACATCCCAGAACGATGCCATCGGTTTCGACAATCTGAGTCGGCAATTCTTCTGAAAGTGCACACAACTTCTCCTTCTTAACTTTCGCCATGATTTTGTTGTGAAAAGTCCATTCCGGTAAAACACTAACACGGCCAGAAAGACATTACACAGCCGTTAGATAGGAATCATTAAATTCATACCAGCACAACTGAATTTAGGTTTCAACTGTTGCAGCATCATTCCTTAAATTCTATTTGCTATCACAGTTGCAGGTTGACCATTGTTACTGAGGTCGACTGTTGTTTCTGAGGTTGGCGAGTATGAATAATTACTGGTGTTTTCCATGAATTAATTAATATTTATTTTCGGCTATTGAGTTATGATTAAGAAATATAAAAATCCTGTTCAAAAAGGGGAAAAAAATCTATGTTGTGTATTAAAACCGAAGATAAAAACGGTGGGCTGTGTGGAGGTGCTTAAGCTTGGAATAGAAGGGAAAAGGTGCAAAATGTAGTAATCTCACAAAAACGTGCAACAAACTATACTATTTTGCTTTTTTTCATGTCCCCAAATGCATTTATTGACGTGTCTTTGTGAAAATAGCCTTATTTTTGGGAAGTTGCTGCACCTTTAACTCCTTTCTTTAATTATTAATTAATAATTCGTTGCTGTGATCAGACACAAAGGGTTGTCACCATGAATTGAGAAGCAAGGAGCCCAGTAGTCAAGTGATTTTGAAGTAGTAGATCTACCTACAGTGCACACATTGTAATTTGGTTGAGCGAAAGCGAGTATCACTAGGGAGAGAAGTGGTGCAGGAGAAGAATATTTTACAACAAATGTTCACTGTGAACGTGTATTTTCAGAGAAGGAGCTGTAGTTAGCACTCGTGATACTCTGAGAATTGCTTCGTTATCCTAGAAATAAGCAGCATCAATTGTCTCATTAACTCATTACTTCATGCCTTAATAAAACACCTACAGAAACTAAGTATCGTTTATCTTCCGTCATTTGAAAAATGAAATTGTCCAAAACAATTCTTTTTCATTCATTGTTGTTGTTGTTGTGGTCTTCAGTCCTGAGACTGGTTTGATGCAGCTCTCCATGCTACTCTATCCTGTGCAAGCTTCTTCATCTCCCAGTATCTACTGCAACCTACATCCTTCTGAATCTGCTTAGTGTATTCATCTCTTGGTCTCCCTCTACGATTTTTACCCTCCACACTGCCCTCCAATGCTAAATTTGTGATCCCTTGATGCCTCAAAACATGTCCTACCAACCGATCCCTTCTTCTAGTCAAGTTGTGCCACAAACTTCTCTTCTCCCCAATCCTATTCAATACCTCCTCATTAGTTACGTGATCTACCCACCTTATCTTCAGCGTTCTTCTGTAGCACCACATTTCGAAAGCTTCTATTCTCTTCTTGTCCAAACTAGTTATCGTCCATGTTTCACTTCCATACATGGCTACACTCCATACAAATACTTTCAGAAACGACTTCCTGACACTTAAATCTATACTCGATGTTAAGAAATTCCTCTTCTTGAGAAACGCTTTCCTTGCCATTGCCAGTCTACATTTTATATCCTCTCTACTTCGACCATCATCAGTTATTTTACTCCCTAAATAGCAAAACTCCTTTACTACTTTAAGTGTCTCATTTCCTAATCTAATTCCCTCAGCATCACCCGACTTAATTTGACTACATTCCATTATCCTCGTTTTGCTTTTGTTGATGTTCATCTTATATCCTCCTTTCAAGACACTGTCCATTCCGTTCAACTGCTCTTCCAAGTCCTTTGCTGTCTCTGACAGAATTACAATGTCATCGGCAAACCTCAAAGTTTTTACTTCTTCTCCATGTATTTTAATACCTACTCCGAATTTTTCTTTTGTTTCCTTTACTGCTTGCTCAATATACAGATTGAATAACATCGGGGAGAGGCTACAACCCTGTCTTACTCCTTTCCCAACCACTGCTTCCCTTTCATGCCCCTCGACTCTTATAACTGCCATCTGGTTTCTGTACAAATTGTAAATAGCCTTTCGCTCCCTGTATTTTACCCCTGCCACCTTTAGAATTTGAAAGAGAGTATTCCAGTCAACATTGTCAAAAGCTTTCTCTAAGTCTACAAATGCTAGAAACGTAGGTTTGCCTTTCCTTAATCTTTCTTCTAAGATAAGTCGTAAGGTCAGTATTGCCTCACGTGTTCCAGTATTTCTACGGAATCCAAACTGATCTTCCCCGAGTTCGGCTTCTACTAGTTTTTCCATTCGTCTGTAAAGGATTCGTGTTAGTATTTTGCAGCTGTGGCTTATTAAACTGATTGTTCGGTAATTTTCACATCTGTCAACACCTGCTTTCTTTGGGATTGGAATTATTATATTCTTCTTGAAGTCTGAGGGTATTTCGCCTGTTTCATACATCTTGCTCACCAGATGGTAGAGTTTTGTCAGGACTGGCTCTCCCAAGGCCGTCAGTAGTTCCAATGGAATGTTGTCTATTCCGGGGGCCTTGTTTCGACTCAGGTCTTTCAGTGCTCTGTCAAACTCTTCACGCAGTATCGTATCTCACATTTCATCTTCATCTACATCCTCTTCCATTTCCAAAATATTGTCCTCAAGTACATCGCCCTTGTATAGACCCTCTATATACTCGTTCCACCTTTCTGCTTTCCCTTCTTTGCTTAGAACTGGGTTTCCATCTGAGCTCTTGATGTTCATACAAGTGGCTCTCTTATCTCCAAAGGTCTCTTTAATTTTCCTGTAGGCAGTATCTATCTTACCCCTAGTGAGATAAGCCTCTACATCCTTACATTTGTCCTCTAGCCATTCCTGCTTAGCCATTTTGCACTTCCTGTCGATCTCATTTTTCAGACGTTTGTATTCCTTTTTGCCTGCTTCATTTACTGCATTTTTATATTTTCTCCTTTCATAAATTAAATTCAATATTTCTTCTGTTACCCAAGGATTTCTATTAGCCCTGGTCTTTTTACCTACTTGATCCTCTGCTGCCTTCACTATTTCATTCCTTAAAGCTACCCATTCTTCTTCTACTGTATTTCTTTCCCCCATTCCTGTCAATTGTTCCCTTATGCTCTCCCTAAAACTCTGTACAACCTCTGGTTCTTTCAGTTTATCCAGGTCCCATCTCCTTAAATTCCCACCTTTTTGCAGTTTCTTCAGTTTTAATCTACAGGTCATAAGCAATAGATTGTGGTCAGAGTCCACATCTGCCCCTGGAAATGTCTTACAATTTAAAACCTGGTTCCTAAATCTCTGTCTTACCATTATATAATCTATCTGATACCTTTTAATATCTCCAGGGTTCTTCCATGTATACAACCTTCTATCATGATTCTTAAACCAAGTGTTAGCTATAATGATTGTAAAGTAAAATGATTGTAAAGTAAAATATGTAGAATGACTGGTTAGATGTAACACAGGGTCTGATGGCATTAAAGTTATCAGGACAAATAAATAAATAAATGAATAAATGAAATCAAATAAATAGTTATGCAGCAGCTCTGCGAATCTCTGTACTGAAAGTAAGTAAGATAAATCCCTTGACTATCCATCTTTATATTTCATCCACGACCCTCAAAATAAAAAATCAGTGTAAAACTGAAAATATTTCTCTGATTTGCAATTCATTTCAGCCAAAGTTGATCACTCTGAATAGCTTCTGAATAACAGGAGAATGTTGGACTTATTGTATTCTTCTTAAAGTCAGGGCTATTTCGCCTGTCTCTTACATCTTGCACACCAGATGGAATACTTTTGTCATGGCTGTCTCCCCTAAGATCTAAATAATTCTGAGATAGTGGCATGTCGCAGAACGTCTATCAGAACAACCAAAATGCGCATTTCCGTTCTTGTGCCGTATCTCGGGTAACGGCAGTCGCTTCGGTGTCGACCTTCGGAACGTTGCTACAAGCGGGACGAAAACATCCCGGAAAGTAGACTCCCTCAAGAATGTGAGTCTGAACGAGCTCTTTGTTCGTCTATTTAAACATTCCCCTAAAATAAATATGAGAGCGCAGGTCTGTGCGGCTGCTGCCAGCATATAGCTGTTGTCTTGTTCCTGGCACGGAAACCCGTGTCCCCTCCTCTGCGCGTGCGATTATATTCAGAGCCCGCTGTTGGAAGCGACTAAGGCGGATGAATATCCGAGCAGGCGGTATCCCGACACGTTACAGTGTACCAGTTTCACGGAAATGTACCTGGACTATGAAATACTAAACGGCGAAATATAGTAGCCATGCCGTTACTAACAGGGTACGTTTCTCGACTCGAGTAGGAATTTGTATTTAAACATTTGTACACAGCTGCACCTCTCACCCCTAACCACATCTTAGGCGGCGTCTGATTGTGTTGCTCTTGGTTTGTACACAAAAGCACTTGCAGTCTTCGAGGAGGAGGGCTGACTGTTTTTTTTTTTTTTTTTTTTTTTTTTTTTTTTTTTTTTTTTTTTTTTTTTTTTTTTTTTTTTTTTACCTCAGCAAGTTCTTGACATGTTTAGTATACGAGTGTCAGTATTGTCATACGTATACAGCAAAAATGAACGAAACCATTAGCGTTTCGAACATTTTAAATTTTGTAGCATACAAGTTAAGAAGCTGTTATCCAACGGTAGGTGTAGGACAAAAGATTTCCATCATATTGTTGACACTTTGACAATGCTTTTGGTGGAACTAATTGTTCAGAAACATGAATATTAATTTGACTACTCAGTTGAAATTGCGTTGGAAAGGATAAGTTAGTGGATGAAGAAAATGGCTTTACGGACGATAACGCGATCAATAGTGTTCAAGGTTGTAGTGGTAGTGGCCGAAACAGTACTCATCAAAGAGAAGCTAACAGTTCTGGTGACTGTTAACCTTCCCCAGAAAAGAAGTCAAGGACTGTTAGTATTTTAAAGAAATTTTAGGAAGAACGTCTTAAACGTATTTATGATGATGATGATCGTATGGCATTGTTGGCCGGGAGGCCCCGTGCAGGGAAGTTCGGCCACCGTATTGCAAGTCCTTTTTAGTTGACGCCACTTCGGCGACTTTGCGCGTCAATGATGATGAAGAACACACAACACCGAGTCACCACGAGGCACAGAAAACCCCTGACCCGGCCGGGAATCGAACCCGGGACCCCGTGCACGGGAAGCGAGAACGCTACCGCAAGACCACGAGTTGCGGACGTATTTGTGATGATTGTCACACACCACCACGTAAAGCTGCGACCTACAACTCGCTATTGAAGACACTTTCTTCTATAAAAATCACAGTGAACATCAAAGTAATATTTGTTGATATGGAGAAAAGAAAAAATGTAATGAACATTCGTTTCGAAGAAACAAGGGAATCAAAGAACTGGAGTTAAAGAACATATTCTACTCCAATCTGACAAGAAATTAAGGAAAATATGTCCATTACTGGCACCTGAAATTTTGGGCAATCCAAAAAGCAAGAGATATTCAGCACACGGCGTTAAATACTTTGAAACTTTCATAACACTTCTCAAAAAAGAATACAGACTGTGGCGTAGGCACATCACAGCTTCCATGAAACACATAGATGTACAGGATGGGCAAGATATTCACCAGTCTAGGACCCGTTTTGTCGAAGAAGTAAACCAGGAAACTGCAGGTTTCCAGGTACAGCCACACTGCATTTAGAACGTTGATCAAATTGGATTTAATTATAAACTAATTTCAGGTGCGACACTATCTGAAAAAGGGGAAAAATCAACGGTTGCCTTGGTCCAATCCCAACACAATACAACTAACAGTTATACAATAGATGTTCGGTTTTCCGTGAGTGGGCACCTAGCAAAAAAACTGTATATCTGTCTCCAGGAAAAAACTTTGGGTTCGAAAGTTAAAAAGGCTACTGAAAACAGTAGCTACTGAAAACACCAAACATACATTTGGAGGCTAGTAAAAGTGGAAAAATGTCAAAAGACCACTTAAAATCCTTTTTCGGCGATGTTGTTATTGACAATGTCACAAATAATCACAAGTGTATAATACTTTGTGATTACTGGAGTGCTCACAAGGACACAACAATACTAAATGATTCATTTACGGATAAAGACGTTAAATGCATCATCATTCCGCCAAAAGCAACAAAATACGTACAGCCTATAGGTGTATATTTCTTCTGGCAATACAAAATATCTGCTCCATTGTATCAGCCTATGTTCTAAAGTTCCTGGCAAGTGGCTGGATACAATACTGCCGGACATGTTGCTGAAATCAAGAATGTGATTCAGTTGTCATTCGATTTTGCAGCTCAAGAATGTGATTCTGAAGATCGTTTTCGCCAAATTTGCCGATTGTGGTTCTGCATATTGTTTCATGCATTTTGTTGAGGAACCTCACGTACAGTTTTAAAGTCTGATAATTGGCAAACTAAGAATAGCGTATCCCCATCACAGTGGCACCTAAAGCTTCTGAGTACAGCTGGAACATCGAATTCCCTTTCGAACCGAAAGAGACTGAACGGCAAGCATACACACGCAGAAATTTAGATTCTTTTCACTCTACTACATGGGCACAGACTAATTTCAGCGAAGGAGGCACAGCAGTCGCTTTTAGCGTCTCTTAATTTCTTATCACAAAGACAGGTTAACTCGTGCATGCTCACTCATTTGTTCGCATGAAACTATTCATATCTGATTAGAGGTTCCTGCTGCGAACTTTTATTGGACATAGCACTATATACGGCCGTTAAATGTGAAAATCCTAGACTGCTACTGTCCTCAAAGTCAAAGTATTCTAACGGCAGAAAGACGTCTTGAGGCTGTGGTCACATTGGCTGCAGACATGTACGGCAGCAGGTGCAGGCGGCACCGAAAACGTCTACAGTGGGTCCTCCGCCACTCATCGACTTCTGGGACTCTGTCCACCTGTATGTGCGCATTTACTTTTTAAGGGTCTCCGGAACGCCCTATACTTGAAATGTTAAAATAACGCTTATAAATTAGATCTTTCCTCACAAAGTATTTGAGGTAGGAAGTTGAAATTTTTACAGATTATTTATTGGAATAGGGGCTATAACATAACACAGGGATTTTACAAAATTTTAGTTCAGTTATTAAAGATGATTTTTTTCAATTGTAATGAAAATTCACAAAATTTGTTTGCAATTTTTTATTTATATATTCAAAAATATACAGTTTTTTGGAAAAAGGCTGTGTTAAATTATGCAGAAGGTACTGTGTAACATTTACTGAAAGTTTGAAACAAATATGTTTGGAAGATCCTTAGAAAACATGTAATTAGCATGAGAAAATAAAAGTTTTGGGAATCGAGGGACAAAGACTGGATTAACTTTTTAGTGCATTCCAGGTCCGTAGGATGGATTATCTTCATCCTCTGCAAACTCCTCCTCCAGCTTCCTCTTGTTCCTCCTCCTGTTGACTCTTGCTTGTATTTCTAGACTCTTTACAGCCCTGTCTGCAGCCCGAAGGCGTTCCTTGTCTAAAGCAAGCATCGCTCGTACCATGTTAGAATGTTATTATTTACAGTAATAACACATACCTTTGGCTTTCCAACATTTCTTCTTTTCTTAAAAGCCTTCAGAGGATTTCTAATAACTTTACTTTTACTCATTATACTTCAACAAAACAGAGACTCAAGAAACAGAATTAATTACGAATATTTTCGAGATAACGACAGAGTAAATAAAGATGAAACAATCGACAATCACACCAGCGATATATATTGAACCATCACAGGTTAGCCACAACACATACTTTATCTCACATCACTAAAATGTACCTGATGAACACGGACGTTAATAATAACACCATTTGACAGCAGTTTAACAGCGCCGCAGTGGGTCACGCCCATGTAGAACACATTTAAAAAAAAATTTAAAAATAGTTGTAGTCTTCGGAATTGAATAAATTATATATCTATTAAAAGGTAATAATCTGCAGATTCAGAAAACGCAAAAAAGTAAAAATTAAACTTTTCATGATTTTGAGCCTTTCCGGAGCCCCTTAAACGTATTACTTTATTTCCATATAACATTTGAAGGTGACGTCTAATAAAATACTATTTCGCTAATTTAAGTACTAACCTCATTTTCGAATCTTTGTTATGCGAGCAACAAATTGAATAACACTACTTACGACACTAAAACCACCTGTAATAGTCGATTTTTTTTTTTTTACCTCCGCTCACATAGCAGGAAACAATCGCTGTTTGTGAATCATAAGCCTTTCCATCGTAAAACTGAAATAAATTGTTGAGCCAGTATCTGTTTAGGCTGAGCACACACTAACATGTGCCATAATCTGTTTTCATTAAGTAGAAGAGTCAGGTAAGCACCGTTACACATTTTTACTGTCGCTCGAATTAAGGGCAACATGACTGAGAGTTGCTTGCCGTTGTGGGTGTAGACTATCGCCGAATTGATTATGAATTGCTATGGCTCACTAAAAAGAAAAACGCGTCGTTTTATACAGTTGTAAATTTTAGGCTTCTGGATGCAACAAAATATATCGCGACACGCTGCATAGGACTATGCTGTACACTAGAATGTAACGACACACCAGGTAGGAAAGTAAAATATACGGTGCGCTCAGTGATGGACGCTGAAGACGTAACAATGCGACCTTACGTAGGAGTAAACGAGGTCACTCATGCATCTGAATGTGTTAAACATTAAATCATCCGTGGAAACGTTACACAAATGCGTTTAAACATAGTGGGACAACACATTGTAAAGGCCTTCGTGGCTGAACTCAAAATCAGTGAACGAAACGTAAATCAGTATCGCAAACCAAAACTAAGTGAGCTAGATTATCGTTAAGGTTAATTGAAACAAATGGCTGTCACGTTCTGGGAGTATACTTGTTGTTGGACTTACACAATGTTTTATGTACTGTTCAGTTTTTACTATTTTATTGCAAAGATGTTACTTACTGTATGTTTATACTTCACTGTAGATGTGTTACTTCTCTTCCAATGTTGTCTGCTAACATTTACCTGCTTTGGTGATAATACTCAGTAAATGTCTGAAGATGGCCTTGTAAGCCGAAAACCGGTTAGCAATAAAAATAATATTGTAGAACAAAAGCAAACTGGTGCTTTTCATTTATTATTTTAAGAATGAGTTAAAGGGGAGGTATATATAGAAAGAGGTGCTGATGTGAATTTCAGCATATTCCATGGTAAATTTGTGTAACTATTTGAAAGTAGCTTTCTCAAAATGTTATTCAGAAAGACTATTAAACGACAAGTACGCCTATGGATAACGAAAGGGATTAAAATTTCATGTAATAGCAGAAGGGAAATTTATATAAAGGCCAGAACAAGCCAAGGTCAGAAGTTACTTACATTCTACAAAAAAATGCTGTGATATTTTAAGGAAAGTCAGTAAATTATTCAGAAATACGCTCGTCCTGTCAGAAATTAATTACGCAAATATTAAGATTATAAATACTTGGTACACTGTTGAACGACAGACGCAACAATGTCAGTACACAGATACCGCTATAATTAAACTAAATTACAATGTTGTGACTAATAATTCACAATACGATATTACAGTGCCTGTGTTATTCCGAATTACGGGAAGAACGACTGTCTTAAAGCCTCCGTGCGCGCTCGAATCTCTCTAATTTTACATTCGTGATCTCCTCTGGAGGTATAAGTAGGGGGAAGCAATATATTCGATACCTCATCCACAAACGCACCCTCTCGAAACCTGGCGAGCAAACTACACCGCGATGCAGAGCGCCTCTCTTGCAGAGTCTGCCACTTGAGTTTGCTAAACATCGCCGTAACGCTATCACGGTTACCAAATAACCCTGTGACGAAACGCGCCGCTCTTCTTTGGATCTTCTCTATCTCCTCCGTCAACCCGATCTGGTACGGATCCCACACTGATGAGCAATACTCAAGTATAGGTCGAACGAGTGTTTTGTAAGCCACCTCCTTTGTTGATGCACTACATTTTCTAAGGACTCTCTCAATGAATCTCAACAATTAATTTTATATGATCATTCCACTTCAAATCGTTCCACACGCATACTCCCAGATATTTTACAGAAGTAAGTGCTACCAGTGTTTGTTCCGCTATCATATAATCATACAATAAAGGATCCTTCTTTCTATGTATTCGCAATACATTACATTTGTCTATGTTAAGGATCAGTTGCCACTCCCTGCACCAAGTGCCTATCCGCTGCAGATCTTCCTGCATTTCGCTGCAATTTTCTAGTGCTGCAACTTCTCTGTATACTACAACATCATCCGCGATAAGCCGCATGGAACTTCCGACACTATCTAATAGGTCATTCATATATATTGTGAAAAGCAATGGTCCCATAACCCTCCCCTGTGGCACGCCAGAGGTTACCTTAACGTCTGTAGACGTCTCCCCATTGATAACAACATGCTGTGTTCTGCCTGCTAAAAACTCTTCAATCCAGCCACACAGCTGGTCTGATATTCCGTAGGCTCTTACTTTGTTTATCAGGCGACAGTGCGGAACTGTATCGAAAGCCCTCCGGAAATCAAGGAAAATAGCATCTACCTGGGAGCCTGTATCTAATATGTTCTGGGTCTCATGAACAAATAAAGCGAGTTGGGTCTCACACGATCGCTGTTTCCGGAATCCATGTTGATTCCTACAGAGTAGATTCTGGGTTTCCAAAAACGACATGATACTCGAGCAAAAAACATGTGCTAAAATTCTAGAACAATGTGTGCGGAACCGGGATTCGAACCTGTATATGTCGAATGTGTGCTTCAGTCGCACGAAAATATTATCAGTTTTATGACAGTTATCTATTGTATCCAGTGCTTTAAAAATACTGTTCACTCTAGCACACGCAATCCTAATCAGTTTCATATTTTAATTTCAGGCGTTCTAATGGTTAATTTTCGCAGAAAAAATTGAAAGCGCGGGGCCCGTAACTCGTGCTCCACATGCTATGCAATACACTTAAACCGCCTACGGGTAGCACGTATGCCTTCTCAGTGAAACCTGTCGTGTTAGCGGAACGTGACATCGCCGGGCGGTGATAGACGGAGTTCGAACTTATCTGTTTTCCGCGACCAGTTTGATGGGCGGAGGGAGGCTGCCTCTACGCCGTGTGATGGATTTCGAAAAAGCTACAGGAATTCTGTGTAATTTAAGGAAAATGCCTGGAAAGTTTTAGTTGGATCACTCATTTCCTGGAAACCACAAATCAAAAAATACTTACATCTTGTAGCATAAACAGATTCACAAACATTTGATGTATCTTAATTCAGGAATAATTAATTTTGAGAGAATACTTCAAAGTAAGATGTAATAGATATAGGTGAGGAAGTTTTCTTTTTTCAATGTTCCGCGTATGTAATATATAGCCAATATATAGTCAATTGAATTGTCGTGTTCTTGCTTTTCAGAAATTAACGTAATCATCTCGTTGTGTTGACTACCGTTACCATCTACTAATGAATCGGTAAGTATTCCTCCCGTATTGATTAAGATATCGTGTAATAAGCAAACTAATCTTTCAGCAATATTGATGTGTCCTGGATATAACCGTAGATCCATGTTGAGGTATCTCACATTACAGTCTGTCTTTCGACTTCTTGTCTATCATCAGGAGGGCGATAGCTGGGAATTTCCCTTTGCCGGTAACATACGTCTCACTACCTTGAGGTTCTGTGACCATCTTTGATTGTCCGGAAACACGTAAAGTGCCCAGCTGCTAATACACTGCCGCGCAAAACTTAAGGACGAATGCAAGTTTCGCATAGTTTGTCACTGCCAAGTTACAGAGCTGAGTAAAACTTGGATCATACATGGAAAGAATTGCTACACTATAATACAGAATGTAACTGAAAGAAATACGCAGTGAGACGAACAGAAACGACAGTTTTAAAATGGTTCAAATGGCACTATGCACTATGTCACTTCATATCTGAGGTCACCAGTCCCCTAGACTTAGAACTATTTAAACCTGTCTAACGTAAGGACATCACACACATCCATGCCCGAGGCAGGGTTCGAACATGCGACGATAGCAGCAGCGCGGTTCCGGACTGAAGCGCCTAGAACCGCTAGGCCACAGCAACGACAGTTTTTTATGCAAAGACAATAATTACAGTGAAGTCAGGGCGATTTTTGATCGTCCGTTGGACATGGTCTTCAGTAGGGTGTGTGATCACCACGGACGTGTTCCCATGCTGACCACAAAGTTGGTGAAGATATCTTGCGGTAGGGCGTTCGATTCCTGCACCAACGCGGTTGACAACTGAAGGACGATCTTATATTTAAATGTTTCCCTGACACATTTCAGTCTCTTTGTATTATCTACGATAATGAGCGAAGGAGACGAAATGAATTAAAATTTGTGCTGCGGCTGGGACTCGAACGCGGGTCGTCTTGCTTGCTAGGCAGAAATGCTAACCATTACACTACCACAGCAAAACTGTCAATGTTGCTACACGAACTACTTGAGTGCCCTCCACAATACAAACTTCAATTCATTTTCCCTTATATATTGTCACTACTGCCAGGGCTCTCTGATATTGGCAGGCACCCCAGCATTGGACGTAATTATAAGATCTATAAGATCACCAATGCTACAAGGACGACCCATTACGTCCAATGCTGGGGTGTTTGCCAATATCAGAGAGCTCTGGCAGTAGAGACAATATATAAGGGAAAATGAAGTTTGTGTTGTGGAGGGCACTCAGCTTAGATACGTCGGGCAGCAGTGTTGACCGTCGTGCTGTGGTAGTGTAATGGTTAGCGTTTCTGCCTACCAGGCAAGCAGACCCGCGTTCCAGTCCCAGCCGCAGCAGAAATTTTAATGCGTTTCGTCTGCTTCGATCATTATGGTGAATGATCATTCGTGCATGCGGACGCGCTGCAGTATGTCTCCCCAACGCATCCCACACGTGCTCGATGGGATTTAAGTCGGGGGAATTGACAGGCCAGTCCATTCGCCGAATACCTTCTCGTTCTAAGAACTCGTCCACCTGCGCAGTTCGATGCGATCACGGATTGTCATCCATGAAAATGTAATCAGGGCCGTATCCACACCCTAAAAGAAGCACATGAGGAAGGAGTATAGTGTCACTAAAAAGTTGACCGGTCAGTGTATCGTGTTCAACTACTCCCATGCAACATTTTCTCTCCCCCACACTATAGCACCTGGACCACCAAAACAATTACATTCGACAATACTCCTGGGTGTTTTACGCTTTTCCGCCTCTCGCTGTGTGAGCGTATGTCTAGCACGTCATATCTTATGAATATCATTTTAATATTAACTATCAGACAATTGAAACGCTGATAAAATTCTCGGGCTTCCAGGTGAGTCAAGTGGTGTAAAATCCACGAGCTTTCGGCCGAGTACTCCTCGGCCATCGTCAAGTGGTGACTGTTGTTTGGTTGCTGCTACCGCCCTCACATCACCGCGCTGCCTTCTGTGACACCACAGGTGTCTGCTCCAACGTGATACAAGGTGATGTTTTCGTTGCGCGCCCTCAGCGCCCGTTCCAACCGAACGACGGCCGGATCCTAAGCCGTGTGCTGAGCTGTAGGCGACCGTCTTTATTGTGGGCGCGCGACGGAAACGTCACCTTGTCTAGCGCAGGGGGGCGCAGAAAGCTATGCGCAGAAAGCAACGTGTTTTCTCAGTTGTCCGCATGATGTCACGGTGGAAGCAGCTGTGCCAAACAGTACACAGTTCGAATTGCGTGTGATTGTTTTTCTTGTGTTGTTTTGTGTTTGAAGGAGTATTTTGATTGAGTTCTTTCTTCTCAGGTACTCAGTCAACAGCGGAAACATTCGGAATTCGATAGTGTTAACGGTTTTTGCTGTAATTGATATTTGATTCGGAACTGAAATAGTTAGCGATAGTGGACAGTGGAATCAACATTGTGTTCGCCAGCTCTATAGTTTATGGTTCGTCCTGTGAAATTCTTATTGGAGAATCTACAAGTGAGTGAGAAAATTAATTTTTACAATGCCAGGCTGTGCTGTAACGGGCTGTTTTTCCTACAACTGGAGCACAAAGGGAACTGACGTAATGTATCACAGTTTCCCGCGTAATGAAACATTACAAAAACTATGGTTGTCGAAATGTTGTAGGAAAGACAGTGTAAATGTTGCGCATGCAAGAATATGTTCTCGCCATTTCGCAGGAACAAATTACTTAAGGGATTTACAGTCTGAATTCCTTAATTTGCCCCAAAAAAGAATGCTCAAGCCAGATGCAGTTCCTTCGCGCAATTTGCCGTGCAGTAGTGCGACTGTCAATGTGTCACCCGCAACAGAAGATAGAACCAAACGGTATAAGAAACGAGAACTACATAAGAAATCTCTGGAAAATCTGTCACCAAATAAGAAACATCATAATAAGAGCATATGTACAGATGACAGTTTTTTTTTTCAGACACAGATAAAGTTACTTTGATGAATACTATAGCGGCTTCAGAAAGAAGGAATGCAGTTCTTACAAACAAGTGTGTGCAACTTCGAGCTGTTAAGTAAATTTATTTCAATGCGATTAAATGAATAGTTTCTGATTTATTTGAGCCGAGGTTTCGAATTTCAAGTGTGTGTCAGTGTGGTTGTGATCTGACATTTTACCGATGTGTGAGGCATAAGCTGCGAAAGAATATAACCCATCAGTTTTAACTGTAATATTTTAGCAGCAGAAAAGCAGTTTAGACATCTCATTTCTGGTATAAACAAAATCTTCCGCCAAAAACTTGACGTAAACGCGCATGCCGTGTCGTCTGCTTGTGAGCGCTTGCTTCCACGCTGACGTCACTAGGCCAGCCAATGACAGAGCAGAGCGCTTACTGCCCAACCTTATTATTTAGTAACCTTGGTCTAGCGTTGGAGCGGCCACCAATGACGTCACAGAAGGCAGTGCGGCTGTATAAGGACGGTAGCAGCGACTGAAAGACAGTCACCACTGTACAAAGGCCGAGATGTATTCGGCCGAAAGGTCGTGGATTTTACACCACTTGACGCGGCTGGAAGCGCGAGAGAATTTTGTCAGTGCATATCGTCGTAAAACCATGCATTCATATAACTGAAGTGATAACTGTCGCAGAGTCGTCTAATCCTAAAGCGATTTTTGTATGTAGTGGGTGCCACTGATATGTGAGATTTAAGACCGACTTTATTCTTTTTGAGAGGTCTTCTGCGCCACAGTGACATTTCATTCAACGCTGATGTGTTTTCATATCTCAGTAGGGTCCAACAGAAGACTCATTATTGGTTTAATGTAAACTGTAAACAAAGAAATGAAACCGAATTGTTTAGATTTCCTATCAGAATATAATTTCTCTTCTTAGAAAACATTTTGGGGAAAATGACCACTTGGTTGACTCCACAGTAGATTTAGTTTCCTCTGCAAGTTAACCATGGGTAATATCATAGGGGTGAATGGCAAACAGTCAGTTCGCATTGGAAGTGCGATTAACAGATAGTTTGTGAATTTAATTAAATGTAGTAGAATTAAACGCTTAGTTACTTTCATGAAGAAGACTCAGCCACTGTGGCTGGGAAGCATCGTAATGGCACAGACGAGAGGAACAAAAGGAATTTGTACATATGTTCCGAAATACTGTAGTTTGAGCTAATCAAAAGAGCTCAGTGGACATTTGTAGGTGTGTCCTCACATTTCTCCTTTATCACGTTCTGAACTCTGCACTCTTCCAATGAGGTGTCTGAATGTCTGTGATGGAATAACAGCCCTCCTCAAAAGCCGAATCCGGAGAAGATAATTGTATTGGACGGTGGATTCTTGACCGAATTCGACGTTGCAGCTCATCCCAAAACTGTTTCATTGGTTTCCGTAGCGACTCTGGACAAACCATTTTAGGAACGTTATTGTACAGAAATCATTGCCTCTTAAGTGTGGCTTTGAGAGAGAGTGCTTTGTCATGCTGGTATACACAGTCATCCTGCCAGAACTGTTCACCTATTGTATGCAGTAAACAATACTGAAAAATTTGTTGGTATTTCTCTGCATTTAGCGTTTTCTGGAACATAGTAAGGGGACCACACCGTAAGCACGATGAACACACCCACCCGCATACCACTTCCACAGTATTGCACTGTAGGCACCACACAAGATGGCAGGCAACGTTCTCCAGGCATTTGGCAAATCCAAAACTTCCGTGGGATTGCCACAGGGTATAGAGTGATTCATCACTCCAAATCGTTCGTTTCCAGCCATTCACTCACTGCCCAGTCTCGTCACTCTTTACGCCACCTCAAGCATTGCTCTGCATTGCCTACATAGAAGTTGACTTGGGGGGACGTGCTCAACCATTGTAACACCGATTTGGAAGTATGAGTGATTCCTTCCACTGTATTCCACGCGTGGTTCTTACAACCATGCTCCGCAGTGCTCGGCCGTCCCTGTCCGTACAGGCTGGCTGCCTGGTATTGTTGCCGGCCGCGGTGGTCTCGCGGTTCTAGGCGCGCAGTCCGGAACCGTGCGACTGTTACGGTCGCAGGTTCGAATCCTGCCTCGGGCATGGCTGTGTGTGATGTCCTTAGGTTAGTTAGGTTTAAGTAGTTAAGTAGTTGTAAGTTCTAGGGGACTGATGACCACAGCAGTTGAATCCCATAGTGCTCAGAGCCATTTGAACCATTTGAAACTGGTATTGTTTTACCTCTGGCTGTTCTTTCACGTCTCCACTTAACAGTCACGTCACCAACAGCCGAGCTGGGCCGCTTCAGAAGGGTTCAGGTGTCACATGTATCTGTTACCCAGGTGACTTTTAATGAGTAATACGCTTTCGGAGTCACTGAGCCCTCGTGACCGACCCGTTCTGCAGTTGCAGCATTCTCCGCCGCCCTTTGTACTGGCGAGGCTCTCGTAACATCTAGTGGCCAATTCCGCATTACATCGTGGTGTCCGGATACTTTTGATCAGATAGTGTATAGTGTCAGTTGAATATTTTTGCAGGACCGGAATTCGAAACTGGATTTTCAGTTACCACTACACGTTCGTTACCCTGCAGGTTCTGGGGTTCAGTATACCTGAACCATTTCTACTGAGATCGCTTCGTGTCACTTCGTCTTCACTGATTCCATCTCCATAGAGCCATTCATTTCATTTCTTTGCGTCTAATTTATTTCATATCGATACCTTGTGTCGGGATAGTGAACAGCCCGCACCGACTCCGTTCACCCTGTGATGCTGTTTGTGCGTACACAGTGAGAGAATATCGGCTTTCAAACCGTAAACCATAGGTGGCGATATCAGTGGCAGCGAAAGTTTGAGTGAGGCCTCGAGCAGTACTCACCTAGCCTAATGGCTGAGGCTACTGCCATTAGTAAGTGAGAGATTTGGGTTTGCCATCACACTTTCACAGTTTCCATCTTTATTGGCAGCGATACCTTTCCTTAAGCAAGTGTGAGTATTTTGTATCCACAGGAATTCTTCGTGGTACATGACTGCAATGAGTGCTAATGTGGTTTAAGAGTTGTTGATGGCCATAGGGACAAAAAGGCTGTGCTTAAATCATCTATCGAATAAGACTAAGGGATCACAGAGCTTAATACTCCTTGCTCTTTGACATACTAGGAAGAAACGGGAATTCGCGGAGAGATGTTACTGCACAGTTGGTTGGTTTGTGGGATGAAGGGACCAGACTGCTAGGGTCATCGGTCCCTACTGCACAGTCCCGTGGTGGAGAACTGCGTACCATACAACATTTTTTTCTTCACTTGCCTCTCACTTTTTGCTGACAAGCATTTCTTTCACCACTACATTAGAAACACTGAACTGTGGCACGACCACAGGAGTACGCTCTAGTGACCGCAAATAGGGAGGTGGATCGGTATTCCGTAACTAATTATGCGTAAAATTATTTTGTGTACACTACAAGAACAAGTCTTCTGCAATAAGTCTTCGTTGGACTCAGTGCTCCTTTTATTACTTTTGCTAAAATAGTTTTCTAAGTATTAAGGGCTACGTCCTACTGTCGACATTTCCACGCCAGCTTCCTTTCTTTTGCATTATCTAGGGCCATTATAACGTAGCCACAAGATCATGGCAAATGTCACAACGCTAAACTGATAATCATGAAATGCATCAAATGTATGATGATAATAATAATAATAATATGTTCACATGAAACATTAGTTTCCAGTTATTAATAATCTCTCTCCCCCCCATCTTATTGTTTAGAGAATCGATCTGACGTATAAAACTGCTATATTTCAAGAAAAGTCAGTTTTCCCCGTATTCAGTGTTACGTAATGTTCAATTACATAATTTTACACGTAGATGCAGTGCAAACTTTGTTGCGGATAGAGTTAATAGTAAAGAAGTAATAAATTAAAACCTCATACATAACGCTAAAATTTTACTGCAAGAACAGCGAAAATGCAGTGAGAGATAAACTTCCTTCCTCTCATCACTTTGTGGGGGCTGACAATGAGGAGAAGTTACAAAAGGTTTCAAACTGTGTGTAAAGTGTGTTGGGAGTCGCTACGTCCTCTCTTTTCCATATACCAAATGAATAGTGTCAGTATTTGGGACTCCATGTGTTACGCCACCTCAGGATGTATACACTGTTTCTAAATTTAATATTTGTCTTATTGTGTTGAGTCTTTTTCGTAAGATTGTATTTCTTGATGAGTAGTTATGACAGCAGTTGTTATAAGAAATACCGAGAATCAGCTTTGTTACCCCTGGACGACGTTAGGTAAGTAACGTTGAACTGGGATCTTGTGAGCGTTTAGCCAAATTTAAAAGAAAGCAAAATCTCCAATATTAGTGATCCTTTATTGGAGCTCGAAACTTCCTGGTAGAGCGGATTTCAATGCGAGATGCTTTTAATAGTTTCCGCAACGAAACTCTGTCTCGAAATCTGGCAGAAAACCCAAAGAGATCCTGGTCACATGTAAAGTACACTAGCAGCAAGAAGCAGTCAACAGCTACACTGCTCGATAACAATGGTGATGTCATTGATGACAGTGCCACTAAAGCAGAGTTACTTAACACGGTCTTCCGAAACTCCTTCACAGAGGAAGACAGAGTAAATATTCCAGAATTAGAATCTAGAACAACTGCCAACAACGACTAACTTAGAAGTAGATATCCTCGATGCAGCGAAGCTGCTTAAATCGCATAACAAAAGCAAGGCGTCCAGCCCAGATTGAATACCAGTCAGTTCCTTTCAGAGTATACTTACCCGTACAGTAGCTCCATACTCAGTGGCGGTCATATGCAACCGCTCGCCCTAAGAATCCTTATCTGAAGACTGGAAAGTTGCACGAGTCACACTAATACGCAAGAAAGAAAATAGGAGTAATCCGCTGACTTACAGACCCATATCACTAACGTTGGTCCGAAGGATTTTGGAACATAATTTACTCGAACGTTATGAATCAACTCAAAGAAGACCATTTATTGTCAAATATCCAACACGGATTTGAAAAATATCGTTTCCGAGAAAAACAACTAGGTTTTTGTCCTAGCGAAGTAATGACTGCTATCGATGGGCGATGTCACATTGATTCGATATTTTTAGATTTCCAGAATGCTTTCGACACTGTTTCTCACAAATGTCTTCTAATCGAGCTTATGCAGTATCGCCCCAGTTGTGTGACTGGATTCGTGACTTCCTGTTGGAAAGGTCAGAATTCGTAGTAACTGGCGGATAGTAAAACAAATAATATCTGGCGTTCCCCAAGGAAGTGTTATAGGCCTTCTGCTGTTCCTGATATACATAAACGGCATTGGAGTCAAACAGAGCAGCCTTCTTTTCATATGATTCTTTCATTCACCGCCTTGTAAAGTCATCAAGTG
Organism: Schistocerca cancellata; assembly: GCF_023864275.1. Lineage (NCBI taxonomy): Eukaryota > Metazoa > Arthropoda > Insecta > Orthoptera > Acrididae > Schistocerca > Schistocerca cancellata. The sequence continues at coordinate 6,103,654 of NC_064628.1, read as the reverse complement.
ATAAAAACCAATTGTTAAATGATTTACACTTGATATCTGTGTTGTGTCTAGACAAGACAGCCTAGACACAATGAGACGAAGCCGAAAGGCACGCGCTTAAACTCACGCAGGCTGGCGTGAGGTCTGAAACAGGATACGTAATGAATGCTATAAACAAAAGTACGTAGCTTCTTGCATACTTAACTTTAATCCACATTTGTAGAACATCGCTCTGGATGATACATTAATAGAATCTCAATATCAATTGAATACGGCGCCTTGGTAGGTCGTAGCAAATGTAGCTGAAGGCTATGCTAACTATCGTCTCGGCAAATGAGAGCGTATTTGTCAGTGTAGCTTCGCTAGCAAAGTCGGCTGCACAACTGGGGCGAGTGCTAGTACGTCTCACTAGACCTGCCGTGTGGCGGCGCTCGGTCTTCCATCACTGACAGTGGCGACACGCGGGTCCGTCGTATACTAGCGGACCGCGGCCGATTTAAAAGCTACCACCTAGCAAGTGTGGTGTCTGGCGGTGACACCACAATCTGTATGGTGCGAAATGTGGCAATTGACTCTAAGTAATGAAAAGTGTGAAGCCCTCTACATAGGTACAGAAAGAAATCCGCTAAATTTCGGTTACACGATAAATCACACAAATCTAAATACTGTAAATTCGACTAAATACTTAGCGATTACAATTACGAATAACTTAAAGTGGAACATTACAGCCGGCCGGTGTGGCCGACTGAATCTAGACGCTTCCTGCTGGAATCGCGTGACCGCTACGGTCGCAGGTTCGAATCCTGCCTCGGGCATGGATGTGTGTGATGTCCTTAGGTTAGTTAGGTTTAAGTAGTTCTAAGTTCTAGGGGACTGATGACCTCAGCTGTTAAGTCCCATAGTGCTCAGACCCATTTGAACCTTTGAACCACTTTTGGAACATGAGATAAATAATGTTGTGGGTGAAGCAAATCAAAGACTGAAATTTATTTGCAAAAGACTTAGAAAGTGCAACAGGTCTAGTAAAGAGACTGCTTACTCTACATTTGTCCGCCGTCTCCTGGAGTACTGCTGTGCGACGTGGAATCCTCAGGGCAGCACGCTTTGTGCTGTCGCGAATAAGGAGAGAGTACCATGGACATGATTCGTGAATTGCGGTGGCAATCATTAAAACAAATGCGTTTTTCGTTTCAGCAGGATCTCGTGAAATTTTAGTCACCAACGTCGTCCTCCGATTGCGGAAATTTTCTACTGGCGCCCGCCTACATAGGAAGAAATGATCATCATGATAAAATAAGAGAAATCAGATCTCGCACGGAAAGATTTAGGTGCTCTTTTTCGCCACGCGCCAGTCGAGAGTGAAACGGTAGAGAAAAGAGTTGAAGACAGCTGGATGAACCTTCTGCGAGCCACTTAATTTTGAAATGTGTAATAATCATGCAAATGTAAATGGAGCCATTTGGTAAAATATTATGAGTAGGAAATGGTGAAGCTCTAAATAATGGTATCATTTTAAATGTTGCACTGAAATATGTATGTCTAGCAAATAAACAAATCTTTTACGAGGGAAGAGACATTCAGTTACCCAAGGATATCGTTGTTCCATTTGCAACGTAAGGTTTATATCCTATTTGGAGGAATGTTTTGTGGTTCTAATGCTGTGGAGCAGTTTACATTCTCGGCGAGAGACGTGCGAATGCCGGACTGTTGCAGCTGACTGCATTGCATTTACGGACGTAATTTACTGGTGAGCGTTGGCAGGTGCAGTTGTTCCACACTGCCGGTGATAGCTGCGGCACACACATGTCAGCAAGAGCGTGCAACAAGATCACAGCAACACGTCTCCGTTAAACGGTCCATGAACTGCACGCTTGCATTCAGTCAGATGACCACCCCCGGAAACTTTTCAAAGAGACTTACGTACACCTACAAACACACTCTGCAAACTGTAGGGAAGTGCATGGCACATGGTAATTCCCATTGTAACTAGTATTAGGATTCGCGCCTATTGCGTTCGTGTCTGTAGTGTAGAAACAATGACAGGGGAGACCCCTCTGTGCGCGCTGTAATTAGTCTGATATTGTCTGTTTGTGTGGCGCGTACGGAAGCGATAAGTAGGGGACTGTGGTACACACTGAGGCGACGAGTGTCATGGAATGCACGCATACAGATGGCCGTGGTATAGCGTACACGAGGAATCAAAGGGCACTGCATTGGAGGAGCTGCTATTTGTACTCAGGTGATTCATGTAAAAAGGTTTCGGACGTGATTATGGCCGCCCGACGGGAATTACAATGCTTTGAAAGCAGAATGGTAGTTGGAGCTAGACGTGTGGGACATTCCAGTTTGGAAATCGTAAGGGATTTCGGTATTCCGAGATCCACGGTGTCAAGGGCGTGTACGAGAATACCAAATTTCTGTCATTACCTCTCACCAGGGACAACACAGTGGCTGACCACCTTCACTTAACAACCGAGAGCAGTGGCGTTTGCGTCGAGTTGTCAGTGCTAACAGACAAGCAACACTACGTGAAATAACCGTAGAAATGAATGTGGGACGTACGACGAACGTATCCACTGCGACAATGTGGCGAAATTTCTTGTTAGGGAGCCGTGGGCTGTGGCTGCAGTCGACCGACGTGAGTGCCTTTGCTATCGGGACATCACCCTCTGTGGGTCAAACAAACCTGACACTCTTCTGTGGGTCAAACAAAGCTTCTAATCTTCCCTGGGTCAAACAAACCTGACACTTCTGTGGGTCAAACAAAGCTTCTAATCTTCCCTGGGTCAAACAGACCTGCCACTCTTCTATGGGTCAAACAAAGCTCTCCTGGGCTCGTGACTATATCAGTTGGACCCTAGACGACTGGAAAACCGTATTTCAGTTGGACCCTACACGACTGAAAAACCGTCGTCTGGTAAGATGAGCCCCGATTTCATCTGGTAAGAGCTAATGGCCGGGTTCGGGCGTGGCACACACCCCACGGAGCCATGGATCCTAGTTGTCAACAAGGCACTGTGCAAGCAGCTGGTTTCTTCATAATGGTGTGGGCTCTGTTTATGTGGAATGGACTAGGTTCTTCGGTCCAACTGAACCTATCATTGACTACAAATGGCTATGTTCAAGCTACTTTAAGACCGTTTGCAGCCATTCACTGACGTCATGTTCCCAAACAGCGATGCAATTTTTACGGACGACAATGCATCATGTCACCGGGCCGCAATTGTTCACGATTGGATTGAGGAACATTCTGGGCAATCCGAGCGAATGATTTGGCCACCCACATCGCCCGAAATGAGTTCCATCGAACATTTGTGAGACTTAATTGAGAAGTCAGTCCGTACACAAAATCCTGCACCAGCAAAACTTTTGCAATTATGGACAGTTGTAGCATCGCTCAGTATTTCTGCAGGGGACTTCCAACCACTTGTTGAGTCCACGCCACACCGACTAGTTGCACTACCCTGAGTGAAAGGAGGGTCGATATGATAATAATAGGCACCTCATGACTTTTGTCACCTTAATGTGTTACTAAATTTCCCAGTTAATTCTGATTCTTGAAACTCTGTGGGTAGGCTCTCACAGGAGAGGTGGCGTCTATCTTGAAGGTTTTACCAGGTCAGGGCTCTCAGAATTTCAGTGATGCTCTTCTGTGAGTCCAACAAACCTACCACTCTTCTGTGGATCAGACAAACCTACCATTCTTTTGTGGGTCAAACAAAGCTTCTACTCTTCCATGGGTCAAACAAACCTGCCACTCTTCTATGGGTCAAACAAAGCTTCTGCTCTTCTGTGGGTCAAACAAACCTGCCACTCTTCTATGGGTAAAACAAAGCTTCTACTCTTCCCTGGGTCAAACAAACCTGCCACTCTTCTGTGGGTCAAACAAAAATTCTACTCTTCTCTGGGTCAAACAAACCTGACTCTTCTGTGGGTCAAACAAAACTTCTAATCTTCCCTGTGTCAAACAGACCTGCCACTCTTCTAGGCTCTGAGCACTATGGGACTTAACATCTATGGTCATCAGTCCCCTAGAACTTAGAACTACTTAAAGCTAACTAACCTAAGGACAGCACACAACACCCAGCCATCACGAGGCAGAGAAAATCCCTGACCCCGCCGGGAATCGACCCGGGAACCCAGGCATGGGAAGCGAGAATGCTACCGCACGACCACGAGATGCGGGCGCCACTCTTCTATGGGTCAAACAAAGCTTCTGCTCTTCTGTGGGTCAAACAAACCTGCCACTCTTCTATGGGTCAAACAAAGCTTCTGCTCTTCCGTGGGTCAAACAAACCTGCCACTCTTCTATGGGTCAAACAAAGCTTCTACTCTTCCATGGGTCAAACAAACCTGCCACTCTTCTGTGGGTCATACGAAGTTTCTACTCCTCTCTGGGTCAACCAAACCTGACACTTCTGTGGGTCAAACAAAGCTTCTAATCTTCTCTGGGTCAAACAGACCTGCCACTCTTCTATGGGTCAAACAAAGCTTCTGCTCTTCCGTGGGTCAAACAAACCTGCCACTCTTCCGTGGGTCAAACCAAGCTTTTATTCTTCCCTGGGTCAAACAAACCTGCCACTCTTCTGTGGGTCAAACAAAGCTTCTGCTCTTCACTGGGTACTGATGACCTTGCTGTTTGGTCCCTTAAACCTCAACCTCTTCACTGGGTCAAACAAACCTGCCACTCTTCTGTGGGTCAAACAAAGCTTCTGCTCTTCCCTGGATCAAACAAACCTGCCACTATTCTCTTCTTCGTATAGATTCAGTGCCCCAGCTAGTCCCGTATGGTATGAGCCACACATAATGTAATATTGCATAAGCAGTGTTTTTTGTATACTTACTACAGTTCTCCCATATGTTAGCAACATACTGAAGTCTGACACTTGCATTATCTGTAAATGAGACAATGTAATGGTTCCATTTTATACCGCCAGAAATTACTACACCCAGGAGTGTGTTTGAGGTGACTGATTGCAGTTGTGACTCCTTTATATTGTAGTCATAGGATACCTCTTTCCTGCCTTTTGTAATGTGCAAAAATTTACAGTTTTGAGCAGTTAAAGCGAATTTCCAAAGTTTACAGTGTTTTGAAATCTTATCAAGATCTTGCTAAATATTTGTCCAGCCCTCATCTGATAATACTTCATTATAGATAACTGCATTATCAGCAGAAGGCAGGGCTTACTATGTACGTATATTGCCTGGTAGGTCATCAGTGCACCACTGCCCAGTACGCGACTGAAGGGGACTTGGAACGCCCTACATCGACAACGTTAAACTTTTTTAATTCCGTTTCCTGTAATTCAGCAAACACTGTGCTAATGAACATGAAACTTGTACACGAAATTACACATTATGTTCTAGGTGTAACGTGCGAAAATAATCGCATTTCAACCAATGGTTAGGGAAATACAGTTTTTTTAACAGTACACTTAAAATGACAATAATTTTTGGAACAAGCAACTTTTGATTAGACAGTTTCAAATAACAATCAATCTTGAGCGCAAATTTTTATTAAAACTTACTTTCCGACTAATTGCCAGTGTTCTATCTCCGTACCACTTTAAGTGCGACCAATTTAACATGTGTTTAGACATTTCCTCGCTACTTATACACTGATGAGCCAAAACAGTATGACCATCTGCTTAATAGCATTTTTGCCCGTCTTTGGAACGAAATACGTCACTAATTCTGCGTATTAGAGATCGGACAGTTTTTAGTAGGTTTTTGGAGGTATTTGACATTAGATGTCTACGCACAGGTCATGAAATTCGCGTAAATAACGTGCCGCCGGTTCGTGTACGCAATAATGGAGCCCAATAGCAAACTAGATGCGTTCTATACGTTTTACATCAGGCGAATTTCCTCGCCATGACATCAAAGTAAGTTGACTATAACGATCCTCAAACCATTGTATCACGATTCTGGCTCCGAGACACGGGTAATTATCCTGCTGAAAGATGACATCGGCGTTGGGGAAGACGTCAAGCACGAAGGAATGCAGGTCACTCGCAGCTTTCAGCGTGTATTCGATTACTACCACATGTCTCATGCAAGCGCAGGAGAATGTCTGCCATAGTATGATCTGTTCCCACCCACCTGCGTCCGTGGCGCACTGCACGTTTCGAGCCGCAGTTAACCTCGATGACGGCGTTTGTAAAGACGACTCTCGACCTAGAGTAGCAACAGTGTGATTCACCTGAAGAGCCGACACGTTTCCATTGATCGACGGTCGAATCCCGTACGTCCGACCAGGTAACATGTTTCCAGTCATCAGAAGTCCAGTGTCGGTGTTGACGGGCTCAGGCGAGGCACAAAGCTTTGTGTTGTGCCGTCATCAAGGTTACATGACTAGGCCTTCGGCTCCGAAACCCAACATCGATGATGTTTCGTTGAATGGTTCGCACGCCAACACTTGCCGATGGCCCAGCATTGAAATCTGCAACTATTTGCGGAAGGGTTACACTTCTATCACGTTGAACGATTCTCTTCAGTCGTCGTTGGTCTCGTTCTTGCAGGATCTTTCCCCGGCCGCAACGATGTCGGAAATTTGATGGTTTACCGGGTTCCTGATATTCACGGTACACTCGTGAAATGGTCGTACGATAAAATCACCACTTCATCGCTGCATAGTACATGCTGTCTCCCATCGCTCGTGCGCCGACTATAACACCACGTACAAACTGACTTAAATCTTGATAAGCTGCCATTGTAGTAGCAAAAACAGATCTAACAACTGCGTTAGACACCTTGAAACGTCCCCTTAGAACAATTTATGAATTACTGTGCTGATAAACCTCTTACATTATTTGCTTTTCAAACAGCTGAGCCAAGCTGAACGTACTCAAACATTCACTAAAGTGACACACAATATTTTTAGCGCAACTCAATCTGACTTTCAAAAATCCCTACAAAAGAATGGCCCTGACTAACATTAACCTATACGTTTCACAAAACACTTACCTCACAAAAATCTTCGTTACTCGAACTACTGCAATACAGCGAGCGCCACTACTGCCAGCTAAATAAAAGATTCAAACTACGGAAGGCACTAACTACTGATAGGCATAGTTAGCAAATGAAAGATTTTAATAGAGAACAAACAGTGTATTTACCTCAATAGTCATAATATATATAGCAGTTCATTACATCCAGTCTTAGAAATTTCAAAACTCCGCCATCTCATTTGCCACATCCACCACTGCTGGCGGCTCACCTCCAACTGCGCAACGCTACGCGCTGTTCACATCCAGCTGCCACTGCCCAACACTACAATGGCAGACAACAATGCAAACTAGCCACAGACTGCACACAGCACAGCCAGTGATTTTCATACAGAGCGCTACGTAACGTTGCCAATAAGAAAACATAAACAGCCTACTTACAACCTGTTGTCCTATAGAAACGTTGCCGACCGCAGCACCGTTTTCTGCCTGTTTACATATGTATGTATTTGAATACGCATGCCTATACCAGTTTTTTTGGGGCTTCACTGTATGTTGCATTTTCCTGCGTGATCCCATGTCATCACACATATCGAGTAATACCTCGAACATGACCAGTCATCAACTATGCTAGCGTGCGTGCAGATACTTTCCTACACTAGCATGACATACCTCTTGTGTGGAACATATTGTCACAGCAACAAATCGAGAACAGTTCTAGTCTCCTGGATCGGATCAAGTTGTCTGACCGGTTTCACTCGATTTTAGGGCAAAATGTCGAAACGATTGGCGCCCTCACGTTTTCTCCCTCTACGATCAGCTCCTATGTACTTAATATTTATCAGATTTAGACTGGTGCTCATAACTTGACGACGAAAGTAACTTTCGCATTAGGCGTCACTGCCAAGTAACATAGCTCGATGAAGCTTGGACCATGCACAAAAAGAACTGCTACAGTATAGTACAGAGAGTAACTGAAAGAAATGGACTATGAAACGGGCAGAAATGACACTTTTATTCATAAACAACAATTACACTGAAGTCACGGCGATTCACGATGGTCCCCTGGACATTACAGAAGCCCGGTCAACATCAAATATCCTCCGCTAGCCACCAAGCCGTGTGGAGGGCACTATTCGCTCCAAAGTCATATTTCCCCCTCTGTTTCACTCGCGGAAAGCGGGAGGGAGAAACGACTGCCTGAACGCCTCAGTGCGAGCTCTTATTTCCCTTTGAATAATCTTTGAATCGTGGTCATGGCGCGATATGAAAGTTGATGGCTCTAAATCCTCGGCGAAGATAGGATTTTGGAATCTAGTGAGTAGCCCCTTCCGTTTAGCTTGTCGTGTATCTGCAAGTGTGTCCCACTTCAAACTTTCTGTGAGATTTGTAACGCTCTCGCGATGGCCAAACCGTACCAGTAACGAATCTTGCCGCTCTTCTTTGGACCTTCTCAATCTCTTGAATTAGACCGAACTGGTAAGGGTCCCATACTGAGGAACAATACTCTCAAGTCTGGACGAACTAAAGTATTGTAAGCAATTTCCTTTGTTGACGGACAGCATCGCTTGAGAATTCTACCAATACACCGCAATCTAGAGTTCGTCTTACCCGTTACTTGTGTAATCTGATCATTCCATTTGAGATCATTTCGAACAGTCACGCCCAGATACTTGACGTACGTTACCGCTTCCAAAGACTGGGCATTTATTCTGTACTCGTACACTAATGAAGATTTTCGCTTTGTTATACGCATTAGGTGAACTTACTAATATTGAGAGATAACTGCGGGCCATTACACCACGCGTTTATTTTCCGTAAATCCCCACTGATTTGTTCACAACTTTCGTGTGATACTACTTTCCTGGGTGTGTTACTTACGTTTGACTGTATTCCTGTCTGGATTACGTGTTCCCACCACCCGACGTATGAGGGTAAGTGCAGCATTGTCAAACAAGATCGTTTTGCTGCTTCGGGTGTCATGACGTGGAACGGCATAATTGTGCATCGTCGTCCTGACCTCGAAATATTTGAACGTCTGCTCTCACTGCGTGGTCGAGGTTATTGGGACACACTAGTCCTCCAGTCCGCAGCTCGTGGTCGTGCGGTAGCGTTCTCGCTTCCCACGCCCGGGTTCCCGGGTTCGATTCCCGGCGGGGTCAGGGATTTTCTCTGCCTCGTGATGACTAGGTGTTGTGTGCTGTCCTTAGGTTAGTTAGGTTTAAGTAGTTCTAAGTTCTAGGGGACTGATGACCATAGCTGTTAAGTCCCATAGTGCTCAGAGCCACTAGTCCTCCACATGTGCGTCGTTTCAGGGGTGCATCCGCATCTGACTTCATTTTTATGGATGACAATGCATGACTGCTCCGAACAGCACACGTGGGGAACTTTGAAAACGAGACGATATTCGGCGAGTGGACTGGCCCGCACGATCCCCCGATTTATGGCGAGTCGGAACTACCTACCTCGCCATCGTCAAATTGCTAACTTCACGTAATTTTTTCTCAGCAGCTCTTACATCTCATACTCTGAAATTCTGTCATCTGTTTTCTGCATGTATTGTTTGCTCACTGGACTAGTATCAATGTTTCTTTTTTGTTGTTATAATAGTTATGAATCTTTACCCTTAAACGATTTTAATTCCAGAAATTTTGTATCTACACTACTGGCCATTAACATTTCTACACCAAGAAGAAATGCACATGGGAAACGGGTATTCATTGTACAATATATTATACTAGAACTCACATGTGATTACATTTTCACGCAGCTTGGGTGCATAGATCCTGAGAAATCAGTACCCAGAACAACCACCTCTGGCCGTAATTACGGCTTTGATGCGCCTGGGCATTGAGTCAAACAGAGCTAGGATGGCGTGTACACGTTCAGCTGCCCATGCAGCTTCAACACGATACCACAGTTCATCAAGAGTAGTGACTGGCGTATTGTGACGAGTCGGTTGCTCGGCCACCATTGACCAGTAGTTTTCAATTGATGAGAGATCTGGAGAATGTGGTGGCCAGGGCAGCAGTCGAACATTTTCTGTATCCAGAAAGGCCCGTACAGGACCTGCAACATCCGGTCGTGCATTATCCTGCTGAAATCTAGGGTTTCGCAGGGATCGAATGAAGGGTAGAGCCACGGGTCGTAACACATCTGAAATGTAGCGACCACTGTTCAAAGTGCCGTCAATGCGAACAAGAGGTGACCGAGACATGTAACCAATGGCATCCCATACCATCACGCCGCGTGATACGCCAGTATGGCGATGACGAATACACGCATCCAATGTGCGTTCACCGCGATGTCGTCAAACACGGATGCGACCATCGTGATGCTATAAACAGAACCTGGATTCATCCGAAAAAATGACGTTTTGCCATTCGTGCACCCAGGTTCGTCGTCGAGTACACCATCGCCGGCGCTCCTGTCTGTGATGCAGCGTCAAGGGTAACCGCAGCCATGGTCTCCGAGCGGATAGTCCATGCTGCTGCAAACGTCGTCGAACTGTTGGTGCAGATAGTTGTTGTCTTGCAAACGTCCCCATCTGTTGACTCGGGAATCGAGACGTGGCTGCACGATCCGTTACAGCCATGCGGATAAGATGCCTGTCATCTCGACTGTTAGTGATACGAGGCCATTGGGATCCAGCACGGCGTTCCGTATTACCCTCCTGAACCCACCGATTCCATAATCTGCTAACAGTCATTGGATCTCGACCAACGCGAGGAGCGATGTTGCGATACGATAGGCTACAATGCGACCTTTATCAAAGTCGGAAACGTGATGGTACTCATTTCTCCTCCTTACACGAGGCATTATAACAACGTTTCACCAGGCAACGCCGGTCAACTGCTGTTTGTGTGTGAGAAATCGGTTGGAAACTTTCCTCATGTCAGCACGTTGTAGGTGTCGCCACCGTCGCCAACCTTGTGTGAAGGCTCTGAAAAGCTAATCATTTGCATATCACAGCATCTTTCTCCTTCCTGTCGGTTATATTTCTAATCTGTAGCACGTCATCTTTGTTGTGTAGCATTTTAGTGGCCAGTAGTGCAGTATTAGGAATCGTGCCTATTGCGTTCGTGTCTGTAGAGTAGACACAATGACAGGATAGACCCCTCTGTTTGATGTCCTTAGGTTAATTAGGTTTGAGTAGTTCTAAGTTCTAGGGGACTGATGACCATAGATGTTAAGTTCCATAGTGCTCAGAGCCATTTGAACCAGAATTTCTTACGGTTTTTGCACAGGTCGGTTGACAACGTCGTGATTTCGAAATCATTGAGCGCTTCTCTCATTGCTCGTCTTACGCCCATTTTCGCTTCGTTCAGCTTTTCTTTGTTAGCTAGTTTTTACTTCTCTTGAATCTGAGCTGGACTTCTCTTTGTTTACGTAGCACTTTTCTGACACGGCTATTAGACCATGGAGGATCTTTCCCATCTCTTAAAACCTTACTCGGAACATACTTGTCTAGGGCATACTGAACGATGTCTTTGAATTTCTTCCATTTGTTCTCCACATCTTCGTCCTCACCACCGAATATTTGATGCTGACTGCTGAGATATTCTGAAATTTTTATCCTGTGACAATTTCTGAGCAAATATATCTTCCTACCTTTCTTAACATTCCTTGTAGGACCAGTAGTCATAGATGGTGTCGCAGCCTTATGATCACTGATACCCTCCTCTACGTTAACTGATTCGATAAGTTCAGGTCTGTTTGTTGCCAGGAGGTCTAAGACGTTACCCTCACGAGTTGGTTCTCCAACTATCTGCTGAAGGTAATTTTCGGACAAGACATCCAGAACAACGCCATACGATTCCCTGTCTCTGCCAACAGTTTTGATGGCCTAACACTCTACCTGGCTATTCGAAGTCACCCCCTATTACAACGGCAAGATCAGGAAAATTGCTAACGATGTTCTTCAAGCTCTGTCTGAAGCGCTCTAAAACTACAGATCCTGTCCCAGGTGGTCTATAAAAGCATCCGATCACCATTTTTTACCGTTCTTCGATACTCAGTTTCACTCAGATTAATTCACATTCGGAAACCGTGATAACCTCGCTAGATTTTATCGAATTTTTTACTGCAATAAACACACGCCACCATTGGCGACTAACCTATTCTTACGATAAACATTCCAGTCTGAACTTAGGATTTCATTGTCATTGACGTCTGGCTGCACAGAGCTTTCTGTTCCCAATACTAACTGTGCATTATAACCTTCAATAAGCGAAAGAAATTCTGGGATCTTTCCTTGGATGCTCCTGCAGTTCACTAAAATCATATTAATCTTTTCTATCTCTGATCTGCGAGGACCAAGATTCTCTGAGGTCGCTGTGGCCGATTTTACAGGCAAATCGTGTTTCATCCCAAGGGAGGGGTCCTCTAACTTAAAAACATCCTATGTGCGCGCCACACGTACTCCGCTACCCTAGTAGCCGCTTCCTGTGTGCAGTTTGATTTAGAGTTTATTCGAAAAGTGTTGATTTGAAATTTGGAACAGAGGGCTGTTGTAGAAAGACTTTTAAAAAGATACATATTTGTCACACAGCACTACAAAACGCAATTTTCTGCAAAAAGTTGAAATTAAAAGAAAAACGCGGAAAAATAAAACATATCAATCACTGCTTCAATACTTCGTCAAGCATATATAAAACATGTATGTGTTACTCATCAACACCTGTCAGTAGGAATAGGAACCACTTGCCATTGATTATGATGAAGAATATTCCGTCGATTAGAAAATAGCAACAATAATTGTGTAGCTTTTTTACTCGTATGCATGTAAACTGCACTTGCATCACAAGTAATTGCTTTGGTTACATAAAAGCACAGAGGTTACGCTATCAACTAATTCTCATTACTTTCAAAAAGCAATTTATATTTTGTAAGAATATAACATACGCAATGGACTAACACTGAACGACATATAGTTCTAGTTATGTTGCAAAATAAAGAAACAAACAAAAGAATAAAGTGAAGTCATCGGTTATCAGTTTATCTCCCACACATTCATTTTCCCTTCCAGTGCTACCAGTACTATCGGTACTCCTACCATTTACTACGTCATTTATGTAGTGTAGCGCAGCTCTACTTGTAACTGAAAACAACAGTGGCACTGCAGCCGGCCCTCCTTTGCCAGGGTAGGAAACAAAAAGTGAGCAATGTATTGCTGAGCACAGATCCGGCACGCTCACCCTCCTTGTCGTAGAGTCTGAACGCCTCCCGGAGCTCCTGCTGCATCGCCTCTGCGTCCTCCTCCACCAGGAACCTGGCCGCCAGCTGCACGAACTCGTCGAACTCCAGCTGCCCAGAACCTGGAACACACGTGAATATGGCAGCTGACATCATGTACATCGTGACTGACTGGTACGAGGCAGAAAATTTGCACCTGAGGCTTTCCTTTGGCTATAAACTATCTCTGACCGATCTGTCGCTCCTATTGATTGTTCCGTTCATCATGAAAATTTACCCAGACACAACAAACTAGTACGCAAAGTTTACTCATGGCATGAGGGTCGTTCAATAAGTAATGCTCCACATTTTTTTTAAAGAAACCATTAATATACCGGCTGATCAAAAAGTCAGTATAAATCTGAAAACTGAATAAATCACGGAATAATGTAGATAGAGCTACAAATTGATACACATGCTTGGAATGACATGCGGTTTTATTAGAATAAAAAAAAAATACAAAAGGTCAAAAAAAGTGCGGCAGATGGCGCTTCATCTGATCAGAATAGCAATAATTAGCATGACAAAGTAAGACGAAGCAAAGATGATGTTCTTTACAGGAAATGTTCAATATGTGCACCATCATTCCTCAACAATAGCTGTAGTGGAGGAATAATGTTGTGAACAGCAGTGTAAAGCATGTCCGGAGTTACGGTGAGGCATTGGCGTCGGATGTTGTCTTTCAGCATCCCTAGAGATGTCGGTCGATCACGATACACTTGCGACTTCAGGTAACCCCAAAGCCAATAATCGCACGGACTGAGGTCTGGGGACCTGGGAGGCCAAGCAAGACGAAAGTGGCGGCTGAGCACACGATCACCACCAAACGACGCGCGCAAGAGATCTTTCACGCGTCTAGCAATACTTTTTCTTGTTCTAATAAAACGCTGTGTCATTCCAAGCATGTGTCTCAATTTTTAGCTCTCTATCTACATTATTCCGTGGCTTATTAAGTTTTCAAATTTATACTGGCTTTTTGATCACCCGGTACATAGACAAAAGTCCTTGTTAGTGCTTCACATTTGAAGTTCTCAACCGTTCTGGCAGATGGCAGAGCCGTAGTGCAGCGTCAAAATGGCGTCCACATACGATTCACGTTACAAGCATCGTACTGTTATTCAATTCTTGTTTGCAGAAAAAGAAACCGTGCTGAACATCCGTAAACGTTTGTGCGCAGTGTATGGCGATGCTGCAGTTGATAGGAGTACAGTTGGGCAATGGGTAAAGTAAATGAAGAAACGGAGCTTCGTGATCAGCCACTCTTGGAACGTCCTGCCACAGCCACTGCTCCAGACATGCTGAATCGTGCGGATGCCGTTATTCGTGCCGACCGGCGCATCACAACTCGACAATTGGTTCTACAGTTGTCAGTCAGCATTGAAGCAGTGATCGAAATTCTAGGATATTCAAAGAGGTGCTCACGAGGGATTCCACGAATGCTCACAGCGGACCACAAGATTCAAAGAAAGGCCATTTCGTCTGAATCGTTAAAGGTTTTTGAGACCGACGGAGAGGCCTTTCTGTCACGGGCCGCTACGGGGGAAGAAAGCTGGGTGCACCACTTTGCACCGGAAACAAAAAGGAAGTCCATGGAGTGGCATCATCCTCATTCACCACAAAATCACAAATTCAACACAACCCCTTCTGCCGGAAAAGTCATGGTGACAGTCTTTAGGAATTTTGATGTCGTCATTTTCGTGGATTTTATGCTGGAGGATCAACCATCAATTCAGAGGCAAACGTGAAGACTCTTAATAAACAAAGAACCGTTTCCGACGTGTCCGATCGGACAACAATCCAGCAGAAATCTTGCTCCAACACGACAATGCACGCCCACACACAAGTCTGAGAACCCGGGAACATATCGTCCAGACCTGGCACCCACGGACGTACATCTCTTTGGGTCGCTTGAAGATTCTCTACGGGGCACACACTTTGAAGATAACGAGAGTGTGAGTCATGCAGTGAAAACATAGCTACGCCTACAGGACAAGAGCTCTCACCAGCAGGGAATACATTCTCTTCCACAACGTTGGCGCACGACCATAGCACGTGATGGAGACTACCTAGAAAAAATAGGACATGGACAAGACGTGTTGATGTATGTCACAAAATTCTGACTCTTAACAGTAAATATGTTCTGAGAGAGAAAAAAAAAAGTGGGGCATTACTTATTGGACGATCCTCGTACTTTGCTGAGCAGTGATTACTCAGGACGCATTCCTCAGTTGCCACAACAAGCTCATACGTTACTATTTCATGATTCTAAGGGCATTTACGCACGAATAAATGAAATTCTATCGTTATTTTTAGGTTTTTATCTGTGCACTCTATAAACATTCGAAAGCCGAATATCTGCTCTAGATAAAAACAAATTGCTGATTACAAATATAGCGGCGTTCTCTCTCTCTCTCTCTCTCTCACTCTCTCTCTACATTATTTAATATAATCCTTCCATTTAAATTTTAACTACTGCTGCTGCTGTGCGATATTATCTTATTCTGCTAGGAGTGATGGAATCTACTAACATGTTGTCCGCCTTTCGTAAACTCATTCACCATTTTGGTCCAGTACCAATAACTAGGTGCTGTAAGCTGAAAAATGTATAGAGCTGGAGAATATGGTTAGAGGAAGAATTGCAAATGTGGAATTGGGGCAGTAATATGGGATATGAAAATTTCTCGCCTTCTAAGTGCTGTAGTTTGGTTAGCTGCTTGAAAACTACGTTTAGCAACTGTAGACTGTTTTGGGTTATAGATGGCAGGCTTTGTGAGAGTGTGAAGCTGTTTCTACGAATTCGCTAGGAGGAATAATTGTTACAGCTTGGTGGTTTTCACTTTCATTCTTATCGTAATACATGAAATATTAATATATTTTGTAAAGAGACGTTTAGCTAATACACGGAGCTGTAGAATGGTGTATTTGTTGCGTATTTAAACTTAATTTTCGATTTTATTTGCATTTCTGAATTTCAAGGCGGTTCTGTCACTAATATGGAATATTAGTAGCTTACCCTAGTATTCCATATTTGTACCGTACTTTCACAACCTGTTTTACATCTAGGAATCGCTTCACGAGCTCGAAAGCAGTGGAATGTTACTGCTGTGCAAGTAGCAGTTAAAAATGTTAGAAAAAAGAAAATGGGCCACTCCAGAATCTATATGTTATAAACCCCGCACATGAAACCACGTCAAGCACCTTGTGTGTGACTCCTCATGCGTAGTATAAGATGCAACCGCTGGATTTAACTTTCATGAGCCCTTTTGAATCCTGTAATTCTGAGCAGGTGCGCATGTGGATGAGGAAAACTGCACGTCCAGCAACAAACGTGTACATCGCCAGACTGATTCGGGCCTCACGTGCCAAATAGAAGAGATAGGAGTGAATGGATTTAGGGTAACAAGAATACACTCGTTAAACCCTCATATCTTCACGGATGCAGATTTCATTGCCAGCAATAAAGGTATTATAACAGATTTACTCAATGGTCCAGTCAATGAAACATATGCAGGAGGTGCGGCCTCTAAAACTGGAAAGGCTGATGTTGAAGTCGTGGGAAGAACATCTACTGCCACATCTGAAATTACACCTTGAAAAATCTTACCCGTTGCATAAATAAAAAAGCGGCCAGGTATGAGAGAAAGAAAAGCGGATCCTTCAGCAGTCTTATCTCCGTACAAGAGAACTCTCGAAGTTTCGACAACAGCAACAAATAAACCGGTGACAATGAAGCAGAGTCCAGCAAAGCCTACGAACCAATAATCATCAGATCATGAAGATAATGTTTCTAGTGTGAGAGATGATTCGTCCGACATCAGTAGCGATCTGGACGACGGTGTACCCACTAACGAAGATGGCAATTGTCTCTTTTGCTCAGATAAATATTCGCGGGACAAAGCAGGGCAAGAATGGGTAATGTGTCTGATGTGCGAAGTGTGGGCGCACACTGAATGTGCACGTTACGGTTAAGGACGATATGTGTGTGGCTTTTGCAAGTGAAATTACTTAGAGTAAGGAGTTTAGTAACTGAGTATGGTATATTTCGCGTGTTTTTCTATTGTGTTTTTACAATGAATTATTATATTTTCCATTATCTGTTTTACCTTTAACAAATTTGAAACCAATTGACTATCCATATTTGTACCCCATAATCTGAAGTGCCAAAAACGTCGAACTTTGTGCTAAGCCTAATTTAGAAATGCTGCTGATATAGTATGTATTCGAAAATATAGGAAACATTAAAATATATCTCAAAGCATGTGCTGAAGATATTTTGTTTGCTTAATGCGAAAAACTGAGAAATTCATAAACGAAAAACGAAGTGGTATTCCATATTTGTACCACTTTCTCTACTGTAATTTTGTTTACGCTGTCACAATGCGCATCATTTTTGTTATCTACAGCGTCATTCTTACCTGTAACTGGTGTTTCAATAGATGACTACGTGAAAACTAGAAGATACAAAGGAAAATGAGGCCTACCAGTGGATAGAGCATCCCTGCAAGGTTGTAATCGAAATACGCGCCGTTGAGTAGTTGCTCCAGGGACAGGAGTGTCAGAATACGTAGAGAAATAACCCACCCCACACTGTCGCATCGACGCGCCTACAGATAGGCAACCCAGTCAACACATTAACAAAGGAGGCTGCCATCGCGCCATCCCAGGCTTCAATGAAATACGAGAACTGTTCGGAAAGTAAGGTCCGATCGGGCGTGAGGTGGAAACCACAGATGAGGCATTGCACAGATTTGTCGGGCGGTGCTTTTAGTATGCCTGTCGATCGCGGCACGTGTCTTTTTTCAGTTTCGAGAGCGCAGTGAGCACGTAAAAATGCCTACAAAATAGGGTCTGCCACCAAGGGTGCAGGCCTGGTGTGAGAGTTCGCCTGATGTCATGTAGCCCACATGATGTAACTGTCATGCGTTTCATTCTACACTTTTGATTTTCGCAGTGGTTTCCATTTCGCGACAGATCGGACGTTAGTTTCCGAATATCGCGCGTACGCGGAAGTATTGGCAGCTGCCGAGTGACAAACGTTGCTCGTATACAGTATTTGTCTATTAAAGACTTGGAAAGATGGTCTATCCACTGTCACGTATGTATTTTCGGTAAGTCTTGTAGTTTTCAAACTGCCTATTGGCTTCTGTCTCGGGTTCTTCGGCCGACGTTCATCTAATGACTTTTCTGACGTTTTGCCAGCACGAGTGGCTGGCATTGTCAAAGCTTCACCCTGCATTGCCGGTGGTGAACTGGAGCCGAGCTTGTGCTTCAGTTTGGAGTTGCAGCGGGTTTCCTTCCGCGCAACACCTTTGTTTGGAGAAGTCTATAATAGTTTATTACTATTGTTCCTTCTAATATGTGGTTTGTCCTTGTTAGAAAAAGTCTTGTGATTGGCTAAGTTGCTCAGCACTGGAGCCTTGAGATGATTGGTGGATGGGCTTGATTAGTCAAGCCGCAACAGGTCGGGCAACCTGGTGGTGTGTGACCAGTGTGGCCTATGTCCGAGCTCGCGAATCAGTGGATTACTTGCTAGCTCGGTATTTTCATAGAACTTCTTGGCAATTTCCTTGAATCGCCTTCGAAGTGGCTGGAGGCGAGCTCGCGGCCGCAGCCTATATGTACCTGGCGCGCCAACGTCCGAGGGCTTCTCCGCGGTCATTTCCGGTGCGGTTCTCCTCTTGCTACCTGCGACGGCCGTTCGCTGCAGTACGGGAAGCCAGGATCCGTTTACCTTAAGGCTTTCCTCTTTCTTGTTGAAACTGTTCGCGTGTTTTTGTATTTCTACAGCTTCTCTAAACAAGCGCGTGTGATAGTGCTCCTCTACAGCCAGAACTGTGACTTCCTAAGACACTTGAACAGCCTCCATGCCAACATAACATTTACCATGGAAGTAGAAAAGGACAAGAAACTGCCATTTCTAGATGTGCTGGTCACAAGGGACGGCGAAAACCTGGGACACAGCGTGTATCGAAAACCGACACACACGGACCGATACCTGCACAAACTGTCAAACCACCACCCGAGCCAGAAAAGAGGCATGATTAGTACGCTCGTAACGAGAGCAGGACGAATATGTGAGCCGCAACACCTCAAACGAGAAATGCAACACCTGGAAACTGTTCTGAGGAGCAATGGGTACTCCACAAATTACATTAGAAGTGTAACAGAGCCAAACACTCGGCGAAGTAAGGAACCAGAAAAAGAAATGTCGGGTACGGCCTTTCTGCCATACATTCCCAGAGTGACGGACAGAATCGGCCGTATATTGCGCAAACATGGCACAAAGACGATTTTCAAACCGACAAGGAAGATCAAAGAGTGTCTTGTCGGGAATATACCGTGCACATGTGGAAAAGTTTATGTCGGAATGACTGGACGATCAATTAACACCAGGATCAAAGAGCTTAAGCGACAGTTTAGGTTGGGGCAGGTGGAGAAATCGGCCGTGGCAGAGCACGCACTGAATGAGACCGACCACGTAATAAAATTCGCCGACACGGAAGTTCTGGCTGTAGAGAAGCACTATCACACGCGCTTGTTCAGAGAAGCTGTAGAAATACAAAAACACGCGAACAGTTTCAACAAGAGGAAAGCCTTAAAGTAAACGGATCCTGGCTTCCCGTACTGCAGCGAACGACCGTCGCAGGTAGCAAGAGGAGAACCGCACCGGAAATGACCGCGGAGAAGCCCTCGGACGTTGGCGCGCCAGGTACATATAGTCTGCGGCCGCGAGCTCGCCTCCAGTTCACCACCGGCAATGGAGGGTGAAGCTTTGACAATGCCAGCCACTCGTGCTGGCGAATCGTCAGAAAAAAATCATTAGATGACCGTCGGCCGAAGAACCCGAGACAGAAGCCAATAGGCAGTTTGTCAACAAGTGGCCACGAAAGCCTTAACAATCTTGTAGTTTTCGTTTAGTCATCTTTCGTAAGGCCTGAATACTAATGAAAAACCCTGTGTTGCTTTCTAACTTCAAAATGACGAACAAGAATAGACATGATAAAAAACTTAGAGAATCCTGAAGTACGAGACAGGGCCTACGCCTTTGATCCTAGCTATTTGCAATGCAATACTACTCATATTAATCAGTATTCGGTATGGTTAATTTTATAGTTCTGAACTCCTGGTAGAAGTTGATATCTGCCTATCTTTAGTTTCAGGGATATACATCGAGGTTGCCTTAGTAAAATAATGTTTTATGTGTTTGCGAGGCAGCCGAGACATCGAAAACTATAATATTTCATTGTAAAAATACAGCAACCAGCCACTTTTTAATGCGTTTTATTTATGCCAATATGCATTTCGGGTTTGCACCCATATTCAGCTGGCAAATTACATGGATCTTCAGTTACTACAGTAGTACAATCTCGACAGCAGTTTGGATGCTGCAGCAGGCCTGTCCAAAAGCAACGATTCCAATCATTTACTTCAATTTCGCGAGTTTAAAGTTACGCACTATCAGTTGTTCATTTTACTTACATTCTGCTCTCCTTGTTTTTTCTTGGCTTTTCTTCTTTCTTGCAACAACACAAACACTTTTTATCACATATTTTACACAGGCGCACTGTGTTATCCGCCATGTTGTCGACTGACAGTTTTTGTTTACATACAAATGGTTTACCTATGGACAGAGTTATATTTTTTTTTTCTCGAAAGTTTTGAGGTTATAAGATAAGGTACTGTTTTCTAAACATTGACTTGGGTGACAGACGTATTCTAAGTACAATGTATACAATTTTTCTTTTTTTTTCTTTTTTTTTTTAGTATTGAAGATAATAAAGTAACATAACACATTTATACAACTCAGTAATTCATACATTTACAATATAACAGAATTAAGATTTTTATGTTTTATACTATTACATGCATTTGTTAGGTTTATATTACATTATGTTATTACTTGATTGTGCTTAGTGAGTGGTTTGATAAGTAGAGTGTGGTAGTTTTTCAGAAATATTCGGTTTGGTAGCTCTGTTTGGTCGTTAAGTATGTCAGAAGGGGATGCATGTTTATGTGAATAAATTTCGATTTCTTCTAGGAGGTTCATTCTTTTTCCTTTGTTGGCTAGGTGGAGAACTTGTAGGTTATGGGATATGTCTGTTACTTGATGTTCTTCTTCTGCTACATGTTGGGCGAATGTGGATTTATTTAAGTTTTTTAAACGAAGAGCATCCATGTGTTCTCGAAACCGTATGCTGAAGTTTCTCCCTGTTTGGCCTATGTATGTTTTTGGACAAGAGTTGCAGTTAAGTTTGCATATTCCTGATTGATTGTACGGTTTGGTATTATTTTTAATGTTATGGATAGCTTAATGTTATGGATAGCTTGTGTTACTTTATTGTCTTCAATACTAAAAATAAAAAAATAAATAAAATTGTATACATTGTACTTAGAATACGTCTGTCACCCAAGTCAATGTTTAGAAAACAGTAGCTTATCTTATAACCTCAAAACTTTCGAGAAAAAAAAAATATAACTCTGTCCATAGATAAACCATTTGTATGTAAACAAAAACTGTCAGTCGACAACATGGCAGATAACGCAGTGCGCCTGTGTAAAATATGTGATAAAAAGTGTTTGTGTTGTTGCAAGAAAGAAGAAAAGCCAAGAAAAAACAAGGAGAGGAGAATGTAAGTAAAATGAACAACTGATAGTGCGTAACTTTAAACTCGCGAAATTGAAGTAAATGATTGGAATCGTTGCTTTTGGACAGGCCTGCTGCAGCATCCAAACTGCTGTCGAGATTGTACCACTGTAGTAACTGAAGATCCATGTAATTTGCCAGCTGAAGATGGGTGCAAACCCGAAATGCATATTGGCATAAATAAAACGCATTAAAAAGTGGCTGGTTGCTGTATTTTTACAATGAAATATCATTATCCACGGCCACGGAGCTCAACAGTCCAAATATAATGGACAAATTGTTATCGAAAACTATTACCATGTCAAGAAATAGCCTCTGATTAAATTTTAAGAAAAGACTATTAGTTGCGCTACGTAAAGTCATACTGCCTCCTCTTCACATTACGTTATGCCAGACGAAGAATTTTGCAAAGGAGCTCGTTAAACAGGTGAGGCTTTCAACCAGCTGAAAGACGCTCTTCCCGAAATCAATGATGCCAAGATGAAAGACACTTTCTTTGTTGGACCACACACCTGACAATTGGCGATGGATGGCACTTTCGACGCTAAACTCATAAATGCTTGGACTGCTTACAGAGTCACTGTTCTTGGCTCTTTATGCAACAGAATAAGATTAAGTTTCTGTAATGACTGCATTGTTGAAAATCTACAAAAAAACTGGAGTCTACATCTACATGATTACTCGGCTATTCACAATAGTGTCCGGCAGAGGTTCAATGAACCGCCTTCATCTGTCTCTCTACCGTTCCAATCTCGAACGGCGTGCGGGAAAATGAGCACTTAAATTTTTCGGTGCGAGCCCTGATTTCTCTTATTTTATCGTGATGATCATTTATCTCTATGTAGGTGGGTGCCAACAGAATGTTTTCGCAATCCGAGGAGAAAACTGGTGATTGAAATTTCATGAGAAGATCCCGTCGCAACGAAAAACGCCTTTGTTTTAATGATTACCACTCCAATTCGCGTATCATGTCTGTGGCACTATCTCTCCTGCTTCGCGATAATACAAAACGAGCAGACCTTCTTTGTAATTTTTCGATGTCATCCGTCAGTCCCACCTGATGCGGATCCCACACCGCACAGCAGTACTCCAGAATAGGAATCTTCTGGAAATCTAAAAATACGGAATCAATTTGACATCCCGTGTCGATAGCACTCATTACTTCGTGAGGATAATGAGCTAGTTGTGTTTCGCAAGAACGATATTTTCTGAATCCGTGCATACTATGTATCAATAAATCGTTTTCTTCGAGAGTTTGTTGAGTATCTCCCCAACGCTCCCGTGCCGACTAAGCGATCCCGTAACTAAACGCGTCGCTCTTCCCTGAATTTTCTCTATCTCCTCTGTCAGTCCTATTTGGTAAGAATCTGAGATTGATGAAAAATACTCAAGAATCGTCTAAACAAGCGTCGTGTAAGCCACTTCTTTCGTGGATGAGTTACATTTCCTTCAGATTCTTCCTATGAATCTCAGTCTGGCATCTACTTTTCCTACTGCTTGTTTTATCAGGTCATTCCACTTAAGGTCGTGCTGGATGGTTACTCCTAGATGTTTTACTGCCCACTGTTTCCACTAGTTGTCATGAATAGTGTAGTTGTACACAGTGGTTCTCTTTTCCTATATGTCCGCCGCTCGTGGTCTCGCGGTAGCGTTCTCGCTTCCCGAGCACGGGGTCCCGGGTTCGATTCCCGGCGGGGTCAGGGATTTTCACCTGCCTCGAGATGAGTGGGTGTTTGTGTTGTCCTCATCATTTCATCATCATCCAGGAAAGTGGCGAAATTGGACTGAGCAAAGGTTGGGAAATTGTACGGGCGCTGATAACCATGATGTCCCATCCCAGTTGCGTTATCGTCCCTGCAATTCATTAATAATCTTGATATAGAAGCCAGTCAATTTGGCAAAAAATTCCTGTAAGTCTCAATGATAATAAATAGAAACGTAATTGTCACATCTCATGTAGCGGTTGCTAGCCACCAAGCCTGCTTAACGAAGGGATCAGGGTGCAAGGAACGGAAGAGATTACACGACATTCTAATTTTATTTGAAAATATTTTTTACGTGTTGCTGTTTTATTGTCGAGTTCTCCCGCAAGTTGCGACTGCAAGAGGCTGGTAAAGTGGACATACAGAAAAAGCAATGGTGGGCATTTTGTACTCGACGAAAGGACGCTTTCATACCTGTGTTACCGATGTGGAAGCACTGCGACATATCGCTTAATGTCGGGCTGCAGATGGTTATTCTGCTAAGCAGTACCGTAGATCTGTTGAATTGCTAGTAGTTTACGATATTACAGACTTTTACAAAAGGCCAGGCGGTCTATATCAGAGTCATTTAGCCACCTTGTTGCCGCCTGCGCGATTGCGTCGGGAACCTGAAACTGGAATCTGTAACAGCCTCGTCTGTCAGCCTTTACTTACCGGACCGTCGCGTTCTCGATAGTGGAATGGGGTTGAAAGAGCAACTGTGGTACATTATAGCGCTTTTAACATTACACGCGAATACAATCGTGTAATTAAACAGGGTCGTAAGGATACTTAAATTTTGAGACGTGCTGCTTTTCAAGATATCGCGGTCAGTCCAACACAACTCAGACTGTTCCAAAAGTTCGTCCTGCCTAAGGGGCCCGTGCGGGGTTACCAGCGCAAGTGCTCCCGTAGGATATTTCATGGAATTTGGTCGTTGACAGGTCACAACAACCTATGCACTTAATGAAATATGACTTGAAGGTTAAATCGTTTGCAGCTTGATGTCTAAAGTGTGATCTGAGGAATGTCTTCAGTTAAGCTGTGTACAGAGTTACTTCTGTTGACGAAATCCGTTCCCCTGTTGAACACAAGGTAATGTCTCGAAAACTAAACGAAAAGAACATGTCGAAGCCAAATGCTACACAACTGGCTCTATTCGACGTTTGTTATTTTGTTTTTGTTACTTCGTTCTCTCGCCTGTGACGTGCGAGGGTAGCTTGCCAATATTTCGTCCTTCAAGCAACTTATGGTAAAATACTACCATAACTGAAAAAAACTTTAGCTTAAAATAATTGAAAAGATTATTTGCCTCGATGGTCTTTGAAATTACACGGAGTGTCTTTTCCGCTTTTAAAACGAAGTTGGGGGCTGTTAAAATGAGTGAGTCGGTCTGAAGAGGCATCATGTGTCCAGCAGTTAGGAATCAAGACGGTAGGAACGCGGGGATGGGTGTAAAGACCTAGGACTGACATGGAAAAACGGGGTGATGGGAAGCCTAAAGGTGGTAGGGATGGCAGATGTGAAGCCGATTCCATCGGCTGTCGACTGTAATTGTGAGTCTGTTGATTCACCGACAGATGATGATGATGATAAAACTTCCTGGCAGATTAAAACTGTGTGCCGGACCGAGACTCGAACATGGGACCTTTCCCATGTTCGAGTCTCGGTCGGGCACTCAGTTTTAATCTGCCAGGAAGTTTCATATCAGCGCACACTCCGCTGCAGAATGAAAATCTCACTCTGATGATGATGATGATGATGTTCGGTTTGTGGGGCGCTCAACTGCGCGGTCATCAGCGCCCACACAAAGTCACAATTTTTATACAGTCCAATTTTTTTGCAAAGTCACAATCTACCCATTGTAACGAATGATGATGAGGATGGTGAGATGACGAGGAGAACACAAACACCCAGTCCCCGGGCAGAGAAAATCCCCAACCCGGCCGGGAATCGAACCCGGGACCCCGTGATCCAGAAGCAGCAACGTTAGCCACCAGATCACAAGATTTGCAGAATATGAAGATATAGGTGTAGCAAAGAATCAAGATTGGAGCTTAGAAAGAAATAACGAAGTTGATACAACGTACTTTCCGGGTTACATACATATTATGTACATCGGCGTTCCATCTGAACGACGTGAGAGGAGAATTTGATGAGCTTTGAATGATTGGCCGAGATGAGTGTAAGCTGATACGGAATTGGAGACAAAAAACATGGAAAGAAAGATAGTAACGTGAATCACCGGAAATCTATGTAATAGAGGAAAGGACTAACAGGCTGCATGAAGCCTACTCGTATCTCAGATATAGTGGCACGATTCGAACTCTTACAAGTTGTGGTATCGCAAAAAACAGACGCTTCCTACTTCAGTGCCGACCCCGATAAAAATTTGCCTGGAGTTTTGTGGTTGTCTCCCGATTCTGAAA
This sequence comes from Schistocerca cancellata, assembly GCF_023864275.1. Classification (NCBI taxonomy): domain Eukaryota; kingdom Metazoa; phylum Arthropoda; class Insecta; order Orthoptera; family Acrididae; genus Schistocerca; species Schistocerca cancellata. The sequence continues at coordinate 6,077,679 of NC_064628.1, read as the reverse complement.
GGAAGTAACATTGGAGATATGTACCGCAGAAACAGCAAGGAAAGTTTCCAGGAATCCATTATGTACCAGAGACATTTGCTTTTGATATTTCGAGCAGAAATACGTTTGTGTACCCACTTGTATCCATGTCGCCAGATCCTGCGTTTTTATATACGTAGAAGCGGGAAAGAAACGCCACATCGCTTTATTTCCTTTCGGGACATTTCCGTCAGAAGTCCTGAAGCAAGTTATGAATGTCTGATGTATTACGAGAATGTTTATAGTGTCACTGTGCAGTACTTTACTAAATAATAACAGCCCAGGAGGAATGGGATGAAATTCTCTTTCATGTAATCCAGCGTAGTTTCTTGCGTTGTGAATGTAAAGCATTAGGAAAGAAGTGGACGTGACAGACTGAAACGTAACAAGCAGAAACTTCACGGCTTTTTTAGAGCAAGTAAAATTTGAAACACTGTGTGATGTAGGAAGATCAGCTTACTGCACCTGTGGTTTTTCTCAGTCGCGTAGCGGTTGGGACAGCTAATGTCACCGTTCCGTTTCGCCATCAATGACGATGAGTTGGTGAGAAGAGAATTCAATTCCTGGGATACTGTGAGAATATACGCGTATGCCACATTATAAGGAAGAGCTGTTGATTAAAATTTCCCCATTTCCTACCCATAGTAACACACATTCACATCAAAGTTAGTTTGTAACTGCTGCAAGTACACTAACAGAAAAAGCTAAAATAATTAAACATAAACTGGCATTGTAGATAACTAAAAAAAAAAAGTTAGTGAAATCTGATTGCGCTGTCACCTCAAAACACAAGAAGCCACGCCATGTACACTGCTAAAGTTTAAGAAGTCGGACCTATCTTGACTCATTTAATGAATGAATAAAGCACTGACTCTTAAAATACTCAACGCTATACATGACAAAATTTAAGACTAATTTTAATCGCATTTGGCCAAGTCTTGGAACTCGGTGTTTCAGTGTGACTGTGTATAGTTAGTAAATATAGGGTAAGGTGGTCTCATCGCGGAATGTATCGTTTAGTTCAGGTGGCGCTACGGAAGTCTGGAGCTGGAATTAAGAAATGTCTGTATGAGCACAGTTACTGATGCCTCATGGAGCGGTCAGTCGCAGAGGACAAAAATGCCTGTACAATGCCGTTCTGTAATGTAATGTCAGTTCTGGAGAGCGTACAGCTTACACGAAACCCCGAACACTGCATTCGCGATGTAACCATCAGCTGTTACCTGGAACTCCAGACTAATTGCGTACTTGGCAACAATTCAAACACCAACGCACTGTGTGGGGGGGAAATATCCAGGAATTGGATTCCAGGACACCGACGAACCGATGAGAGAGTAATGGAACCACGTACGGAGCTCTCAGCAGCCTGCAGAGTGCCCTAATCCCGACAACGACCTTGACGTTGGTGAGGCGTGCCAAGTCAAAAGATCAGGTCGTATCTCCAGACACAGGCTATCCTGTACTTTCGGATCATGTCAGCTCTGCGCATGAAGTGACAGGAGTGCCCGCCCCAGCCCTCAACGCGGCCGTCTGGCCACGAGCTGCGCTCCTACCGTCAGCGTCCACCTCCTCGATGATCTCCTGCAGCTGCTTCTCGTTGAGGCGCAGCCCCAGCATCTCCAGGATGGTGCGCACCATGTCCGTGCCGATGGAGCCCGTCTTCTGGTGGTCGAACACGTCGAACGCCTTCTTCAGCACTGCAAACCACCAGGAGCACACACTTGAGACGGAATTGCTAGAGCGCATAAAATGACAAAGATTTATTTTGTTTAATGTTTCTATTCCTAAATTACACTACTGGCGATTAAAATTGCTACACCAAGAAGATATGCAGATGATACACTGGTATTCATTGGACAAATATATTATACTAGAACTGAAATGTGATTACATTTTCACGCAATTTGGGCGCATAGATCCTGAGAAATCAATATCCAGAACAACCACCTCTGGCCATAATAACGGCCTTGATACGCCTGGGCACTGCGTCAAACAGAGCTTGGATGGCATGTGGAGGTACAGCTGCCCATGCAGCTTCAACACGATACCACAGTTCATCAAGAGCAGTGACTGGCGTATTGTGGCGAGCCAGTTGCTCGGCCATCATTCACCAGACGTTTTCAATTGGTGAGAGATCTGGAGAATGTGCTGGCCAGGGCAGCAGTCGAACATTTTCTGTATCCAAAAAGGCCCGTACAGGACCTGCAACATGCGGTCATGTATTATCATCCTGAAACGTAGGGATCGAATGAAGGGTAGAGCCACGGGTCGTAACACGTCTGAAATGTAAGGTCCACTGGTCAAAGTGCCGTCAATGCGAACAAGAGGTGACCGAGACGTGTAACTAATGGCACCCCATACCATCTCACCGGGTGATACGCCAGTATGGCGATGACGAATGCACGCTTCCAATGTCCGTTCACCGCGATGTCGCCAAACACGGATGCGACCATCACGATGGTGTAAACAGAACCTAGATTCATCCGAAAAAATGACTTTTTTCCATTCGTGCACCCAGGTTCGTCGTCGAGTACACCATCGCAGGCGCTCCTGTCTGTGATGAAGCGTGAAGGGTAACCGCAGCCATGGTCTCCGAGCTAATAGTCCGTGCTGCTGCAAACGTCGTCGAACTGTTGGTGCAGATGGTTGTTGTCTTGCAAACGTTTCCATCTGTTGACTCAGGGATCGAGACGTGGCTGCACGATCCGTTACACCCATGCCCGTAAGATGCCTGTCATCTCGACTGCTTATGATACGAGGCCGTTGGGATCCAGCACGGCGTTCCGTATTACCCTCCTGAACCCACCGATTCCATATTCTGCTAACAGTCAGTGGATCTTGACCAACGCGAGCAGCAATGTCGCGATACGATAAACCGCAATCGCGATAGGCAACAATCCGCCCTTCATCAAAGTCGGAAACGTGATGGTACGCATTCCTCCTCCTTACACGAGGCATAACAACAACGTTTCACCAGGCAACGCCGGTCAACTGCTGTTTGTGTATGAGAAATCGGTTGGAAACGTTCCTCAAGTCAGCACCTTGTGTGAATGCTCTGAAAAGCTAATCATTTGCATATCACAGCATCTTCTTCCCCCCCCCCTCCCCCCCATGAACCATGGACCTTGCCGTTGGTGGGGAGGCTTGCGTGCCTCAGCGATACAGATAGCCGTACCGTAGGTGCAACAACAACGGAGGGGTATCTGTTGAGAGGCCAGACTAACGTGTGGTTCCTGAAGAGGGGCAGCAGCCTTTTCAGTAGTTGCAAGGGCAACAGTCCGGATGATTGACTGATCTGGCCTTGTAACAATAACCAAAACGGCCTTGCTGTGCTGGTACTGCGAACGGCTGAAAGCAAGGGGAAACTACAGCCGTAATTTTTCCCGAGGGCATGCAACTTTACTGTATGATTAAATGATGATGGCGTCCTCTTGCATAAAATATTCCGGAGGTAAAATAGTCCCCCATTCGAATCTCTGGGCGGGGACTACTCAAGAGGATGTCGTTATCAGCAGAAAGAAAACTGGCGTTCTACGGTTCGGAGCGTGGAATGTCAGATCCCTTAATCGGGAAGGTAGGTTAGAAAATTTAAAAAAGGAAATGGATAGGTTAAAGTTAGATATTGTGGGAATTAGTGAAGTTCGGTGGCAGGAGGAACAAGACTTCTGGTCAGGTGACTACAGGGTTATAAACACAAAATCAAATAGGGGTAATGCAGGAGTAGGTTTAATAATGAATAGAAAAATAGGAATGCAGGTAAGCTACTACAAACAGCATAGTGAACGCATTATTGTGGCCAAGATAGATACGAAGCCCACACCTACTACAGTAGTACAAGTTTATATGCCAACTAGCTCTGCAGATGACGAAGAAATTGAAGAAATGTATGATGAAATAAAAGAAATTATTCAGACAGTGAAAGGAGACGAAAATTTAATAGTCATTGGTGACTGGAATTCGAGTGTAGGAAAAGGGAGAGAAGAAAACGTAGTAGGTGAGTATGGATTGGGGCTAAGAAATGAAAGAGGAACCCTGGAGATACTAAAAGATTTCAGATAGATTATATAATGGTAAGACAGAGATTTAGGAACCAGGTTTTAAATTGTAAGACATTCCCAGGGGCAGATGTGGACTCAGACCACAATCTATTGGTTATGACCTGTAGATTAAAACTGAAAAACTGCAAAAAGGTGGGAATTTAAGGAGATGGGACCTGGATAAACTGAAAGAACCAGAGGTTGAACAGAGTTTCAGGGAGAGCATATGGGAACAATTGACTGGAATGGGGGAAAGAAATACAGTAGAAGAAGAATGGGTAGCTTTGAGGGATGAAGTAGTGAAGGCAGCAGAGGATCAAGTAGGTAAAAAGACGAAGGCTAGTAGAAATCCTTGGGTAACAGAAGAAATATTGAATTTAATTGATGAAAGGAGAAAATATAAAAATGCAGTAAATGAAGCAGGCAAAAAGGAATACAAACGTCTCAAAAATGAGATGGACAGGAAGTGCAAAATGGCTAAGCAGGGATGGCCAGAGGACAAATGTAAGGATGTAGAGGCTTCTCTGACTAGGGGTAAGATAGATACTGCCTACAGGAATATTAAAGAGACCTTTGGAGATAAGAGAACCACTTGTATGAACATCAAGAGCTCAGATGGAAATCCAGTTCTAAGCAAAGAAGGGAAAGCAGAAAGGTGGAAGGAGTATATAGAGGGTCTATACAAGGACGATGTACTTGAGGACAATGTTATGGAAATGGAAGAGGATGTAGATGAAGATGAAATAAGAGATACGATACTGCGTGAAGAGTTTGACAGAGCACTGAAAGACCTGACTCGAAACAAGGCCTCGGGAGTAGACAACATTCCATTAGAACTACTGACGGCCTTGGGAGAGCCAGTCCTGACAAAACTCTACCATCTGGGAAGCAAGATGTATGAAACAGGCGAAATACCCTCAGACTTCAAGAAGAATATAATAATTCCAATCCCAAAGAAGCAGGTGTTGACAGATGTGAAAATTACCGAACAATCATTTTAATAAGCCACAGCTGCAAAATACTAACACGAATTCTTTACAGACGAATGGAGAAACTAGTAGAAGCCGACCTCGGGGATGATCAGTTTGGATTCCGTAGAAATACTGGAACACGTGAGGCAATACTGACCTTACGACTTATCTTAGAAGAAAGATTAAGGAAAGGCAAACCTACGTTTCTAGCATTTGTAGACTTAGAGATAGCTTTTGACAATGTTGACTGGAAGACTCTCTTTCAAATTCTAAAGGTGGCAGGGGTAAAATACAGAGAAACCAGATGGCAGTTATAAGAGTCGTGGGACATGAAAGGGAAGCAGTGGTTGGGAAGGGAGTGAGACAGGGTTGTAGCCTCTCCCCGACGTTATTCAATCTGTATATTGTGCAAGCAGTAAAGGAAACAGAAGAAAAATTCGGAGTAGGTATTAAAATCAATGCAGAAGAAATAAAATCTTTGAGGTTCGCCGATGACATTGTAATTCTGTCAGAGACAGCAAAGGACTTGGAAGAGCAGTTGAACGGAATGGATGGTGTCTTGAAGGGAGGATATAAGATGAATATCAACAAAAGCAAAACGAGGATAATGGAACGTAGTCGAATTAAGTCGGGTGATGTTGAGGGTATTAGATTAGGAAATGAGACACTTAAAGTAGTAAAGGAGTTTTGCTATTTGGGGAGCAAAATAACTGATGATGGTCGAAGTAGAGAGGATATAAAATGTAGACTGGCAATGGCAAGGAAAGCGTTTCTGAAGAAGAGGAATTTGTTAACATCGAGTATAGATTTAAGTGTCAGGAAGTCATTTCTGGAAGTATTTGTATGGAGTGTAGCCATGTATGGAAGTGAAACATGGACGGTAAATAGTTTGGACAAGAAGAGAATAGAAGCTTTCGAAATGTGGTGCTACAGAAGAATGCTGAAGATTAGATGGGTAGATCACATAACTAATGAGGAAGTATTGAATAGGGTTGGGGAGAAGAGAAGTTTGTGGCACAACTTGACCAGAAGAAGGGATCGGTTTGTAGGACATGTTCTGAGGCATCAAGGGATCACCAATTTAGTATTGGAGGGCAGCGTGGAGGGTAAAAATCGTAGGGGGAGACCAAGAGATGAATATACTAAGCAGATTCAGAAGGACGTAGGTTGCAGTAGGTACTGGGAGATGAAGAAGCTTGCACAGGATAGAGTAGCATGGAGAGCTGCATCAAACCAGTCTCAGGACTGAAGACCACAACAACAACATCTTCTTCCTGTCGGTTAAATTTCGCGTCTGTAGCACGTCATTTGCGTGGTGTAGCAATTTTGATGGCCAGTAGTGCATTCCTAAATTAGCTGTTAATCTTGTGTCCATTTGTGATGGAACGTTTATTTAAATAAAAGATAGGAGGAAACATGATTCGCACCTAGCGCCCTTAGAAAGACGGTCACGGGATTTTTGTGGGGTGAACCAGGGAGCAGGTGTCGTCAACGCAGTGATATGTGGACAGGGACAGAAACTCTGCTTCTCCCAAGAAGAACAGCGGTTTGACTGCAAATCTATGTAGTTACAAATAATAAACAATTAGTATATTATTATTACTATGGCTGTGATTATTATTTATGGACTCACTCATTTTCACTTGGTACTGTTATAGCGATAAAGGTTTCAACAAGAAGTTATCACTAACTTAACTATGTTCTCTGAGAACCCGCCGTTTTGTTGTTCAAGCGTTCAGTTCAACTCCCTTTTGCAGCTGGCAACAGAGCGAATCATGCTTCTCTATCTCAGTAGCTGACCTCCATTATTCTCATGATTTCCAGCATCTTTTCCAAACAAGCACTGAGGAACCGAAACGTTATGTCCACTGCCCACAGCGAGAGTGAAGGCCGCTGCCTGGAGGTACATACGCGAAGCGGTAAGTGAAGGATGCAGGGTATTTAAAAATAACTGACAAGCTTTAGGGACAGGTTCCTACCAAAACACGAAGAAAATGTCCAGTAAACGAGGTCTGTACAAGAACTTACTTACAAGAACTCTACCTTAAGAACTATGAGCACTTGTTCATGTTCGATACTATGAAACACAGCTATATCTACATTTACATGGATATTCCTCAAATCACACCGAAGTGCCTGGCAGAGGGTTCATCCAACAATCTTCTGAATAATTCTCTATTATTCCACTAACGAACACCGCGCGGAAAAATCGAACACCTTTATATTTACGTGTGAGCTCTGATTTCCCTTGTTTTATTGTCATGATCGCGCCTCCCTATGTAAGTTGGCGTCAGTAAAATACTTTCGTATTCGGAGGAGGAAATTGGTGATTGAAATTTCGTGAAAAGATCCCTTTGTCCATCCCGAACCCCTTATCACGTCCGTCGTACCTTCTCCATTATTTTTCGATAATATAATACTTGCTGCCCTTCTTTGAACTTTGTCGATGCACTCCGTTATTCCTATCTGGTAAGGATTCCACACCGCGCAGCAGTATCCAAAGGAGAACGGACAATCGTAGTGTAAGCAGCCTCTTTAGTAGATCTGTTGCATCTAGCACTCACGTGGATGACCTCGCAGTTTTCATTATTTGGAGCAACTGCCAATTTCGGAACCATACAGATATCTTTTCTAAATCTTTCTGGAATTTGATCTTCTGATGACTTTACTAGACGATAAACGACAGCATCATCTGCAAACAACGTAAGACGGCTGTTCAGATTGTCTCCTAAGTCATTTATATAGATAAAAGAGGGCAGAGAGATTGTAACTCTTCCTTTGGGAACGTCAGAAATCACTTCTGTTTTACTCGACGACTTTCCGTCGAATTCTACATACTGTGACCTTTCTGAGAGGAAATCACGCATCCAATCTCATAACTGAGATAATATTCGATAAGCAAGCAATTTGATTACAAGCCATTGTGAGTACGGTGTCAAAAGTTGTTCTGCTTCAAGCTCTTTCCTCTACATATCTTTTTTTTGGTGGTGGTGGTGGTGGGGGGGGGGGGGGGAGTAATATGAACCAAAACAAGAAAAAATGTCTGGTAACCATGGGCTCTACAATAGCTATGAGTACTTGTCCGGTAGAAGAGATGTGCTTTACATTAGCGAAGATAAACAAGTGCTCACAGCTCTTAAAGTATGAATTTCAGATCCCTTGCTTACTAGACGGTTTTTTCTTGGGTTAATCCCTACTTTCTCCTCCCAAAATATGTAAGGCGAAGTCCTTGTAGTGGAAGAGATCTGTTTCATAGTATCGAAAATGAACAAGTATTCTTAGCTCTTAAGGTATGCATTTTAGGACCCATTTTTACTAGACTTTTTTTTTATTTTGATGGAAGGAATGTGTCCCTAAAGCTTGACTTTTTTTTTCGGGCATCCTATATAAGCGGAGCAGACATGGACAGGGAATTATTGTAGCGACGATACTTGCCGCAAATGGGGAAATCCACTGACATAAGCTACTCTGATAAACGGCACATTTTTGTGGCTCGTGCCTCGGAAATGGTGAAACTGGTAGGTTTTTCTCGTGCTACGGTCATGAGCATCCACGGAAAGTCACTGAAGGACGACGAAAGCACGACTAGGTGTCAGGCGTTGACCTCCACTCCTTATCAAAGAAAGTACAAATTGGAGGTTTTCCCAATCTGTAAAGCAGAGTAGATGACGATCTTTGGGAGATGTGACGACAAAGTGAAAAGCTAGTGCAGGCTCAATTGTTTTGGAGCATACTGTTCACACACACTGTTGCAGGTGGGATGCTGCAGTAAATATCCCATGTTGACCCAAAAACAGCCGGCCTCTGTGGCCGAGCGGTTCTAGGCGCTTCAGCCCGGAACCGAGCTGCTGCTACAGTCGCAGGTTCGAATCCTGCTTCGGGCATGGACGTGTGTGATGTCCTTAGATTAGTTAGGTTTAAGTAGTTCTAAGTCTAGGGGACTGATGACCGCCGCACGGGATTAGCCAAGCGGTCTAGGGCGCTGCAGTCGTGGACTGTGCGGTTGGTTCCGGCGGAGGTTCGAGTCCTCCCTCGGGCATGGGTGTGTGTGTTTGTCCTCAGGATAATTTAGGTTAAGTAGTGTGTAAGCTTAGGGACTGATGACCTTAGCAGTTAAGTCCCATAAGATTTCACACACATTTGAACATTTTTTTGGATGATGACCTCAGATGTTAAGGCCCATAGTGCTTAGAGCCATTTGAACCCAAAGACATCGCCAATCACATTTACAGTGGGCACATAATCACTGAGCCTGGACCATGGAAATGTTTCACCTGGTCAGATGATTCACATTTCTTAATACACCTGGTCGACGGTCGTGTCGACATACGCCACTACCCAGGTGAACAGCTTCTCGAAACAAGCACTGCACCACGGGCACATCTGGTGCGTGCGGTACCTGCTACGGGGCACATTCGTCTTGACTTCCACGAGACCTGTAGTAGCAGCCAGAGACGCCATGACTATGTAAACATTATTGCGAACCACCTGCATCCATTCGTGTCTGATATCTTCCCCGACAGTGACGACATCTTCTAGCAGGATAACTTTCCTTGTCATGAGGCCAGAATCGTGCTGTAGCGGTTTGAAAGTAAACTCACGTTGATGTCTTGACCACCAAATTCGACTGATTGGAACCCAATGGAACACATCTGGGACGCTGTTGAGTGCCAACTCCACGCCCACAAACTACCGCGCAACTGCACAGACATCTGGTGCCACATTCCTCTGGAAACCTACGTAGAATTTTTCGGATCAACTTCGCGCAGAACTGCAGCTGCATTGTGTTGCAAAGATGAACCAGTATGTTAAGCAGGTGGTCATAATGTTTTGACTCATCATTGTCTTCTCTGTGTGTCTAAATGCCACGAGGGTATCATTGTGTTTCTGTTTTCACTAACACTTCCTTCCATATTCTTTGGATTTATTGTATAATTATTGTCTAAAAGTTTTAACGTGCAAATGAACAGTTCCAGTAACGTCCTGTTGGCAGCACTGTATTCCTAACAATCTCCCTAATAACTTCATTGTACGGCCTTTTGCTTGTGAGATTGAAATTTGATGGAAATGGCATACAACTTTTGTGGCACTTTTGGCCATTTCTGATTTTGAGAGAAACGTTGCAACGTAATTTTTTCTGCAAAAATAAAGCAAACGTCTTTGAAATCACTTGCACTTCCAAATTCAAACCGAGAGGCTGAGGACAAACGCATAGTCTTCGTTTTTATATTTAATGTAAGGGGGCGGTCAAATGCAAACCGAGCACCCTCCACAACAGCACCATAGAATGGTTTCAGTGAAAAGTAATCACCACATGCGTTGATCCGACTGGGAGGCGAGATGATCAATTCCCGTTCCGTAGAACGAGGTCTGCTGCTAATGGATCCACAACCGCAACCAATCGTGCACTTCCTCGTCCAACCAGAACCGATGCCCACACTTGCTTTTCTTCAGATCGCCAGAAATGTAAAAATCACACGGTGAAAGATACCGGCTGTATGGAAGGTACCGCAGTCTTTCTCAACCAAATCGCTGAAGTGAAGCATTTGTCCAATAAGCAGTGTGGGGGTGGGCGTTATTGTCCAACAGGATGATTCCGTAGAACAGCAATATGATAGTCCGAGGAAAAATGGAAAAACCAACAGTGGAAACTTCCCACTCCTTCCCTGCCAAAGAAACCCAAAGCCTTTCGCACAAATCCCGGTAGGGCCGCCATGATGAAATTCTTCTTGCACTGCATGGGCTCTCTACTCGTCGAGCTGAGCGATGTGAAGACACTTCGCAGAGACTGAGACCCACCAGGAAATCAAAACGCCGAGGAAAGATGTCAGACGGAATTATCCTGTTGCGCGATAACATGCGCCCCTGCATTGTCGATCGGACAAAGGCTGCGCTTCTGTGATTTGGTTGGTAAACACTGCAGTACCCACCGTACAGTCCGAATCACTGTGTGACTTTCACACCTTTGGCGACCTGAAGAAAGACACGCATGGACGTCGGTTGTGGTCTGGTGAGGAAGTGCAAGACTAGGGATGGTTGTAGATCCGTCAGCAGCCGACGAAACAGGAATTGATTGTCTCATCTCCAAGTGGGAGGCATTTGAATGTCGCTTACAGTATATACAGCGTTATTACAAATGAGTGAAGCGATTTCACAGCTCTACAGTAACTTTATTATTTGAGATATTTTCACAATGCTTTGCACACACATACAAAAATTCAAAAACTCAAAAAGTTTTTTTAGGCATTCACAAATGTTCGATATGTGCCCCTTTAGTGATTCGGCAGACATCAAGCCGATAATCAAGTTCCTCCCACACTCGGCGCAGCATGTCCCCATCAATGAGTTCAAAAGCATCGTTGATGCGAGCTCGCAGTTCTGGCACGTTTCTTGGTAGAGGAGGTTTAAACACTGAATCTTTCACATAACCCCACAGAAAGAAGTCACATGGGGTTAAGTTGGGAGAGCGTGGAGGCCATGACATGAATTGCTGATCATGATCTCCACCACGAGCGATCCATCGGTTGTCCAATCTCCTGTTTAAGAAATGCCGAACATCATGATGGAAGTACGGTGGAGCACCATCCTGTTGAAAGATGAAGTCGGCGCTGTCGGTCTCCAGTTGTGGCATGAGCCAATTTTCCAGCATGTCCAGATACACGTGTCCTGTAACGTTTTTTTCGCAGAAGAAAAAGGGGCCGTAAACTTTAAACCGTGATATTGCATAAAACACATTAACTTTTGGTGAATTGCGAATTTGCTGCACGAATGCATGAGGATTCTCTACCACCCAGATTCGCACATTGTGTCTGTTCACTTCACCATTAAGAAAAAATGTTGCTTCATCACTGAAAACAAGTTTCGCACTGAACGCATCCTCTTCCATGAGCTGTTGCAACCGCTCCGAAAATTCAAAGCGTTTGACTTTGTCATCGGGTGTCAGTGCTTCTAGCAACTGTAAATGGTAAGGCCTCTGCTTTAGCCTTTTCCGTAAGATTTTCCAAACCGTCAGCTGTGGTACGTTTAGCTCCCTGCTTGCTTTCATTCCGTGACTTCCGCGGGCTACGTGTGAAACTTGCCCGCACGCGTTCAACCGTTTCTTCGCTCACTGCAGGCCGACCCGTTGATTTCCCCTTACAGAGGCATCCAGAAGCTTTAAACTGCGCATACCATCGCCGAATGGAGTTAGCAGTTGGTGGATCTTTGTTGAACTTCGTCCTGAAGTGTCGTTGCACTGTTATGACTGACTGATGTGAGTGCATTTCAAGCACGACTTACGCTTTCTCGGCTCGTGTCGCCATTTTGTCTCACTGCGCTCTCGAGCACTCTGGCGGCAGAAACCTGAAGTGCGGCTTCAGCCGAACAAAACTTTATGAGTTTTTCTACGTATCTGTAGTGTGTCGTGACCATATGTCAATGAATGGAGCTACATTGAATTTATGAAATCGCTTCAATCATTTGTAATAGCCCTGTATAAAAACGAAGAGTACGCGTTTGTCCTCAACCTCTCGATTTCGCTTAATGACTTCTTTTACGACAGTGCTGCTACTTTTTGGTGTTGTTATAGTGTCGGTTTCCAGTCTGCCCCGCTGCCACAACCTCGAACCTGTGCTACGCGGTAGCTGTTACTCCCTGTGATGCTCGGAGCGCAAATAGCTTACTTGGTGTAGACATGAACCACAAGACGTTTGAGTAGTGGTTTAACACTCAATTTGCAGTTCGAGAGACAAGATTATAAAAAGTTTTTCATTACTTTCCTCAGCGTTACCTCTCGCACAGAACAGTTAATTAATTTCTATAAATAACAGTGGAGCACTTACCTGCGATTTGTTCTGGAGGTAACTCTTCCTGAAACAGAACCAAAAAAATACTGGTAAGAACACACACACTAACATATACGAATATTATATTAAGAGGCATTTGAATGCAACGAAATAAAGCTTATCTCATTAGTTATATCATCTCCGGTGGAGTGAGCGAAATCATTAACACAGCACGAATGGAATACCTTCTGTAACTTAATCTTGGTGGTGAAGTGGGAATGTATCAGATTTACAGTCCTTGCACAAATACAAAGAATTGGGGTTTCAATCCTCAGCTCGGACTATTTCTGCCACTTTCCACTTCTTTCCCGCCTGGAAATGATGTGTTAGTGCATAAAATGCCGAATTGCACTGTGGTTTGCAGTCCACGTCAAACTGTAAGCGCCCCCATAAACTCTCTGGATAAATGTGTCACAAGGTCGGATGACGGCACTGGGATGCCCCCTGCTGTAGCACAGTGCCAAGAAAAGCACTGGCGTGAAGAAACCGATTGCTTCATATTTCAGAATCGAAGTGTCGTGCCGTTGAAGACACTTTATTCCGTACCTACACCTTGGAACGGGTTCACAACAAAATCACTGACTACTTAGGCAAATTTAACTTATTTAACAAATACTAGACTCCGAGTGATGTGGCGCCGTGGTTAGCACTCTAGATTCGCATTCGGGAGGACGACGCTTCAAACCCGCGGCCGGCCATTCTGATTTATATTTTCCGTGATTTCCCTAAATCGCTTCGGGCAAATGCCGGGATGGTTCCTTTGAAAGAGCACGGCTCACTTCCTTCCCCATCCTTCCCTCATCCGGTGGGACGGATGATTTTGCTGTTTGGTCCCCCCCTCCCCCCCTTCCCCCAAATCAATCAACCAACCAAATACCAGACTGGCTTTTGTGAACGCGATATAACGAAAACGGCACGAATTCACGTAACTGACAACGTGAAATACACCATAGCTCAGCCTAAAGCGATAACATTGACACTTCACAGAAACTTTGATACCGCCAATTTTTACAATCTGCTCAAAAAAACGAATACGGCACTTAAAATTTTTCCATAGTATGCTGAAGCGATTTGAAATAACTTGAAGGTTTAAGTAGTTCTAATTTCTAGGGGACTGATGACCTCATAGTGCTCAGAGCCATTTGAACCGTTTCATTTCGGAAGTACTTGAAAAACAGACAGCCGCTTTCTGTCTGTGGGAATAAAAACTCGTCTTGGAATCGTGTTCTCTCAGGAGTGCCACAGCGCTCAGTCTTTGACCCACTACTGTTCTCCCTGTATGTAAATAATAGTGAAAATTATTTATTTGTGAATTCCGCAGACAACTATCTCCCATTTTTCTCAAACGTATTCCAGTACCGCATCAGAAAAGAACTTCGGCGCAACTTCGAATGAGCATCTCAGCTAGCCAGAATGTCCTGTCGCCACGTCCGGGAACAATTCTGCTTGCGTCTATGCTCTTGAAAATTTTCGTAATATATATTGAAATAATGTAAAGCACACACTTACGCAATCACTTATTCCGCTCAACCTCCATTATTGCAATGTAATCAAACACGGAACGAGTAGTGAATTCTCCAGACGCTTAAAATTACCCACGAGCGCTTGTGTGCATTACATCTGCAGTATCCGTCTCTTTGACCATGCTTGTGCTTCACACGGCATTAAGACATCTGCCGCCAGACAGGTTACGTAACTAAATGGTCCTCTCATTGTGCATTAACCCCAGTTCTTAAGATGAGAGATCAAGTCAATGTCTCAGATATCTGGTACCCTAGCTGTGTTCAGCCTTAAAGAAATACATTCTCCGTTGGTGCTGTCTGCCTCTTGTTACGAGCTACTCTGTACTTTCTGCACAATTCAGTGTACTGTTGCATTCAGGAAATAGCTAAAACACCTTCTTTTGTGAATCTTATAATATTTCTCTGAAAAATTAACACGTGTGTCTAATTTCCCTCTGTCAAAAACTAAAACGACTGGTTCTGTCTTCTCCCAGTTGTACTTTTCTTTCGTAAATTACTCTCCCCTTCTCCTCCTTCCTCCCCAAATGCCCCGTCAATAATCGTATTCGTTCTCGTTCCTCCGTCTCTGCCAGTACCCTCAATTTAAATCTCTCTGGCGGTAATAATTCCGTGTCGTTCTATTTTCCATGAATTAATATAAACTGTGCTTTTTTCTAATATTTTAGTACTGTTTTCCAATACTTAAGTTGCAGTTATTTCTAAGGGTTGCATTCCATGTTGTATGTAAATCCTTTCACTACACATGTCTCGTTATGAACACAGCGTGACCTATGCAGAATGTAAGAAGGACTCTAAAGGCCCTATCTTGCCAGAATAAATAAAAGAAAAATTCGTCGCATACGATAGTTTGTTTAGTAAACTGTCGACGTAAGAGAGGGTTGGTGATAACTTCCTTCAGAGCTACTAGTGATGAAATGACTAAATAATGCTCACGTCGATAAACTGTGTAAACTCCTGCCAAACTCCATGCATTTAATATGAAGATCAGTTCATGCAGTCACTCATAATTAGTGCACCAAGTTGATGGAATTTCTGATGTGGTTTTACATCTGACTCCCGTTTTATTTAGTGGTAGTAATGTATCGTTATTTGAAATGGTCGTTCTGTAGAAATGGTTACCCCCACTGCAGTCATGTTTCTGCTCACACAAGCAGTGCTGAGTCTGAAGCACGATGAAACGATGTGCCTAGCTGCGCGTTGTCCAAGCCAAAGTCGGAATGGAGGTCCGTGTGATTCTGTCGCATAGTCAGCATGGAGTTTGTGAAATCATAGCAGCGCCAAGAGGTTCCACACCTAGCGTCCATACTCTTTGAAACACTGTGAGTTTCATGGCAAAGGGTTCTTCCCACTGCACCAGTTGTTAGATATTCTTCTCATTCCATTTCGGTATACAGGGCGGGAAGAATGATTGTTTAATAGCTCCCTACTCGCTGGAATCAATCTAAAGTCACGATCACTACGGAAAAGCTGGTTCTCGAAACTTTGCAAGTAGGCCGTCTCGGGACAGTGTCCAGCTTCAAGTGTGTGCCAGTTCAGTTTCTACTGTGATACTCATTTCATTTTCGTATGTGTCCCACATACTTGTCTAATATTTTAGGATGAGCCACACGAGTAAATTTGTAGATTTGTGGTAAGATTCTATGGGATCAAACTGCTTAGGTCATCGGTCCCTAAGCTTACAAACTGGTTAAACTAACTTACGCTATGGACAACACACACACCCATACCCGAGGGAGGACTCGAACCCCAGACGGGGGTGACAAGATGCCCGAGACCAGACGAGTGATATGTAAGCAATCTTCTCAGTAGGAGGACTATGTGTGTTCCGGTACACTGTTTATATTTACATCACTTGAGCAGGTCAGTCATCCACTCATGACATCACGAACAACATCCCCTCACCTGTGACATCATCATGATGACGTCACAGACAGTGCCCTTTTTTTGAGTGACGTCACATTGGTCCGAAATTTAAAAATACAAGATGATAAAGAATTTTTAAAATTCAAGATGGTGTAACTAGCCCAGTTTTGCTATGTAACAGCTCTCTCTCTCTCTCTCTCTCTCTCTCTCTCTCTCTCTCTCTCGACGGCCGCGGTGGTCTAGCGGTTCTAGGCGCTCAGTCCGGAACCGCGGGACTGTTACGGTCGCAGGTTCGAATCCTGCCTCGGGCATGGATGTGTGTGATGTCCTTAGGTTAGTTAGGTTTAAGTAGTTCTAAGTTCTAGGGGACTGATGACCACAGATGTTAAGTCCCATAGTGCTCAGAGCCATTTGAACCATTTTTTCTCTCTCTCTCCCTCTCTCTCTATTTTTCTGTCTCCTCCAGTTGTCGGCTAATATTTTACAGACAATTAAAATGAAACAGCCAATCACCGTGCAGTCACATTGGTGCTCAAAAGTATCCGAATGCTACGAATTCTTTTTTTGTAACATTTTCGAAAGTATTTATAGAAGAAATTAAGCAAAAGGTCATATTGTAGTCAGCTTGGCTGTGCTCCAAAGTATATGAACGTTCAAAACTATTTATCCAAAAAGTTATATGAAGCAACTCTTACATGTGTGAACAGGTTTCATGGTAGCTAAGATGAAGAAGAGCTCATAGTTCTTAAGGTATGAATTTTAGAGCCCCTGTTTATTAGTCTTTTTCTCTTGTTTTAGTCCATGCTACCACCTTCGTTAGTTGTCTACCTTACAATCTTACCAACAACTCTACGCATACAAGTATGCCACCATCACAGGTACCAGAACGATTTTCAGCTATAACTTCCGACTCGATAATTTCTGGACTACGATCCCTCACCTGACATTAATAAATCTACCCTTGTCCATGGTCCGTGGAAGTTTGTAGTATCATCCTGTATTTCCATTATAAGTGATCATCAGAAAAATCAGAGCTACGTAATTAACAGAGAACGCATTTAGTAATGTTTCTCTGGCCGTCTTGTCACATTCACAACTACCAAAACCGTTACTTTCCCAACTGATTGTTGAACGATAATGTCTACCTCCGAAGACGGTGCCACTAAAGCGGAGTTACTACACACTGTTTACCGAAATTCCTTCACGAAAGACGACGAAGTAAATATTCCTGAATTCGGAGCAAGATCAACTGCCGACATGAGTAACTTACAAGTAGATATCCTCGGTGTAACGACGCAGCTTAAAAAACCTACGGAAGTTAAGGCTTCAGGTCCAGATTGTATACAAGTTCCTTTCAGAGTATGCTGATAGAATAGCTCCATACTGAGTAATCACACAAAACTGCACGCTCGTAGAAAAGATCCGTACCCAATGGCTGGAAAGTTGCACAAACCACATCAATACCCAAGAAAGGAAACAGCAGTAATCCGCTGAATTACATCCCTTATCACTAACGTCGATGTGCAGAAGGATTTTGGAACATATACTGAGCTTGAACGTTATAAAGTAGAAAACGATTTATTGGCAAATACCCATCATGGATTCAAAAAATATCGTTCTCTTGAAACACAACAAGCTCTTTATTCTCACGAAGTAATGAGTGCTATCGTCAGGGGACGTCTAATTCATTCCATATTTTTAGATATCCAGAAGGCTTTTGATATCGTTCCCCACTAGCGACTTCTAATTAAATTGCATGCCTGTGAAGTATCGTCTCAGTTGTGTGACTCGATTCGTGATATCCCGTCATAAAGGTCACAGTAGTAACTGACGGAAAAGTCATCGTGTAAAACAGAAGTAATGTCTGACGTTCCCCAAGGAAATGGTTACAGGCGCCCCGTTGTTTCTGATTTACATAAACGATTTAGGAGACAATGAGAGCAGCCTTCTTTGACTATTTTCAGATTATGCTGTCATGTAAATTCTTCATATGATCAGAACGAATTGCAAAATGATTTAGACAGGATACCTGTATGGTACAAAAAGAGGCAGTTGACTCTAATTCACGAAAAGTGTGAAGTCATCCACATGAGCACTAAAAAGAATCCTTTAAATGTCAGTTATACGATAAACAACACAAATCTAAAGGCTGTAAACTGCACTAAAATACCTAGCGATGACAGTTACGAATCATTTAAATTGGAACGATCGCATAGATAATGTGGGGAAAGCAAACGAAAGACCGCGATTTATTGGCAGAACACTTAGAAAATGTAACAGGTCTACACTGCGCTTGTCCGCTCCCTTTTGGAGTAATGCTGTACAGTGTGGGATCTGTATCAGATAGGACGGACGAAGGACAGCGAAAGAGTTCAAAGAACGGCAGCACGTTTTGTATTATCGCGGAAATAAGTGAGAGAGTGCCACGGATATGATACACGAATTGGGAGTGGCTGTTAGCAAAACAGAACCCTTATTTGCTACGACGGGATGAAATTTCAATCACGAACTCGGTCCTCAGAGTGTGGAAACATTTTGTTGGCGCCCACCTACATAGGGAGAAATAATCATCATAATAAAGTAAGAGAAACCAGAGATCCTACGGAAAGATTTAAGTGCTCGTTTTTCCCGCGTGCTGCTCGAAAGTGGACCGGTAGAGAAATAGCTTGAAGGTGGTTCGATGAATCCTGTGACACGCCCTTTATTGTCAATTGCAGAGTAATCATGTAGATGTAAACACTGTGACTGGGGAACTCGTTTGCTAGTGAAATGATGTTGTGAAACATATGTGCTGGATAAAGGATAGAACCAGCCACCTCCAGTTCACAGGCAATGTTTGTATCATGTGAGTTTTAAGGGTACAACATTAGATTCGTTCTAACAGCTTAGGTCCTGTCAGAAACTTTTGTCTAATTTATATACCGATTATATAAGTTTCTTTGCTAGCACTACTCCTTCATATAGCACTGGGGCTGTACGTTGATTGGTAGGTACCAGCACGACATGAAAGTAACGAAATAACCGCAGTTTTGAGACAAATCAGACTTAATTGTTTTATTTGCAATTCAGTCGAACACCGGTTACTCCCCTCCTCTCCAAATGTTTTTAAGAATCGAACTCCCACGTGTCAAACGTCTGATGCCTTACAAATGAGTTAACGAGCTACGAAAATGTATTTTATGTATATAGACTGAAGTGGCGAGTGAAAATTTGTACCAAGGCCAGGAATCGAACCCAGGTTTCTTACTTACTAGGCAGTTGCATTAGCCACTAAGCCACCATGGCACACCGATTCCCCCCCCCCCCCCCCCCCAAATGCTGACAACGAGTCGGACCTTTGCGCCCACTCGTATGGCCTATCACTGGAGAATATGCGTAACTGTAGCACCAGTCTTTCGCCGGCAGTAGAGGAAGGATTTATTACGCTTCGCAAACATTCTCCACGCTCAGCTGAACACAAAAGCACATTGCAGGACTGAAATATCTTCACCGGCGGCCAATACGGGTAACTGGTCGCGCGAGCTGCCAGGGAACAAGGAGTGGGGGGACCACGTGCAGTGCCGCCTTAGAGGGGTGGATGTTACGCAGTCCGTGGCGCAGCTGTTAGATCGAGTGCGCTCCACAACGTCTTACTTACATTACTTTATTATATAAGTAGAAAGGAAACAACTACAAAGACGCCGTTGTTAGTGGTTGCCTCACTATGCCAGTACAATGAGCTTATGAGGTAAACGGTACAGATTGCTTTATTTTACCGGAACAACAGTAGATACAGGCGCCTAGTAAATGCCGTGTTCCCTATCATCAGGAGGGCGTTGGATTACAGTTCCGCACTGCCGCCTAGTGAACAAAATAAGAGCGTTGCGGATGCGGAATGTCAGATGAACTGTGTGACTGAATCGAAGATTTCTAGCAAACAGAACACAGTATGTCATTCCGAACGGAGAGAAGTCCTCAGGCGTTGAAGTAACGTCGGAATTTCACCAGGCTTTTCGCGGTTGATGGTGTTGTATACAGAGAAGCCGCAACGCTTGAAAATTGTAGCGAAACGCAGGTAGATCGATGCTTGATGCGGGGGAGAGGGAACTGATCCTCAACAAATCTCACACAGAAATAGAAGTTTTCATTGGTCAGCTTTTAAAGAAACCTTTTACACGTCGTGGACGCGAATTGTTTCGTGTCACTGCATCTAAACATGTTTCTTTTGTACTCTCCCGCAGTGGTGCCACCCATTCGTAAAAACTATTATTCTTGTCACGTTCAGATTTATTTGATTTAGTTAGGAATGCGCTATTTAAACGTCGAATACGTGTGGCTTAAGGTAGCTGCGCTGTCAGCACGGCGGATCGCTAACCGAAAAGGCCCGCATTCGCCTCCCAGCTAGGCTGGAGATTTTCTGCGCTCAGGGACTGGGTGTTGTGCTGTCCTCACATTCGTATCGCCATAACTCACATTCCACTGTTCAGATGGTTGTATGGGCACATCCCGAAGTCAATAAATTAAGAGAAACAAAACAAATGTAATGTACTACGAATACGTAGAGAGACCCATTATCGTTTGATTACACAATTATAGAACGGTCACTGGAAGCAGTTACTTCCCTAAAACATCTAGGGATATGCGTGCGGAGCGATCTGAAAAGCAAAGCTCACGTAAGATTAAACGCAAGTAAGGCAGACGCCGAACAGAGATTCGTTAGAAGAAGCCTCATGAAATCAACAAAGGAAGGAGCTTACAAAACACTCGTTCGAGCAACACTTCAATATTGCTCGTCAGTATGCGATCCGTACCAGATAGGGCTCAAGGAGGAAATAGAGACGATCCAAAGAAGAGGAGCGCGTTTCGTTACAGGTTCGTTTAGTAAGCATAAACCAACTCCGGTGACAGGCGCTGGATTAGAGGCGTTTTACATCGCCGTTCGGTTTATTATTACATTATGTTCCTAGAAGGGTTCCTCACAAGTATTCTCGCGAAAAGACCATGACGAAAATCTAGAGAGATTCGAATGCACACGCAGGCTTACCGGCGATGTTTCTGCCCGCGAACTATTCGTAATGGGAGGAGGATAGGCTGAAACTGGCGGCGCTACAAAAAGTTCTCTCCGCCACACAACGCAAGGTAGCTAGCGGGTATAGATGTAGGTGTAGCTTATCTTAGTGGCACAAGAGAGAACGGTATGAAGTTGTTAAGATAGGTACATCTACATCTACATCAACATTTATACTCCGCAAGCCACCCAACGGTGTGTGGCGGAGGGCACTTTACGTGCCACTGTCATTACCTCCCTCTCCTGTTCCAGTCGCGTATGGTTCGCGGGAAAAACGACTGTCTGAAAGCCTCCGTGCGCGCTCTAATCTCTCTTATTTTACATTCGTGATCTCCTCGGGAGGTATAAGTAGGGGGAAGCAATATATTCGATACCTCATCCAGAAACGCACCCTCTCGAAACCTGGCGAGCAAGCTACACCGCGATGCAGTGCGCCTCTCTTGCAGAGTCTGCCGCTTGAGTTTGCTAAATATCTCCGTAACGCTATTACGGTTACCAAATAACCCTGTGACGAAACGCGCCGCTCTTCTTTGGATCTTCTCTATCTCCTCCGTCAACCCGATCTGGTACGGATCCCACACTGATGAGCAATACTCAAGTATAGGTCGAACGAGTGTTTTGTAAGCCACCTCCTTTGTTGATGGACTACATTTTCTAAGGACTCTCTCAATGAATCTCAACCTGGTACCCGCCTTACCAACAATTAATTTTATATGATCATTCCACTTCAAATCGTTCCGCACGCATACTCCCAGATATTTTACAGAAGTAACTGCTACCAGTGTTTGTTCCGCTATCATATAATCATACAATAAAGGATCCTTCTTTCTACGTATTCGCAATACATTACATTTGTCTATGTTAAGGGTCAGTTGCCACTCCCTGCACCAAGTGCCTATCCTCTGCAGATCATCCTGCATTTCGCTACAATTTTCTAATGCTGCAACTTCTCTGTATATTACAGCATAATCCGCGAAAAGCCGCATGGAAGTTCCGACACTATCTACTAGGTCATTTATATATATTGTGAAAAGCAATGGTTCCATAACACTCCCCTGTGGCACGCCAGAAGTTACTTTAACGTCTGTAGACGTCTCTCCATTCATAACAACATGCTGTGTTCTGTTTGCTAAAAACTCTTCAATCCAGCCACACAGCTGGTCTGATATTCCGTAGGCTCTTACTTTGTTTATCAGGTGACAGTGCGGAACTGTATCGAACGCCATCCGGAAGTCAAGAAAAATAGCATCTACCTGGGAGCCTGTATCTAATATTTTCTGGGTCTCATTACCAAATAAAGCGAGTTGGGTCTCACAAGATCGCTGTTTCCGGAATCCATGTTGATTCCTACGTAGTAGATTCTGGTTTCCAAAAACGACATGATACTCGAGCAAAAAACATGTTCTAAAATTCTACAACAGATCGACGTCAGAGGTATAGGTCTATAGTTTTGCGCATCTGCTCGACGACTCCTCTTGAAGACTGGGACTACCTGTGCTCTTTTCCAATCATTTGGAACCTTCCGTTCCTCTAGAGACTTGAGGACACGGCTGTTAGAAGGGGGGCAAGTTCTTTCGCGTACTCTGTGTAGAATCGAATTGGTATCCCGTCAGGTCCAGTGGACTTTCCTCTGTTGAGTGATTCCAGTTGCTTTGAACATCGTGCAAGGAAATAATAGAAAACGGTTTTTTTCTGGTCTATAACTGCCTCCCTACCACGGCGACCTAAATCCAGTCGAAGCGACTTGACCACAATGTAATAAAATAATTCTTCATGATAAATGATGACAGCCAAAACAGAAGGGTTGTGTAGTATTACGGTATACTGATAATTTTTACTTTCTGCATCGTCTGACTGCAACTGAATCAAACCTAATTTTTGTGCCATACACGTTTCGCCTTTATTTTCTGCAAGACTTCAGTGGCAGGTAGCGTGGAAGATTTTCTCCGTACTAAAATCTTGTAATAAAATAAATCTAAAAATCCTTCATTGAACATTTTGAAGCGCTCGACGCAAAGTCTCTTAAAAGATCGCCCGAAAGCGTGAGCACATGTTAAAAGTATTGAAAGTGGACATTGACGCTGCGGTGGTTTAACGTAGCAGGCTGAAAATAGTGGGGAGGAAAGGAAGTGTTCTGGACTGCAACGTGGCCATATCCAAGTCACCGAAGGTGAATTCTACCGATACGGAAACGGACGACCGACGAAACGGCAACTTAAAGAGTTAAGATTTATTGTAGAGTTTCAAACAGCGTCCGTTAAGAAGCATTGTCCGTAATTTGTTCGTTTGTTCTTACGAGTTGCAAGCATCCGACACCTATATTACTAAACCACTAACATCATCGAAAAATAATTGTACGTTGCCTATATAACAGCTTCCAGGAGCAACAAAAATTTAATTTTCGTAATTTCGCTGGCCGAATTTATGAACTTCAAATTCTGACACAGCCTACTCATTAAGAGGTATAATGTTACGTTGTAAGTTTAATACAGTAAGTCACATATTAGAGTTAGAAACTATGTACTCGTACATGCCTTGACACAATGCTGCTCACGACACACTAATTACCTAGATTATATTTATCTAGTATTTGAGAATGACGGCGCTTAGCAACTACCAACAAACTTTACATATAATTTCAAATCTTTTCGAAACTATTTCTCGCAGGCACTCGCCTCAAAGTAATGAAAGGAAATGAATTTTCACATTCTTCATTTTCGCTTTTCATACAGTAGGGCTTCAGCATCAGGCACGACGTACCAGTTTATTACTCCTTTACTACTAACTGTTCTCGCAACATGTTCTGCAGGCAGTATCCACAATACCATTGAATGTACCTTGTAAAATTATACTATTGTGCGACACATATATCAGAAGGTACGACGTCATAAGCAATGAGATGCGTCTAAAACTAGTTTTTTCTTAAAAAGGAGCAGAAATTACCCGAACTGTACTAATAGAGTGAACCTTATGAAATAAATTGGAATAACTCAGCGTATATATTCAATTTTTATAGGGCCGTCTTCCTCAGTTGCGTGTAATATTACGGCATGCTGATAATTGTTTTACTGCCTGTCGGATCTCTGGAACAGTTCTGAAGCGAATGCCACGAAGCGGTTCCTTCATCTTCGGAATCAAATCCTTAAAGAATGCGATGGGAAGATTACTGGTGCCCTCTTATGGCTTAGCCCCACGACACGCATCTAGTACTGTATAACATTGGAAGTGTAACTGGTCACCGTAACAACCATCCGTGATATGGAAGTCTTCTTTGGTGAGCTGCTGGTGCATGACGCTCTTACGTCGCTACGTGTACTTGTGCTTTTATCAGGATGTATGAAACGCACCTGTGTTCTCCAACTGATGTACTGCGACTTACAGGGGGTGGACAAAAATTTGGGAACCACCACAAACACGACACGTTATCATGCCTAATGCGCTTCAGGAATCTCGCTGACGTTCAAAACAGTTCCCAGTTGTCCCTGAATGGGTAAACACTCTGTGGCTTCCAAGAGAATACATACCGTTGCTCCTGCCAAACGATGGAAGTTCAGGTGACGATGGTGGATGTGGATCACGATCAGACACAAAAGCTCAACAGTATTCAGATCTGGTATCTTTGGAAATAAGGTGAGATGTGACAATTCATCCTGCACGATGCGTGCTGTGGGCACACAGTGCCTGTCTTCAAACATAGCATCGCAATTGCGGAACAAACAATGTACCATGGGATGGGCCTGATCGGTCAAAATGATAATCTAATCCTTGTGTAACGCCGGAAATGCATATCCTTCAATTTCCATCTATTGCACTAAAAATTTTTTTTCATTATTTTGTTACCTGAAGATATGACATTTCTGTGTCTTTATATATTGTAATTGTTTTACTGTATATATATATATATATATGCATTTATGTTGGTTTGTTTTGTGAATATTATTTGTATTTATACGCTGGGTCTGGCGTAGGGAAAACTATGCTATCGAACGAATACATCGATAGGTCGTGTGGAGAACAAAAGTGTTTAGGATCTTTGGTAGTGATAACTCTGTCGCGTGGAGCGCGAGCAGAGAGGGTCTGGCTGGGGTGGTGCAGTGGAGCAGGTGTGTTGTGTGAAGCTCCCGCGAGTTGCCACGCTTTCGGGGTTGGGCAGCATGTAATTGCGCTCGACTTGCGATAATAGTTTCTGACACGGTGTCGCGGACGGGAAGCATAGCTGGCGCACATCAACAGCCCGTTTCGTCTGGTGACCGTGTCGAGAAGAAGGCGCGCCAACATCCAGCTTCTGCAACAGCGACGGCCGACAATGAGTGACTGTCGCCACCTCCTCGATCGACGGCTTCAAACCTTCAATCAACCAACTAGGAAGACTGGAAGCACGTAAAGTTTTAGAACTGTATGGCAGACCTCAGCTTTTCAAACTTTTAAAATTGTTGCATCACAAAATTACAGCAACTTAGCATGATCCTTTGTTGCTCATTGTCCCAATTGCATTGCCAAGCAGGGTCCCTTCCTTTTCCGGAATGAACCCGAGTGTCGTTGAAATTCAAACGCCAGCATCATTCGATTTCACTGCTTTAATTTCAAAGTTCAGTTAAGGTATTCATAGCTGGCTACAATATTTAGATTACACAAGCACAAATTAAGAGTGCGAGTTTTGTTACCGTGTTTTAGCTTACCTGTGACTGCAGCTCAGCTTGGTACGTACTAAATTTTACTATTGTTAATTGTTCAGAATCATTTAATTCAAGTTCAAAGTTAAATCTCTTATTTCTAAATTGCGAAGATTCAAGTAGCTTTTGAAATGATTGTTGAGGTAGTCCAAGACTAACCGTATCTTACTGAATTTCGATGTGCTTCAGAAAGAAAGCTCACTATTAACTTCACTCACTAAATTAACTTTCGATTTTCAGGTTTTATTAATTCTTTTGCTAAATTAAGTCAGAGTGTAGCGAAATTCATTACTTCTGACAAACTTTCAGTTTTCACACTACACGTGTCAACCTTCAGTTGCCACGCTTCTAGTGCTAATTATATGTGTAATAACCTTTCTTTTTCAGTTACTATAGTAATTGTCCTTAGGACTGGCGACCGTAATCTCCCCCAAATCTCAAATATCTAATTACCGCTAGTTAATTGTTAACGTAACGGCCGCACATTTACTTTCTTTATTAACTTTACCCCTTTTCAAAATTAATTTCCACCAGTTTCATTTGCATTTTTCCTTTCATTTAGATGTAACCCTTTCCTCCCTCTTTACCGACAAATTGACTTCGGTGACGATTGCTTTTCCCAAATTTCCATTAGGTACACGCGGTTTAATTTTTCACTGTCATTAAGGTCGATAAGTGAGGGGGAGGTTACACTTGGCAATAATGCAGTCTTGCAAAGTAACCATGGGACCCACGGAATACAATGATATGGCTGCCTAAATCATCACCGAACCCCCGCCATGTTTCACTTTTGTGGCGTAAACTCTGCCAGAAGTTGTAAACAGTGTGAAACGACACTCATCTGTCTAAAAGTACTTTCTTTAATGGTTCCCTAGTCCAGATTTCATGGCTTCGACACCACGTTTCCCTGGTACGGACATTTGCATCACCGATTGGTTGTCGAATCCAGCTTGCCCTGCAATTTCCTGCTTATGGAGCTCCATTCGTGTAGTTTTAGTGCAAACACTGCTCGCGAGTGCGACATTCATCACTGCAGCGACTTTTGCAGCTATCGTCGTCTTATTTTCCACCACGATTCTCATCAACGACTGTCCATCACGATCACTCAACACATACTTTCTTTCGCGTTGTATCTTAGCGGATGATGCTTTTATCCGCTTTCCTTGTATGCGGTATAAATCTTCGATACGGTGCCTCTTGAAACAACGAACACATCGGCTCCCTTGTTTACGGAAGTACCAGCCGTACGAGCACCAAAAGTCGGCCAACTTTGCAAATCACTTAGCTCCGGCACTCACAACAACACAGGACACTATTCTGATCATGAATGACACTTACAATGTATTGAGGCCATTGCATAGGTGTCGTTTGTGGTCAAATACAATAGCGTAACCTGCAGGCTTTGCTAGCATCAGCGTTTATGTTCACGCATCCACTTCTCGTTGTGTTGCCATATTTTTGCACAATCCTTGTGTATCACTTACAAGGGAATGGTCAAACTTGTCATGCCGAAACATGTATTGCTTTTTTTAGCACTATTATTTCACTGTGCAAAAGGTCCGTATGCAGAATTGTAGCTGCTGACATGAACTGGAAGTCACCTAAAAAAAATCACGAACATGGCTGTGTTTCCTGCTTGGCGCTTGCAGTGACGGCTGGTCACCCCTGGAAATGGCGAGTCGCGAGCGTTGTGCGCATGGTCGGCAAGTGCGGCCGTCTTATCGCGGCGTTCACGAAAGAGGAATATCGCTTCACGGTTTTGGTGGAAAGGGGAAACGAATATTCGTTTCTGTGGCATGCGCGTCCTTTTAATTTCTGGTACGTATTTCGAAACATACCGTCCTGAAACTGGTTAGAGATGTGAAAAATGTTCTGTACATGTTCATCTATACTCCGCAAGCCACTTTACGGTGAACATTCAATCTCCCCTCCCAGGCGATGGTGAACCCTGTAAATGTTTTGCTGCTTGCCATGGAGATATGCCACAGACGCCAAATGAAGCAATCAACAGAAAACACGCGTGAAGACTATGTGTTGTGCGACATGGTTGTTAAACTTCTAGACGAGCATGTAAATGGCGCAGACATGTGGCTAGAAACAACTGAAACACTCGATATTGCAGACTGTGAATCTACAGACGACGAAGACACCGACGAAAGTAGCACTGGTGAAGACTCTTCGAGTGATAGTGCCACGTACCATCCGAAAGTAACACCAGCAACTACAATTACCTTATCAGACAAAGAAAAAGCGGTGACGTATTGGTTGAGCGAAAGTGGTAAGAAACGCCTATGTGTAAGTACTGTTCAAAATAAGTATCGGTTTGGCCGTTCTGAACGTGAATTGTTTAGATGGGAAAAGGAAGTCGGTGGACGACGTAAGAGTCGACTGGAAATTGCGACGGAGATAAATGCGCGACTTTTTGAGCTATTTACCGATGCCAGACAACAGTCATTTAATGTCAGCGATACAACTTTGCGTGATTCGGCGTTAGAGATTGCCAACGCGATAGGCGCTAAAGAATTTACAGCTTCTCAAAGTTCGATTAGTCGCTTCAAAAGATCACATAAAATTGTGGCAGTAAAAATAATAAAATTTGTATCGAGAAACAGGTCGGAAAATGAAGTGACACAAATCGAAATAATAGAAGCTTTTCTTACGAATTCAAAAAATAAGATCGCTAGTTTTAGTGAATCGTACGTGTACAATGCAGATCAGTCAGGTTTTCAAAAAGAAATGCGTGCGAAAAGAACACTGACATTCAAAGGGGAAAAACATATTGAGGCGATTGCGCAGTCCACGACTGCATTCACCCATTCATACATTATAATGCCCATAATTAGTCTGGATGGTTCATTGCTGCCTAAACTAGCCTTTATGTGTGTCTTCAAGAACCAACTGGACGTTTTGGACCACGTGTCAAAAGAACAATGTTCTACGCAAACAATCTTGTGGTAGACGCATCGAAGTCTGGAAAAATGGGAAATGAAAACGTTACACTTTTCATGCGTCATGCTTTTCTTCCGTTCTGTGGGAACAAATCTCTTCTCCTTCTAGATTCAGGTCACAAAAGGTCTGATTCATTAAAAGCTGTAGTTCGAGCCCACCCTGACAAAGAAGAAGAGGTACTTCAGATTCCACCAGACACGACGAACGTAATTCAACCTTTGGACACCGAATTTTTCCGTCAGTGGAAGGCATTTTACAGAAAACTAACAGAGGAAATTATTGTGTGCAGAACACTGCAATTTCCTGTGTATCACCATGACAATATTCTCAAGCTGCAATCAGTAGTACATTATCAATTTTCCTCCCCACGGTTTCAGAATTTGATTAAATATGCGTGGCACTCCTCGAAATATACTGATACTAGGCCTGATTCATTCCTAACGCCAGCCCAGTTTTGTCTACGGACATCTAACAACGTCTGTGTTTCGCAGGGCTGTCATATGTCATCTTTGCTTGTATGTTCTTGGTGCACAAAAAACCTATGTTTTGAACATTGTATCAATATTTCGCATTTTTGAGGTAATTACTAGAAATAAAATTTGGACGTGTTCTAAACCGTATATTTATTTGTGTCTATTTCATAGCTATTTGGAAAGAATGTTGTAAATAACATATCAGCCATATTTGTCAACGAATGTTTAATTATCATACGATCCCTTTCACTGGGGGAATCAGCTCTCTCACTGCTGTGGCAAGAGAGCGGCGATTAGCTAACACCACATTGTCCCTAGATTTCGTTGGTATAACGTAGCGAGAGAGGTCAGGGTTGTACAAGAGGCAGTTATAAGCGCGGAAACCATGCGACAATAATGTCTTACTTCATCAAATTGTTTACAGACTTCCAGTTCGTGTCAGCAGCTACAATTCTGCATACAGACTTTTTACAATGTTAACTCACAGTGGTAAAAAAAGCAACACAGGTTTCGACATGACAAGTCTGACCATTCCCTTGTTAGTAGCAGATTCTCCCAGCTGTGAGATATCCTCTGGCCAAATTAGGCATAAGCCGTAAATATCTTCACAATGTTGTATCAGCAAGCTATGCTAACAGGTCATTTCAGTCTGTCGGAAGGGGGATGTTGGTATGTCTTGTTTAATAAACTGATCTTATAGTAGTGTGCCGGCCACTGTGGCCGAGCGGTTCTAGGCACTTCAGTCTGGAACCGCGCTGCTGCTACGGTCGCAGGCTCGAATCCTGCTTCGGGCAGGATGTGTGTGATGTCCTTTGGTTAGTTAGCTTAAGTAGTTATAAGTCTAGGGGACTGATAACCTCAGATGTTAAGTCCCATAGTGCTTAGAGCTATTTCATAGTAGTGTACTCGCAAGTTGAGTGATAGACTCCAAGTGACCTTAAATAATAATGACGTTCACATTTCACTAAAGCATGCAGGCGTCTGAACTGTTCACGTTTTGGTTACCGACGCCACAAGACTTAAAATTAGAGATCTTCGTTGCAAAAACGAAGGCTCGCGCTATACACGTTTGCCCCGTCGTAATACAGTAGCGTTATTACAGGCTCAGGGCAATGTAACACAAGAGTCGGCCATACGAAGTCAGTGGGAAAATAGAGACACATATTACCCAATAGACGTTATTTTCTACGTTAGGTGCACTGTATTACGTGACCGCGTGGAGAGTATCTGGATATTGAAATTAGCAATATCAGAGAATATGATGTTTACTGCATTTGTCTGGTCAGTGAGCACCTCACAGCTGTCAAAAACTGCTTCTAAGTAATGTAAGGCGTAGTACATCACGTGCACTTTGCACATGCGTTTCATACAGACAGATGAAAGCACAAGTGAACCATAGTAAAACTTCCATCTCATTGACAGTTGTTACGGTGAGCTCCCGCGCACAGCCCATAATATCGCTCTTAAAACGAGACAGTTGCTTTGTTAAAAACAGATGACAATTATAAAGATGAGTGCTACGTATGGACTTAAGAAAGTACCATGTAAATTAGACAGTTCGCTCCATTCTAAGACCATTGTGCAACAAACGTGGCACATCGTCAGAAGAGAGTATGAGTTACAGATTCACGGCGAAATTCTGGTGCTTTGTGGGCCAGATGCGATGCCTCGTCCAGTGGTAGTGAAACAGTGTCAACAATTTGACCAAAACACGAAGGTATTAATGCTAGATATCTTGTTCCGGTAAAATTGTATAGGAATAATCCTATAAACTTATTAAATAGTATTATAATAAGAATTGAGACAAAGAGGAATGACATTTAGCTGCTATTGGGCATTAATTTACATCAATGGTTTTCTATTCCAGTCTCCTATTGTTCGTGGAAAGAAAGATTCTCGGTATGCCTCTGTGTGGGCTCTAATCTCTGATTTTATCCTCATGGTCTCTTCGCGAGATATACGTAGGAGGGAGCAATATACTGCTTGACTCCTCGGTGAAGGTATGCTCTCGAAACTTTAACAAAAGCCCGTACCGAGCTACTGAGCGTCTCTCCTGCAGAGTCTGCCACTGCAATTTATCCTATCATCTCCGTAACGCTTTCGCGATTACTAAATCATCCTGTAACGAAGTGCGCTGCTCCGTGTTGGATATTATCTATCTCATCTACGGATCCCACACTGGTGAGCAATATTCAAGCAGTGAACGAACAAGTGTACTGTAACCTACTTCCTTTGTTTTCGGATTCCATTTCCTTAGGATTCTTCCAATGACTCTCAGTCTGGCATCTGCTTTACCGACGATCAACTTTATATGGTCATTCCATTTTAAGTCACTCCTAATGCCTACTCCCAGATAATTTAGGGAATTAACAGCTTCCAGTCGCTGACCTGCTACATTGTAGCTACAATTTCAGTACAATATTCCATTGTTACAACCTCTCGATATACTACAGCATCATCCGCAAAAAGCCTCAGTGAACTTCCGATGTCATCCACAACGTCATTTATGTATATTGTGAATAGCAACGGTCCTACGACACTCCCCTGCGGCACACCTGAAATCGCTCTTACTTCGGAAGACTTCTCTCTATAGAGGAAGACATGCTGCGTTCTTGTCCCTAGGAACTCTTCAATCCAATCACACAATTGGTCTGATAGTCCACGTGCTCTTACTTTGTTCATTAATTCCTACAGAGTAGATTTCTAGTCTCCAGAAAAGTCATTATACTCGAACATAATACGTGTTCCAAAATTCTACAACTGATCGACGTTAGATATATAGGTCTATAGTTCTGCACATCTGTTCGACGTCCCTTCTGGAAAACGGGGATGACCTGTGCCCTTTTCCAATCCTTTGGAACGCTACGCTCTTCTAGAGACCTACGGTACACCACTGCAAGAAGGGGGCAAGTTCCTTCGCGTACTCTGTGTAAAATGGAACTGGTATCCCATCAGGTCCAGCGGCCTTTCCTCTTTTGAGCGATTTTAATTGTTTCTCTTTCCCTCTGTCGTCTATTTCGATATCTACCATTTTGTCACCTGCGCGACAATCGAGAGAAGGAGATACTCGGAACCACTAAGCAATTCGGACATAGTGGTCATCGCAAGTGCAAGTACCCTAGAACGCCTCCCGTCAGATCAGAATTGTCAACTTATCCACACACTGCTACGTAGTGCTCTTCCCACCAGCCTCATTACTCGTGGCGTTTCGCTGATTCCCGTAAGTCATCTTCGAAAGAACAGACACCATATATACAATAAAGGCGAGGCAGTCCAATGATCCTTTCAGTGCAGACGCACAACACGGACAGAAATCGGCGAAACCCTACTAGTAAAGTGAGTAATGGGCTGGGGCACTACGTCACTAGTGTGTGGATAAGTTGAGCATTTAGGCCTGACGGGACGCTTGCTAGAATAATCCGTGCACTTGCGATGTCCACTGTGTCCGAATGGCTTCGTGGTCAGTGTATCTGCCTCGTGAGCGGAGGACCCGGGATCGAATCCCGATGCGTCACAAATATTCCACTTTACCCACTGATGTAAATCAGTGCCCACTAACAGCTAAATGTCATTAATTCCTTTGTGTCTTGATTCATAATTGGTGCAGTCTCGAGATGGTGTCTGTTCTTTCGGACGTACAGGGTTATTACAAATGATTGAAGCGATTTCACACCTCTACAATAACTTTATTATTTGAGATATTTTCACAATGCTTTGCACATACATACAAAAACTCAAAAAGTTTTTTTAGGCAATCACAAATGTTCGATATGTGCCCCTTTAGTGATTCGGCAGACATCAAGCCGATAATCAAATCAAGTTCCTCCCACACTCGGCGCAGCATGTCCCCATCAATGAGTTCGAAAGCATCGTTGATGCGAGCTCGCAGTTCTGGCACGTTTCTTGGTAGAGGAGGTTTAAACACTGAATCTTTCACATAACCCCACAGAAAGAAATCGCATGAGGTTAAGTCGGGAGACCGTGGAGGCCATGACATGAATTGCTGATCAAGATCTCCACCACGACCGATCCATCGGTTTTCCAATCTCCTGTTTAAGAAATGCCGAACATCATGATTGAAGTGCGGTGGAGCACCATCCTGTTGAAAGATGAGGTCGGCGCTGTCGGTTTCCAGTTGTAGCATGAGCCAATTTCCCGCTGGCTACGCGTGAAACGCCCGCACGCGTTCAACCGTTTCTTCGCTCACTGCAGGCCGACCCGTTGATTTCCCCTTACAGAGGCATCCAGAAGCTTTAAATTGCGCATACCATCGCCGAATGGAGTTAGCAGTTGGTGGATCTTTGTTGAACTTCGTCCTGAAGTATCGTTGCACTGTTATGACTGACTGATATGAGTGCATTTCAAGCACGACATACGCTTTCTCGGCTCCTGTCGCCATTTTGTCTCACTGCGCTCTCGAGCGCTCTGGCGGCAGAAACCTGAAGTGCGGCTTCAGCCGAACAAAACTTTATGAGTTTTTCTACGTATCTGTAGTGTGTCGTGACCATATGTCAATGAATGGAGCTACAGTGAATTTATGAAATCGCTTCAATCATTTGTAATAGCCCTGTATGTAATTCGACAAAGGCCGCAACGTGGTAGGTGCTGGTCGGAAAGAAAGAACACCAACATCCACCACAGATATCTGGGTGGGAGAGAGGAAGAGACAGAGATGAGAGTATGGCATCGTTGGCAGGGAGGCTCCGTCCGGGGAAGTTCTCCCGCCAAGTGCAAGTCTTATTCCAGTCGAAGCCACATTGGGCGACTTGAGCACAGGTGATGAGGATGAAATAATCATGAGGACAAAACAACACCCAGTCCTTGAGGAAACCTCCAACCCGACCGGGAATCGAAACCGGGCCCGCTGCTCGGGAGGTAACCACGTTACCACCCAGCTAAGCAGGTGGACGGAAGGAAGAGATTTTCCACAGATGAGGACGTTCACGCAGATTCTCCAATGATTTTGTCACAACTAAGGAACGAATTTCAATCATCGAGCAGCTGAAAGTTCAAAAATGGTTCAAATGGCTCTGAGCACTATGGAACTTAACATCTGAGGCCATCAGTCCCCTAGAACTTAGAACTACTTAAAGCGAACGAACCTAAGGACATCACACACATCCATGCCCGAGGCAGGATTCGAACCTGCGACCGTAGCGGCTGAAAGTTCCATAAAACGTTCCAACCGATGTTTAAGGAAATTTGAGACTATGTTCAAAAACTGTAGCCTGTATCTGTGTCACTCTGAAGTGTAGTGCAGCATTCAATAAAAAAGTTACTTGCCCTGCCATAATAATGTATAACGAACTTTCTGAAGTGGCACATAGAAACGACGATTAACACCACACAAAAATTAAATGCTATTCTCCGGGGCGAAAGTCGGTAGCGCACGTTAGTGGGATTGCGTTAGATACGGCGATAGGCACTTCGAACCCTGGTAGTGAAAGAAATTTTCACCATCATTATGTAGCCGGCAGAATAAGATGCTGGGATACAGTTACTAATATTCGGACAAACGCTGGAACAGAAACAGAGATAAAACATTTATGAAAAACTCGCAACAAAGAAGCGGCAGACTATTAGGATGTATCCAAAGTCATTCAGAATTTATCAGGTATCCAGTGAAGATATGATTAGGTCGAGTGACGTGTCTTAAAAATTATAGGTGAGAGGTTAGACCGGTCGGTCATCATCGGTTGAAGACGGCGCACACGTTGCGTACGCAGACACGGAGTAGTTGAGAAGCGCGGCGCCGGCCGCTGTGGCCGAGCGATTCTAGGCGCTTCAGTCCTGACCCGCGCTGCTGCTACGGTCGCAGGTTCGAATCCTGCCCAGGGCATGCATGTGTGTGATGTCCTTAGGTTAGTTAGGTTTAAGTAGTCTAGGGGACTGATGACCTCAGATATTAAGTCCCATAGTGCTTAGAGCCATTTGAATAATTGACAAGTGCAGCGAAAGTAAGGACCTGAAGACTGTCGCAACTTTTATCCAAGACTGCTCACGTTGTTAATTATTTTTGGGTTCATACGTGTGTTTTCTCGGCCAGATGTTAACAGGAACTCACTACAACTATAAGCGCTTCCGATTTCTATTTCGCGAGCATCCTTAAATGTCGACTGTTATCGCGCTTCACTCAGAATGGTAGACACGTTCCTGTTTTACTTAAATAACATATTGAAACAGCGTACCGCAACATTAAGCGGCTTTTTGTTTTACGAATGCGTTATTTATATTTCTAAACCATATTCCGCCTTGGTTTCTGCAAAAATATTATGTTAGCGCATAAGTTCGTAGCGTTTTTCCGTTAGTTTAATAAACACAACAGCTACACATAACAGAGACTTTAGTCATCAATAATATATTCTTCTTCACTATTTACAAAAGTCTACTGTTAATCGGGGTAATTTTTCGAGTGCGTGACTGTAGAAATGACGAGCTTTTTAGGCGAAGAACTCGTCGTGGCATGTTCGTAGCACATTTGCATCCGGAAAGGGAATTCCTTGAAGGTTTTTCGATAGAGAGCGGAAAAGATGAATATCTGAGGGCTCGAGATGAGGTTAATAAGGGGCTGCGGAACTACTTCCTAACTCAGCTCCTATGTAGTCTTTTTTGTCAGTCTATCAGAATGCGAGCGGGCGTTATTGCGGAGTAACATCAATGCACGCACTCTTCCTCGTCGTTGTTCTTGGTTGTTCTTGGACTGCGTCTGCAAAACGACTCAGTTATTGACAATAAATGTCGGCAGTGATGGTTACACCTCCAGGGAGCAGTTCATAGTACACTGCACAGTCCCTGTTCCACCAATTGCATAACAATGGCTCTGAGCACTGTGGGACTTAACATCTTAGGTCATCAGTCCCCTAGAACTTAGAACTACTTAAACCGAACGAACCTAAGGACATCACACACATCCATGCCCGAGGCAGGATTCGAACCTGCGACCGTAGCAGTCGCGCGGTTCCGGACTGAGCGCCTAGAACCGCGAGACCACCGCGGCCGGCAATTGCATAACATATCAGTTTTCGACAAAGTAGCACCTAACATTATCTTTAGCGTATGCGCGCCAAGTCTTTGTACGAGGAAAAAAAGGCTACGAACTTATGCACCAACCTAATAGAATATGTACTTGCAGTTAATTTTTGTTTCCACCTTGCTGATGATTTTCACTGATTTTGTTTCATATGAGGTAGGTAACGTAATTTCAAAGTATTTTTCCTGTACTCACAAAAATTACAAAAATATACCGTCAGTATGGACAACACTCTCAAAGGATAGCACAAAACTTATTAGCAATATACGCTCATATGAAACACATAATATGTAAGCTATGTGAGTATATGTGAAATAAAATTAGATCTTAAATTGTGAATAACTAACGACATGCACCGGCTTCGACCGGTCTACAGCCAGACTGTTTGTTGCAGTGGTACTAAATCACATACAAAGCCTGCCACGTGACTCTGTCTGTTAGTGAAAACCGTATCAAAATCCGTACAGTACTTCCTGAAATTAGTCTTCCCATACAGAGAGAAAACCGCAGAGGGAGACTTTAATTCACGATAGTTTTGTCAGTTTGCACGAAATATTTATAAATTATACGCACAAACCTTCCTCATTAATCAGTCTGTCTAATAGTGAAAACCCTATCACACAAAACGAAGTGGCGGACTTCAATTTGCATAGATGATTTCATAAAACAAGAAGTCTTGTACCCTTACAGAATACTCACTGAATATCCTGTTTAGGAAAAAAAAAGCAAAGAGAATCTGCGTTAGAATTTTTTACTATGTTGTATTGTACAAAAAGGAAGGAAAATTATAGTTCCGTTGATGACGAGGTCATTGCGCAGTAGTACAAATTCCGACTGTGAGGAGCGAAATGGAATGTGTCCTTTTCGTACGAACCATCGCGGTATTTGCCTCGAACCATATACGGCATCCACAGGAAACGTAAATCCGAGTGGCCAGATGGGTATGTGAACTGTTGTCCTCCGTAATATTTCTTTTCTGCAGTAGCCATTTCAATCGCTTCCTCGCGTACATAGGAGGTTGTTCCCTTACAAACTGACATACAGTTCACAAAGATTCCGCCAAAAGTGTCCTTGCAGATGGACTTGTCTTTTTGTGTCTGTACCAGACGGATGCAAGCTGGCAGTTGCGAACAATACCCTACAGAGTGCAGCAGTCGGCGACCGTGGTTTCTGGAAGCGGCAACGCGCGAAGACGGGGGGGGCTGTCCGCTGCGACACGTACCATCTTTGCTGAGGCGCGTCCTCTGCTGCGTCTGGATGTGGACTGAATGCGCGGTGCATCCAGTCGTGCACACCTCGCGCCTAATTTTATCCCCGGGACACGTATTATGTGTGATGTATGGCTGGCACGAGAAAACACCATCCGCAGACAATTATGGAAGTGACACATGGCGCAAGCCACGTGTGCCGTGTTGCGCGATATCTGACGTTTTTCCTGCGGGACGCCCCGCTTTACCACACCCCGGCAACACGCCAACACACACACACACACACACAGGCACACAGTTTCGTCACTCGCTTCGTCTCCGCTTTTGCGACACTCCTTAGTCACTAGCAAATTGTCTTTCCACCTGACGACAACAAATGAAGAACTTACACAGGCTAGGAAAACTATTTTAGTGGAAGACGTAACCTTCTTATATAGCAAATTTTTTTTATTATATCGTTCAGCCTGAACTCATAAGCGGTTTTGCCTTCTTAGCAAGACATCATCTATTAAAAAGAAAGAAAGTAAAATAAGATATGCCCGCATCTCGTGGTCGTGCGGTAGCGTTCTCGCTTCCCACGCCCGGGTTCCCGCGTTCGATTCCCGGCGGGGTCTGGGATTTTCTCTGCCTCGTGATGGCTGGGTGTTGTGTGCTGTCCTTAGGTTAGTTAGGTTTGAGTAGTTCTAAGTTCTAGGGGACTTATGACCACAGCAGTTGAGTCCCATAGTGCTCAGAGCCATTTGAACCATTTTTTTTAAAATAAGATAGTTAAATAGTAGAAAACTGTATTATGAAATCAAAGTAGCTCTTGTACAAAGCTAAGACCACGAGTACGCTGTACAGAAACTTGTCAATTGAGCAAGCTCGGGGAACCGTTCACAAAGTAAAAATGCCTGCACGCTGGTTATTGGAAAAGTATGAAGCTGCAGAGACGTCTACGGAATAGTATAAAGTTACGTGACTAATTTCAGCCTTCAGTTCCAACAATCAGAACCCATATATTTTTACGCAGTGAGAGGTTCCCCTGCCTTCTATGTACCTTATTCACATGTGTGTGGTTGTATACAGGAGATACTTTGAGTTCGTAATTTAATTCGCTAGTAATTTACAGCCTCTCCTTTCTTTCATTATTTTTAAATGGTTGTAAATTTCGTAAGCCACGAGGTGGGTCCAGCCGCGGGAAAGAGAGGGTGTTTCTGCTCTGCGCATTTTGGTCCCTTCCTTGTTTTTATGAGAGTTGTGCCGTATGTGTATTTGTAGAGGGTACATCTACATCTACATCTACATCTACATGGATACTCTGCAAATCACATTCAAGTGCCTGGCAGAGGGTTCATCGAACCACCTTCACAATTCTCTATTATTCCAATCTCGCATAGCGCGGGGAAAGAATGAACACCTATATCTTTCCGTACGTGCTCTGATTTCCCTCATTTTATCGTGGTGATCCCTCCTCCCTATGTAGGTCGGTGTCAACAAAATATTTTTGCATTCGGAGGAGAAAGTTGGTGATTGGAAATTCGTGAGAAGATTCCGTCGCAACGACAAACACCTTTCTTTTGATGATTTCCAGCCCAAATCCTGTAATTTGTCTCTGACACTCTCTCTCATATTTCGCGATAGTATAAAACGTGCTGCCTTTCTGTGAACTTTTTCGGTCTACTCTGTCAGTCTTATCTGGTAAGGATCCCACACCGCGCAGCAGTATTCTAAAAGAGGACGGACAAGCGTAGTGTAGGCAGCCTCCT
Organism: Schistocerca cancellata; assembly: GCF_023864275.1. Lineage (NCBI taxonomy): Eukaryota > Metazoa > Arthropoda > Insecta > Orthoptera > Acrididae > Schistocerca > Schistocerca cancellata. The sequence goes on along the minus strand of NC_064628.1, from coordinate 6,038,316 downwards.
TAGTAGGTCTGTTACATTTTCTAAGTGTCCTGCCAATAAAACGCAGTCTTTGGTTAGCCTTCCCCACAACATTTTCTGTGTGTTCCTTCCAACTTAAGTTGTTCGTAATTGTAATACCTAGGTATTTAGTTGAATTTACGGCTTTTTTTAGATTAGACTGATTCATCGTGGAACTGATGTTCAACGAGTTCCTTTTAGCACTCATGTCGATGACCTCACACTTTTCGTTATTTACGGACAACTGCCACTTTTCGCACCATTCAAATATCTTTTCTAAATCGTTTTGCAGTTTGTTTTGATATTCTGATGATTTTATTAGTCGATAAACGACAGCGTCATCTACAAACAACCGAAGACGCCTGCTCAGATTGTCTCCAAAATCGATTATATAGATAAGGAACAGCAAAGTGCCTGTAACACGACCTTGTGAAACGCCAGAAATCACTTATGTTTTACTCGATGACTTTCCGTCAGTTACTATGAACTGTGAACTCTCTGACAAGTCCAGTCACACAACAGAGACGATATTCCATAAGCACGCAATTTCAATATCAGTCACTTGTGTAGTACAGTGTCAAAAGCCTTCCGGGAATCCAGAAATACCGAATCGATCGGAAATCCCTTGTCAATAGCACTCAACACTTCATCTGAATAAAAAGCTTGTTGTGTTTCACAGGAACAATGTTTTCTAAACCCATGCTGACTGTGTGTCAATAGACCGTTTTCTTCGAGGTAATTCATAATGTTCGAACACAATATATGTTCCAAAATCCTGCTGCATATCGACGTTAACGATATGGATCTGTAATTTAGTGGATTACTCCTACTAGCTTTCTTGCATATTGATGTGACCTGTGCAACTTTCCAGTCTTTGGGTACGGATCTTCCGTCGAGCGAACGGTTGTATATGATTGTGAAGTATGGAGCTAATACATCAGCACACTCCGAAAAGAACCTAATTGGTATACAGGCTGGACCAAAAGACTTGATTTTATTAAGTGATTTAAGTTGATTCACTACTTGCACGATATTTACTTCGACGTTACTCATGTTGGCAGCTGTTCTCAATTCGAATTTTGGAATATTTACTTCGTCTTCTTTTGTGAAGGCATTTCGTAAGGCTGTGCTTAGTAACTCTGCTTTGGCAGCACTGTCTTCGATTGCATCTTCATTACTATCGCGCAGGGAAGTCATTGATTGTTTTCTGCCGCTAACATACTTCAAATACGACCCGAATCCCTTTGGATTTTCTGCCAGGTTTCGAGACAAAGATTAGTTGTGGAAACTATTATAGGAATCTCGTATTGAAGTCCGCACTAAATTTCCAGCTTCTGTAAAAGATCGCCAATCTTGGGGATTTTGTATCTGTTTAAATTTGGCATGTTTGTTTCGTTGTTTCTGCAACAGTGTTCTGACCCGTATTGTGTACCAAGGAGGATCAGATCCGTCGTTTGTTATTTGGTATAAATCTCTCAATTTCTGCCGATGCTATTTCTTTGAATTTAAGCCACATCTGCTCTACACTTATATTATTAATTTGGAATGAGTGGAGATTGTCTCTCAGGAAGGCGTCAAGTGAATTTTTATCTGCTTTTTTGAATAGGTATATTTTTCGCTTATTTTTCGGCGATTTGGGGATTGCAATGTTCAATCTCGCTACGAAAACTCTGTGTTCACTAATCCCTGAATCGGTTTTGATGCTCGTTATTAACTCAGGATTATTTGTTACTAAGAGCTCAAGTGTGTTTTTGTTGTGAATTGGCAGGAGCCAATTCACGGAGTTTGGAGGAAGCCGAAAGGCACGCGTTCACGCTCACGCAGACTGGCGTGAGGTCTGGAACAGGACAATGTAATTAATATAGCCAATAAGGTACGTTGCTGCTGGAATACTTAACTTTAATCCATAATTGGTGTACATCGCTCTTGACGGTACATTAATAACAATCTCAATATAAACTGGTAATGGCGCCTTGCTAGGTCGTAGCAAATGACGTAGCTGAAGGCTATGCTAACTATCGTCTCGGCAAATGAGAGCGTGTTTGTCAGTGAACCATCGCTAGCAAAGTCGGCTGTACAACTGGGGCGAGTGCTAGGACGTCTCTCTAGACCTGCTGTGTGGCGGCGCTCGGTCTGCAGTCACTGACAGTGGCGACACGCGGGTCCGAGGTATACCAGCGGACCGCGGCCGATTTAAAGGCTACCACGTAGCAAGTGTGGTGTCTGGCGGTGACACCACAGTTTTCACAACTGTTTACTATTCGCGTGGGGTCATGAACTAACTGCTCGAAATAATTGCGTTAAGAACAATTTCGGATGATATTTTATGCATACCTTCGGAATTAAACATGTATTTTCGCCAACATATCGAGAGTAAATTAAAGTCACCACCAACTGTTACCGTATGAGTCGGGTACGTGTTTGAAATCAAACTCACGTTCTCTTTGAACTTTTCAGCAACTTTATCAACTAGTCTAAATGGACGCATCTATTCACTGAGGTGATAAAACTTATGGGATAGCGATATGCACATACAGGGTGTTACAAAAAGGTACGGCCAAACTTTCAGGAAACATTCCTCACACACAAATAAAGGAAAGATGTTACGTGGACATGTGTCCGGAAACGCTTCTTTTCCATGTTAGAGCTCATTTTAGTTTCGTCAGTATGTACCGTACTTCCTCGATTCACCGCCACATTGTAAATTTTCACAATCAACATGTGTGGGCTGACGAGAATCCGCACGCAATTGTGCAATCACGTCATCAACACAGATTTTCTGTGAACGTTTGGGCAGGCATTGTTGGTGATGTCTTGATTGGGCCCCATGTTCTTCCACCTACGCTCAATGGAGCACGTTATCATGATTTCATACGGGATACTCTACCTGTGCTGCTAGAACATGTGCCTTTACAAGTACGACACAACATGTGGTTCATGCACGATGGAGCTCCTGCACATTTCAGTAGAAGTGTTCGTACGCTTCTCAACAACAGATTCGGTGACGATGGATTGGTAGAGGCGGACCAATTCCATGGTCTCCACGCTCTCCTGACCTCAACCCTCTTGACTTTCATTTATGGGGTCATTTGAAAGCTCTTGTCTACGCAACCCCGGTACCAAATGTAAAGACTCTTCTTGCTCGTATTGTGGACGGCTGTGATACAATACGCCATTCTCCAGGGCTGCATCAGCGCATCTGGGATTCCATGCGACGGAGCCTGGATGCATGTATCGTCGCTAACGGAGGACAGTTTGAACATTTCCTGCAACAAAGTGTTTGAAGTCACGCTGGTACGTTCTGTTGCTGTGTGTTTCCATTCCATGATTAATGTGATTTGAAGAGAAGTAATAAAATGAGCTCTAACATGGAAAGTAAGCGTTTCCGGACACATGTTAACATAACATATTTTCTTTCTTTGTGTGTGAGGAATGTTTCCTGAAAGTTTGGCCGTACCTTTTTGTAGCACCCTGTATACAGGTGGCGGTAGTATCTCGTACACAAGGTATAAAAGTATAGTGGATTGGCGGAGCTGATAATTTGTAGTCACGTGATACGTGCGACAAGGTTTCCGACGTGATTACGGCCGCACGAGGGTAATGAACAGACTTTTAACTCGGAGTGGTAGTTGGAGCTAGAAGCATGGGACATTGTATTTCTGAAATCGTTAGGGAATTTAATATCCCGAGATCCACAGTGTCAAGAAGAGTTGCCGAGAATACCGTATTTCAGGCATTAACTCTCACCATGGATAACCCAGTGTCCGGCGGCCTTCTCTTATCGACCAAGAGCAGCAGCGTTTGCGTAGAGTTGTCACTGCTAAAAGATAAGCGTGAAATAACAACAGAAATCAGTGTGGGACGTACGACAATTATATGCGTTAGGACAGTGCGGCGTAATTTGACGTTAATGGGCTACGGCAGCAGACAGTTGACACAAATGACCCTGCTAACAGCGCAACATCGCCTGCGGAGCCTCTCCTAGGCTCGGGACCGTATCAGTTGGACCCTAGGCGAGTGGAAAACTGTGGCCTGCTCAGACGGGTCCCGATTTTAATTGGTAAGAGCTTGTGGTAGGGTTTGAGTTTGCTGCGAATCCCTACTGTCAACAAAGCGCTGTGCAAGCAGTGCCATAACGGCGTGGGTTGTTTTTACATGGAAGGGACTGAGTAATCTGGTCCAGCTGAACCGATCCTTGAGTCAAAATGGTTATTGTTGTGACTTGGCAAGACAGCCAAGTCACTATGCGAGGATGCCGAAATGCACGCTATAAGCTCACGCAGGCTGGCGTGAGGTCTGGAACAGGTCAGAGAAATAAGACTAGCCAAACAAGAGTAACTGGTAGAATACTTAACTTCAATCCACAATTGGTCAACATCGCTCTTGTTGATACATTATATAATCTCAATATAAACTGGTCATGGCGCCTTGCTGGGTCGTAGCAAATGACGTAGCTGAAGGCTAGGCTAACTATCGTCTCGGCAAATGAGAGCGTATTTTGTCAGTGAACCATCGCTAGCAAAGTCGGTTGTACAACTGGGGCGAGTGCTAGGAAGTGTCTCTAGACCTGCCGTGTGGCGGCGCTCGGTCTGCAATCACTGACAGTGGCGACACGCGGGTCCGACGTATACTAACGGACCGCGGCCGATTTAAAGGCTACCACCCAGCAAGTGTGGTGTCTGGCGGTGACACCACAGTTATGTTCGGCTACTTCGAGATCATTTGCAGCCATTCGCGGACATCATGTTCCCAAACGATGACGGACTTTTTATAGAAGATAATGCGGCATGTCCATGAGCCACAGTTGTTTGCGATTGGCTTGAAGAACATTCTGGACAATCCGGACGAATGGTTTGGCCACTAAGATCGCCTGATGTGTGTTCAGTCGAACATTTCTGGGGAAAAATCATGCACCGGCAATACTTTCGCATTTATGGGCGGCTATAGCGGCAGCATGGCTTAAAATATGCGCAGGGGACTTCCAACGACCTATTGAGAGTCCATGCCACGTCGAGTTTCCTGCACTATGCTGCGCAAAAGAATGTCCGACACAATATTAGGAGGTATCCCATGACTTTTGTCACCTCATTGTAGTGTAATGTTTGTGTTACATGATGATGATGATGATGATGATAATGAACCCGGTGCCAGCACTTAGTTCAATCCTCTCGAGTAGCACCATGGTGGTCGCCAGGGCCGGCCGGGGAGGCCGAGCGGTTCTAGGCGCTACAATCTGCAACCGCGCGACCGCTACGGTCGCAGGTTCGAATCCTGACTCGGACATGGATGTGTGTGATGTCCTTAGGTTAGTTAGGTTTAAGTAGTTCTAAGTTCTAGGGGACTGATGAGCACAGATGTTAAGTCCCATAGTGCTCAGAGCCATTTGAACCATTTTTTGTCGCCGAGCTTAGGGTCCCCCGTTCGACTTCATGACCCGCTTCGGAGAGGCTTGGAATTTCATCCAGGACACTGGCGCAAAGTCTGAGGATCAGAAGCCTTACGTCACCACATCTCCTCCCCATGCAGGCCAAATACTGACAGCGAAAATTTCATCCGCCATCAGGTATCGAACCGGCATACCTTCGAGTCGAGCGCCACCAGACGGACGTGTCGTGGAGACCTAGACTGCGGAGGGGGTATGGAGTCGCTTTTGAAATATTCAAGCCGATATGTTTGAAGTAAATAACAAAAGGACTCTGAATAATATTATATGGACATAAACGACAAATTAATTATGAATATGTATTAAATTAGCTTCAAAGAAAGAGTATATCGATTGCAGTGTTATAAAAAGACATTATTTATATTAGATGAGATCGTTGTGCATAACGTTCTCCAAAGTAACATTATTATCGTTGTCATTACATATAAGAGAAAAAAGATATTTAAAATCACTTCGAGTCAGATCATTTCTTCTGCTGTATGTAAGGTACGATTGCTATTGTAAAGCGGTAGCTTTTGTTCTATTTGTTCTCGTACGTAGCGAATAATTCAAGTGCGTATTCTGTGCTCTGTGGAAATATATTTACAAAAAGTGAGTGCATTGTGTTACTTAAAGAACCCATGCAAACAATTCTTCCTGAATTAATAATTGCAAGAAGTTATGTAGCATTTTTTTCAGTTTCTGCGAAGCGAGCAGCGGTGATCTTTGACTGGCAACAATTGGCCGCCATTACGCGGCGCATTTAAATTTATTTTTCTGTGTAACATATCACCACAGCCGGAGCAGAAAGAATCATTTCAAGTTATTCAATTAACTAAAGTGCAAAGCTTCACTAATTTTATTTCGTCAAAAAATGCGTACTTTCAAAGATACGATTTATTCTAGGTCAGTGAACGTAGCTTGCATTACATTTCGCCGAAAGCATTTGAAATAATTTGTAGGGAGTCTGGCGCTCATTTGAAACATAATTTAATATTTATCTTTGGCTACCTACAAATCAAAATAAATAAATATATATATATATTCCTTTCTTGTGTTTCAGTTAATAATAATTATAATTAATAACCACAGAAAGGAAGGGATAATATAGGGGGATTCTGTTGTCATATTATTTCTGTGACCAGAGGGTGAAAAATGTAATACAAACATTTCAGGAAACGTTAGCGACAGCCCTGGACATTTGCACAAGCCCCGCCCATTTACACCCCTCTACACCTACCCCCTGCCACACCAACCCAGAGCGCATCAATATGATCTTTGGTAGTCCTCATCGCTGTCGTGTTTTTGTTCGTCGTTTTTTGTTTTACTAGCAGTGTTGTGCTGTTACTACTTCTTAGCAGTTTGTGTAATACTGTCAAAATGAAACATAGGTATGCACTCTCAATAAAGTTATCATACACAAGGTACCTAATCTTGACTGTTGTGGACAACTGCTGTCAAAACTGATACCTAACAGACATTCTACATTATCCCACTCTTATATTCTTTAGTCTTAATGAGGTAATCAGAAACAAACCAAGACATCGACTATGCCTTGTTTATGCACAACATTGACTTTAGACAATCGAGATAAAGGACAGCATCCTTGGCGATACTACCAATTAATATTTCCCAACAGAATTTCTTACACTACGCGATGTGACGGAAATTTGCGCACATTGCAGTTAACAAATATCTGATTTTTTTGATATAGTGCAGATTAAAGCTCATGAAATAAAAAAGACAGTGTGATACCGTTTTCATTTTTCTTTCTTATTGATGATTTTTCAATTTGCATATTCAATGAACATATTTCTAATTCTTTTCACAATGGTACCGGAAAAACTGTATTTCGTACCAACTACTGATTTTCTCCCTTGTTATGACTGGCATATCTGTGATACGAACAACTTTGATGTTGGAACATGCGGCAGACCGTGGGCGGAGCTTAGGATATGGATTGGTGTGGAGGGGGGTGATTGGGCGGGACTTGTGCACCGTCCGGGGCTGTCGCTAACGTTACGTAACATTTCATGCTCAAGACAGTCACATGTTTCACTAACAAGCAAACATCACCAACTCGACCTCGTATTCTAAGGAGAAAAACACACGTAGAATACATAAGCCCCAGCAATCGATCCCGCGTAAAAATTTCGGCCTGACAGTACGCAGGTTTGATCTTCTGAAAGTACAGCATTTAAATCCGCACGCTCTTCGCTTGTCTATCACACGCTGTCTCGCACGGCGACAGTCCGCTGCTCGAGAGGGAAGTACCGTACAGAAAAGTGGCAACTGATGCCCTCCTATTGAAGAATAGAGTAATTGCTGCAAATGTTGTTCACTTTAAGAGTGCCAACTTTCCAACTCAAAGGTTCAAATGGTTCAAATGGCTCTGAGCACTATGGGACTTAACATCTATGGTCATCAGTCCCCTAGAACTTAGAACTACTTAAACCGAACTAACCTAAGGACAGCACACAACACCCAGCCATCACGAGGCAGAGAAAATCCCTAACCCCGTCGGGAATCGAACCCGGGAACCCGGGCGTGGGAAGCGAGAACGCTACCGCACGACCACGAGACGCGGGCCCAACTCAAAGGAAATAATGCTCAACACTGATGTTAATAATTAAACAGCGTTACACTACTTCTTCAGTGACGCTCTCTCACAGCATTTGTGAATCGAAATATAAAAATGTTCAAAACAAAGACATCGCTGGCACCGGCTACAAGTTAGAAACAACTCACTTTGACACAGTGATCAAAGCACGTTATCACTGTCAAAACAGTATTTCACTTGAAACTGCCTGGCAGATTGAAACTATGTTCCGGACCGAGACTCGAACTCGGGAGCTTTGCTTTCGCGGGCAAGTACTCTACCGACTGAGCCACCCATGCAGGTTCGATTCTGCCCGTACCTCGTCTCCTACTTTCCAAACTTCACAGAAGCTCTTCTGCGAACCTTGCAGAAGTAGCACTTCTCAAACTGTAGAGCATTAGTCCGCAAAAAGGCAAAGGTCCCGAGTTCGAGTATGGGTCTTACACGCAGTTTTAATCTGCCAGGAAGTTTCATATCAGCGCACACTCCGCTGCAGAGTGAAAATTGCATTCTGGAGTATTTCACTTGATGTTGAAAACGATCTGGCTGGCCACTAGTGTAGTGACTTCAATAACAGCTGCGCCGGAGGACTAGCTGAAATAATGGTGCGCAGAACTGCCCGTACAGAAGAGACTGCATTTGAAGGCCGTTGGCCGTAGCCGACGTGGTGTCTAGAACTCGTGTCGAGTTCGTTCCATCTGGTGGTATCGCCAGTATAGAAATTGCGGTGTCTTCTTCTCCGTTCTCTTCATACATTGAGAACCATTTGTGGTTGGTCGGAAAATGAGTCAACAATTTAAATTATTCTGCTTTCATCTTGTACTATTTTAGAAAACGCCATCTGTCACCACATCTGCACACGTTCCGTGTTGACATTTCCAGAAGATAAGGCGACTGCTACAATAATGTCCGCATTAAAGACACTTTGTTTGTCTGTCGCGTGAAACATCCCGGTCGGCTCTTTTAAAACAACAAACAGAGGTGGCAGCAAGAGTCCATCTTCAGACACTGCTGGCATTATTGTAGAGCTGTGCATCGTGTTACTGATGGATTGCAATACTGTGTCGACGCCTTTCGTTTCTTCTTTTGGCAAGAGATCGACAGGGCGTGACTTCTACATGAAAATCGTTCTGACCCGTGTTGTACACATTCTCTCTATCGACCTTTTCCATAATAGGTCTGCTGTTAGCAAAAACTCTGTTCATGGGGTAAGTATGGCTGTCTCACTACGCAGCTTTTTATTGTTGGTAACACGGGCTATTTTTCGCGGCACAGTACCATGTTTCTTCTCGAAAGCGTACACCCATCTGGCAGAAGCTTTAAACTATTTTAGTCACACGTCCATTTTGGCTTGAACGCCCCTCAGGCGTACATTAACTTCGTGGGCCATTAACTTTTCCTGAAGGTGTTGTTAAATTTGTGTAGACATATTGTGTTCACCTTGGAAAGCTTTTGTTGATGTGTACCCTGGTTTTCAAGGTATCTACACCAGGTGTAAAGATCTCTTTTTTGTTTTAATAATTTAAAGTTCCTCTTGACGGTCCTGAAGGATTCCCATTCTTTCCACTTTTCCAAAAGGCGACAGCTCCAATGCTGCTCCAGTGCTTCACGCTGGAGCGTTAAGCGGGTGCAGTGGAGGGGAGCGAGTGACAAACAAGCGGTGTGCTCGCGTGTTCGAAAGCTTTAGATTCAGCAGGTCAGTATAAAGACAAAAAGTTTCGAACGGGATCGATTTTTCGGGCTCATATCTTTCACGTGTGCTTTTTTCCCTTTAAAATATGAAGTTGATTTTGTGATGTTTTCTCGTAAGACAGTTTGCCTAGCCGGTGTTGACAGGCGGGAGGGTATTTTTATCCAGTGACTGTGGAGTGTCACATAAGCGGAGAAAGTGAGTGAGGAAACTGTGTGGCGTCTTGCTATTGCGAAGTTAAGTACAGAAGTTGGTTCCAACAATCAGAGCGCAGACAGTGATGAGGCAAAATGTTGTGATCACCACTCACCGCCGGAATAAATCCGACTGACCGGCAGGCGACGCCGTATTGAAAGTGTACAACGGAAAACAGACACATGTGGAATCATTCGGATGACCGTACGTGCCGCAAGTGGAGCAAATACTGACATAAGCGGCTTTGACAATGGGCGGATTGTGTTGACGGGCTTGGGAACGAGCATCTCGTAAAGGGCAGGCTAGTCGGCTGTTCGCACGCTGTTGTTTTGACCATCTATGGGAAGTGGTTAAAGGAGGGTTAAACCAAAAGCAGATGACTGTGTTGCATGTCCACGCCTCACCACAGAACGTGGAGGTCGGAAGGGCGCTTTTATTTTTTTCATTTATTTATTTTGGCGTTGGGCAGCAAAGACCATACAGCGAATAGTAGTGTCATACACTCAGGAGCCAAATAAACTGGTAAACCTGCCTAATATCGTGTAGGGCATCCGCGAGGACGCAGAAGTGCCACAATACGACATGGCATGGATTCGACTAATGTCTTAAGTATTGCTGGAGGGAATTGACACAGTGAATCCTTCAGGGCTGTCGATAAGTCCGTAAGAGTACGAGGGGGCGGAGATTTTTCTGAATAGCACGTTGCAAGGCATCTCAGATATACAAAATTGTTAAGGCTTTCGTGGCCACTTATTGACATACTGTCTGTTGGCTCCTGTCTCGGGTTCTTAGGCCGACGTTCATCTAACGATTTTTCTGACGTTCATCTAATGATTTTTTTCTGACGTTTCGCCAGCACGAGTAGATGGCATTGTCAAAGCTTCACCCTCCATTGCCGGTGGTGAACTGGAGCCGAGCTCGCGGCCGCAGGCTATATGTACCTGGCGCGCCAACGTCCGAGGGCTTCTCCGCGGTCATTTCCGGTGCGGTTCTCCTCTTACTACCTGCGACGATCGTTCGCTGCAGTACGGGAAGCCAGGACCCGTTTACCTTAAGGCTTTTCCTCTTTGTTGTTCAAACTGTTCGCGTGTTTTTGTATTTCTACAGCTTCTCTGAACAAGCGCGTGTGATAGTGCTTCTCTACAGCCAGAACTTCCGTGTCGGTGAATTTTATTACGTGGTCGGTCTCATTCAGTGCATGCTCTGCCACGGCCGATTTGTCCACCTGTGAGCCGCAACACCTCAAACGGGAAATGCAACACCTGGAAACTGTTCTGAGGAGCAATGGGTACTCTACAAATTACATTAGAAGTGTAACAGAGCCAAACACTCGGCGAAGTAAGGAACCAGAAAAAGAAATGTCGGGTGCGGCCTTTCTGCCATACATACCCAGAGTGACGGACAGAATCGGCCGTATATTGCGCAAACACGGCGTAAAGACGATTTTCAAACCGACAAGGAAGATCAAAGAGTGTCTTAGATCGGCGAAGGAGAAAAGAGACCCACTTGCAACGTCGGGAATATACCGTATACCATGCACATGCGGAAAAGTTTATGTCGGAATGACTGGACGATCAGTTAACACCAGGATCAAAGAGCATAAGCGACATTGCAGGTTGGGGCAGGTGGAGAAATCAGTCGTGGCAGAGCACGCACTGAATGAGACCGACCACGTAATAAAATTCGCCGACACCGAAGTTCTGGCTGTAGGGAAGCACTATCACACGCGCTTGTTCAGAGAAGCTGTAGAAATACAAAAACACGCGAACAGTTTCAACAAGAAAGAGGAAAGCCTTAAGGTAAACGGATCCTGGCTTCCCGTACTGCAGCGAACGACCGTCGCAGGTAGCAAGAGGAGAACCGCGCTGGAAATGACCGCGGAGAAGCCCTCGGACGTTGGCGCGCCAGGTACATATAGCCTGCGGCCGCGAGCTCGGCTCCAGTTCACCACCGGCAATGGAGAGTGAAGCTTTGACAATGCCAGCCACTCGTGCTGGCGAAACGTCAAAATAATCGTTAGATGAACGTCAGAAAAATCGTTAGATGAACGTCGGCCTAAGAACCCGAGACAGAAGCCAACAGGCAGTATGTCATCTCAGATATGCCCATAATGTTCATGTCTGGGGAGTTTGGTGGACAGCAGAAGTGTTTGAACTGAGAAGAGTGTTACAGGAGCCACTCTGTATTCCCAAGTCCGTCGGAATGCACAATGGACATGAATGGATGCAGGTGATCAGACAAGATGCTTACATAGTGTCACCTGTCAGAGTCGTATCTAGACGTATCAGCGGTCCCATATCACGCCAACTCCACACTCCCCACACCATTACAGAGCCTCCACCAGCTTGAACAGTCCCCTGCTGACATGCAGGCTTCACGGATTCATAAGGTCGTCTCCATACCCGTACACGTCGATCCGTTCCATACAATCTGAAACGAGACTAGTTCGACCAGGCAAAATATTTCCAGTCAACAGTCCAATGTCGGTGTTGACGGGTCCAGGCAAGGTGTAAGGCTTTGTGTCGTGTAGTCATCAAGGGTACACGAGTGAGCCTTGGGCTCCGAAAGCCCATATCGATGATGTTTTGTTGAATGCTTGGCAAGCTAACGCTTGTTGATGGCCCAACATTGAAATCTGCAGCAATTTGCGGAAGGGTTGCACTTCTGTCATTTTGAACGATTTTCTTCGGACGTCGTTGGTTCCGTTCTTGCAGGATCTTTTTCCGTCCGCAGCGGTGTCGGAGATTTGATGTTTTACCGGATTCCTGATACTGACGGTACGCTCGTGAAATGATCATACAGAAAAATCCCCACGTCATCGTTACACTATAACACCACGTTCAAACTCACTTAAATCTTGATATGAAATGATAGTTAAATGAAGACCCTAAGCTGTCGACAGGCGTTGATATACATCAACGGGAACAGTTGAAAATGTCCGCACTGACCGGGACTCAAACCCGGGATCTCCTGCTTACACGGCCGACGCTCTATCCATCTGAGCCACCTAACACACAGAAGATGTGCACCTCGCACGCTCGTCATTACCCGCGGCAGACAATCTTACCGAGTCCCGTAAGAGTTCGGGCGATGCGTGTGCACCCAGCACACAAGAAGGAGGTCAATGGCCGGTTAGCTTTAACTATATGAAGATGGTATCTGTTCTTTCGGACATTTCCGAAAGAACAGATACCATCTTCATATAAATCTTGATAACCTGCCATTGCAGCAGCAGTACCCGATCTAACACCTGCGCACACTTGTTGTCTTATATAGGCGTTGCCGACCGCAGCGGCATATTCTGCCTGTTTAGATATATCTCTGTTTGAATACGCATGCCTTACCAGTTTCTCTGGCGCCTCATTGTATTAACATAATAACTATTTACATATTAGAACAATAAAAGCAGTTCGATGTACAAACCTGAGTAGTTAATGGAAGATAAAAACACTAAAAGATGAACATCATGCAGCCAGCAGTAGTCAAGTTAACATTAGCGGCAATTTTCACAACAGAACAGAGATAAGATTTTGAAGTACAAAGATAAGTTCTGTATATAAATTTAAAAAAACACAACCCACGATTCGAAGCAAGTCGGTTCCAGAGTTGAATGACTGTCACCGAAACTTGTAACTGAATGCTGGGCAAAGGTGTCATTTACAACGACAAGTTCTCAGTGCAAAGTAAAAACATAAACAGACATCCCAGTTTGCGAACTGGGATAGCTTCATGGGTTGGTTAATTGTTTGATCCGGGGAAGGGAACCAAAAACCGGTTCATCGCTCCCATCAGAATAGTAAAGGATGGAGAAGGAAGTCGGTCGTGTCCTTTCAAAGGAAAGATCTCGGCATTTGAATAAAGCGATTAAGGGAAGTCACCGATAACCTAAACCAAGATGGCTGGACGCGGGCTTGAACCGTCGTTCTCCTGAATGCGAGTCCAGTGTGATAACTACTGCAACACCTCGATCGGTCCCTGGGAAGAAAATATCCACAGAACTTTTAGATCAAAACTGGATACAGGTGACTTTTAAATAGTTCGTGAATAAATGGTATCTATATATACGAAAACGGTGAAGTAAAGTGTGGAACGTCCCCTTAGAAGAATTTATACATGACTGTGCTTAAACTGACACACAATATTTTTAGCGCAACGCAATCTGACTTTCAATAATCCCTACAAAAGAATGGCCCAGACAAGCATTAACCTATACCTTTCACAAATCACTTACCTCACAAAAATCTTCGTTACTCGAACTACTGCAATACAGCGAGCGCCACTACTGCCAGCTAAATAAAAGATTCAAACTACGGAAGGCACTAACTACTGATAGGCATAGTTAGCAATTGAAAGATGATAATAGAGAACAAACAATGTATTTACCTTAACAGTCATAATATATATAGTAGTTCATAATATCCAGTATTACAAATTATCAAAACTCCGCCATCTCTCTCCCCACATCCACCACTGCTGGCGGCTCACCTACAACTGCGCAACGCTACGCGCTGTTCACATCCAGCTGCCGCTGCCCAACACTGCAATGGCAGACAACAATGCAAACTAGCCACAGACTGCACACAGCACAGCCAGTGATTTTCATACAGAGCGCTACGTAACGTTGCCAATAAGAAAACATAAACAGCCTACTTACAAGTGGTTACACTTTTAGGGAGGCGTAGCCCCTCACGACATATTTTTTGTACAAGATCGCCTGTGCTCCTGAGTACTTGTCACATGCCGGTATAACGTGGTTCAAATCCGCCAGCGCCGTTGTGTCCCCATCACTATGACCAGAAGCGATGGATTTCAACATGCGGATGAGAGAGGTCGCATGATGTCAGCTTGGCTTCACCGAGGTCATGGCCGAGAAGAGACGTTCGGGTGTAGGGCCGCCCCCCTTGTGCTAGGTTACATGCTAGTCACAGTTCCAGTAGCGATAAGCAGCTATCTTGACCGTCGAGTTAACATTCGCACAAGGGATTGGTGCTGGGCGGATCTGCCCTTCCGTAATACTCCTCTTACTGGGGCGGTCATCAGTTTCATTCTGGAGAATGCCTCGATGCCCTTTCATCCACAGTAAGCGGACGTGGTCCGCCGCTCGTGGTCTCGCGGTAGCGTTCTCGCTTCCCGCGCACGGGTTCGATTCCCGGCGGGGTCAGGGATTTTCACCTGCCTCGAGATGACTGGGTGTTTGTGTTGTCCTCATCATTTCATCATCATCCAGGAAAGTGGCGAAATTGGACTGAGCAAAGGTTGGGAAATTGTACGGGCGCTGATAACCACGCAGTTGAGCGCCCCACAAACCAAACATCATCATCCTCAGTAAGCGGACGTCGGTGTCCATTGTCGGCGATTCTATTATGTTCTCCATGACATGTAGCCTGTGTTAGCCAGTTTAACAAACGACAGGTGTTGTGGTTTCTGCAACACATTTTGGGAGTCCGTAAGGTTCAATATGAGCCGGAAAGTCTGCGTACCGAGATAAATATCAGTCCTTCATACTCCCAGCTAGGTTGGATACGCCCACATAAGGCACGCGATCTCCACGCGATGTGCTTACTTCATCGATTTCTTAGCCACTGGTGCCCCCAATACTTATCTTCTCACATTAAACACCTATCATCATTCCACAACCGCAATACCAGATCGGATACGTCTAGCGTCTTGGCTGTACCTTTACATAACACAAAATCTTTCTCCGTGTCATTCTCCATCTCAGCCATACGACTGTGGAACGCGCTCCCCTGTGATATGCGTCTTATCCAGAACCACTCAACATTCAAGAGGGAACTCAAGACTTGCATATTAGGGACGGTATAGCCACCATTTTGTGCCCCTCTCATCTATTTCTTTCTCCTCTCCATCATAGCTTCGAATTTTACCATTCTATTTCTCTTCCTCTAACCTATCTACCTCTTCTATATCTCTTTCACCCCATTCTATCGTCTTATGTCTCTGCTTGATGAGAATAACTCACAAGCTGCAAGAATATAACGAGAAAATTCCCAACTACCAATAGGACTGACATTCATTAAAAAAAATATGTTTACTTTCATATACATAGTCACTACTATTATTATTATTCTTGATTGTTATAATTATTTTTTGATTGTTATAATTATCATTGTACTACTTTTATAATCTCTATTTTTTTTCTGTAACATTAATACTGTGTAACATGTTATATGTCCTTAATGTTCTGTAGAAACTGAAATTTGTTGAATCTGAGTATGCCTAGTTAGGTGTAAGAGAGGGCCTGAAGGCCCTAATCTTGCCAGGTAAAATAAATGCATAAATAAATAAATAAATAAATAAATAGCCTCCATGATGGTCAGTTACTCCACTGTATAGATATACGATTTGGGCGGCAGTACAAGCAATTACTATGTACCGCTAGAGGTGCTGAAGAAGGATCGGACGCTTATCTTCTCGGTAAAGCAGGTTATGCTGTGATCTCTTTGAGATCCGCCGACAGGGTACACTGTTGGAGAAGACACAAGATTTTCGGAGCACACTGTTCAGCGCATGTTGTTGAACATAGTAATCTGGAGTAAATGACCACTACGTGTTACCATGTTGACCCAAGTATATCGTCGATTACGACGGCATTGGACAAAGGATCATCAAGATTGGAGCGTAGATCAGTAATTATGTGACGCCTAGTGGGACGAATCGTGTTTGTTGTTCCACCATGCCAATGTCGTGTGTTCAGACACGCCAACAGCCTGGCGAATGGCTGGTCGAAATCCGGTGGAAAACATCTGGCACGCTATTGGGTGCAAGGTGCACATCCGCGAACCAGAGGCCCATGACTTTTGGGAACTACGTGATCTGTGCAGAGACATGTATACGGTGCTACATCTCTCCCGAAATGTAACAATGACGTGTAGGATCCACACCAGAATCAATGCTACTTGCATTAGAAATTTCGACCACCACGCTATTAACCACGTAGTAATATTTTGGATCATCGGTATGCGGGGTGGTCCATTGATAGTGACCGGGACAAATATATCATGAAATAAGGAAATAAGCGTCAAGCGAAAAAACTACAAAGAACGAAACTTGTCTAGCTTGAAGGGGGGAACCAGATGGCGCTATGGTTGGCCCGCTAGATGGCGCTGCCAATAGATCAAACGGATATCAACTGCGTTTTTTTTAAACAGGAACCCCCATTTTTATTACATATTCGTGTAGTACGTAAATATATATGAATGTTTTAGTTGGACCACTTTTTTCGCTTTGTGATAGATCGCGCTGTAATAGTCACAAACATATGGCTCACAATTGTAGACGAACAGTTGGTAACAAGTAGGTTTTTTTAAATTAAAATACAGAACGTAGGTACGTTTGAACATTTTATTTCGGTTGTTCCAATGTGATACATGTACCTTTGTGAACTATGATTTCTGAGAATGCATGCTGTTACAGCGTGATTACCTGTAAATACCACATTATGCAATAAATGCTCAAAATGATGTCCGTCACACCTCAATGCATTTGGCAATACGTGTAACGACATTCCTCTCAATAGCGAGTAGTTCGTCTTCCATAACGTTCGCACATGGATTGACAATGCGCTGAAGCATGTTGTTCCTGTTCCATAGAAATATGCTACGGGTGCAATTGATGTTGATGTATCATTCTCAACACCGACGTTTTTGAGATTCCAGATTCTCGCGCAATTTGTCTGCTGCTGATATGCGGATTAGCCGCGACAGCAACTACGACACCCACGTCGGCATCATTTGTTCCAGGTGGAGGTTGACTTTTTTTCACATGTGCCCGAACACTTCTTGTTTCCTTAAATAACGTAACTATCCAGCGAACGGTCCGGACACTTGGATGATGTCGCCCAGATTACCGAGCAGCATACATACCACACGCCCGTTGGGCATTTTGATCACAATAGCCATACATCAACACGATATCGATCTTTTCCGCAATTGGTAAACAGTCGTCCATTTTAATACGGGTAATGTATCACGAAGCAAATACCGTCCGCACTGGCGGAATGTTACGTGATACCACGTACTTATACGTTTGTGACTATTACAGCACCATCTATCACAAAGCGAAAGAAAGTGGTCCAACCGAAACATTCATATTTATTTACGTACTACACGAATATGTAATAAAAATGGGGTTCCTATTTTTAAAAAACGCAGTTGATATCCGTTTGACATATGGCAGCGCCATCTAGCGGGGCAGCCATAGCGCCATCTGGTCTCCCCCTTCAACCTAGACGAGTTTCGTTCTTTGTAGTTTTTGTCGTTTGATGCTTATTTCGTGAGATATTTGGCCCGGTCACGATCAATGGACGACCCTGTATACATTCGCAGGATGGCTTACCATGAAGAGTAACAAAGGGGTTGTAGAATATTGTCGACGTACTGCTTTACTGTAAGGGTGCCGCGTATGACAACGAAAGCGGTCCTGCTCGGAAAAGAAATGTCACCGTAGACCATAACTCCCTGTTGTCAGACCGAATGCCGGGCACGGTCAGGTTGGTATCCCAAACCTGTGTGGGGCGTCTGCAGAAACGTCTGCGGTCTGGAATCTCGTTGACTGAAGTAGAACTGTCTTCAGCTTCGTGTTGGGCACCGGTGACCAACGAAGGCGTGTCTAGAGACGCCCCAACAGCGGTTGTGTATCAACGTGACGGTTGCCTTCCATATGGCTCGACAACCAAACATGGTCTGGAGCGCCATTTCTTTTCAAAGCAGGACCCTTGTCATCCGCAACACCCTTACAGTACAGCAGTGCGTCGACGATGTTCCGGGCGCCATTTCTACGCTCTGCATGGCATGCCATCCTGATCTTACATTTCAGCAAGACAATGCCCGCTCGCACAACGCGAGAGGTTCTACTGCTTGTCTTCATGCTGGCCAAACCCCACCGTGGCCAGCAAGATCCCCAGATCCCTCCCCAGTGGAAACTCTTGGAACATTATGGGCAGGACCCTCCAACCGTCCTGGGATTTTAACCGTCTAATTCCAGTTGGACAGAATTTCGCACGACATATCTCAGGAGGCCCACCCAACAACTCTGTCAGTGATTGCCAAGCCGAACAAGTGATTGCATAAAGACCACACGTGATCCATCGTGTTACTGACTTGCTCAATTTGTCAAGCCCTTCTCTAGAATAAACAATCAATTTTTCTGAAATTGTAATCATCACATTTTCCGATTTCTGTCCCAATCGGATAATTCCTTCGCCGTGGGTCGATTCTTTTTTCTTAGAGTGCAATTCATTTATTGTTAAACTTATCAAATTCATCTCTGCTGCTCCTTTCCGTTTCAGGTTTGTTCTGTAGAATAAACATGTGGCTGATTCCGTCTTACTATGAAATTGGGAATATACCCTGAGAATACACACTACTGGCCATTAAAATTGCTACACCACGAAGATGACGTGCTACAGACGCGAAATTTAACCGACAGGAAGAAGATGCTGTGATATGCAAATGATTAGCTTTTCAGAGCTTTCACACAAGGTTGCCGCCGGTGGCGACACCTACAAAGTGCTGACATTAGGATCGTTTCCAACCCATTTCTCATACACAAACAGCAGTTGACCGGCGTTGCCTGGTGAAACGTTGTTGTGATGCCTCGTGTAAGGAGGAGAAATGCGAACCATCACGTTTCCGACTTTGATAAAGGTCGGATTATAGCCTATCGCGATTGCGGTTTATCGTACCGCGAGATTGCTGCTCGCGTTGGTCGAGATCCAATGATTGTTAGCAGAATATGGAATCAGTGGGTCCGGGAGGGTAATACGGAACGCCCTGCTGGATCCCAACGGCCTCGTATCACTAGCAGTCGAGATGACAGACATCTTATCCGCATGGCTGTAACGGATCGTGCAGCCACGTCTCGATCGGGACGTTTGCAAGACAACAACCATCTGCACGAACAGTTCGACGACGTTTGCAGCAGCATGGACTATCAGCTCGGAGACCATGGCTGCGGTTACCCTTGACGCTGCATCACAGACAGGAGCGCCAGTGATGGTGTACTCAACGACGAACCTGGGTGCACGAATGGCAAAACGTCATTTTTTCGGATGAATCCAGGTTCTGTTTACAGCATCATGATGGTCGCATCCGTGTGTGCCGACATCGCGGTGAACGCACATTGGAAGCGTGTATTCGTCATCGTCATACTGGCGTATCACCCGGCGTGATGGTATGGGGTGCCATTGGTTACACGTCTCGGTCACCTCTTGTTTCGCATTGACGGCACTTTGAACAGTGGACGTTACATTTCAGATGTGTTACGATCCGTGGCTCTACCTTTCATTCGATCCCTGCGAAACCCTACATTTCAGCAGGATAATGCACGACCTCATGTTGCAGGTCTTGTACGGGCCTTTCTGGATACAGAAAATGTTCGACTGCTGCCCTGGCCAGCACATTCTCCAGATCTCTCACCAATTGAAAACGTCTGGTCAATGGTGGCCGAGAAACTGGCTCGTCACAATACCCCAGTCACTATTCTTGAGATGAACTGTGGTGCCGTGTTGAAGCTGCATGGGCAGCTAGCTGTACCTGTACACGCCATCCAAGCTGTGTTTGACTCAATGCCCAGGCGTATCAAGGCCGTTATTACGGCCAGAGGTGGTTGTTCTGGGTTCTGTTTTCTCAGGACCCATGCACCGAAACTGCGTGAAAATGTAATCACATGTCGGTTCTAGTATAATATATTTGTCCAATGAATACCCGTTAATCATCTGCATTTCTCCTTGGTGTAGCAATTTTAATGGTCGCTAGTTATGAATTTAAGAACGTTTAGTTGCAAATGACATTACCTAACAATTACTGAAATTCGTTTAGGTGGCAATGGTAAATACATACATTGAAGCTCAAATGAAAATTGAACGATAATGGCATGATTGAAAGTTAACTATTACTGCATTGAAAGCTTTAGAGTCGTGAGAAATCAGTACTGATTTGTTACGAGCAGCACGTAATGTTATTTACAGGGTGAGTCACTAACTATTGCCACCAATAATAACTCCGAAAGGATGATAGGAGCTGAAAAGTTTGTGGGACGTAAGTTGCATGGGACAACGGGGGCCATAATATGACGTTCGTTTTTTGTTGCTAGATGGGGTCGCTTCAGAGATATGAAGGTCAACTTCGTTTTTTTTTTTTTTTAATGGGATGCTACAGTTTGGTACTTATTTCTGATAGCGGCTATCGAGACGAATCCAATGATGTGTAAAAGTAAGTTCTTTGAACGTCAACGAAGGTCAAAAAGGTGGTATGAACGTCCATTTACAGAACTTGTTCGAAGTGTTGACCAGTGCCATCAGTCCAGTGCTGCAATCTTCTTATCATGGATTAAAAGGTATTCCTTATCACTGCGGTACTTATCGAAGCACATGCTCTGACAATTCTCTCTCGTATATCGTTGGTTGGTTGGTTGGTTGGTTGGTTTGGGGAAGGAGACCAGACAGCGTGGTCATCGGTCTCATCAGATTAGGGAAGGACGGGGAAGGAAGTCGGCCGTGCCCTTTGAGAGGAACCATCCCAGCATTTGCCTGGAGTGATTTAGGGAAATCACGGAAAACCTAAATCAGGATGGCCGGACGCGGGATTGAACCGTCGTCCTCCCGAATGCGAGTCCAGTGTCTAACCACTGCGCCACCCCGCTTCGTATATCGTGCAAATAGTAAATATTCGCCGAATACGGCGTATCCGTCTAACGTGCCATTGACATGTAAACACCATTCGACGGTTTCGCAATACAATAGTAATAGCAACGGTAAGACAATATCGTCCAATCAAGCGAATGTGAATGATGTATTCCTTCGAAGAACAAGTCGGTATGCTTCTCATTTACGGAGAATGCCAACGAAATTCAGTGAGAGCTAGAGACTTATACGCTGAAAGATATCCTCAACTTACTTACCCTACAGGTCGTATATTTAAATAAGAGTATGATAAACTGATAACAACTGGATTTTATTACTAAAGAATAAACGGAAATTGGTTCGAAAAAATGGTTCAAATGGCTCTGAGCACTATGGGACTTAACATCTGCGGTCATCAGTCCCCTAGAACTTAGAACTACTTAAACCTAACTAACCTAAGGACATCACACACATCCATGCCCGAGGCAGGATTCGAACCTGCGACCGGAGCGGTCACGCGATTCCAGACTGAAGCGCCTTTAACCGCACGGCCACACCGGCCGGCTCAATTGGTTCGAGATCCTTGTGTTAGTTCCCGTCAAATCACAAGGGAATCTGGCAGGAGTCAGAGTAGTGTTGTTCGTGTTCTGCATCGCCATAAGTATCGTCTTTACAATATCAGTCTCCACCGAGATTTAACTGGTACGGACTGTATGCGTCGCATTGAATTCTGCCGATGGGCTCACTACAGATTCAGAGGAATGACACATCTATTAATTTGATTTTATTTACTGACGAGGCTACATTCACGAACCATGGAAATGTTAATTTGCATAACATGCATTATTGGGCAACTGAAAATCCTTGTTGGCTGCGGCAAGTTGCATACAAAAAACCGTGGCCGGTGAGTGTGTGATTCTGGAGGACAAAATTGTAGGCCCCAATTTTATCGAAGGAAATCTTAATGGTAGGAAGTACACCACATTCCTGCAAGAAACATTAGGTCTGTTATTGGAAGAAATACCTTTAGCAACAAGGAACAGAATGTGGTATCAATACGATGGGTGTCCGGCACATTTTTCGCAGATGGCTAGAAATGAGTTGCAGACACAGTTCCCAAATCGTTGGATTGGACGCGGAGGAGATGAGTCGCGCCGGCTTGTTCGCCAGACTTGACGCCTCTGGTTTTTTTTCTTGTGAGGATTCGTAAAAGACATTGTTTATAAACATGTCCCAACTACACCTGAAGATATGCGAGAGGGAATTGTCAGAGCAGTGATAAGGAATACCACTCAATCCATGGTAAGAAGATTGCAGCACTGCATTCATAGCAATGATGGTAACTTAGAATACCTTCTGTAAATGGACGTTCATGCCACCTTTTTGACGTTCGTTGACCTTCAAAGATCTTACTGTTTCACACGTTGGATTCGTCTCGATAGTCGCTATCAGAAAATAAGAACCAAACTATGGCATCCCATTAAAAAAAAAACGAAGTTGACCTTCATACTTCTCAAGCGACCCCACCTAGCAACAAAAAAATGACGTCATATTATGGCCACCGTTGTCCCATCCAACTTTTGTCCCACAAACTTTTCAGCTCCTATCATATTTTCGGAGTTATTCTAGGTGGATATATTAGTGAGTCACTCTGTATATTGAGCAACGTCATTCACCATAATACTGACCGTTTTCAGGTTTTGAGGAACAATGCCTACGAATAATCAGTACTCCATACGAAATTTTATAACAACTGAGCTTCACAAAATAGATGCAATCAATTTAGATTACTCCGAAACAACGCGAGGCAAGACCATGCAACATATTTATGGGACATATCAAATATAATCAGTTTTAGTTAATTATAATAAATTAGTTCACTGTACCAGCATTTTTGAGTTACTTTTAATACGCACTAAACTTATTTTTCAAATAATTGTAGAATTCAGTTAACGTGCTACAATGAAGTAATGACTTTAGTTAGATTAGATTAGATTTACTTTCATTCCAATTGATCCGTAGTGAGGAGGCCCTCCAGGGTGTAGAACATGTCAGAAAAACAATTATAAATGACAAATATTTACAACTCAAACAAATAAGCTAATGTACCATTCCACAGGTCCCAAGTGCAATGATCGTCATTTTTTAATGAACACTATATGAAAGAATCATTTTACTAATACTAATGCACTAAATTTAAAATAAAAAAGTTTTTTTTTATTTATAAGGTAATAAACAAGTAACAGAACTACTATAATACTTATTTACAATCAACACATTACGGCACTGAAATGGTGCAGAAGTTAGATTGTACTTATACAGACAGACACACACACACACACACACACAAAGTCTGTTGGTTCTACTGAGAAATACATCAAGGAGGAGAAGTTGGCCACCAATAAATCCTTAAGACTTCTCTTAAACTGAATTTCATTGGTTGTTAAGCTTTTTATGGCTGCTGGCAAGTTACCTATTACTGTTTCTCTTTTCATCAAGTAAAAAAATTTAGTTTTAATGGCAAGTGCAATCAAGTTTCTTTAGGTCAAATAATATGTATTTTAATGAAGTGTCACTCGGTGTTAACGATGACAGGAAAGGATCCTACTGACAGTTGTTGACTGGGGAAAATCATCAACATTGAATGATATTTATAGTGTAACTAAAAATACTATAATGTCAGTCTACGATACTGGCAGGTGTTTTACAATACTGCACTGCTAAATGGCACCGCCTTAGTCTGATGCAAATGGCACGATGTAATGCATTTCATGAGAACAATAATTGGCAGTTTGCTCTTCCTTTGTTAACGAGCTCTTTGTATTAACTTTGGCCAGTACTTCATTTTACCGCCTCTTCTTCATTACTTGTAGCCTATTGTGACCCAGACATATGCTTGCTCGTAAATTTACAACGCTTCGTCGCTCTTAGGATACCACATAGACAGGGCCGTTAATCGTGCAGACTGGGACAGCCACTTTCCTTCTGTTCTTGGCCACTGTAAGCTTGCAACTCGCGTGCCCCACTATGCGCGCTCGCGTCTCAACGATGTTAGTCCCATACTCTTAACAATATCTTTGGATTCAACCATAGAGTAAATATCTCTGGAGTGAGCATTGCGTTCTGCGCATGTTGTCAACATTAAACCAGGATTGTCACGTGTTTTCGGGACTTCGCTATGCGTGTGTGCTTTCCGCAGAGTTTGAAGTTTATAATATCAAGAGTTTTTGTTGTGTTTTCACCGTTTGTTGATAGTGTAATAGCGGTGGTGAATTACTGTTGTTGCTATGGATGGAAAGAAAAATATGTGAAAGGAGGGATAGTAACTTTTAATGGGTACACGCCATGTAGCTCTAATTATATTTATCATATTAGTAAGGGCCACTGTATATGTTTAAAAATTTCGACACACATTATAATTAAGGCTTGATTCTGTAGACCTATTTTTCTACGATTTTATGACTATATAACAGATATTACAGCTCGTACAAAAGCTTACAAACAATTGATTCCTCTCGTAAATTTGCTAGTGGAACAGGTAAGGGAATGGTTAGTTGTTTCAGCAAATACTGACCTCCACGCATTTATAAGTGACTTGTCGATTATGTATATAAATTTGAAAGACGGGAGATACATAAATTCAATAGAGTGCGAGTCTGTAATTCTCTTCGTATAATATGTGTGTCCAAACCTTTTTGTTTATTATAACGTTACAGTAGGAGACCATGTTAAGTGTGTCTAGGACATGGAGAATGATTATGTGTGATTTATATTTTAGTTCCCCGAAGGATGAACAACGAGTAAAGATGTGGCTCCAGAAAATAAGGAGGAGTAATTTTGTCCCCACAAAATATTCCAAAGTATGTTCAAAACCCTTTGAAGTGAAATGTTTAGACAGAGAAAAATTTGGACGTGTGTGGCTGAAGGTAGATGCTATACCAACTATTTTTAGTTTTCCACAGCACCTACTACCAAAAGTACCCACACGAAAACCACCTGTAAAACGAAATTTGTCAGGTTCGTATATATAACATGTGGTTATCATATTTACTACTTTCTTTCACTGAGAAATATTTATATAATAAACTGTGAACAAGTACGTAAAATGCGTTAAATAAATACTTCAAAGTGTCACCAGTAAGAAAAATTGTGCTTTAGGTCGTAAAAACGAGAAAATAAATACACAGAAATAGCAGAAAAAAGGACGAATTAGCAGGGATATAATCGCTAATGTGTGGCAAATTCGGTGTTTTTCGGGCACTTGCAAAAGTACTAGCGTACTGTCAAGTCGTTTTGCGAATGGCTCTGAGCACTATGGGACTCAACATCTTAGGTCATAAGTCCCCTAGAACTTAGAACTACTTAAACCTAACTAACCTAAGGACATCACACACACCCATGCCCGAGGCAGGATTCGAACCTGCGACCGTAGCAGTCCCGCGGTTCCGGACTGCAGCGCCAGAACCGCTAGACCACCGCGGCCTCGTTTTGCGAGACTATCACTGCGAAAATGTACGTCAGGCTCTGTAATACTATAAAGTGCCGTATCATACCGAAAACTACCAAAAATCGAGTGCCTCTGAACTGTGACACCTATCGCAAAGAAGCAGAATGCAGTATCATTTGCCCTTAAAAGTTACGTAGCTGGTTTATTCCCCGTATCAAACGAATACCGTTACAATGTCCATATATAAATAATCCACGACGCCTACGAAAAGAAACCGTCTGTACTAGGGTTGTAGTGACATTCTTAATATACGGGGCGTTATACGGACAAACACACGACGTCCCGAGAACACGTGACCAGGCCGGCAATGTATGTTGACAACACAAAATCTGTTCTGCGCAAGTGAATGCTCACTCCAGAGATATTTACTCTATGGATTCCACATTACTCTATGTCCGTGATATCGTAGACCATATATAACATGTCACTATCTCTGCCGTGATAACGCTTGAAAGCAGCATGTAAGTCACGTGACTCGGGTTAGAAAGCTGAGTTCCTGTCATTAAGCGCTGTGTGGAGCTGACAGTTTCTCTCATTTATAGCTGAGATCAAGCACTGATTTTGACAATTCAACGAACTGTAGTACAAGTCTTACAAATTTAGTAGTGCAGGTAACCTAATTTCTCTGAAATTCCTGATTGTAAAGCAGCGGTTATAGTTTTTACATGTGGTCACGTTGAAACGAATTGACAGTTCTTTTAACGACAGTTCTTCTTGTAGTTCACCGCTTCTACAGGAGCGCAATACAAAGTAACAATGCCGAACGCAGCATTAGTATTCTAACGATTTCACAAGAATATGTGTGAAATCAAAATCCTTCAGTAAGCTTTTGTAAGAAAGGAAATTCGTTTATGTGCATAATGTCAGGTATTTACACAAAATAAGCATACACGTTTTCTGATTTTTAATCCCGTACAGATACCGAAACCATATCAAAATAGGAAGCGTAATATGTTACAGAATGTTGATTATACTGGTGAAGTGGGCTACATATTAACGATATGTCCTCTCAAAAGCTTAGTCATTCATCAAGTTTTACATTCAAACACAAACATCCATCCTTTCAATTGATCGATGTATCTCTGCAAGTATTTTAATGTAATTCACTTACACTTAAGATTTTCGTCACTTTACCTAATCTGTAGGATACAAAAAAAGACTAATCTGAGCATATGTGAAGGTCTTTTCTTCTGCATCTAGTAAAAAGCACAGCAGCACAACATTTGACCTGTAACAAAAATGTCATAAATTGTGCACTATAAATGCGTACTCGCCATCGTGCCCCGAGTCACGTGACTTAGATGTTGGTTTCAGTAAAATGGCGTCATGCACAGTCTATGTTGTCTATGGTCTATGAGTGACATTGCCACGGTGTCTACTACATTCCTGAACGATATCTGTTTTAATAGTTCTTCATAAATATACCTTACTTCCCTTCAATTAATGACCACTGACAGTAAAATAAAAAAGACTTACATTTGTATTCAGATAATAATATCGAGATTGCAAAATTAAATAAAGTGATAATTATGAGTTACCGTGTTATAAACGGCCCTGGATTTTTTGGGTGGCAGCGGCCATGGATACTTGCACAGGGGACTTCGTTGTTTTGGTTCGCGTTCTAAGTGATGAAGGCATTGAAACAGAGGATGACACGCGTAAAGCTGAAATACTACACATTTTTCCAAAGCTGTTTCACAGAGGAAGACCGCACTGCAGTTCCTTCACTAAATCCTCGCACAAACGAAAAAATGGTAGACATCGAAATAAGTGTCCAATGAATAGAAAAGCAACTGAAATCACTCAACGGAGGAAAGTCCACTGGACCTGACGGGATACCAATTCGATTCTACACAGAGTACGCGAAAGAACTTGCCCCCCTTCTAACAGCCGTGTACCGCAAGTCTCTAGAGGAACGGAAGGTTCCAAATGATTGGAAAAAGAGTACAGGTAGTTCCAGTTTTCAAGAAGGGTCGTCGAGCAGATGCGCAAAACTATAGGCCTATATCTCTGACATCGATCTGTTGTAGAATTTTAGAACATGTTTCTTGCTCGCGTATCATTCCATTTCTGGAAACCCAGAATCTACTCTGTAGGAATCAACATGGATTCCGGAAACAGCAATCGTGTGAGACCCAACTTGCTTTATTTGTTCATGAGACCCAGAAAATATTAGATACAGGCTCCCAGGTAGATGCCATTTTCCTTGACTTCCGAAAGGCGTTCGATACAGTTCCGCACTGTCACCTGATAAACAAAGTAAGAGCTTACGGAATATCAGACCAGCTGTGTGGCTGGATTGCAGAGTTTTTAGCTAACAGAACACAGCATGCTGTTCTCAATGGATAGACGTCTACAGACGTTAAAGTAACCTCTGGTGTGCCACAGGGGAGTGTTATGGGACTATTGCTTTTCACGATGTATATAAATGACCTAGTAGATAGTGTCAGAAGTTCCATGCAGCTTTTCGCGGATGATGCTGTAGTATACAGATAAGTTGCAGCATTAGAAAATTGCAGCGAAATGCAGGAAGATCTGCAGACGATAGGCACTTGGTGCAGGGAGTGGCAACTGACCTTTAACACAGACAAATGTAATGTATTGCGAATACATAGAAAGAAGTATCCTTTATTGTATGATCATATGATAGCGGAACAAACACTGGTAGCAGTTACTTCTGTAAAATATCTGGGAGTATGCGTACGGAACGATTTGAAGTGGAATGATAATATAAAATTAGTTGTTGGTAAGGCTGGTGCCAGGTTGAGATTCATTGGAGGAGTCCTTGGAAAATGTAGTCCATCAAGAAAGGAGGTGGCTTGCAAAACACTCGTTCGACCTATACTTGAGTATTGCTCATCAGTGTGGGATCCGTATCAGGTCGGGTTGAAAGACGAGATAGAGAAGATTCAAAGAAGAGCGGCGCGTTCCGTCACAGGGTTATTTGGTAAGCGTGATAAGAGTTACGGGGATGTTTAGCAAACTCAAGTGCCAGAATTTGCAAGAGAGGCGCTCTACATCGCGGTGTAGCTTGTGTCCAGGTTTCGAGAGGGTGCGTTTCTGGATGAGGTATCGAATATATTGCTTCCCCCTACTTATACCTCCCGAGGAGATCACGAATGTAAAATTAGAGAGATTCGAGCGCGTACGGAGGCTTTTCGGCAGTCGTTCTTCCCGCGAACCATTGTTGTTGTTGTTGTCTTCAGTCCTGAGACTGGTTTGATGCAGCTCTCCATGCTGCTCTTTCCTGTGCAAGCTTCTTCATTTCCCAATACTTACTGCAACCTACATCCTTCTGAATCTGCTTAGTGTATTCATCTCTTGGTCTCCCTCTACGATTTTTACCCTCCAATGCTAAATTTGTGATCCCTTGATGCGTCAGAACATGTCCTACCAACCGGTCCCTTCTTCTTGTCAAGTTGTGCCACAAAGTCCTCTTCTCCCCAATTCTGTTCAATACCTCCTCATACGCGACTGGAACAGGAACCGTTTGGTGGCTTGCGGAGTATAAATGTAGATGTAGATGTAGATGCTTTGTGTGCTGGTTGAAGGCCATGAGGCACAAAGTCGGCAACTCGCCGATCTTAATAGTGAGGGCATCCAGTCGCAGAACATCGGTGATGCGATGTGGTGTTGCAGACCGTGAACTATTGGCCAACGACGTACGTCCTCCCCTGAATCACTTGTGCGACGCCTTGAACCTTGAACGGACATTCAGGGCTCTGTCTACACTTGTGCCATTCTTCGATGAATTTCCGTTCCCCATACTCCTTACCCTGTCAGGAAACTCACTACACCCGTTTGCTCCTCTTTTTAAGCTTCCATTTCACGGTTTGCAGCACGACTGAGAGCAATGAACAGTTCACGCGTGTGACTGCTCGGTCTGTGCCCCGTGTCTGCAGCGAGTTTGGGACCTCTGCGGTCTTACCTTCACCCGAATGCTATTATATTACGATCAGACACACAGTGGTTACGGTTACAACAAGCCACACCACAAGTTGGGAAACGAGGCCAAATTTCTAGTAGTTTACTGTCGAGTTGAGATTTTCACAAATGTTTTATTCGCATCTTACAGAAACTAGCAGTGCGGCAATAAACAGCCTTTTAAACACGCCGCTAACGGCAATCAAGTAATTTATAGCAATACAACAGTTAAAAAAAAATAAAAAACAGAGAAGTTAGCAGTACGGCAGTAAACAACCTTTTAAAACACGCCGCTAACGGCAATCAAGTAATTTATAGCAATACAACAGTTAAAAAAAATTAAAAAACACAGAAGCTAGCAGTACTGCAATAAACTACCTTTAAAACACGCCGCTAACGCCAATCAAAGTAATTTCTAGCAATACGACATTTTAAAAAAATTTAAAGAACATTAGTAAACAGGCTACTAAAGTAAACACAGAACTTTGTTAATAAAGTACGGTGAGGTAGTGAAGCTACCAACACCGCCATTAAAAAAATTAAACAGGTCTCAGCAAACACACAATTAATGGCAATAAAAGGAATTTACAAACTTGGAGGAATTTAAAAAAAATTTTAAACAAAAGTGTCCTGGAATACCATTAGAACATAACAGATATGACGGACCCGTGTAAGGCGGCCACAAATCACCCACTCAGGGATGCTCAGGCTAGACAGAATACTGACCAATTTAAACACGCCCGTAAACACAATTGCCACTCTCCGGCTGGTCACTGCACCGACTTTTAGCCAGCGACAAATTGTTATAAGGTGGCTTAACTTGCTGACAGAATTAGAGCTAACCTCGTGCAAGGAAACATTACACCACACAGTCCTGAGTGAGCGACCACATGATCAACCATCAAGAAGCATGAATTTACCCATAACCCACGACGGGATAGCGAAACAATTAAACTGCCAAAGGTAGACCTCCCATCGGACAGTAACGAGAGGAGGAAAGATCACTGTCTTCAATTACACCGGTGCCAGGGACAGGAAACCCGGTCGCTGGAGGCCACAAGGCAGAAGAGACGCTGGTTACACAAAATTATTACTTAATGAGTAGACCTCCCACGAACTTAATCTTGCAATTATGCTCGAACAGGCAGTACACGACCTCCGATGGCAAGGATCCACACATCTGATCGCGCACGCGTCGCCAGCGTACCCAAGACGCCACGGTCACGCGACAACACGCTCTGTCACCGGAGTTCACGTCTTCTCTGAAACGTTGACGGGTAGTGACCGCTCCTTCATGTTAGGTGTCTGCTTTTAAACTCCAGTGGTGGAACGGAGGACTTAAAGAATCTTGTTAACGTCCCACCAAGGCGAAATGAACAGCAACTACTCGTGGGGCGACTCTGTATACAACCTACACGCGGGGACCTCTTCCGTCAACTCGACCCGCTCGTTACACACAACCGACATACATCTCGTGGCGACTCGGTACAACCGACCACGCCTGCTTCGCGCTGGAGAGCCACACTGCCCTCCCGTGTCCACCACACTATCTGCCCGCGACCACCTACTTCCGCGCCACCACAAAAGGTTACAACTGGTCAAAGATCTCACTTCCTCCATAGCAGTTTCCCGGAATCAAAAACGCAGATATCGATGTTGTTGTTGTTGTGGTCTTCAGTCCTGAGACTGGTTTGATGCAGCTCTCCATGCTACTCTATCCTGTGCAAGCTTCTTCATCTCCCAGTACCTACTGCAACCTACATCCTTCTGAATCTGCTTAGTGTATTCATCTCTTGGTCTCCCCCTACGATTTTTACCCTCCACGCTGCCCTCCAATACTAAATTGGTGATCCCTTGATGCCTCAGAACATGTCCTACCAACCGATCCCTTCTTCTGGTCAAGTTGTGCCACAAACTTCTCTTCTCCCCAATCCTGTTCAATACTTCCTCATTAGTTATGTGGTCTACCCATCTAATCTTCAGCATTCTTCTGTAGCACCACATTTCGAAAGCTTCTATTCTCTTCTTGTCCAAACTATTTACCGTCCATGTTTCACTTCCATACATGGCTACACTCCATACAAATACTTTCAGAAATGACTTCCTGACACTTAAATCCATACTCGATGTTAACAAATTTCTCTTCTTCAGAAACGCTTTCGTTGCGATTGCCAGTCTACATTTTATATCCTCTCTACTTCGACCATCATCAGTTATTTTGCTCCCCAAATAGCAAAACTCCTTTACTACTTTAAGTGTCTCATTTCCTAATCTAATACCCTCAACATCACCCGACTTAACTCGACTACATTCCATTATCCTCGTTTTGGTTTTGTTTATGTTCATCTTATATCCTCCCTTCAAGACACCATCCATTCCGTTGAACTGCTCTTCCAAGTCCTTTGCTGTCTCTGACAGAATTACAATGTCATCGGCGAACCTCAAAGTTTTTATTTCTTCTCCATGGATTTTAATACCTACTCCAAATTTTTCTTTTGTTTCCTTTACCGCTTGCTCAATATACAGATTGAATAACATCGGGGAGAGGCTACAACCCTGTCTTACTCCCTTCCCAACCACTGCTTCCCTTTCATGTCCCTCGACTCCTATAACTGCCATCTGGTTTCTGTACAAATTGTAAATAGCCTTTCTCTCCCTGTATTTTACCCCTGCCACCTTTAGAATTTGAAAGAGAGTATTCCAGTCAACATTGTCAAAAGCTTTCTCTGAGTCTACAAATGCTAGAAACGTAGGTTTGCCTTTCCTTAATCTTTCTTCTAAGATAAGTCACAAGGTCAGTATTGCCTCACGTGTTCCAGTATTTCTACGGAATCCAAACTGATCTTCCTCGAGGTCGGCTTCTACTAGTTTTTCCATTCGTCTGTAAAGAATTCGTGTTAGTATTTTGCATCTGTGGCTTATTAAACTGATTGTTCGGTAATTTTCACATCTGTCAACACCTGCTTTCTTTGGGATTGGAATTATTGTATTCTTCTTGAAGTCTGAAGGTATTTCGCCTGTTTCATACATCTTGCTCACCAGATGGTAGAGTTTTGTCAGGACTGGCTCTCCCAAGGCCGTCAGTAGTTCCAATGGAATGTTGTCTACTCCGGGGGCCTTGTTTCGACTCAGGTCTTTCAGTGCTCTGTCAAACTCTTCACGCAGTATCGTATCTCCCATTTCATCTTCATCTACATCCTCTACAGATATGGATAGCAGAGGGAAAAGACAACCAAGCAGCCACTTAATGACAGATAACATATCAAACAAATACACTCCTGGAAATGGAAAAAAGAACACATTGACACCGGTGTGTCAGACCACCACCACCTAGAGACAAGGCCGCGGCGCGAAATTCATAGCAGGTCGTGACGTCACTCCAAGCGGGCCACCATGTTGTGTTTCGAAGCGTTTGTTTATTTACACGTTTGTTGGATCGAGTGCTATATTCGTGCTTAAAACTAGCGATTACAGTGTTTGCGTGTAGTGAAGCTACTGTGAACATGGTTTAAAAGTGCTGTGTGCCAAGATGTCGTGTGAATTACGGAATTCGACCGAAAGTAATGTTGTTTTCCTTTCCGAAAGATGCGAATCTGCGTTGGAAATGTCTTTCAGCGATTCATCGGGACAATTTCCAACCCACTGAGCACACGAAGCTATGTAAAAACTATATACCTAGTACAATTGTTATTTTTTCTGGTGGAATATCTTGCATTTTGGATACATTTGACTAAAATTGTGAGCAAAAGTTCGCAGTAAGTAGGCCTAGTATTCGTTATCAAGTGGCTTTATTTTGATTTTGAAAACGAAATATAAATTTGTGGCTCGTGTTACTTTTTATTCGTGTTTAAATTTCTCTGCAGTTCGTATTTTGTTACGCATTACCGATACGTTTTATTCTCTATTTGTGAGTGGGTGTTGTTTTTCACTCTCGCATTAGTTAGCATGAGTGCTAACGAATGTTGAAACTGCTGTTTTCATGTTTAAAAAGCGATCTCTCTGTATGAAGCATATCTGTGTTATTTTTCGATGTGTCAAACAATGGAACAAATTAATCTAGAAATAGGTTAAATTTTTATCTTGACACATTGTCTCATTCCAACTGCTGCAAATGTCTGCTGAAGGTTTGTAGATTTTCACTGTTGACTTATGCTCAAAATCTGCCATATTTTTACAGGAAAGAAAATTTACATTACAATAATAACGCATAATTGTTTTTGTGAGGTGAGTTAAAAGTGATTGTTTGCTTGGGGAATGTACTCATCTTTCCTGAGGGAGCTCTATAAACAGCTACACAATATTTATTTAGGATACTGAAGGCAGAGGAATTTAATATTATATACTGTATTAGTGCAGAATTTTTCAAGTGAGTGTAAATAATAGTTGTCTGGTCCAGAAAGAAAGTACTTTATCACAGTGCATTTTTCACAAATGTACCTTATTTTATCATGTATATAGCAATATTATTTACATCCCGCACTCGTACGTTTTCGCTGGCTATTGATAAGTCTTATGCAATTACATTACCGGTAAAAAAGAATTATAAACTGTAGTTTCTGCTATATCGCGATTGATAAAGTTACTTATTTTAACCATTCGGCAAAGTACTCTCCTCTTTGCGTGGTATCATTTGCCAAGATCTCGTTTCGTTATCTCCAGCGGTTTACGAGATATGACAGGCGTTATGAATATTTCATTCCCGCGCGTTGCGATCGGAAGTGAAGTTGCTGCAGATGCTCAATTTTTTCGAGATTGGAAGCAGATATTGATCCAAAGTTTTACGAAAATTTCAAAACCTCATCTGTATTTCATACTCAGCAATAGAATGTGTAATATGCATCAAACACAAATTCATAGTGACCTCTATTTTTGATGGCAACGTTCTCAAATTTGATACTCATCTGTGAAATACCACAATAGTTATGACCATTATCGAAATGATTAGCACTTCTTCATGAAGCTGCCATATAAGGCTAAAAGTATTACAGAAATTAATTATTTTTTACGGAATAGGTTCTGTAAAACCGTTTGACAAAGATTTGCAGGCCGTGCGTCTCGATTCGTTAAGCGCAGCGCCAAGCCAACCCCGGCCCGCTTTGCGTGACGTCACAAGAGCGCGCCGCGGCCTTCTCTTTAGGTGGTGGTGGTCAGACCCACCATACTTGCTCCGGACACTACGAGAGGGCTGTACAAGCAATGATCACACGCACGGCACAGCGGACACACCAGGAACCGCGGTGTTGGCCGTCGAATGGCGCTAGCTGCGCAGCATTTGTGCACCGCCGCCGTCAGTGTCAGCCAGTTTGCCGTGGCATACGGAGCTCCATCGCAGTCTTTAACACTGGTAGCATGCCGCGACAGCGTGGACGTGAACCGTATGTGCAGTTGACGGACTTTGAGCGAGGGCGTATAGTGGGCATGCGGGAGGCCGGGTGGACGTACCGCCGAATTGCTCAACACGTGGGGCGTGAGGTCTCCACAGTACATCGATGTTGTCGCCAGTGGTCGGCGGAAGGTGCACGTGCCCGTCGACCTGGGACCGGACCGCAGCGACGTAGACCGTAGGATCCTACGCAGTGCCGTAGGGGACCGCACCGCCACTTCCCAGCAAATTAGGGACACTGTTGCTCCTGGGGTATCGGCGAGGACCATTCGCAACCGTCTCCACGAAGCTGGGCTACGGTCCCGCACACCGTTAGGCCGTCTTCCGCTCACGCCCCAACATCGTGCAGCCCGCCTCCAGTGGTGTCGCGACAGGCGTGAATGGAGGGACGAATGGAGACGTGTCGTCTTCAGCGATGAGAGTCGCTTCTGCCTTGGTGCCAATGATGGTCGTATGCGTGTTTGGCGCCGTGCAGGTGAGCGCCACAATCAGGTCTGCATACGACCGAGGCACACAGGGCCAACACTCGGCATCATGGTGTGGGGAGCGATCTCCTACACTGGCCGTACACCACTGGTGATCGTCGATGGGACACTGAATAGTGCACGGTACATCTAAACCGTCATCGAACCCATCGTTCTACCATTCCTAGACCGGCAAGGGAACTTGCTGTTCCAACAGGACAATGCACGTCCGCATGTATCCCGTGCCACCCAACGTGCTCTAGAAGGTGTAAGTCAACTACCCTGGCCAGCAAGATCTCCGGATCTGTCCCCCATTGAGCATGTTTGGGACTGGATGAAGCGTCGTCTCACGCGGTCTGCACGTCCAGCACGAACGCTGGTCCAACTGAGGCGCCAGGTGGAAATGGCATGGCAAGCCGTTCCACAGGACTACATCCAGCATCTCTACGATCGTCTCCATGGGAGAATAGCAGCCTGCATTGCTGCGAAAGGTGGATATACACTGTACTAGTGCCGACATTGTGCATGCTCTGTTGCCTGTGTCTATGTGCCTGTGGTTCTGTCAGTGTGATCATGTGATGTATCTGACCCCAGGAATGTGTCAATAAAGTTTCCCCTTCCTGGGACAATGAATTCACGGTGTTCTTATTTCAATTTCCAGGAGTGTATAAGATGAACATCAACAAGAGCAGAACGAGGATAATGGAATGTAGTCGAGTTAACTCTGGTGATGCTGAAGGAATTAGATTAGGAAATGAGACTCTTAAAGTAGTAAAGGAGTTTTGTTATTTGGGGAACAAAATAACTGATGATGGTCGAAGTAGAGAGGATATAAAATGTAGACTGGCAATGGCAAGGAAGGCGTTTCTGAAGAAGAGAAATTTGTTAACATCGAGTATAGATTTAAGTGTCAGGAAGTCGTTTCTGAAAGTATTTGTATGGAGTGTAGCCATGTATGGAAGTGAAACATGGACAATAAATAGTTTGGACAAGAAGAGAATAGAAGCTTTCGAAATGTGGTGCTACAGAAGAATGCTGAAGATTAGATGGGTAGATCACATAACTAATGAGGAGGTATTGAATAGAATTGGAGAGAATAGAAATTTCTGGCACAACTTGACTAGAAGAAGGGATCTGTTGGTAGGGCATATTCTGAGGCATCAAGGGATCACTAATTTAGTATTGGAGGGCAGCGTGGAGGGTAAAACTCGCAGAGGGAGACCAAGAGATGAATACACTAAACAGATTCAGATGGATGTAGGTTGCAGTAGGTACTGGGGGATGAAGAACCTTGCACAGGATAGAGTAGCATGGAGAGCTGCATCAAACCAGTATCTGGACTGAAGACCACAACAACAACAACAAGACCCTCGTTTTATCAGTTCTAGAACGTTGTCCGTCAGTCTGGTTGGATTAACCGAAGAGGTAGAAATGATCCAAAAAAGAGCTACACCAACCGTCATGGGTTTGCTCCGTATGGGTGAGAGTTGCATCAAAAGAACTCAGCAAACTACAGGGAGAGACTACAAGAATGTCGCTGTGCATCGCGGAGAGACTTCTCAATTTGTAAAACAAATCAAGAAATATACTGATTTCTCCAATATACACTCCTGGAAATTGAAATAAGAACACCGTGAATTCATTGTCCCAGGAAGGGGAAACTTTATTGACACATTCCTGGGGTCAGATACATCACATGATCACACTGACAGAACCACAGGCACATAGACACAGGCAACAGAGCATGCACAATGTCGGCACTAGTACAGTGTATATCCACCTTTCGCAGCAATGCAGGCTGCTATTCTCCCATGGAGACGATCGTAGAGATGCTGGATGTAGTCCTGTGGAACGGCTTGCCATGCCATTTCCACCTGGCGCCTCAGTTGGACCAGCGTTCGTGCTGGACGTGCAGACCGCGTGAGACGACGCTTCATCCAGTCCCAAACATGCTCAATGGGGGACAGATCCGGAGATCTTGCTGGCCAGGGTAGTTGACTTACACCTTCTAGAGCACGTTGGGTGGCACGGGATACATGCGGACGTGCATTGTCCTGTTGGAACAGCAAGTTCCCTTGCCGGTCTAGGAATGGTAGAACGATGGGTTCGATGACGGTTTAGATGTACCGTGCACTATTCAGTGTCCCATCGACGATCACCAGTGGTGTACGGCCAGTGTAGGAGATCGCTCCCCACACCATGATGCCGAGTGTTGGCCCTGTGTGCCTCGGTCGTATGCAGTCCTGATTGTGGCGCTCACCTGCACGGCGCCAAACACGCATACGACCATCATTGGCACCAAGGCAGAAGCGACTCTCATCGCTGAAGACGACACGTCTCCATTCGTCCCTCCATTCACGCCTGTCGCGACACCACTGGAGGCGGGCTGCACGATGTTGGGGCGTGAGCGGAAGACGGCCTAACGGTGTGCGGGACCGTAGCCCAGCTTCGTGGAGACGGTTGCGAATGGTCCTCGCCGATACCCCAGGAGCAACAGTGTCCCTAATTTGCTGGGAAGTGGCGGTGCGGTCCCCTACGGCACTGCGTAGGATCCTACTGTCTTGTCGTGCATCCGTGCGTCGCTGCGGTCTGGTCCCAGGTCGATGGGCACGTGCACCTTCCGCCGACCACTGGCGACAACATCGATGTACTGTGGAGATCTCACGCCCCACGTGTTGAGCAATTCGGCGGTACGTCCACCCGGCCTCCCGCATGCCCACTATACGCCCTCGCTCAAAGTCCGTCAACTGCACATACGGTTCACGTCCACGCTGTCGCGGCATGCTACCAGTGTTAAAGACTGCGATGGAGCTCCGTATGCCACGGCAAACTGGCTGACACTGACGGCGGCGGTACACAAATGCTGCGCAGCTAGCGCCATTCGTCGGCCAACACCGCGGTTCCTGGTGTGTCCGCTGTGCCGTGCGTGTGATCATTGCTTGTACAGCCCTCTCGCAGTGTCCGGAGCAAGTATGGTGGGTCTGACACACCGGTGTCAATGTGTTCTTTTTTCCATTTCCAGGAGTGTATCTTTCTTTCAAGACCATGTCCATTCCGTTCATCTGTTCTTCCAGGTCCTTTGCTGTCTCTGACAGAATTACAATGTCAAAGTTTTTATTTCTTCTCCATGGATTTTAATTCCTACTCCAAAATTTTCTTTTGTTTCCTTTACTGCTTGCTCAATATACAGATTGAATAACATCGGGGAGAGGTTACAACCCTGTCTCACTCCCTTCTCAACCACTGTTTCCCTTTAATGTCCCTCGACTCTTATAACTGCCATCTGGTTTCTGTACAAATTGTAAATAGCCTTTCGCTCCCTGTATTTTACCCCTGCCACCTTCAGAATTTGAAACAGAGTATTCCAGTCAACATTGTCAAAAGCTTTCTCCAAGTCTACAAATGCTAGAAACGTAGGTTTGCCTTTCCTTAATCCTGTATTGGACGTTTTTCGTGTGTAAATCAAACTCCCTTAGTATTGTGCAATAAATTTGACATTCCCCATTACCTCGGTACTCTTCTAGTGCCGTTGCCACAATTCTGAAATAACTGCACAACATTTGACAGACGCCAGAAATAGCTGGTTTCAACTGGAATACGGAAAGGTTTTACATAGTACAGTAAATAGAATCAATTTAACATCCAGGTCGCAGCGAATATCATGCGGGACACATTTTATAGTTCCAAAGCTCGATCTCTGGGACATACTATCAGTATCTTTAGTAAGGTTAATTTTTTGTTCTCATTTCTCATTGTGTGATTGCAATTGTTTCTGCAGTTTTTGCAGAATTTATACAACTGTCCAATTATTGTAAAAACCTTCACATTCTACGAGGGATGTGAGTGTGAGCATGTTTTTCTTTGTTACGTTGGACGTTTATGCTTGATGAACGGTCTCCGCGAAAAAAAGGCAATTGAAATTTGCAAGTTATTATACACTCAAATCAACTACCTTGTCGGTTATTGCACTCGAGATTAATTAATCTTTCTTTTTTTTTTAATTTTACTTGCCTGTGTACCAAAACTGGTAACTTAGCCAAACATTCATGAGTTTTCTAAAGTGATTTTCCAGCTGGGTAGCATACCTGATGAAGTAGGCAGTTAACCTTTCGACTTCGCCTTCGATTACATGCAGTCGTAAATATCTACACAATTTTAGCACACTGGCGGCGTGAAACCTTCTCATGCGGAGTCAGCCGGAAGATGAATGGTGCTGCTCTGTTGCGTTGTACAACGAGCAATACTTGCTCCAAGTCACTCAGTTCGAAGATGGCTGGGTAGTACCGTAGTAAAGTGTGAGACTACAGTTGTCAAAGTATGGGGTTCTAGGCCTGGGCAGCGCAAGTATTTATACCTGCCACTTGCCACTTCATTCACCTTGGACGATGTCTATTCCTGAGAAAAATACCGAGTTTCACCGTGCTTTGAGATCACGTTAAACTGAAGGTCCCAGTTATAACACTCTAAGTTTGCTGGTTCTAAACTCTAAGAACATGCCGGTGTTCGGATTGGTGACATTTTCACCTTACTGTAGCAAAACAAAAATTACCAATTTGAGATACGTCGAAATCCAATGAGTACATTAAAATAACAAACTATCTCAGACGAATACTTATGATTACTTTCATCATGTCTTCTCCATTTATCCTGTCAGAATGTTTCCCCATTCCCATGGTTGTTCCCTGTTGGAGAATAGACACCAATCTCTATTTTCACTAGAATTATGAACACTTCATTTCTGCCCTTGAAATTTTTCTGCGATAAAGTGTAGTCCGAGCATAGAGCATCTTCTTCCTAGTGAAATTTGTAAGTTAGGGCCTATTGTCTTAAGAATGTTTTTCAGCAG
The DNA here is from genome assembly GCF_023864275.1 of Schistocerca cancellata. NCBI lineage: Eukaryota > Metazoa > Arthropoda > Insecta > Orthoptera > Acrididae > Schistocerca > Schistocerca cancellata. The sequence continues at coordinate 5,997,648 of NC_064628.1, read as the reverse complement.
GCAGTTACGTATGTAGCCAGATTTAAGGATCTCAGAATATAAATTTCTAAATAATAATAGTAACATGAAAATTAAATAACGTCCTCCGAAAGAATGCATGGACCCCCGATTTTTCATATACGAATTTCTTTCATTTTGCCGTAGAAGGTTGTTCTAGGTACAGCGTATATTTTGGAGTCCCTTTCCGAATCTCTTCCAGTTCGTTTTGTAAATAACACTGTAATTACAATAGGCGTGCCTTCCAGCGTTTTCTTACAAGTTTTCGTCATGGTCCAAGTTACCTTGAAAATTCAAACAGCCGATTTTAAAACTGCCTCAACTAAATACTAGACTTAATTGTTGCTAACGAATCCTTTTTGAGTATATATTTAGAGATGCATACACAGCAGTTCCGTTGAAGAGCTAATGGTTAACTAAATCAGATATCAGATGTGCAGAAGTTTGTTTTCACACTTCAGCACTGCCCTGTTCGGCACTGATTGGAAATCAACAATCATTGTACGACAGTTTTCGCGCGCGAACTCAAGTGAAACAATGAGGATGTCAGGGACTTCACTACACACAGCTTTCGAAATAGTTAAACCATGAAATCAGCAGCTGGTAGCACCAAAAACCAGATTTCACAGCCATTCGGCAAACGCGTTGAGTGAAAAGGATAGTGTTTTGAAAAGAGATTGTTAGGCGAACATCAACAAAAGTAAAAACAAGGGTAACAGAATGTAGTTGACTTAAATCATGTGATGCTGGATGAGGAAAGGAAACATTAAGACTAACAGATGAGTTTTGTCATGGCAGCGGCAGAACAGCTGGCGATGAAAGCAGTAGAAAGGATACAAAATACAGACTGGCTGTAGTACGAAAAGCATTTCGTAAATAGAGGAATTTGCCAACATCTTACATAAATGTAAGTTGTAAAATAATTGGCCTGTAGGTATTTGGAATGTAGCTTTGTAAGGAAGTGAAAGGTGGACTGTATAAACAGTTCATATAAGAAGAGAACCGCAGATTTTGAAATGTGATGTTTAGAAGAATGTTTAAGGTTGGATGGGTAGATCGAATAACTAACGAGGAGATACTGAAACGATCTGGGGTAAAAGAAATACACTGATGGGAAAAAATCGCAAAACCAAGAAGAAGTTGTGAAAAATAAACAAAAGTTGGTAGGCGTGTTTCTACACCTGAAAGATGATTATTCGTATTTCGCACGAGTTGCAAAAGAGGAATTTAAATTACTTCTGACAGCAACAAACACGCCATCGCCAACCATGTTTAGCCTATCCTTTCGGAACGCCGTTAGGTTCTTCGCAAAAATTTCGGCTGAGCTTATATCCGTCTTTAGCCAGCTTTTAGTGAGTATAATGATTTCAGCAGTATAATGATTTCAGCATCAATGATTTCTACTAGCGCTTGGAGCTCTGGTACTTTCCCAACACAGCTACGACAATTTACAACTGTTATATCAATGGTTCCCGTATCTACGTACTTTCTGTGTTCAGCATGCACCCTTTGTGACTGAAGCCCTTCTTGTGTTTTCCCGATACCCTCTAACATAAAAAATCACAACAGGATGATTAATTGAGTCTTTGTAAAAAGTACCGACTCTACTTGGTACATATTAAGAGAAATGTCATTCACATAAGTAAAGAATAAATTTCGGTCCCAAACCTGTTGGACTTCATTCGTGACTTTTACTCATTTACTGAAATGGTCGCCCGTTGGAGAATTATTCACCACCAGTTTTCCATATATCTCACCAACTTCAGAAAATCCAATTTTGATTGCCAAAAGAACTCAAGACCATCTTCATTTTTCTGTTTATTTCGTCTCTCGTCCATCCAGAAAAACGTAAAATTTCATCTGATCGACGTGCTCTATGAGTTCATTGTAAACCTGTACAGCCTTTTTCTATGTGTTCAACACCATTTTAACCTTGTTATCATTCAGGCCTACTTTCAAACTCGTTCTACTAAATCTTTTTACTCGTTTTTAAAGTTTGCCTGAACTGCATCGTTCCCCAGTAAAGTCTACAATAATTATGTGAAGCTCAAGAAACCGATATAAGATCTTTGTTTGAGCTTTACCGCCTGAAAATTGTGACAGATTACATACGAGGGATGTGCAATAAAGAATGATCATAATTTTTTGTGGTCGTAATTTCTAGCGTTAGAATGTAATTTTATGATATTTTAAGTTGATGCTTCCAAGTTTGTTGCTAGTAGTTTTATTGTATTTTGTACAGTTGGCCTCTTTGGGCAGTACTACCATTGTCAAGTACAACTGCGAATACTACAGTTGTTTACATTTCTTCGGAATCCAAACTGACGTTCCCCGAGATCGGCTTCTATCAGTTTCCATTCTTCCGTAAAGAATTCCTCTTACTATTTTTCAACCATGACTTATTAAACTGATTGTTCGGTAATATCCACACTTATATTTGGAAATTGTAGTACTACACTCATCTTTAAGTCTAAGTATAATCACCTGTTTTTACCCATCTTACACTCCAGGTGGAATGCCGTGTCATGGCTGCTATCCCAAGGATATCAGTAGTTCCGACGGAATGTCGTCTACTCCAGGGGCCTTGTTTTGACTTAGGTCTCTCAGGGCTCTGTCAAATTCTTCTAACAGTTTCATAACTCCTTTTCAATTTCATCTACGTCCTCTTTTCTTTCTATAATGTTGCCTTCAAATTCATTTCTGTTGTATAACATCTCTGTATACTCCTTCCACATTTCAACTTTCCCTTCGTTGCTTAGTGCTTGTTTTCCACGTGAGTTGTTGATATGTATACAACTGCTTCTCTTTTCTCCAAGGGCATCTTCAATTTTCCTATAGGCGATATCCATCTTCTTCTAGTTATTATATATGCTTTTATATTCGTACGTTTGTCCTCCAGCCATTCCTGCTTAGACATTTTGTACTCCCTCTCATTGTCATTTTTTAGACTCTGTATTCCCTTTCGCCTGCTTTTTTGCTGCATTTTTATATTTCCTCCTTTCAGCAAATAAATTTAGTACCTGTTACGACACCCAAGAATTTGTACTAGACCTTGTATTTTTTTTATCTACTTGATCCTATGCTACCCTCACTATATCTTCTTCTACTGTATTCCTTTTCCCCGTTTTAGTCAATCGTAGCCTAATGCTTCGTGTGAAACCCTCGACAACCTCTGGTTCTTTCAACTTATCCAAGTTACATCTCCCTAATTTCCTACCATTTTGCAATTAATTTAGTTTTTATCTACAGTTCATAAATTGTTACGACAGCCTACATCTGCCCATGGAAATACCTTAGAGTTTAAAATTTGGTACCAAAATCTCGGCCTTAACATTACATAATCAAATTGAAAGCATCCAGTGTCTCCAGGTGTCTTCCACGTGTATAGTCATCTTTTATGAGTCTTAAAACAAGTTTTAACGGAGCACGGATGCTCTATGCAAATCTAAATGGGACCTTCCTCTTTAATTCCTATCTCCCAGTCCATATTCACCTCCTATTTTTGCTTATTTTCTTTTCCTACTATCGAATTACAGTCCACCATCACTTTTAAATTGTCCTTGAACTCAACTATCTGAAAATTGTTTTGATTATTTCCCTTGTCTCACCATACATGTTTTCATTGTCTTCATCACCAAATAGTTGGCATATAGACTAGTACCATTCTGGTGGGTGTTGGCTTTGTGTCTGTCTTGGCTACGATAATGCATTCACTACGCTGTTCATAGTAGCTTACTCGCATTCCTATTTTCTTATTCATTATTAGACTACTTCTGTATTACTGTGCCTGATCTCGTGTTTATAACCTTGCACTTACCTGGCCAGAAACCTCTTCTTCCTGCCACTGAAGCTATCTCTAACATCTGACATTCCAAGCTCTGATCCGTGGAATGCCAGTAATGTTTCTCCTGATTATGACAGCCTTCTGAGTAATCCCCGCTTGAAGATCCAAGTGGAGGACTATTAATATGCGGCATATTAAAATGCTATTGAAGAGCGGAATTTTAATGACTCTCCTTAAAACACTAGAGTGATTTTGGTAACATGCGAGTAATGTCGGATACTAATTTACTCTGGCCATTTTATAAATTTTCCTCATCTTCTTACATGAGATTTTAATTTCCTTAGTTATCCACGGCTCATTTTCTTTATAGATCTTCTAGATAATGTTTTGCAAATAGATTTTCATACATTGATACAAATTCACTACGGAATAAATTCAATTTGACATTAGCATCTCTTTCTGTATGTGCCTCATTCCATAGCACCCTTTTTAATTTACTTTTAAAGCATTCTGTCCTCTTCTCATTAATAATTCTCACCGCTTTCTATGAACCTTCTCCATGGTTATAAGGTGCCATATTGTTTATTTGCATTAATTGTGCATTAAGATCAGATAGTCCATTAGCGATTGTGTACGTATTAATTGCTGCAGCCTGATCACAGTCTACAAAAATGCTATCATTCAGTGTCCTACTATCTTGTTGCACACGAAATGGAAAACTGCCGAAATGAGATTGAAACACCCAAATAATAATTCTAGTTCAATTTCCCGTCCGTATTTTTCAAGAAGTCTACACTAAAATCCCCACAAACTACTAACTGTTTCTTCTTGTCCGACAGATAGATCAATTATGCATCCAGGTTTCACGTAAATAGTTGAAAGTTTCCTAGAGAGTATCTGTAGACTCTAAGAGAAGTATACTGCAGTAATAGCTCTCAGGCACATGCTTCTAGGTGCTGATCGACTCAAAAACTATTTGTTTCAGTATTGTTGACTTAGTGTCCAAGTTTTCATATGTTGCAACTCCTCCTTTTTCCATATTAAGTCTACACGAGAATTATGCGTGTTCTGACGTCTTCTGGCAAGACATTTGCAAAATCGATGTAATATACGTGAAAAAAGAAACATTTATGTGTATTATTATTATTATTATTATTATTATTATTATTTCATTTGTGTATGAACGGTTGTCTATTATGTAGAGTCTGTAAAAAAGGAAATAATTATTTTTAATTTTTGTGTTTGTAGAATATTCATAGAGTAGAAATATCTCTGGAGTGAGCATTCAGAAGCGCAGAATTGATTTTGTGTTGTCAACATACGTTGCCACAATGGTCACGTGATCTCGGGACGCCGTAGATTTGTCCGACATATCTCCTATAAATTTTGAATGTTGTCATATCGCTAGTAAAGACAGATTCCCTCCATAAGTGCTGTGGATTTAGTATAGACGTTTTGCAGGCACCATAGCAGTTTACGTCTGATATTTGAAATAAATTGGGCTCTTAGCTTTGAAGAGCAAAATGAACGAGCATGACGTCACAGAAGGTTCACGTCAGCATGTATTTACAATGTCTTTCATGTCACATCTCGTCAAGTCGCTCAACACAGTACTGAACGGCGAAATTGGGTTTTTGAATCACCATCCCTAAAATGCATAAAATGTTATAGTATCAGAACTGAGGAGCTAACAACGACAAAATTTGTCAATGGTCGTAGCAAACTTTATAACCTATATTCTTTATCAATTATGTTCGGTAAATTACTGAGAAGTGAGACAACGTTTCAAAACATCGACAATTATTTGCTAGGGAAAATATGTACATTCATACACATCAAAGTAAGCTTCAAACGAATTAATGAAGCCTTTTAAACTTATCCATTATGTTTTTTCTTACGTATCAATAACGTCGTAAACAACTGTATTTTACTCCTTCATTAAAGCGGACTTTTTTGTTTAAAATGTCATATGGTGGAATTTGCTTCGTCTACTTATGCTCTTATACATAAACATTGTGGGCGTCAGCGCCGTTGTGTTATCGTAAAACCTAAATAACTTTTCGCCTTCAGATATACGACCTCGGCTGTGTAAGAAAGTGGAAAAAATATCCCAGTCGTCATGAAACATCTCCAATTTGTCACTAAAACAAAGTGTTATTATAAAATAAAGCTTATGAAGATACAACAGTACAAAATCCACTATTATAAGGAGAATGAGCGCGGCGAAAATAGGTTAACTTTAGACGTTAACAGACTGGTACCGTTAAAATTTTCTTCCCGAGAAACCTTGACGTACCGTGAAATGACGTGACGTTCCGTTGACGACCTGTGCGAATGCCTCCATTCGAAAGGCATTGCAGAATGTTTTGGTGTTATGTGACGAGACGTGACGTTACCTGATAGCGGACGCGAATTGGCGCTAAACAATTGACGTCGTCCCTAGATCCCGTGACAATTCCAGTTTAATGTTGACAACATGCGCAGGACTCAATGCTCACTCCAGAGATATTTCTACTCTATGGTCGGCGAGTGTGGAAATCAAGCAGACAATGATAACTGAAAAAATTAACAAAGATATTTATTAGCGTACTGAATTGATTATAAACAGTGGAGGATTAAATGTTACTATCTCTTTCTTCTTGTAGCCGTTAATGCTGTAAGAGCCTGTGACGCTCGCTTTGATGCTTAGTTAACTTTCTTTTGTTCTTTGTTCGAGAATGACGCCATTGATTTTTTAATGTAGAAATTGTTAAAAATACTTGTAATAATTTATTGCTGGCTTGCCCAGTATTTCATCCCATATTTTTAGCCGTTTTCAGCATATTTAGAATTTTTCATGAAGCAGGGCTGCGCCGCGATCGCGGGAGCTGCTGCTGCGGAAAGTTCAAATTATGATTGAATGAAAGCAGCTTTCCGGCTGTTAAGCGGGCTGGTAATGGTACATTAAAATTATTTCTTTCAACTCCCCGGAGAGCTAAGAGGAGAATTGTGGATTTTATTATGTCATTTTCAGATGGATATGGACAACTGCTATTACAATCTTAGTGACGTAAATAATTTACCTAAATCAGAGTGGTAAAACTTTACTTGTGTGATATCAAAGACTGCTGGCTGAAACCTGTTCTGGCTAATAATAATATTAAACAAATTTAATTCTTTGTTTCATGCTCTCGTGTTAGTCGCGGCAATCAATAGTGTTCATATGTTAAAAAATCCACTGCAACTTTTATGTTTAGCGAACATAGCATACTGTAACTTATGTACGTGTAAATAAGAGTAATTTTCAGTGCATTTCAGAGATGAAAGTGGAGAAGGACATGTTTAATTTCATAATTAGTTACAGTAATGATACCGTGTTCCATTTCTAACAGTCTAGATCAGGGTTATATGAAAATAGTTTGCAAATTAAAGATCACACATACACAGCAGGAAATCTTTTAGTGTTGTGAGTATCTCCACCTAATAGGTTGAGGCGGACAAAGTTAAAGTTTTTCGATTACAGAAAGTAATGGTGAGAATCGCATGTTATCTTTCGTGCTCGCAACAATAAGGAATATACAGTTAATTAAAATGTTATGCAACATAAACTGCATATTAAATCAAAAAGCGCGCGGTGGGTAGATGCGACAGTGTTCATAATCACTAATATTTCACTTGTACATCTCTGTGGTAAAGTGGTGTTCAGAGAGCCCCAGAACAACTATCACATCAGAATCGAACAACTATCACATCGGAATCTCCTACATCTTCTGGGCATACAAGAAGATCATCTGTCTTGTTCTTCCTGAGTCTTACCTAAAATTTACCAGTTTGGCTCCAGTAATCACAGGGGTTTCGTCTAGTGCGCTTGTGGCCCCCGCACACTTTTTACGAGATGCTCACCTAATCTTCCCTTCCCCCTCCCATTAAGGTGCAGTCCAAGAGTAGTGTGTCCCTGCCTCCCAATTGTAACAACTTGCACGGGACTTGTAACAGAGTGTCTAGTGTCTCTGCAAAGGTCTGCCTGCACTGTCGCATGGACTTGCTGTCAGGCGATGCTGCCATATCTGCGCATTGTTTAATCTTTACCTTAGGGAATCCATCGAGTAAACAGAAAATAGTGTCGCAATGTTGTTGTTGTGGTCTTCAGTCCTGAGACTGGTTTGATGCAGCTCTCCATGCTACTCTATCCTGTGCAAGCTTCTTCATTTCCCAGTACCTACTGCAGCCTACATCCTTTTGAATCTGCTTAGTGTATTCATCTCTTGGTCTCCCCCTACGATTTTTACCCTCCACGCTGCCCTCCAATACTAAATTGGTGATCCCTCGATGTCTCAGAACATGTCCTACCAACCGATCCCTTCTTCTGGTCAAGTTGTGCCACAAACTTCTCTTCTCCCCAATATGTCGCAATATCACTTCAAAAGCACTTAGTATATCTGTCCCGTACTTAAGCTTTTTTCCTCAATACGACCCTGATGCGTTATTGTGATGTTTTATCGTCTGCTGTGTATTATGTTTATAGCTACAATTTGTTTTAATTATCGAATGTACCTCTTATGTCATATAGATCTGGCTGCGTGGGATGTAGACTAAATGCGAATAGTACAGAAATAAACTCTAGCACCTTATGGGAAAAACATTTACTATTTACATATGGACATTATACAAGTTTTGGACAAAATTATGAAAAATTCCACTAGAAATGCACGCTTGAATATAGATACAGATGCTAGCGAAGCCTCTAGGTTTCACTGTTTTACTTGACCTCGAACGGCACCTGTGCAATATTCTCAAAGTGGTGGTGCTTACAACACTCTCCTTGGCATTGTAGCGAGAAGGAAGTGCTTCTCTGGGCGGTATCACTAACCTGGTGTCTTGCTGCTTCGGTAAGTCCCTCGTAGCACAGAAAGTAGCGCTCAATCACCAGGTTCCATGTAAGTGGTGATCCCGCTGAATTGGAGTGTTTAGAGATGCCAGTTGTTAATTGTCAACAACGTTTGTATTATACTTCTTTTAATACAGAAATTGCTTTGTCACACACGTCACAGAATCAGCATTTGCAATATGACGGCTCTGGACTACGCCGTTATATTCGACCCTTTACACACATTAATCCCGTTTTCTGACTTTACATAATGATAGACAGTGGCGTTCTTATAACTAATAACTTCTCTTTATATCTTGTTTAACAGCTGAGATACGCACCCGCGACCGTTCATATATATATATATATATATATATATATATATATATATATATATATATATATACAGGGTGTTTCAAAAATGACCGGTCTATTTGAAACGGCAATAAAAACTAAGCGAGCAGCGATAGAAATACACCGTTTGTTGCAATATGCTTGGGACAACAGTACATTTTCAGGCGGACAAACTTTCGAAATTACAGTAGTTACAATTTTCAACAACAGATGGCGCTGCAAGTGATGTGAACGATATAGAAGACAACGCAGTCTGTGGGTGCGCCATTCTGTACGTCGTCTTTCTGCTGTAAGCGTGTGCTGTTCACAACGTGCAAGTGTGCTGTAGACAACATGGTTTGTTCCTTAGAACAGAGGATTTTTCTGGTGTTGGAATTCCACCGCCTAGAACACAGTGTTGTTGCAACAAGACGAAGTTTTCAACGGAGGTTTAATGTAACCAAAGGACCGAAAACCGATACAATAAAGGATCTGTGTGAAAAATTTCAACGGACTGGGAACGTGACGGACGAACGTGCCAGAAAGGTAGGGCGACCGTGTACGGCAACCACAGAGGGCAACGCGCAGCTAGTGCTGCAGGTGATCCGACAGCGGCCTCGGGTTTCCGTTCGCCGTGTTGCAGCTGTGGTCCAAATGTCGCCAACGTCCACGTATCGTCTCGTGCGCCAGAGTTTACACCTCTATCCGTACAAAATTCAAACGCGGCTACCCCTCAGCGCTGCTACCATTGCTGCACGAGAGACATTCGCTAACGATATTGTGCACAGGATTGATAACGGCGATATGCATGTGGGCAGCATTCGGTTTACTGACGAAGCTTACTTTTACCTGGACGGCTTCGTCAATAAACAGAACTGGCGCATATGGGGAACCGAAAAGCCCCATGTTGCAGTCCCATCGTCCCTGCATCCTCAAAAAGTACTGGTCTGGGCCGCCATTTCTTCCAAAGGAATCATTGGCCCATTTTTCAGATCCGAAACGATTACTGCATCACGCTATCTGGACATTCTTCGTGAATTTGTGGCGGTACAAACTGCCTTAGACGACACTGCGAACACCTCGTGGTTTATGCAAGATGGTGCCCGGCCACATCGCACGGCCGACGTCTTTAATTTCCTGAATGAATATTTCGATGATCGTGTGATTGCTTTGGGCTATCCGAAACATACAGGAGGCGGCGTGGATTGGCCTCCCTATTCGCCAGACATGAACCCCTGTGACTTCTTTCTGTGGGAACACTTGAAAGACCAGGTGTACCGCCAGAATCCAGAAACAATTGAACAGCTGAAGCAGTACATCTCATCTGCATGTGAAGCCATTCCGCCAGACACGTTGTCAAAGGTTTCGGGTAATTTCATTCAGAGACTACGCCATATTATTGCTACGCATGGTGGATATGTGGAAAATATCGTACTATAGAGTTTCCCAGACCGCAGCGCCATCTGTTGTTGAAAATTGTAACTACTGTAATTTCGAAAGTTTGTCTGCCTGAAAATGTACTGTTGCCCCAAGCATATTGCAACAAACGGTGTATTTCTATCGTTGCTCGTTTAGTTTTTATTGCCGTTTCAAATATACCGGTCATTTTTGAAACACCCTATATATATATATATATATATATATATATATATATATATATATACACCCAAACCTTCATCCAATGGGCGTTCAGATCGCTGTTGCTAGGCGGATCTGACGTCACGTTTGCGGACATTGTGACGGAAGTTTGTCTCGGAACACTGTCTCAGATTGTAAGATCCTACTCCCAAATAGTCGGATCTTGTCCCTACTAAGGTTGCACAAAATTGCCTCCTATGATTTCATCACTAATGCTCTTGCTGACGCTTAATTGTTAAATGTACATGTAGCCTGGCTACTACTGAGCATTCCCGATCGCATAAATGTGCGTAATACTTGGCTTAAACACGTGAAGGGAATGCATATATGCATTACATGCTCATATGGTGGATACTTCCGTAACCTAGGTAGCCGAATAGTTTCAAGAGGCACCATATCGAAGATTCATACCGCATATAGGGAAAGCGCTAAGTCAAAACGCACACGAAAAGGGTGTGTTGAGGACCGTGATAGACGGTCGTTGAAGATAATTGTGACAAGATATAACAGAGCGACAGCCGCAGAAATCGCTGCAGAACTGAATATCGCACTCACGAATCCTATCGGGACCGAAACAATGCGAACGGAGCTCTATGACCAGGGAATTGCAGAGTCAGATGGAATTCCAAACCCAGTCATCACGGATTCAAACGCCCATATCGGGGAAACGTGATGCCAGTGCCATAAAATCCGGATTAAGGAGCAATAGAAGAAAGTAGTTTGGTTGGTTCAAATGGCTCTGAGCACTATGGGACTTAACATCTGAGGTCATCAGTCCCCTAGAACTTAGAACTACTTAAACCTAACTAACTTAAGGACATCATACACATCCATGCCCGAGGCAGGATTCGAACCTGCGATCGTAGCGGTCGCACGGTTCCGGACTGAGCGGCTAGAACCGCTAGTCCACCGCGGCCGGCAGTAGTTTGGTCGGAAGACTTTTGTTTCATAACGTTTCCAACTGTTGGTCGAGTTTACGTCACAAGAGTGAAACATAGCGGGCATTCGGTGATGATTTGGGCAGCCACGTCGCGGTATTTCATGGGCCCCATTGTTACTCTGCAAAGTCACATTACTGCCATGGATCATGTGACCATTCCGGCTGAACAATGGTACAGTGTTTGGTCCCCAACTGTGACACTATTCAAAGACGACAAGATCCCTCTTCACAGAGCTCACACCGTCCAGGACAGGTTTTGTGAACATGAGGATGAATTGTTGCATCTTCCCTGGACATTAGTCGCACACGTCTATATTACTGAGCCTTTGTGGTCTATTTAGGAGAGAAGAGTTTGTGATAGCCACCACAAAGAGACGATCTCTTTTCAAACACATGTCGCTCATGCTTTTCTCCAGTGATGGCTTTTACTGTTGTCAGAAAATATACTGTTGAGTTCGTTTTAATACATGATATGACAAAAATAGACAAAGACAGAAATCTCATCGATAATACTCACCATAAAAAGTGTTGTATCCTCCAAAGACTGCAGGACCACACCAAAATCGGCAACATGCATTGATACCACAGATACTAGCGATGTCTCGCTGTAATCCACGACGACAAATGGGACGTGCTCTCGAAGACACACCCTTCTCACTCAGCACCGCAGCGCCATCGCATGGTGGTCGATATAGAGACGAGCATGGACACGCACTGCCGCAGTTGCTGACCCCCGATGAAGCGGTTAGCATGTAGGAAGGACATCAGGACTATTCAATTTCAAAATGGTTCAAATGGCTCTGAGAACTATGGGACTTAACATCTTGGGTCATCAGTCCCCTAGAACTTAGAACTACGTAAACCTAACGACATTACACACATCCATGCCCGAGGGAGGATTCGAACCCGCAACCGTAGCAGTCGCGCGGTTCGGGACTGAAGCGCATAGAACCGCTCGGCCACTACGACCGGCGACTATTCAAGTCTCAGATGGAACTGTACTTCTGTGGTGAACCCGAACTTCAAGTGAACAGTTTTTAATTGTGTGCATCAAGTGATGCTTTACTGCTCAAAGACAGTTGCAAATATTCGACCCATTCCTATGGCAGTGGACTTTATAAAGTTAAGGAAATCTTGCATCGTTTATGTAACAAAAGTGAACTAATGTTTCATATGCTGTAGTTGCGATCAGCCATCTCGCAGGGCAATCAAAGAACCCACAGCTATGACCGGATTGTAGTTTCCTTGGATCATAATAAAATAAATGGTAAAAATGAACATTAGTTCATGAAGATCAATCGAGCGAGTTGGTGTAATGACTGAGCCATTAGACTCGCATTCAGGAGGAACGAGTTTCAGATCTCTGTTGTTCTCCTGACTCCGTTAAGTCGATTGATGAGCGGATTCTCTGGAAAAAAAAATGAAGTGGCGATCCTCGTTCTCCATCCTTGCCTTATCTAAATTTGTGCCCCATCTGTAATGAAGTCTTCATCGAGAAGTCGTTAACCCTAAGCTTTCTTCCTTTCCATTGTTCTATCCGGATATTTTATCTGACACATTGCATGCGGGCTTAATTAAATAATAATGCAAATAATTTTAGTAGCTGTGTGTCCGGTTACGAAGTCTCGTAACCGGTTGGCCCCGAGCAGTATTAGTACGCAATCTGACTGCATAGAATAACAATAAAGAATGAAAGGAAATTTACGTTAACACAGTTGATTAATTAAGTCCCCAGCAACTATAAAAGCTACGAAACAACAAAGCACAAGTGTAACTGTTCTGTGTGTGGAAGTGTGATTCAACGTACACATCTGGCACGGTTCTTCCTCAATACGACAAGATATTTTAAACAGCATTTACAATGAAGTAATTAAAAAAATCAGAAATACTATAATTGCACATAGAAACCATAATTACAGTCTAATACATGAACACAAACCAGATGCTTTGTTGACTGAACCTGTGACCGAGAGGCATTGTTATTTAGGAAATTTGAAATAAAAAATTTTTTGGTTACCTTCATATATATTGACGAAAATTACACTGAGATCATTACAACATCCCCAATCGAACAGTGTCTGCTGTCTGGCTCAACATAACAACTGCACACGACATGCCCTCGAATAGTACTGCTATCGACATCCTCTCAACAAGCACTGCCCACGGCAACCTCTGAACTACAACTGCCCCAGTGGAGGCGGCGCAATAATACTCTTTGGCGCAATCTCTGGTGCTGTGACTCAGTGTAGCCACCTTTCAACATATACCTAGTCTGTCGGTGTTATTTCTGTTATTAGCCGCTGTTAGAGCATGTTAAAATCTAGGTAAACTCGTGTTTATTTTCCATTAACGAGACCTTTTGTTTACATATTATTTGAGACATTTTGGTCATCTAGTCAGACTTATAAAGCTGGAAGATGAGAAGAGCTTGTTTCACAAGAATGCATTCAACTCCACTGTAATAGTTCTATAAAAAGAAAAACTTTGCAGAGTTAAGAACTGTTATTTCAAAGTTGCAAAGCATTACAGTTGGCGCAGTTAATATAACAGGTGAACATTCTGCGGAGACCTGTTCAGAGAAGATGATCTGAATATTACCGCGGCTAGAGTAAATCAGTGAAGCAACAGGCAATGGGAATCAGAGCAGGGAGAGCATCGGATTGCTTTCTGACTTGTATGCACGGTTGAAAATTACACCCTTCTTCGGCCATCAACACCCATAAATTCATTAAACTGAAGTGTCGGAGAGGAACTAATAGCTACACAGATGACATAATTGGAAGTCGTAAAGGATGATGCATTGGAGCTCAGAGACAAATACAGTATTAACGAGTAGCTGTTTATCTTGAGATGATGCGAGCTATCTAGACGAGAGGCACAGCGTAGGGCGGCATGATGTATCATTTTATGCTAATGAACGCCTTCATCGATCTTTCCTAAGACAATTTCGTCTTTAAGAAACAAATCATAAAGTGTTAATGTTTCATTGCTTCTTCTTCCACGATGCACGCCCTTTTACGGCAACAAGGAAATGTATTTCCTTCAATAATTCGTATCCTGTATTTTCTTACGACGTTGTTCTCGGACTGTTAATGCTACTGTCGTCCAAGACTGAATGCTGAAATATTCCTTACATGACGTACCTTTTCTTCCTGTTTGTGTTCGTAGGATACATTTTACATCTAGAATACTAATGTATGAGATATGTTTTATTTAGCAATTTCTGTCATCTATAATAACAAATTTATTAGCAGCGTTCTGTTTCCATGTGTAACTTTCCATAGTCATACTAATTTAAATTCAAAAATTTACCCTATGGACTTATCCCTTTATGCACACAATCATAATTCCTGTGGATATTATTAACTATAGTATAAGCTCAGATGAGACAGCAGGAAAAAAAATTATGACACTCAATTGCAGTTCCGGCGCTTGCCAGCACTCACCCTGCTTCAGTGAATGATGCCCAATGAAGTATATAAAATCATCTCACAACGAACAGTGAAGATCCATGTCAAGCAAACATTTTGTCTACTAACAAGGATGTTTAACCAATATCCGCTAAAGACGAGGTTGTTTCACACGAAAACTGAAGATCGTCGACGAAGGTTGATACCAAAAACCTTCAGGGAAGTATTTGTAACACCGGAAATGCATATCCTCCTATTTCCATCTACTATAAATTTGTTTTCCTTATTTTTGTTGCCTGAAGATATAACATTTCTGTGTCTTTGTATATTGTAATTGTTTTACTATTTGTATATATATGCATTTATGTCGATTTATAATTGGTTTGTTTTTTGAATATTATTTGTATTTATACGCTGGGTCTGGCCGAGGGAAAACTATGCTATCGAACGAATACATCGATAGGTCGTGTGAAGAATCAAAGTGTGTAGGATCTTTGGTAGTGTTAACACTGCCGCGTGGAGCGCGGGCAGAGGGGTCTGGCTGGAGTAGCGAGTGGAGCAGGTGTGTTGTGTGAAGCTCCCGCCGTTCTCGCTTCCCACGCTCGGGTTCCCGGGTTCGATTCCCGGCGGGGTCAGGTATTTTCTCTGCCTCGTGATGGCTGGGTGTTGTGTGCTGTCCTTAGGTTAGTTAGGTTTAAGTAGTTCTAAGTTCTAGGGGACTTATGACCACAGCAGTTGAGTCCCATAGTGCTCAGACCCATTTGAACCATTTGAAGCTCCCGCGAGTTGCCGCGCTTTCGGGGTTTGGCAGAATGTAAATGCGCTCGACTTGGGATGATAGTTTCTGACATGGTGTCGCGGACGAGAAGCATTAGCTGGCGCACATCAAGAGCCCGTTTCGTCTGGTGACCGTGTCGAGAAGAAGGCGCGCCAACATCCAGCTTCAGCAACAGCGACGGCTGACAATGAGTGACTGTCGCCACCTCCTCGATCAACGGCTTCAAACCTTCAATCAACCCACAAGGAAGACTGGAAGCACGTAAAGTTTTAGAACTGTATGGCAGACCTCAGCTTTTAAAACTGTTCAAATCACAAAATTATAGCAACGTAGCATGAACGTTTGTTGCTCATTGTCCCAATTGCATTACCAAGCAGGGTCCCTTCCTTTCCCGGAATGAACCCGAGTGTCGTTGAAATTCAAACGCCAGCATCATTTTATTTCACTGCTTTAATTTCAAAGTTCAGTTAAAGTATTCATAGCTGGCTACAATATTTAGATTACACAAGCACAAATTAAGAGTGCGAGTTTTGTTACCGTATTTTAGCTTACCTGTGACTGCAGCTCAGCTTGGTATGTACTAAATTTTACTACTGTTAATTGTTCAGAATCATTTAATTCAAGTTCAAAGTTAAATCCCTTATTTCTAAATTGCGTAGATTCAAGTAGCTTTTGAAATGATTGTTGAGGTAGTCCAAGACTAACCGTATTTTACTGAATTTCGATGTGCTTCAGAAAGAAAGCTCACTATTAACTTCAGTCACTAAATTAACTTTCGATTTTCCGGTTTTATTAATTCTTTTGCTAAATTAAGTCAGAGTGTAGCGAAATTTATTACTTCTGACAAACTTTCAGTTTTCACACTACACTTGTCAACCTTCAGTTGCCACGCTTCTAGAGCTAATTATATGTGTAATAATCTTTCTTTTTCAGTTACTATAGTAATTGTCCTTAGGACTGGCGACCATAATTTCCCCAAAAACTCAAATATCTAATTACCGCTAGTTGATTGTTAACGTAACGGCCGCACATTTACTTTCTTTATTAACTTTACCCCTTTTCAAAATTAATTTCCACCAGTTCCATTAGCATTTTTCCTTTCATTTAGATGTAACCCTTTCCTCCCTCTTTACCGACAAATTAACTTCGGTGACGATTGCTTTTCTCCAATTTCCATTAGGTACACGCGGTTTAGTTTTTCACTGTCATTAAGGTCGATAAGTGAGGGGGAGGTTACATATTTTATCACAGATATATTAGCATGGAACGTTTCGTTTAACAGCGCATCCCTATACCACTATCAGAACACAGCGTAATACGACAAAGGCGTTTTAGTTTTCAGAAAAAACTCTCTACCGAACTCCTAGTGTTAGATATACTGGGGGTAGGTAAAATAATGTGAACAGCGGTAGTAATGGGATGATTGTGTTTGACGGTCAACAATGCAGGTAAGGCACGTGTCGTACTGGACTATGCTTGTTCAGCACAAACTAGGTGTCAGTGAGGGTTGTTTACAGTAGTGCACACTTCGTATTTGTATTCAGATGCCGAGTTCGACGTGCAATGAAAGACCTAACAGAGTTCCAAAGGCGGCATATCATGGTGGCCCGATTAGCTGGAGCATCAGTAACCAAGACGGCCAACTTGTTGAATGTGTCAAGAGCAACTGTTTCAACTGTCATGACAGCCTACACAAAAATGGAAACAAATCATCGTGTAAATATAATAATGGGCGCAAAGCAAAACTAAATAACAGAGAGTGTCATACGCTAACACAAATTATGTCAAAACAACGGCGGCTAAAGTGAGTACAGAGCTCAATATCCATTTTCGAGATCCCGTATCTATCGATACTGTGCGCCGAGAACTCCATAAAGAGAATATTGATGGACGATCTGCTATATCTAACACAGTAGTGACAGCAACCAACACAAAAAAGCGTAAAACACTGGGTCAGGAGCATAAATGCTGGACGGTTGACCAGTGGAAACACGTCATATGGTCCGACGAGTCAACGTTTTCATTATTTACAACATCGCGCCGGGTTTACGCCTGGAGAACGCCAAAAGAAGCCTACAATCCTGTTTGCTTGATTCTAACTGCTAAGCATGGAGGTGAAAGTGTGACGGTGTGGGCAGCCGTATCATGGTATTCTGTTGGTCCCACCATTACTCTCAAACGCCGTGTTACAGGCAACGATTTTGTGAATATTTTAGGTGATAATGTGCACCCCGCGGTTCAAATGTTGTTGCCCAACAATGACGCCATATTTCAGGAAGATCATGCATCATTTCACACAACCAGGGCAAAAATCGTGGTATGAGGAGCATGCATCTTAACCCCAGCGTTTTCCCTGGCCAGCGCAGTCCCCAGACTTGAACTGTGGGCGGTATTCCCCCCAGACACCGGAGCGGATTTCCGCCTCCCTCGTCACTACAGGAGTTAGAAGAGGTTCTGATCGTAAAGTGGCATAACATTCCACTGGAGACTATACAGTAATTATATGTCAGTATTCCAAGAAGAATTGGAGTCCAGTTCCTCATTAATAAACTATTCCCAAGTAAGTACAGGTGTTCACGCTATTTTGCCTCTCCCCTGTTACAGACCGATTAAACACCTGAATCTTTCCACCCCTACTGCAGCTATGCTCCTTGACCAAACAAAAGCTTATGACAAATTTTGTCAACAGTACCTCATAGTGAAGCTTTAGGAACAAATACTAGACCAAATCCATATCACAGACAGTTTTCTAGTAAATCGGACTTTGAGAATAGAAATATCTTGACAAAAGTTCTCCACTGAAAGCATCGACACTGGCTTACCGCAGGGTTCTGTTCTATCACCTATGTTTATTTTAACTTATACGCAAACAATGACCTTTTAGTTAATTTGCGAATGATACAGTTTATTTTGCTGTTAGTGGACACCAACAAAGGAACATAAACGAAGTTTAATGCCATATAGAAGCTACTGAAATTTGGTGTAGTGAGAGAAGGATGCAAATCAACGTTATATTTTGTTGACCAGAAACCACTATCACGTCCGTCTGCAATAGCTACGGAAATGCCATCGCTGTGTTCCTGAATCACAAAATGCAGTGTTTTCGTGCGAGAGCCGCTCTCATCCCTCCTGCAATGACGGTTGCAGATGTGAGGGGCCAGCGGCGGGCAAGATTGCATCTCTGTGGGGATGGGGAGGGGGTGGGGGGGAGAGCGAGTCCTGGACCGAAGGCCATAGCACTCCGACTGGCTGGCATATTTCCCCTACCTCGACGTCACGCTGTCTGAGCGCTTGGATGGGATAGAGGGGGAAACCGCGAACGCGCCCATACGACTTCGTTTTATATTACACATTTGTCAACAACATAGGTCACAAACAAAACAAATTTAGAGTATTCCTTAATTTTTTGAGGCTCTGAACACTTAGGGTCTAATATAATTGTTATCTTGTACAAACTGTCGGCGAACGGACAGATGTACACAATTCCACAGATTTTCTCACTTAAGTCGCTATATAATCGTGAATTATTTAGTCTCATAGTCGAAAAGAGTTCTTTCACACAAATATGTCGATCGAAATATTGTCGTTGTCTTGCAACCTCATTATAGAGATGTAGACGTCCTGGACAGTTTTAACGTAAAAGAGTCTGTCATCAAACCGGGAATTATCTCGCAGATCAGTCAGTTACATCTGCAGGGGCGCTTTTAATGGAAACGGCACAAACGGTCTGGAAAACAGCTCGAAACAGATGTAATACTGACAGTGTCCTCAAAACGTTGAGGAAATTATCCTTGCCCCTGCAGTGATCTTTAGGGAACAGGATTGTGTTTGTCAGAATGTATCCCTCCTACAACACGATTTTCTTTTCAGCTGTATCACTACCAAATCAGAAAGAAGTTGTTTCTCGTCATGCGTATCTTACGGTGAATAGTGCGCCGTCAAGTCGATTTAAAATACAAAGTCTGCAGTCTATTCCGAATGTTCTAATTTTCGTTCCTGCACTACTCCTCCATCATACTCTCAACAATTGCGAGTTTTAAACTGGAGAAGTTTTTCAGACATGCCCCTTGAATTAACCAATGTACTTTTTAGTGATGCATTGCTTTGGTGCGTAAGTATGTAGTGTTTTTCCATAAGTTTAATAAAAACAACAGATATACAACACAGAGACTTTAGTCACCATCAACATACTGTCCATTATTTACAACAGTCTGCCGAACCTAGGGAAACTTCTCGATTCTGCAATTGTAAAAATCACGTGGTTTTGACGCGAATAACTCGTCGACCGATGTTGGGGACACATATTCATCCGGAAACGAATATCCTTGAAAACTGTTCGATAGAGAGCGGAAAAAGTGAAAATCTGACGGCGCAAGATAGGTGAATAACGTGGGCGCAGAATGACTTCCCAATTCAGCTCACGTATAATCTTTTTTGTCAGTCTAGCAGAATGCGACCGGTCTTAATCGTGGGATAGCATCGCTTCACGCAGTCTTCCTGGTCGTCCTTCTCTGACCGCGTCTGCAAGGCGTCTCAGTTGTAGACAATAAATGTCAGCAGCGGTGGTTACACCTAGCGGAAGCAATACATGGTACACCACACGGTTGCTGTCCAGCCACATGTATGACATTATGTTTTGTGGATGCGCGCATGTCTTTCCGCTGCGATTTGCTGCTTTGTTTGGGCTCAATCATTCCCATCTTTTCCTTATGTTAGCATAAAGATACCATTGCTCGACACGAATAACGATACAGGTTATGAGTGGTCGGTTTTGTTCACTAGACAATTGATGATGAGCAAGCAGAGATGCATATATGGCCACCCACGGATTTTTCTGATTTTTGTTTAAAGCACGTGGTACCCGTGCAATCAATTTTTGAAGCTTCCTCATTGCACGCAAATGTCGCACGATGGTGGAATGATCACAGTTGATTACATTTGCCAGTTCTCGAGTACGCTATCGTGAATCGTGATGGATTAATGCGTTTAAACTGTCTTCATCAAACCCCGGAGGCCTTCCCGAACGTGGAAACGATCCACTCAAACGAAAAAGCATTTTCTTGACGTGCTCTGTCCAGTGGCATTTTCCTCATACATGCGCAAATTTTTCTGGCTGCCTCCGCTGCTGTCATCCCTTTACTGAACTCAAACAGAAGACAACGTCCGAATGTTCCGATTTCTCCACATGGTATTCCATTCTATAGCATACACAATTCCACTCACTGTTCCCAAATGACAGAATGATAGCGTGTAAACTCGAATAGCAACAGCGAACTACCAGTACAAAATGACAATCGATAAGCCCGTAGCAATTGGAATTTCAAGACGCTAAACAAAAACGCTGCGAAGTTACGCACCAAACTAATGTAAAGCGAATGTAGGTTGATTCTTACAAAGAAGAAGACAGCAACCAGCCACTATTAATACTGCTACTTATTTGAGTAAACAGCGCCGTAATCGGTTTCGAAGTGGCAAGTTCATCATCAGACAGCTGTTCACATAATTTGCAAGATACACATTACGTAATCATCAGTTTTCGATTTGTATTCTTCCACTGTTGCGAAATATTCTTGGTGTGTTGGTGCCCTACGGTAGGAAACAGTGTTAGAAGCGCCCTATGTGAACATAACTAACCTCGAAACGATGAAATACAGAGTAAACAAATATGTGACGTTAAGTGGTTGTGGTACTTACATCGAAAATTCCGTGAGATTTTGTTGCAAAGTTACAGGATTGTATTTTACAAATATTTCAAAATATATCCAGCACTTATGTAATTTATACATCACCATATTGTGCAACGCAGGACACACACAAACACACACACACTAAAAAGTATTTGCCACATGTGTAGTTATCACAAAGATTGCAGATTTACAAATACAACAGTGTCAGAGACGTCCTCTCTCAGAGACATTACAATATACAGATTGCTTTGATTTCACAGTATGATTGTTTTCAAAGAAAAGACATAACGTAATGAAAATTAAAACACAGAGATAAACCTTGCATTATGAGCGCATAACATTACAGATGAAGTTGACAGATGTAGTAACCACCTTGTGTGAATGTTACTTATATGGTATTATGTAAGTGCTGTGCTATATACTGGGAGCAACATAGAGGTGCGATAAAATGAATAATGTGACAGTAACAATTATATTAACATCATTAACAAGTATTTATATTACAAAGAATGAACATTACATTATGAGCATACCATATTCAGTGAGCATTAATTACAAATAAATTGGGAAAATGTGGTGGCCAGTTGTATGAATGTTACTTAAATGGTATTGTGTAAATACAATGCCATAAACAGGCAACAACATATACATGAGATACATGAATAATGTGACAGTAGTAATTATATTAATGTAGTATGGCAGGATATAGCAAAGTATTTACATAATACCATATAAGTAGCATTCACACAAGCTGGTTACTACATCTGTCAACTTCATCATAATGTAAGGTTTATCTCTGTGTTTCAATTTTCATTACATTATGTCTTTTCTTTAAAAACAATCATACTGTGAAATCAAAGCAATCTGCATATTGTAATGTCTCTGAGAGAGGACGTCTCTGACACTGTTGTATTTGTAAATCTGCAATCTTTGTGATAACTACACATGTGGCAAATACTTTTTGGTGTGTGTGTGTTTGTGTGTGTGCTGCCTTGCACAATATGGTGATGTGTAAATTACATAAGTGCTGGATATATTTTGGAACATTTCAAAAATACAGTAGATGCAATCAAATCAAACGTGACCTTTCATCAATTAGGGCATTACACGTATAAATCGAGAATCGCACTTGTAACGTCATATGCATGTTTACTCATTAATAAACTACTTCTCACATATCTTATCATGACACAGTTCGATTCTAACCCCATTGACAATTTTAGAAATGTCCTGCCGTCTGTGAGTACGATGTACAACTTTTTGCATTCCGTAAGAATCGTACCATCGCAGACTAGAATGAATCATGAACGAATCGTAGGAATCGATTCGCAATGTGAGATTGAATCGTAGGAATCGAATCGGGAAAAAGAATCGTGTTGCCCAACTATACTGGCCACTACGAAAGTCTGGAAATGCTATTCAATTGGCAATCACAAAAAATGGGCCTAGTGCATGATGGTCGAACTCAAGCACACCCGCCGCTGGAACTAATGAGAGGGGATGCTTCCATCTCATTGGCAGAGGCGTGATCGTTCGTGGCTATTGGGAATGCGGTGTTGTAACTGCGGGCGCGCATATTTGAAAGTGAGATCGACCGGGTAACAGCTGATACCGCTTCCATGAAGTCGCGATATCATTTCACGAAACCAGAATTTGGAAACTATTAAAGATAGGGAATCGTGGTTTTTTGTAAAACGTTTAGCAGATCTCACGCTTCTTTTTCTTCCTTTGTTGCAGATTTGACTTGGAGTACATCGAAATGGCGGCAGAGCACGAGTCTCTCATCTGGTATGCACAATCCAAATATGTGACAACAGTACCGCGGAATTATTGGCGCCAGTATGAGGAGGCACAGCTGGCAAAAAGAGAAGCCTAATGATGTGGATCACAAACTTAAAGGAGACATGCGGTGTCAAAGAAGATCACACGGCCCCCGCAATCCACATGTCACGCCATTAGCCTTCTTTTTGTTGGGTTATGTCAAGGATCGTGCGTACACAACAGTCGATGAGATTGCTACCTTCGTGCACGAATCAGGAATCAATCAGGACTGCAGATGGTGCAATGTTGACCCATACTGTAATATAGCCTTGATGTTGTGAGAGAGACGAGCGGGGCATAGACTGAAATTCTGGCAAAACAAAACTCTGAAAGGTGCTAAACGATTTACAACAAACCACGATGTTCATCTGTAATAGTTTCTTTATGGACACCCTATATTTGAGTAACGTAGCTGCCAAACACCGCGTGTAATGATGAGTGTAATCACACTGACGTTGAACGTGGACTTTGAGCCCGATGTATTAACTAGCTCGAAGGCTTTGCGAGTAATAGAACCCAGCGTGTTCTGGATGTCTCATGCGTAGATAACTCAGCAATTCCCCAGAGAAGTGTGATACGAACGTTGCTAATCTCCATGTACATAAACGATACATCACCTAGGCGAGGCTTGATGCTGCCTGCTAATATAGCTATGTTGAAGGTGGTTCAGGATGACAAGGACAGAATGGCAGCTTGCTTTAAATATGGGTAACAGCAAATTAGTGTGGAAGAGTAAGAGAACCATTCCTATAGTGTAAGAATACATTATTAACTGTGTGCTGATTGACTCAGTCACGCCTATTGAATATCTACGTTTAACATAGCGAAACAACAAGAAATGGAAGAAGCATATGTCAGTTTTAGGGAAGGCCAGCTGATTACGAATTATGGGAAGAGGTATGGTGAAGTTCAGTGAACCTATAAAGGAAAAGCGCGTACAGATAACTGTGCAACCGATTCTTGAGTGCTGCAAAACCGTTTGGGAACATCAACTCTTCGGTTTAAAGGCAGTCAGACCAATTCGGAGGTATGGTCCTAGATTTGTGGCCAGTTGGGAATGTTAACAGGAAAGCACCATGTGCTTAAATTGGAATCCTTGTTATTCCCCCAGGGAACACGTTAGGTGATGGTTTTAGATCACCGATGTCAGGAACAGGCTAGACCACCAAGTCTTGGGCGCAGGTGAACCGCAGCTGGATGGGAGATGGCTTGCTTTGCAACTGAAGGCACTTGTGAGATACCGTTAACAAACAAACATTTGTTGTTGTTCTTGTTGTTGTTGTGGTCTTCAATCCAGAGGCTGGTTTCATGCAGCTCTCCATGCTACTCTATCCTGTGCAAGCTTCTCCATCTCCCAGTACCTACTGCAACCTACATCCTTCTGAATCTGCTTAGTGTATTCATCTCTTGGTCTCCCTCTACGATTTTTACCCTCCACGCTGCCCGCCAATACTAAATTGCTTATCCCTTGATGCCTCAAAACATGTCCTATCAACCGATCCCTTCTTCTAGTCAAGTTGTGCCACAAACTCCTCCCCAATTCTATTCAATACCTCCACATTAGTTATGTGATCTACCCATCTAATCTTCAGCATTATTCTGTAGCACCACATTTCGAAAGCTTCTATTCTCTTCTTGCCCAAACTATCTATCCTCCACGTTTCACTTCCATACATGGCTACACTCCATAGAAATACTTTCAGAAACGAATTCCTGACACTTAAATCTATACTCGATGTTCACAAAT
Organism: Schistocerca cancellata; assembly: GCF_023864275.1. Lineage (NCBI taxonomy): Eukaryota > Metazoa > Arthropoda > Insecta > Orthoptera > Acrididae > Schistocerca > Schistocerca cancellata. Next base: position 5,972,667 of record NC_064628.1, on the reverse strand, counting down.
TTCTCTTCTTTAGAAACGCTTTCCTTGCCACTGCCAGTCTACATTGCAGAATCGTTGTGCAATCTCTCTCAAATATCGTGTCTCTTAAACTCCTTCAATAGCATTTTATGCAAAGATCATCTTCTTTCTTTCAAGATGAAGTGCCCTCTACTGCGACCATCATCAGTTATTTTGCTCCCCAAATACCAAAACTCATTTCCTACTTTAAGTGTCTCATTTCCTAATCTAATTCGCTCACCCGACTTAATTCGACTACATTCCATTATCCTCATTTTGCTTTTGTTGATGTTCATCTTGTATCCTCCTTTCAAGACACTGTCCATTCCGTTCAACTGCTCTTCCATGTCCTTTGCTGTCTATGACAGAATTGCAATGTCATCTGCGAACCTCAAAGGTTTTATTCCTTCTCGGTGGATTTTAATTCCTAGTCCCAATTTTTCTCTTATTTCCTTTACTTGCTCAATATACAGACTGGATAACGTCGGGGATAGGCTACAACCCTGCCTCACTCCCTTCCCAACCACTGCTTCCATTTCATGCCCCTCGTCTCTTATAACTGCCATCTGGTTTCTGTACAAATTGTAAATACCCTTTCGCTCCCTGTATTTTACCCCTGCCACGTTCAGAATTTAAAAGAGAGTATTCCAGTCCACATTGTCAAAAGCTTTATCTAAGTCTACAAATCTTTGAAACGTAGGTTTGCCTTTCCTTAATCTATCTTCTAAGATAAGTCATACGGTCAGTATTGCCTCACGTGTTCCAATATTTCTACGGAATCCAAACTGATCTTGCCCGAGGTTGGCTTCTACCAGTTTTTCCACTCGTCTATAAAGAATTCGCGTTAGTATTTTGCAGCCGTGACTTATTAAACTGATAGTTCGGTCATTTTCACATCTATCAGCACCTGCTTTCTTTGGGATTGGAATTATTATATTCTTCTTGAAGTCTGAGCGTATTTGGCCTGTCTCATACATCTTGCTCATTCATTGTTCCGAAATACACTGCTATCTTCAGGACTGCCACTAGTAGTGACGGGGGAAAGAGCCGGACTGCACTGGCTCCGGCACACATTTAGTGCGTGTCATCCGCTGCAGCTGTGGAGGCTCCGTGACGTCATGGCAAGTTGGTCTCAGCTCGGTCGGCGTCATCCACGCTGACTCTGGTGTTAGCAGCTCAGGGCAGTGGGTTACCAGGGCGCCGTCGCCGAAATCATAGACTGCGCCTCCGTGAGCGTACACTGGTTCTGCATGAGTGTGTGACCTGGAGCGGGCGACACTATGGCCTTCGACATGAGGAAGGCCCGCAGCATAGGAGCACGTCTACAAGGATGGAAAGCGGCCGGCGGCTATGGCGCGCCCCTCCGTGGTAACGACTGTTTCCTGCTTCCTGGCCCGTCCGGTTAAGTCTCCCGGAGGCCTGATGTCAGTGCCGCCCACAGCTTCCCACCAGTCTCGACTACGACAGGTGCGCTGCCGCTTGCAACGACGAAGTCCCCCGGGCAGGACTCGTTGTTCCGACAGAGTTCGAAGAACTCTCGATGAGCAGAGGATAGACCGGCACCGACCTCACGTCCAGGTTGGTGAGCTGCGAACGGAGTAGAAGTATATCAAGCTACCGAATAGGAGTAATGTTTATGCAGAAACTGCCTCACATTTTTTGACATTGCGAGGCGACAATGACTTCACTTGGCTTGCTTTTCTAGACTGATGAGGTTTACGGACACTTTGGCTGTAGCTGAGAGGTATCTTAACTTCGCTTTTCAGAACAGATCTGGATGTATACTGCATTGAAAGTGCTTTGAACAATAGTTCTTACGTCTGACTTATAACTTGTTACTTCACTCCGCATGATCAACACAATTATGGTATCCTTCTCCCTCTGTGACGTCATTCTGTTGTATTGTTACTTTGGACACCCAGCTGTTATAATTTGTAACAATTATCTTTCTCTTGTGGCTATATTGCATGTAGTAACGGCAGTCCTTCCTTGTTAGCATTCCACCCGGCTGTTGTACACTGACCTGATTTACATCTAAAATTCTACTTCACTCCCAAACACATTATTTCTGCGTTCTTTTGCTCTAAAATTCTATTCCACTCCCAAGCGTATTATTTCCGAGCGCTTCATCTTGTAAGAAATAAGATGATCTTTTCATAAAATGCTATTGAAGGAGTTTAGAGACACGGTATTTGAGAGGGACTGCAGAGCGATTCTAATGTCTCCAACGTATAACTCGCCTACGGACCATAAGGACACAATAAGGGAAAATAGGGTTCATAAAAGGTCATACTGGTACCCGCCAGGGTAGCTGAGAGCGTTAATGAGCTCGTTCCTGGACTGTGATAGGCGCGCTGACCCCAGATCGAATCCGCCCGGCGGATTAACGGCGAAGGCCGCTATGCTGACCAGCCTGGATGCGGTTTTTAGGCGGTTTTCCACATCCCTCTAGGTGAATACCAGGCTGGCCCCCACGTTCCGCCTCAGTTATACTCCTCGCAGACATTTGAGAACGTTCACCACCTTCTGCAACTAACACTACAAAATCGATAGTAACACGGCAGACCCCACGTACAGCGGGACAAAAGGCCCAAGAAAGAAAGAAAAGGGCATACTGGCAGCTGATTTTCTTTCGCTTCCTTTAGTAGTGGGACAGGAAAATGATATACTAACCGTGATACAAAGTTCTCTCCGTCATGCAGCATATTTCAGGATTATTTGTGTACATGTAGATGTGTTGTAAATGTAGGTGTAGATGCATGCTAGATGTAGGTGCATATGTAGATGTAGATTTCTATATTGGTGCAGATATAAATGTTGGTGGTGACGTAGTTATTGAAGATAATCTGAACCGACAACCTGTACATGATTAATGCATTAGAGCACGACTTACTCCTCCTTCTTGATGCAACCTCGCGTGGTGTACCCCACTGTTCGAGGAATGTGCCAGTCTCGTCAGAATAAACGACGATTAGCTTCACTCACCATCCAAAGAACTTCTCTAGGATTTGATGGTTGACAGCTTCCCCCTCCGAGTCGTCCACCTACATACTGTTTATTGTTTGTCGGCTCGCATACACAAGGCATGGATGAATTCTCCTCAGGTATGTATCATAGCCGTCTTTGGCTCCTCCATCAATATATAGACACATGGGAGCATCATACAATTTTGTATTTCCAAAGTCAGAGATCGTGTTCAGTTCTATGTTCCTACTCACTTTTACACTGCAGTGTACCTACTATGGTACACGTCATTTCCGACGCGCATATCCTTTAATTTTGTTGCAATTTGCCACACAACTCGGAAACAAAAGATAAAACAAGATTGTATTCGGTTCGGAAAGATTAAAAATAGAGGGTATTTGACGGTTAGAGGAAATAAAACAAGAATTTGTATAAGAAAATGCTTATTTTCATAACTGTTACACAATGAAGTCACCAGCACAAGAATAGACACTATATGGTTCTGCTGATTAACAAAGTAAAAAAATTAAATATATCGTGTTTCCTGGTAGTAGGATGTACTGCAGTGCTTCATACAGTTGTAACCGTAGACCCTGGAGCAGGACGACCACAGACGCCGCCCGGAATGTGTTTCGTGTAATTACTCTCCCGTCATCACCTCCATAAACTCTGCAACCAGACAGAAAAAAAAATCATTAAAATATCTTCCACAACAGCGAACCTAACTCTTGTGAGTAGAGAATGACAAATTCACAATGTTAAAGAAAATACACACGAGTGCACACATACACATTTTTATTTTTGTGTGGGAAATGGGCATATTTGTCATAGAAATATATTAAAAATAGCTGGTACATTCCGGTTCCGCCGGAAGTCTTCTGGAGGTTTCCTTGGTTGCAAGGTATATGCTGAAGCTGGAAATTCCCTGCCGACTACTCCTAACTGGGAGCCAAACAGCGCCATTTCCAGCTCTTGGGGATTTGTCTGAAAAGACTCAGTTCCTCCTGCTGTCATGAGAGGGAAATGAAACACGAAAAAAAGTAACATTATCAGAAAGCGGAATAGAATGCGCCACATGATTTACATGGGCAGGTCGTAATGGACTGTTCTGAAGTTTTGATAGGACAGCTGATTCACAAACATAATACGTATAATGACATGATATTCAGACTATATTGCACATTTCTTATGGTCAGTAATTGGCTAAAGCAACCGCGCGTGTTACGTTTATAAACCTGTGATACAGTAAATAGCTCGCGTATCAATAAAATTCGGATGCTTCTGTTAAAGCGAAACGTTTACTTTAAACCTTGCTGTCGACAAGACATTCAATGTTACAGTAACCAGCAACTAATTAGTACGCTTTCAGCTTTTTCTCTACACTCACAGCAAGAATACCATTTTCCCAGTAAGCACGAAATATCATCTGCAACAAATGCCAAACCTCGAGCGAAGAACAAATACCAGAAAAAGCGCCGTTATAATCTTTTATAGTTCTTCTGAACAGTACAACATGTAGGCGATTAATTTTTCGGGTTAGTGTAGTTGAGATCTGCATTCAATCGCTGTCAAATAATGACCATTCCTTCATTCTTGGTTGTGGTTTTTACTGGTGTTCGAGTTTTGATCACGCTGACTGTCGAGTTGGTGCCCAGTCTACAACTCAGATATCCATCACGTCACGAGTTACGAGTAAAATAAGGAAGTATGCAGGAAGTTTTGTTAATAATGGCCACACATTATTTCTTCTTCTTAGCTGATATTTTACAAGTAAGATGACACAGGAGACGAGCCGGTCGGTGTGGCCGTGCGGTTCTAGGCGCGTCAGTCTGGAGCCGCGTGACCGCTACGGTCGCAGGTTCGAATCCCGCCTCGGGCATGGATGTGTGTGATGTCCTTAGGGTTAGTTAGGTTTAAGTAGTTGTAAGTTCTAGGGGACTGATGACCACAGATGTTGAGTCCCATAGTGCTCAGAGCCATTTGAACCATTTTTGAACAGGAGACGAATAAACATACGAAATCGTTTATAATTACCGACTCATCATAAGGCATACAATTAATGACAAGGGATAATCACGCACAGAAGTCATATTATAAATGTCTCCAGTGCATCAAGTCCGTCGGAATGCACAATGGACAGGAATGAATGCAGGTGATCAGACAGGATGCTTACGTACGAGTCACCTGTCAGAGTCGTATCTAGACGTATCAGGGGTCCCATATCACTCCAACTGCACACGCCCCACACCATTACAGAGCCTCCACCAGCTTTAACAGTCCACTACTGACATGCAGGCTCCATGGATTCATGAGGTTGTCTCCATGCACGTCCAACCACTCCATAAAATTTGAAACGAAACTCGACCGGCCAGGCAACATGTTTCCAGTCATAAACAGTCCAATATCGGTGTTGACGGGGACGGGCGAGGCGTAAAGCTTTGTGTCGTGCAGTCATCAACGGTACACGAGTGGGCCTTCGGCTCCGAAAGCCCGTATCGATAATGTTTCGATGAATGCTTTGCACGCTGACATTTTTTGATGCCCCACCATTTACATCTGAAGCAATTTGCGGAAGGGTTGCACTTCTATCATGTTGAATGCTTCTCTTCAGTCGTCGTTGGTCCCGTTCTTGCAGGATCTCTTTCCGGCCGCAGCGATGTCGGAGATCTGATGTTTTACCGAATTATTTATATTCACGGTACACTAGTGAAATGGTCGTACGAGAAAATTCCCAATTCATTGCTGCGTCGGAGACGCTGTGCCTCATCGCTCGTATGCCGACTATAATAGCACGTTCAAACTCACTTAAATCTTGATAACCTGCCACTGTAGCGGCAGTAACCGATCTAACAACTGCGCCAGACTCTTGTTGTCTTATATAGGCGTTGCCGACCGCAGCGCCGTATTCTGCCTGTTTACATATCTCTGCCTATACCAGTTTCTTTGGCGCTTGAGTGTATGACGGGAGTAGTTCGATTCGTAATTTTACATACGACGGTATGAATCATTTTGCTGGTCTCTGGATGGAAGATAAATGACACATGACAGGTTCTTCCTACTACGTCTATGTTCACATTGAGTGGAAATGTTTTAACTAGTAGGAAATATTCTCAGTGAGACAAGCGCGAAGTAACTAAATGCGATCGTGACGATATTTTCATTTAAACAACTCAGGGCGAGGTTCTGTTTACTAATGTGGCACTCGCCGCAATTGAGTACGCCTAGAGCACGAAATGGTTCAGTTGGCTCTAAGCACTATGGAACTTAACATCTGATGTCATCAGTGCCCTAGACTTAGAACTACTTAAACGTAACTAACATAAGGACATCACACACATCGATGCCCGAGGCAGGATTCGAAACTGCGACGTAGCAGCAGCGCGGTTCCGGATGGAAGCGCCTAGAACTGCTCGGTCATAGCGGCCGGCCTAGAGCACGAATGATCACATTAAAATCGCATGAATTTCGAAAGGAAAGAAGTTTATAATTTCATGAACAAACACTTACACTACTGACCATTAAAATTGCTACATTAAGAAAAAATGCAGGTGATAAACAGGTATTCATTGGACAAAAATATTATACTAGAACTGATACGTGATTACATTTTCACGCAGTTTGGGTACATAGATCCTGAGAAATTAGTACCCAGAACGACCACCTCTGGCCGTAATAACGGCCTTGATACGCCTAGGCATTGAGTCAAACAGAGCTTGGATGGCGTGTACAGGTACAGATCCCCATGCAGCTTCAACACGATACCACAGTTCATCAAGAGTAGTGACTGGCGTATTGTGACGAGCCAGTTGCTCGACCACCATTGACCAGACGTTTTCAATTGGTGAGAAATCTGGAGAATGTGCTGGCCAGTGCAGCAGCCGAACATTTTCTGTGTCCAGAAAGGTCCGTACAGGACCTGCAACATGCGGTCGTGCATTATCCTTCTGAAATCTAGGGTTTCGCAGGGAGAATTGGTACTCACTGAAAAATTGTGGACAGCGAGGCTGAAAAGGAACGGAAGGTAGCTGACACACCCTGCGTTTATCGCTGGTACCAAACACTGTAAGGTCCGGACAACTGCTGCGTTCTGGTGTAGGTTCTCTTATTTCCCAGCGGAACTTTCAAAACAAACTGATTCATCCATTCAGTCACTCAAGAAAAGTTCCAGGATGGGAGGTGGATGAGAAAGATATCTTTGTATAATATGTAAACACATTCTGCCGTTCATCCTTCTCCCAGTGGTTCCTCGTAAAAGAGTAAGGTTGAATGTGACTCACGCATTAATACCATGCTTGGAGATGCCGAGCGACAAATCTTATGAAACGAAACTAACAGTACCGTTTCAGTAGATTTCAGGATAGCTATTCACAGTGATGACCGGAATACTCTCTTTGAAATACTAAAGAGAACAGTGACAAAATACAGGAAGCGAAAGGTTACCAACGAGTTGAGTAGAAACCGGATTGCGATTTTATAGTCGAAAGACATGAAAGGGAAGCAGTAGTCGAGAATGGAGTAAGGGTTGTAGCCTCTCCCAATGTTATTCAATCTGTATATCGTGCAAACTGTGAAGGACGTCATGTAACTTTTTTGAATAGAGAATTGAAGTTCAAGAAGAGGTTCGCTGATAACACTGTAATTGTGTTAGAGACGTCAAATAAACTGGAAGAGCAGTCGAGTGGAATGAATAATGTCTTGAAAAGCAATTATAACATAATCATCCTCAAATATGAAACTGGCTTAACGCAATGCAGTCAAATTAATTCAGAAATGCTTTTCTTGCTGTTCATCTGAAAAGACCGCCCATCGCCACTGAGTGGGTGTGCAGTTGCCTCATTGGCGTGCAAATTCCAGCCTGTGAACAGCAGTCGTCATTGGTATAGGAGCCAGGCACCTGTTGCAGGGGCGTTCGCCGAGCGGTCGTACACTATACACTGCTGGCAGCCACTCGGTTCGTCTGGCGGTCAGTTGCTCAACAGCTGCACCTCTGCACATCTCCGCAGCTGCCATTCACCCCTGTGCACCACAGTTACTTCGGCGCCGTTTTTGGATAGCGCCATTTTTTCATCCACGGTAAATGTAACCCAAAGCGGCACGTTGTTTACAGACTTCACCGTTTGGAAAATTCTTCCACTGTAGGCGCGAAAGCCAATGATTGTGCCCTTTTAGACGTCAGATAACTCGCTCCGTTTCCAAAATACGACAACGACCGCACTGTTTTCTGCGTCTCACCGACATACTTTACACACCTTCCACTGCTAGTGGTTGCGCCTGCCGTTGTGGGTGGCTATTGAATGTTGACGTCGATCATAGGCAGTGGCCACGTTAATGTGACTGGACCGTGTGTTTACGTAACATGACACGAAAAGACGTCCTTCGTTTGAAAATCTTCCTTTTTTCTCACAACAATAAAAATACACTGAAGCGCCAAAGAAACTGGTATAGGCATGCGTATTCAAATACAGGGATATGCAAACAGGCAGAACACGGCGCTGCGGTCGGCAACGCCTGTATAAGACAACGAATGTCTGGTGCAGTTGTTACGTCGGTTACTGCTGCTACAATGGCCGGTTATCAAGATTAGTGAGTTTGAACTTGGTATGACGTTGGCGCACGAGCTATGGGACACAGCATCTCCGAGGTAGCGATGAAGTGGGGATTTTCCCATGCGATCATTTCACGAGTGTACCTTTAATATCAGGAATCCGGTAAAACATCAAATCGCTGACATCGCTGCGGCCGCAGAAAGATCCTGCAAGAACGGGACCAACGTCGACTGAAGAGAATCGTTCACCGTGACAGAAGTGCAGCCCTTCCGCAAATGCTGCAGATATCTATGCTGGGCCGTCAACAAGTGTCAGCCTGCGAACCATTTAACGCAACGTCATCGATATGGGCTTTCTGAGCCGAAGGCCCACCGGTGTACTCTATATCACTAACGTCGATTTGCAGTAGGGTTTTGGAACATATACTGTATTCGAACATTATGAAGTACCTCGAAGAAAACGATTTATTGACATATAGTCTGCTCGACGACCCTTCTTGAAGACTGGGACTACCTGTGCTCTTTTCCAATCATTTGTAACCTTCCGTTCCTCTATAGACTTGCGGTACACGGCTGTTAGAAGGGGGGGGGGGGGGGGGGCAAGTTCTTTTCCTTTGGGGCTTCATCAAGGACCGTGTGTACGTGCCTCCGCTACCAGCAGACCTCCCTGAATTAAGAAATCAGACTGAAGCAGCTGTTGCTACAATCACTGAAGACACACTTATCAACGTTTAGGAAGAACTCGGCTATAGACTTGATGTGTGCCGTATGACAAATGGTGCTCACATTGAACAGTTATAAGGTTCTTGGCAAAACTGTTTGAGTTGCTCTTTCATTTGACATATCATTTATAACTGTAAGTTTAATACAATAAACATTATAAAGCGTTAAAACGCCGATATTCATTTATAAACACCCTGTCTGTAGCGCCCGTCGTCCAATATCCTCATCGCACATAGTGCGCATCTACACTACATCTACATACATCTACATACATACTCCCCAATCCACCATACGGTGCGTGGCGGAGGGTACCTCGTACCACAACTAGCATCTTCTCTCCCTGTTCCACTCCCAAACAGAACGAGGGAAAAATGACTGCCTATATGCCTCTGTACGAGACCTAATCTCTCTTATCTTATCTTTGTGGTCCTTCCGCGAAATGTAAGTTGGCGGCAGTAAAATTGTACTGCAGTCAGCCTCAAATGCTGGTTCTCTAAATTTCCTCAGTAGCGATTCACGAAAAGAACACCTCCTTTCCTCTAGAGACTCCCACCCGAGTTCCTGAAGCATTTCCGTAACACTCGCGTGATGATCAAACCTACCAGCAACAAATCTAGCAGCCCGCCTCTGAAATGATTCTATGTCCTCCCTCAATCCGACCTGATAGGGATCCCAAACGCTCGAGCAGTACTCAAGGATAGGTCGTATTAGTGTTTTATAAGCGGTCTCCTTTACAGACGAACCACATCTTCCCAAAATTCTACCAATGAACCGAAGGCGACTATCTGCCTTCCCCACAACTGCCATTACATACTTGTCCCACTACATATCGCTCTGCAATGTTACGCCCAAATATTTAATCAACGTGACTGTGTCAAGCGCTACACTACTAATGGAGTATTCAAACATTACAGGATTCTTTTTCCTATTCATCTGCGTTACTTTACATTTATCTATATTTAGAGTTAGCTTCCATTCCCTACACCAATCACAAATCCTGTCCAAGTCCACACTGAAGTTATCGTTATCGTCAAGGCACATGTACAGGGCTATTACAAATAATTGAAGCGATTTCATAAATTCACTGTAGCTCCATTCATTGACATATGGTCACGACACACTACAGATACGTAGAAAAACTCATAAAGTTTTGTTTGGCTGAAGCCGCACTTCAGGTTTCTGCCGCCAGAGCGCTCGAGAGCGCAGTGAGACAAAATGGCGACAGGAGCAGAGAAAGCGTATGTCGTGCTTGAAATGCACTCACATCAGTCAGTCATAACAGTGCAACGACACTTCAGGACAAAGTTCAACAAAGATCCACCAACTACTAACTCCATTCGGCGATGGTATGCTCAGTTTAAAGCTTCTGGATGCCTCTGTAAGGGGAAATCAACTGGTCGGCCTGCAGTGAGCGAAGAAACGGTTGAACGCGTGCAGGCAAGTTTCACGCGTAGCCCGCGGAAAATTGGCTCATGGCGCAACTGGAGACCGACAGCGCCGACTTCATCTTTCAACAGGATGGTGCTCCACCGCACTTCCATCATGATGTTCGGCATTTCTTAAACAGGAGATTGGATAACCGATGGATCGGTCGTGGTGGAGATCATGATCAGCAATTCATGTCATGGCCTCCACGCTCTCCCGACTTAACCCCATGCGATTTCTTTCTGTTGGGTTATGTGAAAGATTCAGTGTTTAAACCTCCTGTACCAAGAAACGTGCCAGAACTGCGAGCTCGCATCAACGATGCTTTCGAACTCATTGATGGGGACATGCTGCGCCGAGTGCGGGAGGAACTTGATTATCGGCTTGATGTCTGCCGAATCACTAAAGGGGCACCTATCGATCAGTTGCGAATGCCTAAAAAAAACTTTTTGTATGTGTGTGCAAAGCAATTTGAAAATATCTCAAATAATAAAGTTATTGTAGAGCTGTGAAATCGCTTCAATCATTTGTAATAACCCTGTATGTTATTATATGCATGGCGCCTGTTTTCTCGAACATGTGCGACGGAACAGACACTACGAACGTCATAATCAAACTACATGTTCTGTAGTTCTTCCCTTTTTGACCGTTTGATGTCATTAACTTCCATCGTTTCTTAATGTATCGGATAGAGACACGACCGAAAGGATTTAAAAAGGCAGATCGTATCACTATTCAAGGTCAAATCTAACTTTTGCTCAGAAGGGGCTAAATTATGCTGCACAAAAGTCTTTGGTCACTTACATAATAGCATCAATAGTCTGACAGATAGCCATATAGCATTTAAAAGGAAGTTAAAAGAATTTCTTAATTGCAACTCCTTCTACTCATTAGATGAATCTTTGAATATCGTAAGTGGGTAATTTTCCCATCCCCTACAAAAAAAATTAAAAATATTAAGTGTCATGTAATATTTTGTGTAATGTAATACCTCGTATAGACACCTTTTATTAACCTGACACGTTCCACATTATTACGAAGTGTCGTATTCGTGATCGATGGGACAAGTACTAATCTAATCTAATCTAATCACTACAAATCTTCTCGTGGGAGCAGTGACAACTCGGTAGGCTGCTATTGAATCGTGTCCTGGTTTTCTCAGCCTTGCACCGGAGTGAATGTAAGGACTTCAGTGGCGATCTCAATACGTTTGCGAAATACGGTAACGAATGAAATAACTGCACCGACCACCTCCGAAAATTACTGGATGTGTTCTCCAAGCAGTCGAATATCAAATGTCACCACGGTATATTTCTTTCGTACGATTTAGTATGTCTGGTATCGAGGACATAAGAAACGAATTGCCCAACGCACATTAGCCTCAATCGAAAGCAGGAAAGCTTTCAGCGCCATACGAGGACACCCTTGAAAAATAGTTCGTCTTTTTTATTTGCATTTGGACTATACAAACAGAAATACGGGCGCATCATCCATGTTCATACACCCGAAAGCGAAAAATCATTATAGAAACGCTCACGAACATAATGACACCTCAGATGGCATACTAAGCCAGTTAATGCTGAATCGTCAAAGGTCGATGAGACGAACATTGTTTCATAGACGTCGAAATACAGAAATGAAAGCATGGCTTGAAATATTATAAATAAAAATAAGGGCCACCTAGAACTAACACTGAATGATGAAATAGATTTTTCTTCCTCCCTGTTTTCGGATTCTCCTAGATTGGCTACCGTGAAACCAGATTGGTTTTTCCCCTACTCAAACTCTATGTTCTATCATAATTATGTGGTTTGTGCCAAAAATTCACTTCTTGAACACTGTGAGAATTGTAGCAATCCATTCACTTCCTGTTGTGTAGTACATAATGCAACACAGACAATACTGTAAAGTGGGAAAAAATATATTTACTCTTAAAATTTTAGTTAAATATTACGCCAACAATCTTTCTCGTCTTTCATTTTATTTCTTTTGTACTGAAATATCTCGTTGTACTTCTACCTGCCAATACCTTTTTTATGGTAATATAACGGAAGCCGTAAGACTCAGTAAATGAAGATGGCCTAGTGAGCCGTAGGCCGGTTAACAATAAAAGTAATATTGTAGAACAAAAGCAAACTGGTGCTTTTCATTTATTATGAAAGAAAACTTTGAAATATTAACAGTAGTAAATGAGTTTGCGATCAGAGGCCTAGATCACGTGAAATAAAACGTTGGTAACCATAGGCAAGATTTTATTTATGGTGTCAATAATTATCATGTTTCGCCAACAACCCAATGTCACGTCAATTTAAATGCAACTTTTTTTAGTGTGTCGTTTCTTGCAAGTCTTAAATACCCTAAGAAAGAAATTTCCATATGTGAAAAAAACTTGCATTAATTTTACTGACTGACTAGCTTCGGGCGTAAGTCACTTTTACAAGTCAAATGTTTTTTATTCCAGTCTTTGATCACAATATCAATCCCTTAAACGATGACCGCTTTCAGTCCGTAATGACCATCGTCGGATCTTTTTTACACCATGTAATCAGCACAGCATCGTCACATAGATCTAAAATAAGCTGTAGAATAGGTTCTGTTTTTGTAATTGTGCGTACCTTGTATGGACAGTTATATTTCTGACACGGTACTTTAAGCTCAGATATCAAAACATATAGAGAACTATGTATCCTAGTACAAAATAACAAAGACGATTTCTTTAATAATGCAACGATTCGTAAAAGTTGATTCATCTCAGAACAATACACGCCGAAAGAAATGTTTGAACAGAATCCCATTGTAAAACCATGAGGCAATTCATTTCAAATGGGATGATAAAATAACAGTTGTCCACACAAATTACACATAGTTTCAAATACAGACTATTTGTCTTGTCAAAATATATTACGCCTGAAATTAGCCACCTTAAAAAATAAATCATGGAGTCGGTTCACACTTGAAAATATCTTCTCCATCTGTGATCGCATTACAGTTTTATCCAGTGTTTGTCGTAAAGGATGGGCTATACCGAACACGAACAGGTACGCAAGAATTTGGCCAAAACACAGCATTCCTCTAATTATTAAGTTTCATAAAATCTAGGATGAACAGTAGAGTCAGATTTAAGAGGGTCTTCAGGAAGTGCGTTCAGAGGTATCTGAAACTATAGATAATGCGATACTCAATCCCATAGTAGCTAGTTCAGTTCAGTAGAAGTGAACATCTCTGAAAAGAGTAATAACAGAAGTTTTAAGATCAGACACAGTTATAAGAAGGTTAAATGCAAAGCAAGTGAGAGTAATACTGACATATGAAAGCGGTCACTAGTGCAAGGAAGCTGAAATGAAATGGCTACAGGAAAAGCGTGAGAAAATCGATAAGGTCGTTGGACAGATAGATTCGGCATACGGAAAAGCCAAAATAATTCTCGGCGAATTTAAAAGCAAACATGTCAACACTGGCACTTCAAAAACCCCTACAATTGGGCAGCGCAATCTGAGTGGGGCTCTTCCCATGTCCTCCGCTTGGGAGGAAAAGACGAAAGGTGAACGTGTTCAAAGCAGTCGATATCTGTAAACATCTAACAATCATTGTTTGGTTTTAAATGCTCGAACGCAGTTTGCAGTTCCGATCTCTTAGACTCTATCGAAACAACTACCTCTCTGTCCTTTCCAGCCCACTTACCCCTTTGAATTTGCATTTGTTTTTCTTTTATTTTTTAATGTACTGGAAATCGCTAAACAGTTTTCTGAGGTCACGTGCAATACTTTAATTATTTTACAGCATCTATCCTAAATATATAACTTGGGGAATAATTGTATAAATTCAACATAGTTGCAGTAGAAATTTTAGCTACGTACCAGTTCACCGTTCACATGCACTCCACTTCCCCAGAAAAAAAAATCGCTTCACTTTTTTCTTGACTTATTTTGAACAGGTTCTGATCTCTCTGTTGACCTATCTTCTATGGTTTCATTCTACGAATATTTGCAATATGAGAGGTTTGGTAAAAAATAACGTGAATAATTGTATTAAATACAAAGTAATTAGCTTACATAGAATTTCATTTAATCTCCTTCAAAGTTTTGTCTTTGGCTAGTTGAATTCATGACTGGAAACATTTCTGGAAGGCTTCTTTTTGGAAGGGCTTTCAGCAACTCTGTCGTGGCCCTCACAGTGCCAGGAATGGTGTCAAAACATTGTCCTTAAGGAACGGTTTTAATTTTTGGGAAGAGCCGGAAGTTGCGTAGTGCTAAATCGGGTAAGGCGGATTTGGAACGACAGGAACACATTTTCCGGCCCAAAACTGGCGAATTAAAAGCGAGATCTGGAACGATGCTTTGTCTTCATGAAGAAGGAACGCATTGGTCCTTTTTCCGGTACATCGTCTCGCAAACGCTGCAGTACGTCCTTGAAAAATTCGGCGTTTACAGTTGTTTCACTTGGAACTAATTCTCGTCGCACTATGCCCTCTGTATCGAAAAAATGAATGAGTTTGACTTTGATATCCGTTTCAGACCGACGTACATGTTTAGGGCGAGAAGATTCACTGGTTTCCAATTCAGAAATGAATTTTCGTCTCAAGGTCATACCCACAGACTGAAGTTCATCTTCAGTTAAAATTTTCAACATGAAGTGCGGATCTGAATGAAGACGATCCTTCAATTCTGTGAAAACTGACACACGATTATTCTTCTGTCTGGAAACAAATTTGGCACTAACTCGTGTCATTTGCAATTTATCGATTTTGCACGAATCCATACAAGATGCTAAGTTCTTCGATAAGCTCTCGAACAGTCTTTCGCCTGCTTGAACGATCAATTTTTGTGATTTTTTTGCACGTTTTCTTCTGTTTGTTATGTTAATGGATGTCCAGAACGTTGCTATTTATATTAAAACATCTACATTGTACTCGTATCTTTTGATGATTCCAGGTCTTTCGGACAATACTTAAAGAACTCATGCAAACAATTCTTACTGAATAACTGCAAGAAGTTATTTAGCATTTTTTCAGTCTCTGCAAAGCGAGCAGCGGTGATCTTTGACTGGCAACAATTGGCCGGCATTACGTTGCGTATTTAAATTTATTTTTTTGTGTAACACATCACCACAGCCGGAGCAGAAAGAATCGTTTCAAGTTATTCAATTAACTAAAGTGCAAAGCTTCACTAATTTTATTTCGTCGAAAAATGCATGCTTTCAAAGATACGATTTATTCGAGGTCAGTGAACTTAGCCTGCACTATATTTCGCCGAAAGCATTTGAAATAATTTTTAGGGAGCCTGGCGCTCATTTGAAAAATAATTTAATATTTATTTTGGCCACCTACAAATCAATATATATACATTTCTTATATTATCTCTTTCTTATGTTTCATTTAATAATAATAATAATAATAATAACAATTAATAACTACAGAAAGGAAGGGATTGTAACTGTCCTCCATTTCAACTATGGACGTACGAAGAACGTTGCTCGTCTCCCAACGGCTCATTTCCAATTTTAAATCGCTCATATCACTCATAAACAGTCTTTAGAGTTACAGAATTATCGCTATACACCAATTTCAACATTTGATGACTTTATTTGGCACTTTCTTGCAAGCTGAAACAGGATATATTGTCCTCGCGTTGTCCGAAATTCACGATGCGCGCCAGACACGGTCAAGTCGTTTAAATATTTGGACAAATCGTTTTAAAGCAATACGAAATGGAACGAGCGTGTGAGAACTGTGGTAGGGAAGGCGAATGTCGACTTCGCTTTACTGGGAGAATTTTAGGAGAGAGAGGTTCACCTGTAAAGGAGACCGCATATAGGACGTTAGTACGACCTATTCCTGAGTACTGCTCTTGTCCAGAATGAGATTTTCACTCTGCAGCGGAGTGTGCGCTGATATGAAACTTCCTGGCAGATTAAAACTGTGTGCCCGACCGAGACTCGAACTCGGGACCTTTGCCTTTCGCGGGCAAAGTGCTCTACCATCTGAGCGACCGAAGCACGACTCACGCCCGGTACTCACAGCTTTACTTCTGCCAGTATCTCGCCTCCTACCTTCCAAACTTTACAGAAGCTCTTCTGCGAACCTTGCAGAACAGAAGTTTCATATCAGCGCACACTCCGCTGCAGAGTGAAAATCTCATTCTGGAAACATCCCCCAGGCTGTGGCTAAGCCATGTCTCCGCTATATCCTTTCTTTCAGGAGTGCTAGTTCTGCAAGTTTCGCAGGAGAGCTTCTGTAAAGTTTGGAAGGTAGGAGACGAGATACTGGCAGAAGTAAAGCTGTGAGGAGCGGGCGTGAGTCGTGCTTCGGTAGCTCAGTTGGTAGAGCACTTGCCCGCGAAAGGCAAAGGTCCCGAGTTCGAGTCTCGGTCGGTGCACACAGTTTTAATCTGTCAGGAAGTTTCATACTGCTCTTGTGTTTGGGATCATTACCAGGTCGGATTGAAGGGAGACGTCAAGGTGTTCAGAGGCGGGCTGCTAGATTTGTTACCGGTAGGGTCGAAGTGCTACGGAGCTGCTTCGGGAACTCAAATGGGAATCCCTGGATGGCGGGCGATCTTCTTTTCGAGAATCATTTTTGAGAAAATTTAGGGAACCGGCATTTGAAGCTGACAACCAAATGATTCTATGCCGGCAACATACACTGCGCGTAAGGAGCACGAATGTTAAGATACGAGAAATTTGGGCTCATACGGCGGCATACAGACAGTCGTTTTTCCCTCGCTCTGTTTGCAAGTGCAACTGGAAAGGAAATGACAAGTTGCGGTACAGGGTACCCTCCACCACGCACCGTACGGTGGCTTGTGGAGTATCGATGTAGATGTAGAACAGAACGTTGCTCTAGCGTCGCAGGTTCGAATCCTGCTTCGGCCATGGATTTGTGTGATGTTCTTAGGTTAGTTAGGTTTAAGTAGTTCTACATCTACATCTACATCTACATCCATACTCAGCAAGCCACCTGACGGTGTGTGGCGGAGGGTACCCTGAGTACCTCTATCGGTTCTCCCTTCTATTCCAGTCTCGTATTGTTCGTGGAAAGAAGGATTGTCGGTATGCTTCCGTGTGGTCTCTAATCTCTCTGATTTTATCCTCATGGTCTCTTCGCGAGATATACGTAGGAGGGAGCAACATACTGCCTGACTCTTCGGTGAAGGTATGTTCTCGAAACTGTAACAAAAGCCCATACCGAGCTACTGAGCGTCTCTCCTGCAGAGTCTTCCACTGGAGTTTATCTATCATCTCCGTAACGCCTTCGCAATTACTAAATGATCCTAAGTATGATTCTAAGTTCAAGGGGACTGATGACCTCAGATGTTAAGTCCTATAGTGCTCAGAGCCATTTGAACCGTTTTGAAATCAAGCGTCTCCGGACGCTGACTGAGAAGTCTGAAAGTGTTCCAACTTGACACTTCCTGTCTCAACCGGCCAGACTATCGGACAAATGACATCAAATGATTGTAGCGGCAGCAGTTGCTGCTAAAGAAATACATTCAACCTATTTTTTTTAACACGTATCTGTAGACGTTAATATATGTTCCAAAGTTGTTCAGTTCAGCATCGTCTTTTATGCTATAGTCATTTACTGAATGGCCACGAACTTTTAAGCGAAACATTAAACACTCGAGAACAATCACAGCTTATGTTTTGAGCATGAGTACTTAGTAAAAGGTTTTCTCCATAAAGGTGTGTTTACTACGTTTTGTGTACATGTGGTCTTTACGGGCCTTTCGCTGTCCACTTCTTTGTATTATATTAGCGCTGTCTGTACAACGTTCCCAATCTGTCCCGACGGAAAATTATACGCCGAGTCTGTAAAATGCTCCACATTTGTCAAGTACGTCATTCGGACGTGTTTCAACACGGACGATGTAAACGTTTTTCGTGCTGCCCTGGCGTTATTTGCTGTAGGCACACATAACTCGTCTCGAACCTGCGAGGAATGCGTTTAGCGCCAGCAAAATGGAAGACGTAAATGTCGCCGTCTGCAATTTCGAGAACCGTTGGCAGGGACTCGAGCCGGTGCAGGAGTGACTGTTATTGGCAGGTATTATGAGAGGACCGCCCTCTAATTCTCGCAGGAGGAACTGGTTCCCTAGCACTACTTTATATAGCACGCTCATACGGCTGTAGCCGTTGAAATAATGTAGCGCAAGAGAAAAAACGATGTCACCTCGAGGCTACAGAGGGCGGGCGGTATTATGACAGTGGATGCTTTGTGTTTTGAGACATCTCTCGTCGCATTAGCATCAGTAAGCAAAATAAATTTTCCAGCCATGGTCATGTTTGCCATATTTGGCGAAGGCATCGATTCCGAACTGGGGAGTTTAGTGCCGTCAAAACTATTATTATTATTACAGGAGTTCTGATTACAGTACACTTTATTTCCCTGTTATAACGTCTAAGATTACTTTAACCTAGAGCTTGGCCTGGTAGTCTTATGAAATAATAATTCGGAAAATGTATTTCGTCCTCTTTTGATGAAGCGGAGAGCCAACAAAGTTCAGGACACGCGTCTTCTAGTAACATATGGTAACATGTTCTTGTCGAGGCCCATTGTACAGGGTGGTTATAATTCAACTTTCGATACTTGAGGCAGTGTAGACTGAAAACTATTTACCCTTGCATACCCAGATTGTGCGCTGCAGCATTTGCGTTGTTAGTAATGTTAGAGTCGCTACTTGCCGTTAGGCGCCGGTACTGGTACTGCTGAAACACAATTACCACTGTGCATTACAGTACCAGACAGTGAACATGGGTCTGGACAAGGTGACCAGGGCTTTATTCGTACAGCTGTTTTACCACAGCAATAGTGGTGCTCCTCTTCGCGAGTATCGATACATTAAAGGAATACGAAGAGGTCCTCTCTTGGCACCGGGCTTGAAGAACACGATTCGGAAGTTCGACTTAACCGGTGATTTGGAAACTGCTCCTACGAGAGACCGTAGCCCAATTCCGCCACAAGTCACTGGAGACGTACTGTTGCCATAGCTGAGAATGCTGGACGCAATGTGCGAACTTAAAGCAGTGCACCGGCTGTGTCACGACACCTGAGTATTCCAAGGCCCACTGTTGTTTCAGGTAGCAATACAACTATCTCTAGTGCAATTCCAGGCTGGCGTGGATGAAGATGGTCGTCACATTGAGCGACGTTTGTAATTTCGAACGTAATGATGGTACACAATTAAACAGTTACCCTGTCATGTGAAAGTTAAAATGTGTTTCTTTCAGTGGTTTATTCGTTATTTCTCTTCCACATGTCCATGCAAACGTTTGCAAAACGTTTCATTGCCCTACGATCACTAGTTTGTCATGGAAACCCTCTCACGTAGAGAAAATTTAATTACAACCACAATGTATATGCTCTAAGATTTACAGCCGTACTCAGATTATTATTTTTAGTGTTTAAAATACACTAGAGCGCCAAATAAACTGGTATAATATGCGTATTCAAATACAGATATATGTAAACAGGCAGGCCGACCAGAGTGGCCGAGCGGTTCTAGGCGCTTTAGTCTGGAACCGCGCAACCGCTACGGTCACAGGTTCGAATCCTGCCTCGGGCATGGATGTGCGTGATGTCCTTAGGTTAGTTAGGTTTAAGTAGTTCTAAGTTCTAGGGGACTGATGACCTCAGATGTTAAGTCCCGTAGTGCTCAGAGCTATTTCAACCATTTTTTTTTTTTTTTAACAGGCAGAATAGGGCGATGCGGTCGGCAACGCCATCTGAAGTTTCGGATGAGATTATCTCGAAAACTATCATCATCATCATCATCATTTAAGACTGATTATGCCTTTCAGCGTTCAGTCTGGAGCATAGCCCCCCTTATACAATTCCTCCATGATCCCCTATTCAGTGCTAACATTGGTGCCTCATCTGATGTTAAACCTATTACTTCAAAATCATTCTTAACCGAATCCAGGTACCTTCTCCTCGGTCTGCCCCGACTCCTCCTACCCTCTACTGCTGAATCCATGAGTCTCTTGGGTAACCTTGCTTCTCCCATGCGTGTAACATGACCCCACCATCTAAGCCTGTTCGCCCTGACTGCTACATCTATAGAGTTCATTCCCAGTTTTTCTTTGATTTCCTCATTGTGGACACCCTCTTGCCATTGTTCCCATCTACTAGTACCTGCAATCATCCTAGCTACTTTCATATCCGTAACCTCAACCTTGTTGATAAGATAACCTGAATCCACCCAGCTTTCGCTCCCATACAACAAACTCGGTCGAAAGATTGAACGGTGCACAGATAACTTAGTCTCGGTACTGACTTCCTTCTTGCAGAAGAGAGTAGATTGTAGCTGAGCGCTCACTGCATTAGCTTTGCTACACCTCGCTTCCAGTTCTTTCACTATTTTTCCATCCTGTGAGAATATGCATCCTAAGTACTTGAAACCGTCCACCTGTTCTAACTTTGTTCCTCCTATTTGGCACTCAATCCGTTAATATTTCTTTCCCACTGACATTACTTTCGTTTTGGAGATGCTAATCTTCATACCATAGTCCTTACATTTCTGATCTAGCTCTGAAATATTACTTTGCAAACTTTCAATCGAATCTGCCATCACAACTAAGTCATCCGCATATGCAAGACTGCTTATTTTGTGTTCACATATCTTAATCTCACCCAGCCAGTCTATTGTTTTCAACATACGATCCATAAATAATATGAACAACAGTGGAGACAGGTTGCAGCCTTGTCTTACCCCTGAAACTACTCTGAACCATGAACTCAATTTACCGTCAACTCTAACTGCTGCCTGACTATCCATGTAAAGACCTTTAATTGCTTGCAAAAGTTTGCCTCCTATTCCATAATCTTGTAGAACAGACAATAACTTCCTCCTAGGAACCTGGTCATATGCCTTTTCTAGACCTATAAAGCATAGATACAATTCCCTGTTCCACTCATAACACTTCTCCATTATTTGCCGTAAGCTAAAGATCTGGTCCTGACAACCTCTAAGAGGCCTAAACCCACACTGATTTTCATCCAATTGGTCCTCAACTAATACTCGCACTTTCCTTTCAACAATACCTGAGAAGATTTTACCCACAACGCTGATTAAAGAGATACCTCTGTAGTTGTTACAATCTTTTCTGTTTCCATGTTTAAAGATTGGTGTGATTACTGCTTTTGTCCAGTCTGATGGAACCTGTCCCGACTCCCAGCCATTTCAATTATCCTGTGTAGCCATTTAAGACCTGACATTCCACTGTATTTGATGAGTTCCGACTTAATTTCATCCACCCCAGCCGCTTTATTGCACTGCAATCTATTGACCATTTTTTCCACTTCCTCAAATGTGATCCTACTTCCATCATCATTCCTATCCCATTCTACCTCGAAATCTGAAACATTACTGATCGCATTTTCACCTACATTGAGCAACTCTTCAAAATATTGCCTCCATCTGCCCAAGGCATCCACAGGATTCACCAGCAGTTTTCCTGACCTGTCCAAAATACTTGCCATTTCCTTCTTACCTCCCTTTCGAAGACTGCTAATTACACTCCAGAATGGTTTTCCAGCAGCTTGACCCATAGTCTCCCACCTGTTTCCAAAGTCTTCCCACGATTTCTTCTTGGATGCTGTAATTATCTGTTTGTCTTTGTTTCTTTCTTCAACATAACTTTCTCTGTCTACCTGGGTTCTGGTATGTAGCCATTTTTGATACGCCTTCTTTTTCCTTTTACAGGCTGCCATGACTGTATCATTCCACCAAGCTGTTTGCTTCATCCTACTTTTACACACTACTGTTCCAAGACATTCTTTAGCCACTTCTAGTACTGTGTCCCTGTACCTTGTCCATTCCTTTTCCAATGACTGTAATTGACTACATTCAACTAACTGGTACCTTTCTGAGATCGCTGTTATGTACTTGTGCCTGATTTCCTTATCCTGAAGTTTCTCCACTCTTATCCTCCTACATATGGACCTGACCTCCTGCACTTTCGGCCTCACAATCCCAATTTCACTGCAGATTAAATAATGATCAGTATCATCAAAGAATCCCCTGAATACACGTGTGTCCCTCACAGCCTTCCTGAATTCCTGATCTGTTATTATATAGTCAATGACAGATCTGGTTCCCCTGCCTTCCCAAGTATACCGGTGAATGTTCTTATGTTTAAAAAAGGAGTTTGTGATTACTAAGCCGATACTGGCACAGAAATCCAAGAGTTGTTTCCCGTTCCTGTTGGCCTCCATATCCTCCCCAAATTTACCCATAACCTTTTCATACCCTTCTGTTCGATTTCCAATCCTGGCGTTAAAATCACCCATGAGCAGAACACTGTCCTTGTCCTTTACTCTAACAACTACATCACTGAGTGCCTCATAAAAACTATCCATCTTATCTTGATCTGTCCCTTCACAATGCGAATATACTGACACAATCCTAATTTTCTTGCTAGACACTGTCAAATCTATCCACATCAGTCGTTCGTTTACATACCTTATTGCAACTACGCTGGGTTCCATTTCTTTCCTGGTGTAAAGCCCTACACCCCATTGTGCTATTCCTGCTTTGACTCCTGACAGGTAGACCTTGTATTCTCCCACTTCCTCTCCTTTCTCACCCCTTACCCGAATGTCACTAACAGCTAAAACGTCCAGCCCCATCTTACTTGCAGCCTCTGCCAGCTCTACCTTCTTCCCAGAGTAGCCCCAATTGATATTAATAGCTCCCCATCTCATTACCATATGCTTGCCAAGTCGTATTTTAGGAGTCCCTGGTTTGTCAGTTAGAGGTGGGACTCCGTCACCTCCAAAGGTCCGAGGCATTTTGCTCTGATTGTTGCCAGCATCATATTTAAAGTACCAGGGAAGCAGGTTGCTAGCCTTACTTGCCCCGAGTCCCATTGGGTTTTACCCCTAACGGCTGAGGGACTAACCGGTGGATTTGGTAGTCTTTGCCGTATGAGCACAAAGGTGACCACGACTCAGAATATGTCCGAGATGCCCAGCCTTACTCCAAAGTAACTGGTATCCCGACTGTCGGGACCACTTACTTGGCCACTCATACGTTGCCCGTGGTTCATGAACTAGGACATGACTACAGGAACCCACACCATGAACCACCTCGAAAACTATACATTGGGTAAAAATAGTTGGTAAGACAAGATCGTAAGCTCAAAGGCGAACATCAAATGATACTATACGTGACCGACAGCCCCACCCCCTTGGGTGGGGCAGGGGGCAACTTTTAAATCTTAAACGGAAACCCCCATTTTTTATTGTAAATTCGGATTCTCCATAAAAAAGTATTCAAGTTTTGTCTGAAACATTTTTTAAAATCATTGACAGATGGCGCTAAAATAGAAAAAAATTAAAATTGGGGAAGAACTCCTATTTATTTGGAATGATCCGAGAAGGACGCATCAAATCGATGCAAAATGTACACCAATTCTTTCATTACGCCAAATTAAGCTATATTTTATTTTTTTACAAAATGTGTCGTACCCGCCTCAGTTTATGATGGAGGGGGCAGAATGATATTAAAATGTGAGGGAACTCTCCACAATTGCATTACTCACCCGACTGTGGCGCTACCGTGGCCAAACTGCGAACTATGGCTCAGTATACTGAATCTGCAATAAAAAATGGAGGTTTAAAAGTTGCCCCCCGCCGCACCCTAGGGGGAGGGGGCTGGGGGTCACGTGTAGTATCATTTGATGTCCCCCTTTGAGCCTACGAACTTGTCTTACCCACTATTTTTAGCCGATGTATAGTTTTCGAGATAATCTCATCCGAAACTTCAGATGAACCACCTTGTATACCACAGCAAGTGTCTGGGACAGTTGTTAGATCGGTTACTGCTGCTACAATTGCAGGTTATCAAGATTTAAGTCACTTTTAAAGTGGTGCTATAGTCGGTGCACGAGCGATCGGGTACCGCATCTGCGAGGTAGCGATGAAGTGGAGATTTTTCCGTACGACCATTTCACAAGTTTACCGTGAATATCAGGCATCCAGTAAATCATCAAATCTCCGACAACGCTGCGGCCGGAAAAAGATCCTGCACTAACGGTACCAAAGAGTGCCCGAAGAGAGTCGTTCACCGTGACAAAAGTGCAACCCTTCCGCACATTGCTGTAGATTTCAATACTGGATCATCAACTAGTGTCAGCGTGGATTAGGGACTGAACAAATGACGCCAAGGGAAGGTTAGCAGAGATTCGTGTGTATGTGAAAAGATCTATGCGCGAAGCATACAACTACCACCGTCATACCTTAGCAAAAGATCTGCCAGGGAACACGAGAAAATTCTGGTTCTATGTAAAATCACTAAGCCGGTCTAAGGTTTCCATTCAGTCCCTTGGTGACCAGGCTGGTGTGGCAGTTGAAGATGGCAAAACGAAAGCGGAAGTTTTTAATTTCGCGTTCAAAAAATCGTTCACACAGGAGAATCGTACAAACGTACCGGCGTTCCACCATCGGACAGACTATTCGGATTTACAAAGAATACGCTATGGCGTTGGCCCCTTACCTAGCTTGCATGTATAACGGATGTCTCACCCAACACAAAGCCCCACAAGCGACTGGAAGAAAGCGCAGGTGACTCCTCTAGATAAGAAGCGTAAAAGAACGGACCCGTAAAATTACAGACCAATATCATTAACTTCGGTTTGCAGCGGAGTCCTTAAACATATTCTCTGTTCGAATATACTAAATTTTCTTGAGACTGAGAAGCTTATATCCACGAATCACCATGATTTTAGAAAGCGTGGCTCATGCGAAACTCAGCTTGCCCTTTTCCCACATGATATGCTGCGAACTATGGATGAATGGCAACAGGAAGATACCATACTTTCATATTTCTAGATTTCCGGAAAGCATTTGAGACGGTGCCCCATTTCCAGACTGTTAAACGAAGGTACGAGCATATCGAATAAGTTCACAGATATGAGTGGCTCGAAGGCTACGTAACTTGTCCTCGACGGTGAATGTTCATCAGAGACAAGGATACCGTCAGGAATGCCCTAGGGAAATGTGACATCAAGGATTTGGCGTAATGGGAGGGCAGTAATCTGCGGATGTTTGCTGATGGTGCTGTGTGGTGTGCGGTAAGGTGTCGAAGTTGAGTGAGTGTAGGAAGCTACAAGACGACGTAGGCAAAAGTTTTAGTTGGTGTGATTAATGGCATCTAGCTATAAATGTCGGAAAATGTGAGCTAATGCGGCTAAGTAGAAAAAAACAAACCGGTAATGTTCGGATACAGCATTAGTAGTGTCCCACTTGACACAGTCACGTGGTTTAAATATCTGGGCGTAACGTTGCAAAGCGATGTGACATGCAACGAGCATGTGAAGAGTGTGGAAGGGAAGACGAATACTCGACTTCGGTTTATTGGGAGAATTTTAGGAAAGTGTTGGCAAAATGGTTCAAATGGCTCTGAGCACTATGCGACTTAACTTCTGAGGTCATCAGTCGCCTAGAACTTAGAACTAATTAAACCTAACTAACCTAAGGACATCACACACATCCATGCCCGAGGCAGGATTCGAACCTGCGACCGGAGCGGTCACGCGGTTCCAGACTGAAGCGCCTTTAACCGCACGGCCACACCAGCCGGCAGGAAAGTGTTGTTCATTTGTAAAGGTGACCGTATATAGGTCGCTGGTACTACCTATTATTGAATACTACTCGAGCGTTTGGGACCCGCACCAGGTCGGATTGATGATCAAAGCAATTCAGAGGCGGGCTGGTAGATTTGTTACCGGTA
The DNA here is from genome assembly GCF_023864275.1 of Schistocerca cancellata. Classification (NCBI taxonomy): domain Eukaryota; kingdom Metazoa; phylum Arthropoda; class Insecta; order Orthoptera; family Acrididae; genus Schistocerca; species Schistocerca cancellata. The sequence continues at coordinate 5,946,285 of NC_064628.1, read as the reverse complement.
GGTTCGAACAACACGTAAGTGTTACGGAGATGCTTCAGGAACTCAGACGGGAATCTCTGGAGAAGAACAATTTTGAGAAAATTTATAGAACCGGTATTTGAAGCTTACCTACTGATTGTACTGCCGCCAACGTACATTGCGCGTAAGCTCCACAGAGGTAAGACACGGCAATTTAGGGTTCATTCGGAGGCATAAAGACAATCGTTTTCCCTCGCTCTATTTGCGAGTGGAACAGGAAAGGAAATGAGAAGTATTGGTACAGGATACCCTCCGCCACGCACTCTACGGTGGCTTGAGGAGTATCTATGTAGACGTAGATGTATAAATTCGCACTATTGCAGAGAGGTCCTGTGACTGTAAAAAACAAGCACAAACTGTCGTAAAGTTATCCTCCTGAGACAACAGAAAATTGTATAATACTACTTCGAAATTACTAATATTGCAGTAATTAAGCAATTTTCCAACTTTACGATCCTTATAAACATAGTTTTCCGTCAGTTAGATAGGAATAAATTGGTCTGTAATGGAAAATGTGTGTGAAGACAAATACAGACGTACTGGAGTGAGTGAAGTATGATCCAGGCAAAACAATGCGTAGAGGAAAAAAAGGGTGCAACCAGTTTTCTGGAACACAACTTTACACCGTTATTCAGAACGGAATATTATTACCATCATCATCATCTCTATTGGATTTTTAACATTTTCCTAAATGCCAGAATGATAATCGCCAAAATGGACGTTAAACTTCCTGTAAGTACTTTGATAATGGCGCAAAGGTCCATACCTTCGAAATCAACGGTCCCGGACCCGTCCGTATCGATTTCCTCGATCATCATGTCGAGCTCTTCCTGCGTGATCTTGTCATCCAGCTCTCGCAGGATCTCCCTCAACACTCCGGTCGTGATGTAGCCGTTACCTGCAAACAAAAGGACTCTGTGACGACGGGACACGGCGATGCGTAGGAGTACTGGGAAATGCACTGCGTGTAACTTGATGGGCCGTTCTGATAGTATTTCCTGCATCAACAACTTTGTTCAGCAAATCTCAGTAACAGCACGTGGCGATGGGTACTTTACCTGCCTACCAAGAGTTACTACTATTCAGGGTGAAAAGTATTTAAAGCGACAAAAGCTGGGAGGTTGTAGGGGACTATGAGGAGTATCTAAACCGGCAGAGGAAGATTTCTCTGGCGGCAAATTAATTAAACCAACAAACACTCTTCCTCTGCCAATCCACTTTTCTGGGAACCGTCGGTCCAGGAATCGACGCTCACGATGACTGAAATGTGGCGGCTCCCCGTGATGTTGGAACCACATACGTTGTCTTGTAGGGAGCGGGACGTTTTCCAGCAATTTTGGCAATGCTCTGGCAAGAAAATTCCAATAGTGCCTGCCATTTAACGGCCAATGTAGCAGATACGGCCCAATTAAACAGTCCCCAACAACAACGGCCCACACATTAACAAAGAACCACACTTCATGAGCGCTAGTAACTGTGACATGTGGGCTCCCCTCACTCCAAACATTCAAATTGTGCATGTTGAAGACTCCATCATGCTCGAACGTTGCTTCCTCGGTAAACAACACAGAAGATGGAAATGTAGGGTGCATTTCACACTGTTCCAGGTACCACTGCGAAAACTGTGCTCTGGGTGGACAATCAACTGGTTCCAGGTTGTGGACACGCTGTAAGTGAAATGGGACGTAACAATTGCTCTCGAAGGACTGTTCTTACATTCGTCTGATTCGTCCCCATGTTACGTGCAATTGCACGAGTGATGATTGAAGGATCCCTCTCCACATGCTGCAAGACAACTTCCTCACATTGCAGCGTTTTTACCGTGCGACGGCGTCCCTGTCCAGGTAATCTGCTGAGTAACCCGGTCTCACGCAGACGTTGGTACACAGCAGCAAAAGTCGTATGATGCGGGATACGGCGATTAGGATATTGTTGTTGATAAACCCGCTGTGCAGCTCGTCCGTTGTGGTGCGCTACGTAGTACGCACCAACCATATCAGTGTACTCACTTCAGGTGTATCGCTCCATTCGTAAACAGAGACAATGCACTACTACACTGGTGGACAGCAACTGCCTACAACTGAAGAGCGTAATACGCCCTTTAACAACTGAAGAGCGTAATACGGCCGCCGCCGGTTTAAATAATCCTAATAGGAAAAAATGACATTAGGGAAAAATATTTGTTTTGATGTCCCCTACAACCTCCCAAGAGTTTGTCGGTTTTCATACTCTTCACCCTGTAGATCGTCGATGTTTAAGCATCGAACTGTTTAACTAAATGCGTGTGTCCAATAGCAAGTAAACTTCAGAAAATCGCTTGCAAAAACTACTTCAGAAAAGTTGTGTAGCGTAGAAACACCCCCGGCAAGCCGACTTCACGCAAAAATCGTCAACTTGCAGAAGTAACTTTCGTAAGCTTCTTGCTACAAGTACTTGCCGAACTGGCTAGCTGCTGGAAGTTTTTCTATAACTTGCAGAAGTTTAGTGTGCTCATTACCGGCAAGAAAATGTCAGTGTCGAAAAGGAGAATGGCGCAAAGACTGACGGTCCAAAACAGATGTACCACTGCAACCCCTAAACGTATATAATCGACCACCACAATCAAAGAAGCCCGAAATTAATTTACAGATTACCTTCTTTCATCACATGGGAAAGTAGAATGGCAGTAGAGCCGTCTTTAAATTTTGGCTGATTTTTTATTGTAGATTAAGCTAATATGCATTGCGTTTGTAATGAAAGTAATAAATACTGTTTGCAAAAATCGAAGAGAAATTAAAAGACCACATATAAAAGGTCATCTCTTGGTGGTACAAGGTGCCACTTTTTTGTATCCTGTTTTCGAGTATTTGATTCTACAACTGACAAGAGATGTTCGAAAATAGCATACTACATTCTCAGGAAGATTTTAGTCGGAGTGTAGTGCTCTGATTTTGCCAGCACGAGTCGCTGGCATTGTCAAAGGTTCATCGCCCATCAACAGTCTGCCACCGGCAGTGGAGCGTGGACCTCTGACAATGAGGGCCACTCGTGCTGGCTAAACAGTAGAAAAATCGTTAAACATCGTCCGAAGATCGCGAGACAGAAGCCAACAGACAATACATCAAACTAAATCATTTTCATGTATCTTACACACTGAAGTGCCAAAGACACTGGTATAGACATGCGTATTCAAACTCAGAGATAAGTAAACAGGCAGAATGCAGCACTGCGGTCGGAAACGCCTATATAAGACAAGTGTATGGCGCAGATTTTAGATCGGTTACTGCTGCTACAATGGCAGGTTATCAAGATTTAAGTGAGTCTGAACGTGGTGTTACAGTCGGGGCATGAGCAATGGGACACAGCATCTCCCAGGTAGACATGAAGTGGGGATTTTCCAGTACGACCATTACACGACTCTACTGTGAACATCAGGAATCCGGTAAAACATCGAATCTCTGACATCGTTGCGGCCGCAGAAAGATCCTGCAAGAACGGGACCAACGACGACTGAAGAGAATCGTTCAACGTGACGGAAGTGCAACCATTCCCCAAATTGTTGAGGATTTCAGTGCTGGGCCATCAACAAGTGTCAGCGAGCGAGCCGTTTGACGAAACATCATCGAAATCGGCATTACGAGCCGAAAGTCCACTCGTGTTCACTTGATGATTGCACGACACGAAGCTATACGCCTCGCCTGGGCCAGTCAGCACCGACGTTGGACTGTTGATGACTGGATACATGTTGGCTGGTTGAACAAGTCTCGTTTCAAATTGAATCGAGGGGATGGACGTGTACGGCTACGGAGACAACCTTATGAATTCATGGACCCTGCATATCAGCAGGGTACTGTTCCTGTTGGTGGAGGCTCTGTAATGGCGCAGGGCGCGTGCAATTTAAGTGATATGGGACCCCTGATACGTGTAGATAAGACTACGACAGGTGACACGTACTGAAGCATCCTGTCTGATCACCTGCATCCATTCATGTCCATTGCGCGTTCCGATGGACTTGGGCAATTCCAGCAGGACAACGCGACACCTGACACGTCCAGAATTGCTACAGAGAGGCTCCAGGAACACACTCCTGAGAGCCGCGCGGTCTGTGGCGTCTTGTCACGGTCCACGTACCGCCCCCCCCCCCCCCTCCCCGTCGGAAGATCGAGTCCTCCCTCGGGCATGGGTGTGTGTGTTGTCCTTAGCGTAAAAGTTAGGACCTCAGCAGTTTGATCCCATAAGCCCTTACTACAAATTTCCACATTTTTTACTCTTCTGAGTATAAACACTTCCGCTGGCCACGAAACAAGCCAGACATGACAGTATTGAGCATATCTGGGATGCCTTGCAACGTGCTGTTCAGAAGAGATCTCCACTCCCTCCAACTCTTCAGAGTGTAAGTAGGCTGTTTAGGATTTTATGTTGGTTAATGTCACGCATCGCTCTGTATGAAAATCACTGGCTCTGCTGTGTGCAGTCTGTGGCCGGTTGGCATTGTTGGAATATTCGCTATTGTAGTGTTCGGCAGTTGGATGTGAACAGTGCGTAGCGTTGCGTAGTTGGAGGTGAGCCGCCAGCAGTGGTGGATGTGGGGAGAGAGATGGCAGAATTTTGGGAGCGGACGATCTGGACGTGTGTCCATCAGAAAGAGTAAATTTATAATACTGGATGCCATGAACTGATATATTTATTATGACTTTTGAGTATTATTAAGGTAAATACATTGTTTGTTCTCTATCAATTTAGCTGGCAGTATTGGCGCTGGCTGTATTGCAGTAGTTCGAGTAACGAAGATTTTTGTGAGATAAGTGATTCATGAAAGGTATAGGTTATTGTTAGTCAGGGCCATTATTTTGTAGGGATTATTGAAAGTCAGATTGCGTTGAGCTAAAAATATTGTGTGTCAGTTTAGTGTTGATCAGAATAAGTAAAGAGAGAAATGTCTGAGTACGCTCAGTTCTGCTCAGCTGTTTGAAAATCAAATGGCGTAAGAGGTTTATCAGCACTGTAATTCATAAATTTTTCTAAGGGGATGTTTAACGGGTTTATGGACAGTCCTGCAGAATTCATGGTATTTATTCCCTCCAGTACTACTTCAGACATTAGTCGAGTCCATGACGTGTCATGTTGCGGCACTTCTGCCAGCTTTCTGGGGCCCTACACGATTTTAGACATCTGTACCAGTTTCATTGGCTCCTCAGTGTACATACAATGGATTTAGTAATTGATTTACTTAAAGTCTAATGTACCAAACAACAAGTCACTTTTGTCTGACTTCCGCACAATATTTCAGTAATTAATTGAAGTGCTTATTTCAATAGTGGCGCAAGTCCGTTACCTCCACTTTTCTGCCTATAATGCTTCTGAAATTAATGATCCAAACAAACAGAAGGAAAGGTTCATCTCTAACGAGAAGCCATATGCTTGAATATTTCTGGTATCTCAATTGCAGGTGTTTCAGCGCTCATTTAACTTTAGGACTCTGTATCTCAAAATGAACAAAAATGGTCTTGTACCACTATTGAAGTAAGCTCTTCAATTGTCCCTTTGTTTTGCATTTGAATGCAGTCTTTGAACACAGTGTCTGCACATGGAAAATAAACTAGGGTTGATTCCTGAGGGTGGGCGCGCCGCTGCGGTCCACAACGCACCCTCCTTGTCGTACAGGCGGAAGGCCTCCCGCAGCTCCTCTTGCATCGCCTCCGCGTCCTCCTCCACCAGGAACCTGGCCGCCAGGATCACGAACTCGTCGAAGCCCAGCTGGCCCAAGCCTGCAACCACAGGAGGCAGCATTTGAGAGGTTACTCTAGCTAAGGCGAGACCAGCAAATCATGCAGCCGCGCGTGTGTGTGTTACTGGAATGTAAACATTGGTTGGCTAGCGGGTAAGCAGGGGTGATGCTACAGATGGGCAATTCCATGTCAAATCAACAAGTGCTACAACCTGACCCTCTCAGATTTTTTTGAAATTAAGTATGCATATATTACTCATAAATCATGACACATGACAAATTAATTTTTTCACATTTTTCTGACGAAAAGTTACCGAGTAATGGACCTTCAAAAATTGAAAAGATGACAAATTTTTGACTCGCGGAACAATGTTGTTTTCTTTATAACTCATGTTCTAATTAAGCTAGAACAATAAAATTTACCTCATTGGAAAGCTCTTTCAAAGAGCTTTTATATGACACCAAACATCATTAATTTAATATATATACACAAATTGTTGAAAAAACAACATTGTTGAATTTATCGAATTTTGAAAAAGTGCATTTTTAAAAGTCTCTAAAAAATATATGTGAAAGATACACTTTACATCTACATATTCTGAAAGTTTCAACTTGGGATGAGCATGGGATCACTATCAAAAGCAATTTTACGTTAAGGGTGGCGCTCTAAAAATTCGTAAAAACTAATTTATTTTAGATATTAGGCCTACTTGTCACCAGCTGTATGTTGTTGTAAAATGTGGAAATTAAAAATAACTTACAATTGACAAAATAACAAATGTTTTACGCTTCTCTAATTAATAAATACAAAATGAAAACTTAAAAAAATATTTTAAAAAAACACAGAAAGATGAATACCTGAGATTAGACCTAAATTCGTTTAGTAATTACTATTATTCACAAATAGGCATCCTATTAGTGCACTTGTTCATACTTCGAACGAATCAGTGTGTTGCACATCAACATTTCTGCACTGGATAACATATGTTCGCCCTGTAGCAGTTTGAGGGTTCATGATTGCCACTACTTCCCTACTGCTTATGGAAAGAATGTCTGGACGACTCGGAAATGTAAAAGATGGTGACGGTCCGAAACTGTCACCAGTTCAATTTTACTCTCATCAGAGTTTGAATACACTTTTGTTATTATTTTGTCCTTGCTAAAAGGAATAAAAGTGTGAAGTTTTTGTGTCCCTACGATTTTGCAGCATTTCTCAAATCTCTCCATAAGTTTCATTTCTTCATTTTTGTGATCTTCTTTAGTAGGATACTTGAAGTTCATTCCTTCTATGTTATCCTTGGCAAACATATATAGTTGTTTTGTTGTCATTATTTGATCACTGTATGGCCGTTGCAGACTTGCTCGAGCTGCAAGTCGATTAACTGTTCCACCAACACCATAACTAGCTCCCTTCCCGTGCGAGGTGGCTGAAAAATGCCATTCAGCTTCAGTTTGGAAATCTTCTCCACGATGGCACAGGTTGATAGAGTTCTTCCTATTTTTATAATGAGCTGGTGCTCCATCAGAGAAATAATATATTTTTCTTGGTTTTCTACCGAATTTAACAGTCAGGAAGTCCATCAAGTACGATTGGAACAAATGCACAGCAACAGTGTCATGTGTTAGGCATTCTGATATGATTGCAAGACATATGTGCTCCAGTTTGTTCCCATCCTTGTAATAAGCAACAGTGGGGTGAATCGTTGCTTGCATGTTTGTCCAGTGATATATCCTTGAACTTCGTCCTCGATGGCGAGGAGTAATACTAAGAAAAGTCACAGATCGCTAAGACCTCGCCTTCTTTTTAAGTTCATTTCTCAGTCTCTCTTGGAAGGTTGATCGTTGACTAGCAACAAATGAATGTCGTGTAAACGATTTTAATTTATCAAAAAAAAAATCAGTAAAGTTGTTAGATGATTTTATGATTGTTTCTAGAGATGTGTGATCAACGGAAACTCATTGCTGATAAGTTATATTATCAATATCGTTAGTATTCAACAAATCCTGTAAATATGTCTTAAATGTTTCTGGGCCAGGGCAGAATTTACATTCCAAAATGACAACCAGGTAATGACCGATTACATACAACTCTTGCAATGCAGTCTTTGTAAGTTTTTATTGGATTATCTAAATCCTTTGTCAGCTGAGGAATGTTACATCCAGTCAGCATGAGCTTGAAGTTTTTATGGGTAGTACACACACAGACACTATGTGTACCACTACTCTCAGCTAAAACACAATTTTTGGGACGTAGGTCTGCAAACTTCGAAAATCCAATGTGGAGCTCTGGATGGTTGTCTTTAAAGTACGCGTAAATTTCTTTCAACTTACTTAAAACTAGCCGTTTTTGTACTTGCAGTTTTTCTCTGTTATCTCTCACAAGCACAAAGTCTTTTTTCCCAGGCATTGCCCTGTTTACCTCATCAGAACAACGAAAGTTTCTAACAAAATCAGAAGTTGTTTGATCAAGAGTCTTGCCAGGTTTTGGGTTTGGTAAAGACGAAATTCCCTTGGCCTTCACCAAATCTTTTACTCTTCGAGCCATGTAATTTGTTACGTTAAATTCATCTTGAAGGTTCTTAAGACTCCAGATTTTAGGTAAAATGGTAAGAATTTCCATCTGTTTACTTCGAGATGTACATGTACGAAATTTATCTTTTAGCTGACTGATCCCCAATACTCTCAGCTGGAGTCCGTGGGCAAAGAATAAATAAATGAATGAATAAAAGAGGTAGCACTAAAGTTTAATAAGCAGTTATTCGTTTCAAAAGTACAATTTGTGGACCATGTAATAAAATCTAACACTGTAATATTTTCATGTTTATCAAAAAAATAGAAATTCACCTATCTGACTATGATTTTGGAGAATCGTGGTAAACATAACATTGCTTTTGATAGTGATCCCATTCTCATCCCAAGTTGAAACTTTCAGAATATGTAGATGTAAAGTATATCTTGCACATATATTTTTTTGAGAATTTTAAAAATACAGTTTTTCAAAATTCGATAAATTCAACAATGTTGTTTTTATAAACAATTTGTGTATATATATTAAACTAATGATGTTTGGCATCATATAAAAGCTCTTTAAAAGAGCTTTCCAATGAGGTAAATTTTATTGTTCTAGCTTAATTAGAACACGAGTTATAAAGAATACAACATTGTTCGGCGAGTCAAAAATTTGTCATTTTTTCAATTTTTGAAAGTCCATTACTCGGTAACTTTTTATCAGAAAAACGTGAAAAAATTAATTTGTGGCACTATTTACGAGTACTATAGGCATACTTAATTTCATTTAAATCCAAGAGGATAAGGTTGAAAACGATGGTTTCATTTGTTGATTTGACGTGGAATGACTCAGATCCGAAGAGCTGAGGGTCATTTCTCGGTCGGTTGTGCGATTTTATTGAGAGTTATTTTTTGCTTCTTTCACCTGAGGCCATGGTTTCTTAGGGCGAAAAATTTGATTGCGCTGTGTTTCGGAGTCCACGTTTAATTTTATGTTTCCTCGTAACTAGCTATATACTCTTTTTATACTAGATTTGCTATTATTCCTACCTTTCTCGCCTGAAAGTGATTTCCTGAATTATCATCCTCGACGAAAGATCCGTACCCAAAGAGTGGAAAGTTGCACAGGTCACACCAATATTCAAGAAAGGCAATATGAGTCATCCACTAAATTACAGGCCCATATCATTAACGTCGATATGGAGCAGGCTTTTAGAACATATATTGTGTTCGAACATTATGAATTACGTGGAAGAGAACGGTCTATTGACACGGATTTAGTAAACATCCTTCCTGTGAAACGCAACTATCTCTTTACTCACACGTACTTTTGAGTGCTATCGACAAGAGATTTCAAATTGGTTCCGTATTTCTAGATTTCCAGAAGACTTTGGACACTGTACTCAGCAGCTTGTAATCAAATTGCGTGCTTATGAAATATCATCTCAGTTATGCGACTTCATTCCTGATTTCCTGTCAGAGAGGTCACAGTTAGTAGTAACGGGCGGACAATCGTAAAACAAAAGTCATATCTGTCGTTCCCCGAGGTAGGGTTATAGGCTCTCTGCTGTTCCTTATCTATATAAACGATTTGGGGGACAATCTGAGCAGCCGTCTTAGGTTATTTGTAGATTATGCTTATCAACTAGTAAATTCATCAGAAGATAAAAAAATTGCAAAACCATTTAGAAAATATGTAAAAATTGGCAATTGACACTAAATAATGAAAAGTGTGAGGTCAAAAAAATGGTTCAAATGGCTCTGAGCACTATGGGACTTAACATCGGAACTCAGCAGTCCCATAGAACTTAGAACTACTTAAACCTAACTAACATAAGGATCTATCTTTGCAAATATGTGTGTGAATTCCTAAGCGACCAGACTGTTGAGGTCGTCAGTCCCCAGACTTACACGCTATTTAAAATAACTTATGCTAAGAACAACACACACACCCATGCCCGAGACCGTATTCGAACCTGCGACCGTAGCAATCGCGCGGTTCCGGACTGAAGCCCCTATAACCGCTCGGTCATCGCGGCCGGCTAGTGTGAGGTCATCCATATCAGTACTAAAAGTAATCCGTTAATCTTCCGTTATTATTGTGAAGGTGGTTCGACGAACTCTCTGCCAGGCACTTATGTGTACTTTTCAGAGTATCCATGTAGCTGTAGATGTATAATTTATCTTGTATACTCTGGTGTTCTTCTTTCCTCGTACTTTAGTTTTTGCATTACATCTCGAAGTATCGTTTTCTTCATAAATATCGCACGCGTCTGCCCCTCGTAATATTGTCGTATTTCATGGAAGATGCCGTCATTTAGAATGTTGTCCATGTCAACAATTTTTAACAATGTTCTGCAATATCATAATTATCTGACAAAATCCTTCAGATAATTTCCACGGAGATGTGTAACTTAAGACTGCGTCCCCCATGAACAACAGTGACATATATTTATAGTAAGTATTAATTGTCATTTCACTTTCTGACCTCGCTCTATACAGACACACCACACTACGAATAACTTTAAGCAAAAGTAACATCGGCGATTAGTAACATGCAGTAGAGCTACTTAGGAACATTCTAACAGTCCACCAGGTGTAATATACTTTATCATTATTATTTCGAAAGTGCTGAGGTACTGAATGTGGAACTCACTGTTTGGTTACAGTATGAAATCTTCACCCCGCACCGGAGTATACGCTGATGTGAAATTTCCCGGCAACTTAAAACTGTGTGCGGGACCGACACTCGAATTCGGGACCTTTGCCTTCCGCGGGCATACGTCCTACGGACAGAGCTACCCAAACACGACTCATACAGCTTTAATCCGCCACAAGTTCCATATCATAGCACACTCCGCTACAGAGTGAAAATTTCATTCTGGAAACATTCCGCAGGCTGTGGCTAAGTTATGTCTCCCAAAAGTCCATTCTCCCAGGAGTTTCGCAGCAGAGCTTTCGTGAAGTTTTGAAGGTGTGAGATGAGCTACTGGGGGAAGTAAAGCTGTTTACAGTTCAACAATCGCAGCGGCCGATGCAGCCAACGACGCCATTGCGTGGCGATATTAACTTATAAAAAATTAGCGGAAGCGAAAATCTCGCCCGCTATTAACATAATATTCATTTTTCTCCACAGCCGCACTAAGTTGCAGAAAATACGTAGCTTTAAGATTCTTATTTTCAGTACCATAGCCGAGAGACAGAGCCAGGACTCCGACCACAATGCAATGGTTAACGGAGGTAAGAAAAAATACTCTCGCGCGTGTGTGGGCCGCAATTGTAATTAGTAACTAAAGATTTTTTGTTTTAAAGTGAACTGACTAGCCGAGGAAATTAATATGAAAAGTTTATTCCATTGTTCAACTTATATGCTCATGTTTTAAGATTCAGTGAGTCTAACGTTCATTGACGTAACAAATAATTTAAGATTAATATTGTTAAAAAGGAGAACTTCAGGAAAGCATTTAATCGTAAATCAAATTTGAGTGAAATATCATTTTTATTAAGGCCCACCACGTAAGTCGGCAACAATCAAATAATAATAATAATAATATATTAAATTCCGACGGCCGACGGCTGTGGCTAAGTTATGTCTCCCAAATGTCCTTTCTCCCAGGAGCTTCGCAGCAGAGCTTTCGTGAAGTTTTGAAGGCGTGAGATGAGCTACTGGGGGAATTAAAGCTGTGAGGACAGGTCGTGAGTCGTGCTTGGGTAGTTCACATGTTGGCTATGAGGATTCAGGCGGTTTTTGGGTGCTATGTAAGCTTGGGACAGCTCTTTAAGGTACAGTACAACACGCTTACCCTCCCAGCACGAGAAAGGGGCATTTAGTCAACGACAATATGAGGCGAGTGCCATGTATGTTAATACCATACTAGAACGGTGGCACGGCAACTCCCTTACGGGGACGATTATCGAAGAACTAGTGCCAACATCGCATCTTCCCCCAGTCAGTGTCGGCCATACACCTCCCCCGTTAACGTAAGTGCGCGCGTTCATCGCTGAACGTAGTTGCGATCTGGAGCATTTACCGACGTCCAGAGAGCCGACATCGAAGGATGTGCATCATCTGCTTCTTCGACAGATCTGCAAACCGGAAATCCAACGAATGACAGAAAGAACGCAAAACATTTGGCGGATTCGCCCATGTGTCACGGACGACCACCAGCGAGGAGTTGGCTGCCAGGACTCTGGCGAGGAAGATCATAGCGTTCATGCGGCGCACTGTACATACAGCAGTATCTTTCAACACTGTACGTTTTCTAGAGGAAACGTATTTTCCGCATTATAAAACGTACGTAGTTGCATGGATCACTGGTATGATGGTCCATTACGTATACAGAGATACACATATGAACGTACTGGATTACTGGCAATGCTTACAGGACGGACACACAAAACTCTTACAGCTACGAAAGTACAAGGACAGGCGTGCAAATTTCCTAGGAACGGTTTTTGCGGACCCTCCAGATAGTTGGGGTGTGCCAGGTGCGCAAAGATGAGCGGCGGTGTTTGTGGAACCGAGCAAGATAAGTGATCAGCTAAGGAAAACTACGCGAGTATGCGCCAGGAAGAACTAACAGTTGCACAGCTAGCAATGGGATGTTTCTTTAAATTTTGTTTTAATACACGAGGGCTATCCGGAAAGTAAGGAACGATAGGTCACCAAAATGGAAACCACAGTGAAACTCAAAACTGTTTTATTTGCAACTGTTAGCTACACCTTCCAGCTACTTCTACACACAGTCGCCGCTCAGACTTAGACATCCGTCTTAGCGTTGTACGAATTTTTCAATTCCCTCGTTATAGGAGACAGCCGCCAGTACTGTTCGACAATTTTCTACTGAGGACTGCAGCCCGTTTTCTGTGTCAAAATATTGTCTTTATAGCCAGCGGTTCATTTGAGAAGAGATGGACCTCAGGGGTAGCTAATTACGGACTGTATTGTGGCTGATCAAACACTTCCCACCGAAAACGCTGCAGGATTATCTTCGTTGCCCCTGCAGAGTGCGGCCGAGAATTGTCGTGTAGAACGAACCGCATGACAGTTGTGTTCTGTGGATTGCATAGCTTCAGGCGAAATCTGTCGCCAGGCCCTCGTACTTGGCGGGAGGCGCTAATTTCCAGCCACCTTTATGTTCTCACTGTGAGCTCAGAACTGAAAAGAGCCACATGATGCGATCGATGGGCGTACTAGACACAGTGCCCAACGCATCTGTGCAAAGCTTCATCAGATTTTCACTGCATTTTCCATTTCGTGGCCGATCATTCCTTACTTTCCGAATAACCCTCGTGCATAAACAAATTTTTAAAGGTGCCGGAGGTCCCCTACTTTGACTTTGTTGTTATTTCCTGCTGCATTTTTGGACTGCAGCAAGGTTCCATCCAGGACTTATAATATTATAACAACATATTATGGTTTTGTGAATAATAAAGCTACTTGTTTCTCCTACATTCCTTAAAAAATAAAATAAAAAAAGTCTGCAGAACTCTTCCTCGCGAAGGGCAAAGAGGCTGAGTTCGAGCCTCGTTCAGCACATAGTTTTTATCTGCCAACAAGTTTCACTGTGTAGTTAATCAATATAAAGAATTTAGATGCATCTTGTGAACTGGTATTTGCTTAAAGATTGTATGTATGTATCTTTGCTTAAAGATTGTATGTAATGTGAGTGCAAATTCATAATGGAAAAATTGTCTATAAAATATTACTGAGCAATAAATTTTTTCTTCACATTAATTCCTTCTATACTGTTGTCATACATTTCTGTTAGAGGTCGCTTATTCATTACCATAGATATTATTATTATACCATACAAATTTCAGTGTTTATCAACTGAGGATGTCTGGTTAGAGGTTGAAGGCCTTAATATTGCCATCTGAAACAACTGTATAAATAAGTAAATGATGCTACATCTGATCAGTATATAACACTTTTTAAAGAGGAATCTCAATGCACCGTTAGGAGACAATGCTATAACAGTTTATAAGCTAAACAAAAAGATAAGTCCGAAGAAATAATCCAATCCTAAAAAAGAAGATCGAAACAGCTGTGAGAACTAAAGAATAAATAGTATAGATATTGCAAAGATTATAAACAAGAGACTGACAGTAGTGGCTGTCACAGATTAGTTTTACAGAAGGAAGATGGATTTCCTGAGATACGCAAGTAGTTTCTAAAGTTTTTACGAGTAGCTATGGAACTGTGACACCAATCTTTTTTTAGTGGAACTATATTTTTTGCAGTACTGAAAAGAGACATCGAAGAGCAATTCAACGACATAACATATGTGAAACTTGTTCATATTGTAGCGCAAAGTTTCTATATTTGCAAAGACAGCCGTGCGGTTAGAGGCGCCATGTCACGGATTTGCACTCGCGTCGGAGGTTCGAGTCCTGCCTCGAGCATGTATGTGTGTGTTATTCTCAGCATGAGTTCATTTAAGTAGTGTGTAAGTCTAGGGACCGATGATCTCAGCACTTTGGTCCCTTAGGAATTCTCATTTGAACATTTGTAAAGACAGATCACCAGGGCTTGGCAGTATCATAAACCATTTCCGCAATACAAAATTTACGACATTCGCCTCAATCGAATAGTGCTCCACTTTTTCGTCTGCCTTGTACACTGCCGGCCGGGTTGGCCGAGCGGTTCTAGGCGCTACAGGCTTGAACCGCGCGACCGCTACGGTCGCAGGTTCGAATCCTGCCTCGGGCATGGATGTGTGTGATGTCCTTAGGTTAGTTAGGTTTAAGTAGCTCTAAGTTCTAGGGGACTGACGACTTCAGTTGTTAAGTCCCAGGAACCGCGCGATCGCTACGGTCGCAGGTTCGAATCCTGCCTCGGGCATGGATGTGTGTGATGTCCTTAGGTTACTTAGGTTTAAGTAGTTCTGAGTTCTAGGGGACTGATGACCTCAGATGTTAAGTCCCATAGTGCTCAGAGCCATTTGAACCATTTTGAACCTTGTACATTGCGAATGAATAACTAAGCTGTCTCATCGCTAAAACAGCAAAAGACCGACCTACGGGCTTCAAGCGCACATGTGAACATATGAAACATATGTGAGTCACGTGTTCTCTTACATTTCATTCTGTAGGGGAGACTACGGAAGGGCGTGTGAGACGCTGTTACCTTGTTACTTTGTAAGGTGGTAGAAGGTTGGTTGTTTCGGGGAAGGAGACCAGACAGCGAGGTCATCGGTCTCATCGGATTAGGGAAGGATGGGGAAGGAAGCCGGCCGTGCCCTTTCAGAGGAACCATGCCGGCATTTGCCTGGATTGATTTAGGGAAATCACGGAAAACCTAAATGAGGATGGCCGGACGCGGGATTGAACCGTCGTCCTCCCGAATGCGAGTCCAGTTTCTAACCACTGCGCCACCTCGCTCGGTGTAACGTAGTAGTACTTTGTACCTTACAAAGAGCCTTTCCCTCCAATATTACATGATTAAGCGACTACAAGGAGATATGAAATAGGTACTAATTCGTTATTGATTAATTCATATTGTTTGTGCATTTTGGGTGACTGGGTAGAAGCAATTCTGTACCAGCTCAGTGTAACAGAGAGTGGAAGCGTGTGGTTGTACCAAGCTGTTTTCCTTCCGCGAAATTCTTAAGACGCATAGCTGAGAGCATGACTATCGGTCCGTGGTGGCTATCTTTGTAGAGTTCGGCGGTGAATAGGGGCAGCAGTTTATATGTGGAGCACGCACGCATGGCGTGATCCTGCGGAACGTGTAACCAACTTGACGCACATTGTTAGGTTATATTTCGTCGATGAAGTAGGGAGATATTCCAGAAACTTCGGCGCCAAAACCGAAGTCGGAGATTGGTCGGAATGCGGAAGAAATCGACTTCCAGAAACATGATTCGCCACCGACGTTTAAAGAGGAGAAGAACCGAGACTTGGTAGAGGAAACGCAGGATCAGTCTGCCATCTTCGTCGTTCAGATCGGACGCGCTACGTGCAGATTACAGACAGGCTTGCCGTCTTGTGCTCTTTTGTAGTAGATAGCTGTTACGACACTGTACTTGCGGCTGTGCTTGGCATTACCCGAACTTCACCCCTCGGCCTGAGTTCGCGTCTGGTTCAGCAAAGAGTGATAGAGAGCGCTTCATCTGTTGTACAGTGAAGTTATAAGGCAGTATTGGTTGAGCAGTATTTGGACCGCAGTCAACCATTCTGGGTTTCCGAGTCAATGTTCCAGAGATCTGAGAGGCTTCAGCACAGCTGTTGGCGCCGAGGAGGAGCCTTCTGTATTGCCGAATTTCTACGATACCTGTGATATGCATACGGCCTGACGATGATGAATCCGATGTTGTTCACAGCTGGGCACACGCGGAAGAGGCTAGAACGTTGTATTTCACTTTTGACTTGCTGTTTAGCAATGTAGTTTTGCGATTTGTGAAAATTTCATGCTGATGAAGGCACCCCTAGTAGGTGTCGAAATGTAGGTCAATGTACCTACCAATCATGTGCAACCGGTTGGCTGTAAAATACTATGTTGAAAGTAGTATACGGTTGCTAAGTAACGGCCGTGTTTAAAACTATAACTATTCTTTCGGCACTCACATTTCACATTGCTTACTAGGGTAGTAATTTCTTCTGATATTTCTTACATTGGCTGTGATGTCAGTCATTCCATGTGTATTATTAGCAGATTGCAAGCGTTAAACAGGACAGGGCTAAGCAGTGAAGGACCAATACCAAAGCAGCGAAAATCTGTACTTTATATTATTTCAGAGAATATTAATTTTGTCAGTGATTTCAATATCTACGGGTTCAGTATTAAAAAGATGTGATGAAGATAACAGCAATGGTTCTTTCGTAGGTAGTAATTTACCCTGATCATTTAATTTACTTGTGTTTGATTTTTTGATGCAGTATGACTTTTCAGTCAGTTTTAGGGGGACAGGCAACTTGTCTGCTTATCCTGAATAACTAATTTTCCGCAGGATAATTCTAGGAAACGGATGGGCAAACCATTGGCATTTTGCCAGATTAATGCAAATAAGATTAATGAGCTCTTACTGAGGGTACATATGGCACTCATCACACTGCATTACAAAATCTATTGCTTTAAAGAAGCACTCCGTCTTGAGGCCACAAGTGGCCCATCGGGACCGTCCGACCGCCGTGTCATCCTCAGATGAGGATGCGGATAGGAGGGGTGTGTGGTCAGTACACCGCTCTCCCGGTCGTCATGATGGTTTTCTTTGGCCGGAGCCGCTACTATTCGGTCGAGTAGCTCCTCAATGACCATCACGAGGCTGATTGCACCCCGAAAAATGGCAACAGCGCATGGTCACCCATCCAAGTGCTGGCCATACCCGACAGCGCTTAACTTCGGTGATCTGACGGGAACCGGTGTATCCACTGCGGCAAGGCCGTTGCCATTGCGTTAAATAGATCACTAATAATACACCTATGGCCAGTCCCCACCATCACTAGCCAGTGGAGTGAACGTTAGAGCCATAGGGGACGATCAGAAAGTTTCAGTTCGAAGACTGTACAGTTCAGAAGGTCGTACAGTCCAGAATCGGTAAAGCCAATGTGGCAAAATCTCAGTGAGCATTGAGACAATTATCCCACCAACGCACCAGTTTGATGATAAACATTTGGTAAAACACCGTATCCTGCTGCGTGAAGGAATACGTATCTGTCTACTGCATATCCTCGTCCAAAATGAATCTTCGACACTTCAAGGCCTTTCTCAAGTTGCCGATGGTGTGATTATTGCATGGGGAGAGATCAGTATTACAGGGCGGGTGTTCGACTGCCTCCAATTTGAGTTGGCGTAACGTCTGCCTTACGATATCTGCGATATGGGAATATGCATTATACACTTGTCGCACCATTCCACTACGTTGGTTTGCGACAGATATGCTGCCCCGTACACATTATTCATTCTCCAGTGGATGTCTGTCAGTGTTTATCATTCGACAGCCAAGAAAAAAATAACAGCATGTTGGTCCCGTTAGGACCCGTTCGGTAATAACGTCGCCATAGTTCACGCTTCCGCATTTACGACAGGCACGTCCGAAAAGCACGAATGCCACACTAATTCCTTATCTGAATGTTGGTGCTTATATACCCGCATCGGAGTCGCGCTGCGTTGTGTATAAGCTGTAGCAACGACATATATCGGAAATGTTTGATCGCCCCTTATATTTGATCTAGACTCGCAAATGTTGTGTCATTTAACTTCCCAGTGCCACAGAAAAGTATAAAGTTCCATAAAATAAAAAAATATCAGTGTCATAATTCGGTGTCTATAAAGACCAGAAAACTTATTGCCCCCTATAACTTATGGAAATGAAATGAAATGAGCGTATGGCATTGTTGGCTGGGAGGCCCCGTCCAGGGAAGTTTGGCCGCCGAGTGCGAGTCTTATTTCAGTCGACGCCACACTAGGCGACTTTTGTGCCGGTGATGAAGATGAAATGACTGTGAGGACAACACAACACCCAGTCCACGAGTAAACGTGGCCTACAATGCATATCTGAAGAGCTAAGGGCACCTGTTCAGTAGAAGAGATGAGTTTGACAGTACCGAAGACGAACAAGAGCACTCAGCTATCAGGGAATGCACTTTAAAACCCAAGTTCATTAGACTTTTTTTCGTGTTTTGGTCCATACTACCATCTCTCAAAATATGGAAAGCGAAGATTTTGCAGTAGAAGAGATTTGTTTCACAGCGTCGAAGCTGAGGAAGTGCTTATAGCTCTTAAGGCATGGATTGTTGAGCCCATGTTTAATAAAATTTTTGCCTTAGAATGATCGTTCATGTCATACCTCTACTGACTATTCCTGCTGGGACACCCTGCAGATATTGCGTTCCCTAACAAAATACAAAATGAGTTATTGTGATCGTTTCATAGCTTTGGTTACTGATAATAGCTTGACACCAGTGCCTATGAGTTTTAATTCCTCCATTACAGTGCTGAAGACGATCATTATGTGATTGAAAATCGATTTTGTTATCAATAAACCATCAAAATTACGTCCGCAGCTCGTGGTCGTGCGGTAGCGTTCTCGCTTCCCGCGCCCGGGTTCCCGGGTTCGATTCCCGGCGGGGTCAGGGATTTTCTCTGCCTCGTGATGACTGGGTGTCGTGTGATGTCCTTAGGTTTGTTAGGTTTAAGTAGTTCTAAGTTCTAGGGGACTGATGACCATAGATGTTAAGTCCCATAGTGCTCAGAGCCATTTGAACCATCAAAATTACGGCCAACGCTGACCTTCCTTCTAAAAGACAAAACGTCAAATACACAGTAATCTGAAACGAAGTTCCTCGACTAAGCCGGCCGGAGTTGCCGTGCGGTTCTAGGCGCTGCAGTCTGGAGCCGAGCCACCGCTACGGTCGCAGGTTCGAATCCTGCCTCGGGCATGGATGTGTGTGATGTCCTTAGGTTAGTTAGGTTTAATTAGTTCTAAGTTCTAGGCAACTGATGACCTCAGAAGTTAAGTCGCATGGTGCTCAGAGCCTCGACTAAGTGAAAGCGTGCATGCTACCGTAAAGTTAGAGTAAAGACGACACAAAACAGAAGTAGACCTCACACAGGTCAATTTGTTGCCTCATTTGGCCATTTCTAATCCTTCGTGTGGCCGTGAAAAAACTGACAAAAATTATTCCTCAAATCTCTTATTAAGTTTATCTTAATTACACTGAATACTTTCAAGCAAATAAACCCTTTTTTGCAGAACTAGACTTCACACTGGTCAACTTGATACCCCATTTGTCCACTTCCGACTCTTCGTTTGATTATGAAAATTCGGACAAAAAACTACTGTGCAATATATTGGGAGTCTTATTTTCGCACCATTCAATCATTTGACCAACCACATCTGCTTAAATACACTGTAATTGATGAAGTGTAGCAATATAAACAAAAACGGTAAACTCATTTGAAGTAAATTGATGATGTCAGACTACATAAACAAGTAAATCAATATTATGCAACAGGATAGAGGATTGTAGGAAGATTACGTACAAAAAAGACTGTGGAGCGAGCTGCTCATATATCTCGCCTTATTCGTGTTATACAGTAAAGAAGAACAACTTGAAGACAAATATTGGAATATTTATTATTTTGTCTTTGATGTGAACTAAACTTTTCAACATTAATGGAAATAGAGACTACAAATTTGCTGTGATAGAGCCTTAACCAAAATCATTTTGAATATCGTGTCAGATAGCACATAAGAAAAGTGCTTAGATTTTAGAACAAATAATGTCACATGTTTTTGGTATCTATTGCAGAGCGTAATTCATGCGTCATGTTTCTTAACAAAAAAAGCCGTTATCTAAGAAAATTATTACGAATCTGTCCCACTGTATCTATTTGTCATCTTCATTTCCATCTCTCTTCCATCTTTCATTACCGGAGCTGTTTTATTTCCCCCTTATCCTCTCTCTCTCTCTCTCTCTCTCGTTCTTAACTTTCTCTTTCGTGTGTCTCCCTGTGTCTCATTTTCTCTCACTATGATTTTCTGTCTGAAGTCATCTCTCTCTGTATCGCACACACTCACGCATACATACACACTACAAACAAACATATCCTTTCTCTCTTTCTGTATCTCGTTAACTCACTCTATCCCCTCTGACGTGACACTTCACTTCATTTATAGTTTCCTGACACGTGTATATTAGACACGTCATTTACAGTTTTAGAGCTGGGAGATACTGAATAAATCTTAAATGAATGTGGTTCTGTTAATCGCACGCAGCTTTATCATAATGTAGTTTTCGATAGCAGTTGTTGAGCCTTGTGCATCAGTTTCTGAAGCTATGTATAGCATTTCTGTTAAATACAGGGCTATTACAAATGATTGAAGCGATTTCATAAATTCAGTGTAGCTCCATTCATTGACATATGGTCACGACACACTACAGATACGTAGAAAAACTCATAAAGATTTTTCGGCTGAAGCCGCACTTCAGGTTTCTGCCGCCAGAGCGCTCGAAAGCGCAGTGAGACAAAATGGCGACAGGAGCCGAGAAAGCGTATGTCGTGCTTGAAATGCACTCACATCAGTCAGTAATAACAGTGCAACGACACTTCAGGACGAAGTTCAACAAAGATCCACCAATGCTAACTCCATTCGGCGATGGTACGCGCAGTTTAAAGCTTCTAGGTGCCTCTGTAAGGGGAAATCAATGGGTCGGCCTGCAGTGAGCGAAGAAACAGTTGAACGCGTGCGGGCAAGTTTCACGCGTAGCCCGCGGAAATTGGCTCATGCCACAACTGGAGATCGAAAGCGCCGACTTCATCTTTCAACAGGATGGTGCTCCACCGCACTTCCATCATGATGTTCGGCATTTCTTAAACAGGAGATTGGAAAACCGATGGATCGGTCGTGATGGAGATCATGATCAGCAATTTATGTCACGGCCTCCACGCTCTCCCGACTTAACCCCATGCGATTTCTTTCTGTGGGGTTATGTGAAAGATTCAGTGTTTAAACCTCCTCTACCAAGAAGCGTGCCAGAACTGCGAGCTCGCATCAACGATGCTTTCGAACTCACTGATGGGGACATGCTGCGCCGAGTGTGGGAGGAACTTGATTATCGGCTTGATGTCTGCCGAATCACTAAAGGGGCACATATCGAACATTTGTGAATGCCTAAAAAAACTTTTTGAGTTTTTGTATGTGTGTGCAAAGCATTGTGAAAATATCTCAAATAATAAAGTTACTGTAGAGCTGTGAAATCGCTTCAGTCATTTGTAATAACCCTGTAATAATTTCTCACAATTCTGTTCAAAAATTCGTAGATTTTAAAGAGATATTCGGCAGCGATGGAAACAGAAATCAAATTAACATCTCACAACAATCATATAAGAACAATACAAATTTTATAGTAATGAATTTAACAAAGAGTGTTTGTAGGGCGCAACATTTTGTTGATACGAAAAAGTTTGTAAATTACAAAATTATCTCAGAGACTCAGTCACTCTTTTATGTCTGTTGTCTTTGTTTTGCCCGCAACGTTGGCGGACCCGTGATTACAGAGGGGTAGTTCTTCGCGCAGGTTCATGGAGAGTGAATGTATTAACGTGGGAATGGTCGCTAGTGTACTATAACATGTATATAATTTTAAACATCGACACACAACAGTAAATGGTATGAAAAGCCATTTGAAAAAAATTATTTCTCTACAGAAGCAACAACCTAAGGATCGAAACTTCCAGGCAGATTAAAACTGTGCGTGCGACCGAGACTCGAACTCGGGACCTTTGCCTTTCGCGGGCAAGTGCTCTACCATCTGAGCTACCGAAGCACGACTCACGCCCGGTACTCACAGCTTTACTTCTGCCAGTATCTCGTCTCCTACCTTCCAAACTTTACAGAAGCTCTTCTGCGAACCTTGCAGAACTAGCACTCCTGAAAGAAAGGATACTGCGGAGACATGGCTTAGCCACAGCCTGGGGGATGTTTCCAGAATGAGATTTTCACTCTGCAGCGGAGTGTGCGCTGATATGAAACTTCCTGGCAGATTAAAACTGTATGCCCGACCGAGACTCGAACTCGGGACCTTTGCCTTTCGCGGGCAAGTGCTCTACCATCTGAGCTACCGAAGCACGACTCACGGCCGGTGCTCACAGCTTTACTTCTGCCAGTATCTCGTCTCCTACCTTCTAAACGTCCCGAGTTCGAGTCTCGGCCGGGCACACAGTTTTAATCTGCCAGGAAGTTTCATATCAGCGCACACTCCGCTGCAGAGTGAAAATCTCATTCTGGAAACCTAAGGATCATTCTTTTGAATTAGGAAAATGGATCTAAGAAAAACTATAATGCAACACAAACAATAAAGATCGCAAGATTAATATAAAATCTTAGTATTGTTTTCAGTTGACATTGAAATCCTTATCTGCTGAGACTGTTTCTTCTTAAGCTTATCCATTACAGATCTTTAAGGACTCGCAACTGTTTAGTCAAGATAAATACAGAAAACTGCAACCAGTCACTTTTTTGAATTATTTATTTATTGCATGAACCGGTTTTCGAATGTTTATAGGCTCATCCTCAAACGGTGCATATGAGTTGTTCTGTGGAATGGAGAACCTCAATGTGACAGTGGAGAAAAGTATTCGTACAGACCCTTCATCACTGAAGACATGTGGGATATAATGGATATAATGACTCTAGGAACAGGTGATACATAAAAGTATATCCAGACTTTTGTTGTGTATTTTATGTTAAGGCAGAATTCGTTATCGTGCATACTCGTAGGGGGGGTACAAATTGTAGATGTTTCAAAGTGGCCCTGAGGCAAAAAGCGTGTTCCACCGACACGTCACAGAGCATTACATTTTGAAATAGCTACAGTACGCACCCTCCTGAAGGTGAGTCTGTGATGATTCGAAAAACGGTTCACGCAATCAATAACTATTTCAAAAAAAGCGACGGGTTGCAGTATTCTGTATTTAAATTTTTTTTTCTACATAAGGTGCTTAGTGTGCGTTAAGTGTCTGGATAGTGTAGTATTTTCGCTCACCGTCTGCGTCCAGCTCGTCGACGACCTCCTGCAGCGTGTCCGCGTCCAGCTTGATGCCCAGCATGTCCAGGATGGTCTGCACCGTGTCTATGGTGATGTAGCCCTTCTTCTCGTGGTCGAAGGCGTCGAACGCCTTTTTCAGGACTGGAGCAGAAAACGAATGGCCGTTATGACAACTACATTTCAGCATTCCTTTCGCAAGCTACGAATACAATGTAGCAATTGGATTGGAATCTTTGCTCTGTGGAATGGAAAACCTCAATCTGACCGCGAAGAAAACTGTTCATACAAACTCTCAATCACTAAATACTTGGGGGAACTTACATGTGGTGGATATAATGACTTCAGTGTCAAGTATTAGATAAAAGTATATTTTAGGTTAATGTTGAATTCGTTATCGCGTAAATTGCACCAACCGAAAAGTTTCTCTGAAGCAACATATTGGTTTCGCATGCTGTTGTAGAGAATGCTCGCATCTAGATATCTCCTACACCGTCTTGTCACCTAATGGTAAAAAAGTCAGCGACTGATCATGGCGATCAAACGGTTTCAGTTGAAGTGCTTTGACGTTGGGCAGCTTGAAAATGGTTGTCAGAGGATTGAAGACTGCGACAGCTGGATACTAAATTCCAAGTCTGATATGCGCAATTATTTGGTGCTACGTTTTCATTGATTGGGAAGTCAACGGCTCTAATGTTTGACGAGCGTAACCTGTCAGATCCATAGACAATGACCAGTTTCGTGTCCATTTGTATAATAAAAAGAATATAAGAAGAAGAACTGATTTTTTTTTCTCCATTAGTGCATGCAATTTCCTACACGTACGTGCCTGCAACTTCAAAATGGACGTTTACTTAAAGCAAGTCGAGACTTAAAACAAAATTAAATTTAAAATTCAGCAGTGATAGAATTTGGCCCTGTGGCATCCTCTTTCTTATTGATGTCAAGGCTACTGCTCTCAAAATAGGTTTTTTCCCTTGGCCAGCAATTGCATTCGATAAGTGACATTTCAATATTACGTTCATGGAGCAGCAAGATTTTTGTTCTACTCACCTTGTATCTGTTCTGGAGGAAGGTCATCCTGAAATAAGAAACAATAGAATTAGTGACGGGTGCGTAAAATCCAAAGTGTTTATAGTGACTGAAAATCAAGGCAACAGCTGAGAAATATTTTAGCCTGAAAAACTTACTTGAAATGATAAATTATAAATAAATATAAGTTATGTAAATTAAATACTGTTTTTTGCGACGTCAATGAACGGGTTATTAGCTTTTATCTTTATTTGAAAGCATCTTCAGTGGTCACTGTAACAAAATGGTTTTTTCTTACAGTTTTGTTTGCTAGGATCGTGAACAGTTCACATATTTTAAGTTACTTCTACAAACAGTATTAACTATTATATTTACTCACGGTTTTCTGTCGCTTACGTCATTCTTTCTGTTCTTCTACATGTATGTTATAGGTTTTAGCACACAGAAGTTTCACTGACACTAAATATATTCACGGTTTTCTGTTGTGACGAACGACTGCCATCTCTCCTTTTCGAGTGCTTTTGTTTTGCTATTGCGGGAATGCATTCGTCGTTTGTTATCATAGCAGTTCGATCGTCTGCTGCTGCTCTGTATGTACGAGTTTTTATATTTTTTGCTGGTGTATGTGTTTATATTTTCCGACGTGTGTGTGTGTGTGTGTGGGTGTGTGTGTGTGTGTGTGTGTGTGTGTGTGTCTGTCTGTCTGTCTGTGTGTGTGTCTGTGTGTGTCTGTGTCTGTGTATTTGAAGGTAGCTAACATGTTCTAACTATTGTCTGTCTAAATTATTAGCCGGCCTGGGTGGACGAGCGGTTCTAGGCGCTACAGTCTGGAACCGCGCGACCGCTACGGTCGCAGGTTCGAATGCTGCCTCTGGCATGGATGTGTGTGATGTCCTTAGGTTAGTTACGTTTCAGTAGTTTTCTAGGGGACTGATAACCTCAGAAATTAAGTCCCATGTGCTCAGAGCCATTTAAAACTTTTTTTTTTGTAAATTATTTCTTTGCTATGGTACAGTAGTAGGTGATATAGAGTGGGGATACTACCAAGTTTGTGATATTATTTTGTGATGTCTATGGGGGTTTCTATTTATCTATAATATGTTTTATTAATTCAAATAACGTTTGTTTGCTGGTGTTTATCTGGTAATTTATTGTGTGTTTCCTCTCTGTTATAGCTGTTTGGACTTGGAAGTTCTATTGTAGGGATAGCACATGCTTTTTGTTACTAAATCTGACTGTTTTCATTTCCTGTCCAGCTGTGGTGGGGGTTTTATTGCTGAAGGTGCTCTGCAAATATTGAATGGCTGGTACCATACTTCTAGGCCTTTTTATATTCTTTATACCTTATTTCAAGGGTCTGTTGATCTGCCCTAAGTACAGAGCATCGTATCTGTTACACTAGAGTTGGTAAATGCCAGATTTTTGGTGTATATCAGTGTCATCTTCCTTCTTTAGACATTTCTGTATTAAGTTATAACAACTCAATACAAAAAAGTGCAAAGAACTAGATGACACTGACATACACCAAAAATCTCGGTACAGAAAAGTGTAAAGAAGGAAGATGACATTGATGTATACAAAAAATCTCACTGCAAAAAAGTCTAAAGAAGGAATATGACACCGACATATACCAAAAATTTGCCATTTATAATAACTCAGTACAAAAATAGCCAAAGAAGGAAGATGATACTGACATATACCAAAAATCTGGCATGTATAATAACTCAGTACTTGAATATTTAAACAATGTGTAATTTAAGTATCTAGTGGTACAGCTACGAATTGGTAAATGAAATGGGACAAACAAAATAAATCAAAAGCACAGAAGGCGATTCCAACATTGATGCATCTTTTATCTCGTATAGGGACCATGAGAATAAGATTTGAGAGACCATAAAGTCTACCGAGTCACATAAACAGCCGTTTTTCTCTCGCTCAGTAAGTAGATGAAAGAGGACTGAAACTGGCAATGTTGGTACGAAGTGTATTCAGTCATGTTTTGTACAATGGGCTGCAGAATACAAAAGATAAAAGCCGTGAAACTAACATTTCCATCGAATTGTTGCCCAGCCTTTGCGAAAACTGATCGAGCGGTCTGCGTTTCCGGACTGTTTTTCACACTCACACAAATCTCCATTTCGGCAACATACGGAACATGAAAATGAGACGCTTAAAGTTCTAAGTGAGTTTTGTTATTTGGGGAGCAAAATAACTGATGATTGTCGAAGTAGAGAGGACATAAAATGTAGACCGGCAATGGCAAGCAAAGCGTTTCTGAAGAAGAGAATTTTGTTAACATCGAGTATAGATTCAAGTGTCAGGAAGTCGTTTCTGAAAGTATTTGTATGGAGCGTAGCCATGTACGGAAGTGAAACATGGACGATAAATAGTTTGGACAAGAAGAGAATAGAAGCTTTCGAAATGTGGTGCTACAGAAGAATGCTGAAGATTAGATGGGTAGATCACATAACTAATGAGGAGGTATTGAATAGAATTGGGGAGAAGAGGAATTTGTGGCACAACTTGACTAGAAGAAGGGATCGGTTGGTAGGACATATTCTGAGGCATCAAGGGACCACCAATTTAGTACTGGAGGTCAGCGTGGAGGGTAAAAATCATAGAGGGAGACCAAGAGATGAATACACTAAACAGATTGAGAAGTATGTAGGTTGCAGTAGGTACTGGGAGATGATGAAGCTTGCACAGGATAGAGTAGCATGGAGAGCTGCATCAAACCAGTCTCTTCACTGAAGACTACAACAACAACAGTATGGTACATGTGGTTTACTTATTTATTGCCATCAGTGTTCTCACTGGTTTGATGACCCGTCACAATTTCCTATCCCTGTACTTCAGAGTACCGCTTGCATTCATCGTCCTCAATTATTTGCTGGATGTATTCCCAGCTCTGTGATCCGCTACAGTTTTTACCCCCTAGAAATCACTCTAGAACCATGGTAGTTATTCCCCGAAGTTTAACAGACATCATAACATTTTAGCATTCTGTCCCTTCTTGTCAGTGTTTTCCATATGACCCTTTCTTCGTCGATTCAGCAGAGGGCCACTTATATATATATACAGGGTGAGTCACCTATCATTACCGCTGGATATATTTCGTAAACCACATCAAATACTGACGAATCGATTCCACAGACGAACGTGAGGAGAGGGGCTAGTGTAATTGGTTACTAAAAACCATAAAAAAATGCAGGTAAGTATGTTTTTTAACACAAACCTACGTTTTTTTTAAATGGAACCCCGTTAGTTTTGTTAGCACATCTGAACATATAAACAAATACGTAATCAGTGCCGTTTCTTGCATTTTAAAATGTTAATTACATCCGGAGATATTGTAACCTAAAGTTGACGCTTGAGTACCACTCCTCCGCTGTTCGATCGTGTGTATCGGAGAGCACCGAATTACGTAGGGATCCAAAGGGAACGGTGATGGTCCTTAGGTACAGAAGAGACTGGAAGAGCACATTATGTCCACATGCTAACACCTATTTATTGGTCTTTTTCACTGACGCACATGTACATTACCATGAGGGGTGAGGTACACGTACACACGTGGTTTCCATTTTCAATTACGGAGTGGAATAGAGTGTGTCCCGACATGTCAGGCCAATAGATGTTCAATGTGGTGGCCATCATTTGCTGCACACAATTGCAATCTCTGGCGTAATGAACGTCGTACACGCCGCAGTACATCTGGTGTAATGTCACCGCAGGCTGCCACAATACGTTGTTTCATATCCTCTGGGGTTGTAGGCACATCACGGTACACATTCTCCTTTAACGTACCCCAGAGAAAGAAGTCCAAACGTGTAAGATCAGGAAAACGGGTTGGCCAATTTATGCGTCCTCCACGTCGTATTAAACGCCCGTCGAACATCCTGTCAAGGGTCAGCCTAGTGTTAATTGCGGAATGTGCAGGTGCACCGTCATGCTGATACCACATACGTCGACGCGTTTCCAGTGGCACATTTTCGAGCAACGTTGGCATACGCGATGTATGTTGCAGCTGTTTGGGCCCCTGCAATGAAGTGAGGAAAATGTTTCAAGCGTCAAATTTAGGTTACAATATCTCCGGATGTAATTAACATTTTACAATGCAACAAACAGCACTGATTACGTATTTGTTTATATGTTCAGATGTGCTAACAAACCTAACGTGGTTCCATTTAAAAAACGTAGGTTTGTGTTAAAAAACATACTTCCGTGCATTTTTGTATAGTTTGTATTAAACAATTACACTAGCCCCTCTCCTCACGTTCGGTCTGTGGAATCGGTTCGTCAGTATTTGATGTGGTTTACGAAATATATCCAGCGGTAACGTTAGGTGACTCATCCTACATATATATATATCCAACAAGAAAATCGGGCTCCAACCCGTGCGGGAAGACGTCAGATGTGCAACGTAATCTACAGAGGCGTCATTGTGTGATGTCATTTGATCGTTTCATGTACAGAGTATAGCCAAAATAATGTGGACAGTGGTAGTAATGGGATGGTTGTGTTTGATAGTCAACAACGCATGTGAAGTACGTGTCCTGCTGGGCTGTGCGTGTTCACTACGGACTAGGCATGAGTTGACGTTGTTTAGACTGGTGCAGACTTCGTATTTGCACTAAGAGGCCGAGGTTGGCACTCAATGAGAGACCTAACAGAGCTCCAAAGATGGCAGATTGTGGGGGCCCGATTAGCTGGAGCATCAGTAACCAAGGAAGACAACTTACTGAGCGTTTCAAGAGCAGCTGTATCCACAGTCATCACAGCCTACACAAAACATGGAAAGACACCATCGTGTAAACGTAATAGTGGGCGTAGATCACAACTAAATGACACAGACTGTTGTAAACACGAATTGTGTCAAAACAACACAAAACTGCAGCGGCTAAAATGACTGCAGAGCTCAATGTCCATCTCTGAGACCGCGTATCTGTCAAGACTGTGCGCCGAGAGCTCCATAAAACGAATGTTCATAGGCGAGCTGCTATAGCAAAATCTTTACTGAGGACAACCAATGCAAAGAAGCGTAAAACACAGTGTTAGGAGCATAAGTCCTGGACAGTTGATCAGTAGAAACACGTCATATGGTCCGACGAGTGTACGTTTTACTTATTTGCAACATCGGGCCGGGTTTATGTCTGGAAAACACCAGAAGAAGCCTACAATCCTGGCTACTTGATTCCTGTGGTTGAGCATGGAGGTGGAAGTGTGATGGTGTGGGCAGCCATATCATGGTATTCTGCTGTTCCCGTCATTAATCTCAAAGGCCGTGTTAAGCCAACGATTATGTGAACATTTTAGGCAATCAGTTGCACCTCATGATTCATCATGATTCCAATGTTATTTCCCAACAATGATGCCATATTTCAGTAAGATAATGCACCCCTTCACACAGCCAGGACAAAAATCGTGGTGTGAGGAGCATGCAACTCAACTGCAGAGTCTTCCCTGGCCAGCACAGTCCCCGGACTTGAACATTATGGAACCCATGTGGGCGGTATTGAAGCGCAGACTCCAGAGCAGATATCCGCCTCCCTCGTCACTACAGGAGTTAGAAGAAGTTCTGATCGAAGAGTGGCATAACATTCCACTGGAGACTGTACAATCATTGTATGCCAGTATTCCAAGAAGAATCGCAGCTGCATTATGGGGGCCCAAGCCTTTATTAATTAACCATTCCCAAGTAAGTATAGGTGTTCATATTATTTTCCCTATCCCCCGTAAGTACTGAATTTTGAAAACTTACTGGCCCGCAAAAATATGCAGGAAGTCACTATTAGTGCCCTCGTCCGAAATTTGAGTCGCTTTGATTTCCTAGTAACGTAGGAACGGGACCGTATGAGTACACAGTGTTCTTGTGTATAACGTTACCTTCCGAGACCCGTCTACAAAGACTAGAAGAAAATAACAGCAATAGCCGAACATCGTGTGTTCAGAGTCTTGCAACACTGTGCTCAACCCTAAGGTCGTTTTGAACACTGCAGTGTTTCACAATGCTTAATCCTACCAAACGCGGTAGCCACTTACTTCTCTCCGAACTTTGGACTGACTTAACCAGCCAGTAACAAAGGAATCTACTGTTTGCCTCGGATTCTGATCCACTTTTTCAAACTGGCATTCATCTGAAACGTATATCACTGTCAAAGGTGGAAAAAGCGATGTAATTGCTACTGTTGTTGTTGTTCTTGTTGTTGTTACCATTGTTGTTTGTATGTGGTCTCAAGTCCGTTTCTATGCAGCTATTCACGCTACTCCGGCCTTTGCAAGTCTCTTCTCCTCTGGATTAATACTGCAACCTACATCTACTTCAGTACTTGTATGATTTTTGTAATCAGTTCGTACTCTATGTCTACATTTTTTTCAACGTCACACAATTCTCTCCATTACTGACCTAACTATTCCTTGATGCTTCAAGACGTGGCCTATCATGGTATCTCTTCTCTCAGTCAAATTGTGCCGTAAAACTGCCCCTGAACCGTGCAGTGTGCTGCGATGGGTTGGCCTGAGTGAGTCAACGATTCACAGATAGCCTGCCGTACCGTAGGTGCAACCTCATCAAAGCAGTGTCAGACAAGAGCCTAAGAAATGATTCTTGAACAGGGGTACCGACATTTTCTGTAGTTACAGGGCAACAGTCTGCCCGATTTACTGATCTCGCCATGTATCATTAGCTAACATTGTTTTGTTATGTTGGTACTGCGCACTGCTAAAAGCAAGACAACACCCAGTGTACTTCCCGAGGATATACAGCTTTGGTTTTATGATAATGTCGTCCTCCAGTGTTTTCCGGAGAGAAAATAGTCCTCTATTTGGATATCCGGACGGGGACTACTTAGCATTTTGTTATAAAAAATAAAAAATCTAGCTTTGGATAAAGGGAATGTTAGATCTCTTAACCGAGTAGGCAGGTAGACAATCTGAAAAGAGAACTGAATAGATTAGATATGGGCTGCTGAGACTCAGTGAAGTGCGGAAGCAGGAACAACGTGGTTTCTGGCCTGGTGACTCCCGAGTTATCAACACGAAATCGAATAGACGTGCTGGTAACCTAACACGAAGAGCGTAGCGGATAGTTCGCCATAGCCAAAAGGACAAAAAGCCGCGACACACCACAGCAATACATGAATACAGAATGAACCAGAACTGTACCGACAAACCATTAGAGGTTGCTCGGGGATATTTCCTGACAAGAACCGTCACCAAATTGACCTCATGTTTTAAGGAGAAAATAAGGAAATTTGAAAGATTTAAGCCCCAGCAATCGGTCTCATGCGGAAATCTGGGTCATAATTCTGATATTACGCAGTTAAGACCTTCTGGAAGTACAGCTTTTAAATTTTCGCGCATACGGTTTACCACTCGCTTTTGCCCACTGCAGCCGCCTAATGTCATAGTGTGAAGTACTGTACGGCGGAGTCACGACCAGAGACCTTCTATTCGTGGGATGTTGAAGCCGAGGGACGAGGGGGAGGAGAAGGAAGATGGACACATGTGCCCAGCGTTGTTTGGAATCTTGTTCTAGGACACGTTATTCTACCCCAAAAGTAATAATTAATGTGAGTATGTAGTATGTCAGCCCCAGCACATATACGTTCAACATTCCCGCCAGGTTAGCCGAGAGCGCTAACGCGCTGCTTCCTGGACTCGGGTAGGCGCGCTGGCCGCAGATCGAATCCGCCTGGCGGATTAACGACGTGCCGGCCAGCTTGGACGTGGTTTTTAGGCGGTTTTCCACATCCCACTAGGTGAATACCGGGCTGGTCCCCACGTCCTGCCTCAGTTACACGACTAGCACTATTTTATGGCTTACATTAGACACAGACAGCTGGGGTAAACTAATTCCGTCCTGGGGGGTATGGGGTGGCACCAGGAAAGGCATCTGGTCACCCTCTGACAGTAACATCACCAAATCTGTAGTAAAAAGGCCGACCCCACGTCTAAATTGGGACAAAGGCGCCAAGAAAATGATGATGATGATTCTCATACTGATATTCTGCAGCTGCGTGTACGCCTCAAAATCAAAATGTATTAACCCAAGCAACTGAAGAATTATTATGAAGTAAAGTTGACGATTTTCGATTTACAATTTAATCACGCCAGTCGTATTGAATAATAGCGCATCTCCTGCAAATGCAATCTAATTTAACGTGCCAGCTTTAAAATACAAAGAAAATATGATGTTAATAATTAAATGGCGCTGCGCTGCGTCTTTAATGAAGCACTCATTCGTTTCATTCAGTCACATTGCAGTTGTGAATCGCAACATCTAAATGTTCAAAGCCAAAAGATCTCTGGCACCAGCTGCTGCAGGTTAGAAACAGCGCCGGTTGCTGTTGACGTGGTGAACAAAGTACGCTACGAATGTCAAAACAGTATTTCACAAACCTCATACTCCACTGCACATTACTTGGCGACCAGCATTAAGCGGCTGCAACGGGACTGAACGAGTGACAAGTTGCGCATGCGCATGTTTAAAAGCTGTACTTTCAGAAGGTCGTAACTGCGTTCTCTTAGAATTACGGCCCAAATTTTCGCGTGGTATCGGTTGCTCGGGCTGATACCTCGCAAGTGTAGTTATATAATTTTTTCGATTTGATACTGCAATCAATCTTGTTTCTGTGAGAGAACCTCCGTAACAGTGAAGAAGCCACAACCAAAACGTGCACCACGCAACACAGAGTAATGCGACAACTCTAACGCCGCACAGGGAGCAACTGAAAAGGAACGCAACGGTCAGGCGATCTACGAGTATAGGCAACTGGTTGCCGACCAACTGGCAACGCTGCCCCGCATATGGGGTAGCTCTGAAAAGGGAACCTTCAGTTGTCGTGTTGAGTGCACAGGGGGTATTGTTTGTCGCACCCGAGATTCTTTTGGCTACACTCTGCATGTCGAGCACAGATTCAGGTTCAGAGGGAGATATGCTTCTGTATTATTACTTCACACGAATAAGAAAACGAAGGAAGTTTTGGATTGATCCGTACATTGAAAGAAACTTAAACTATAGACTGTATGTAGCAGTCAAGTAGCTGTAGACAGACAGAATCGAAATTCATAGCTCTTTATAGAACGACTAAACAGTGCTATCGTCATTTGGCGCAGTTAATTTCTTCCGCCATAGCACATCGTTACTTATATTTTGAAAACCCAGATAACGTATCCCGAGTTTTACATACACGGAAATGTGGCGATGGTGGTTTGTGCTCGTTACATCATTTGTATATGAGCACAATTGTATTTACGAGTACCGGAGATCTGTGGCTTTGCAGTGTTCGCTTCCACTTGAGAATTTAATTTTACAGTACGACAATGTCTGTCACACAAGAGAATACAGGGTGAGTCCAAAAGGACTGTACAACTTTGAAATGATATAGAAATTTATTGAGATAACTTACATAATGGGTAGATGTGTCATTTTGCAGCAAAAAAACTTAAGTTTAAATTATGTAGTGCATCAGTACCCCATTCGGCCACCAGGAGCGCCAGTGTAGTGCACACTTACACTAGCTCTTTCTTCTTCGTGGAAAAAACTGTCCCTGGTATTGTGTAACTCTGTCCGCCGCCGTAGCGTATCGGTAGCGTTACCGCCTACCACGCAGGGGCCAGGTTCGATTCCCGGCAGGGGACTGGGTGTTGTGTGTCCTTGATCATCCTTTTCATAATTATTGACACGCAAGTCGCCGAAGTGGCGTCAACTAAAAAGGACTTGCAATAAGGAGGCCAAACTCCTCCGAAAGGGGCCTCCCGGCCAACAATGCCATCCGATCATTTTTTCATTTGTCTATCTCCATAGGCTTGAAAATTTTTTAATTCCTCAGATCGATGAAGATGACCGAGATGGGATGGTTTACCACCAACAAGACGGCGCTACACCTCATTTCCTCACGGAAGTTCAAGATTTCCTCGGTAATCCCAGGTCGGTGTATCGACTGTGAAGGGCCATTCGCATGGCCCTCTCGCTGCCCAGACTTGACACAGTCGATTTCTTTCCCTGGGTTTTCATTAAAGACCGTGTGTATGTTCCTCCCCTACCAAACAATTTAGCCGACCTGAGAAATCGAATCTACGCTGCCGTTGCACGAGTTACGCCCGATTTGCTGCGACAACTGTGGGAAGAAATTGATTATCGGTGGAATGTTTGCCGTATCACAAATGGTTGTCACATCGAAGCAAAATTACACTTCACACTTTTACGTTCAAATTCAAATGGCTCTAAGCACTATGGGAGTTAACATCTGAGGTCATCAGTCCCCTAGACTTGAAACTACTTAAACCTAACTAACCTAAGGACATCAGACACATCGATGCCCGAAGCAGGATTTGAACCTGCGACCGTAGCAGTCGCGCGGTTCCAGACTGAAGCGCCTACAACCGCTCGGCCACCGCGGCCGGCCACTTTAACGTGAAAGTTGAGGTTGTTTGCAACAAAATGACACATTACCAGTTGTGTATATTATCTGAATGAATTTCTGCATCACTGCAAAGTGATGAAGTCCTTTTTGACTCATCTTGTACTAATGGTACAATTTTCAGTTTTTTTGTACATTTGCTGCCACTGACATACCGATAAATTTATTTGAAGCAATTTATGTACATGATACTACACACGTCATATGAAATTCTTTTCCCACTTCACATCCCGCTTTCTCTGTCAGATCTCTTCTGTAGTAGCCTGGGGGCTTATAGTTGTATATCATGGAATGTTTTTCGATTTTTCGTACAAACGTAATGTTCACAATCTTCTTGTTGACCTTTAAAGTAAACCAATACTCAACTGGTATGTAGAAGAGCTTCTGCGAAGTTTGGAAGGTGGCAGACGAGGTACTGGCTGAATTAAATCTGTGAGGAAGGGGCGTGAGTCGTGCTTGCGTAGCTCAGTTGGTAGAGCACTTGCCTGCGACTGGCAAAGGTCCCGAGTTCGAGTCTCGGTACGGCACACAGTTTTAATCTCCCAGGAAGTTTCATATCAGCGCGCACTCCGCTGCAGAGTGAAAATCTCATTCTCTAAACCAGTACTCAACTGTTTTCGAGGACACGACGCGTCTCGGATCGCATAGCAACGCGGGCGCCGAATCTCTGGCAACGCGTTTAAGCGAACGACTGGAGAATCACTGTGCAGGCGCGCTGTCTGTGGAGCATTGTTTAGCTACACAGGAAGCGATTCGCTGCGACCCGTGGGCAACACACACACACATCGGCAAAGAGTTGCTTGTGAGTCGCTCCGTGTGCGGAAACACTGAACTGCAATATGGCTGCCTCGACGCGCGGACAGTTGAACATAGCGTCATCGTGGCGCTGTTCCATTGTTTTCAGCGAACCTACACGCGAGGCGCATATCGACAAACTCCACACAGCTGTTTATATTAACGTACAACTAACATTGTTGTAAAAACAAAGCCAAGACAGAACCGAGCAGTACCGAATGTAGGTTTGAAGGCGAAGAGTAAAATGTCTACTACTGTTGTCAACAGCTGGAAGCGTGAGCGAATGGAAACAAGACACGCCGCATACTGTCGACATTTTCACTATAACGCACTGTTTTAACTGTTTACAGAGCCGCTGGAGACGGTGGGTCTCGTAAGGGGTCCGTAGGCCTTTACTATAACTTTGCACTCGGCACAGGTCGATAGGGCGAACAATCGATTGTGTTGCGAGAGCGAGTGTCGAGATGCGCCAGAGTGGTAGGCGGGAATGGTGTGTGTGTGTGTGTGTGTGTGTGTGGAGGCCATTAATTGGAATACAGGGTTTTAACCGAGAAGGGTGTCACCATCGCCGTGGTTAGACCCCTAAATAATAAATAAATACCGGGAAAGTGATGAAGTGTCTTTATAAAAGTGTTCAATGACGTTACTAGTGCCGATATATAGTTTTGCGTCTGCCACGCCAGCCTAACCTTGGATTGCAGTGTTGGATGCAGTGATGGATTAGCGTGTGACGATAATGGCAAATGAAGAAAGCCTCTGCTGAGATTAGCCGTAATTAGATATGTATGGCGAAGGCAGTGGCTGTCTCCTTTTTGTGTTTTGAGAAGAATATAAGTTCGTAATTAGTAAAACTGTGTTGGTGTTCCTCATTACCATACATTCAGTATTACAGTATTGAACAGGACGAACTGGAAAGTAACAACTTCCGTAGCAGTCGATTCCGATTACCAGCCCCATTAGGTTCACGGTCATGTTAATAATAAATATTGGGCTGGCTCTGAGCACTATGGGACTTAACTTCTAAGGTCATCAGTCCCCTAGAACTTAGAACTACTTAAACCTAACTAACCTAAGGACATCACACACGTCCATGCCGGAGGCAGGATTCGAACCTGCGACCGTAGCGGCTGCGCGGTTCCAGACTGTAGCGCCTTTATCCGCTTGGCC
This sequence comes from Schistocerca cancellata, assembly GCF_023864275.1. Taxonomy (NCBI): domain Eukaryota; kingdom Metazoa; phylum Arthropoda; class Insecta; order Orthoptera; family Acrididae; genus Schistocerca; species Schistocerca cancellata. Next base: position 5,909,145 of record NC_064628.1, on the reverse strand, counting down.
ACCACGGCCGGCCAAATATTGGGCTGCTATTCGATCAGATCAGGTCGGGATAAAAACGGAGGTGTTACAGTCTCTTACCTCAAAATGCTCAGAAGCTATCCCTGATCAACGTCTTTAAGTCTTTCCGGTCTCACCTTGTATATGCCAACTAGTACAGCGGATGATGAAGTAATTTAAATGCGTGATCGATTTGCTTGTTACTGACTGGCAATGTCAGTTCAACATTACGATACGAAGAAAAGCAGCACAGTAGTCGAACCAATCCTACTATTAACAGAGTATTTACTTCAAGAATCGTCGTATGATACTTATCCAATTAGCCTCCGAACCACACCGTATCCGTCACAATGCTGTGTCATTGCCCAGCACGCTGGAGTCGCATTAAAGTCTGATGTGGTCGCACACATAAAATAATTTTAATCAGACTGAGTAGATACGCCACGGGCACACACACACTGTGGAGCGCACAGTTCCCCGAAGTCGCGTCAGCATGCACGACAATCCGGAGTACAGTACTCGTCGTCAGACGTACCATGATGTCCGGTGGCGATGGTGCAGCGTTCTGTCGCTTCTCAACTACTGGGGCCGTTCGGCTGCGCGCACGTGGTTACTTAAACACTCTAATTTTATGACCGCCGTCGAAATAAGCGGCAGTAACTCAGCACGCGCTCTGCAATGCACTGTATTGTGCCCGTGGCACAACGTGTTGGGCCCGATATAGCGCTCGCATGACTGACATTTGACGCAGTCGTAAGCGTCCACAGGGCACATTCCTCGCCCACTGCATGCCGCGCCAGGGAGCACCGGCCGGCCTTACCAGCATAGTTCGCCAACTGCATCGTGTTAACTCGCTCGTGGACCATTTTCTTCCATCCGCAAAAAAATAGAAAAGAGATCTCTGTCTTCACTAATATGAGATCAGCACGCCATTCGTCCGTTTTCAAAACTTTTATATGCACTTTTACAGATCAATATTGATATCACGAGGAAATTATTTTGCATGATATTTCCGGAAAGATTGTTCAGTGATCAAAGATACAGGGTGTTTCAAAAATGACCGGTATATTTGAAACGGCAATAAAAACTAAACGAGCAGCGATAGAAATACACCGTTTGTTGCAATATGCTTGGGACAACAGTACATTTTCAGGCAGACAAACTTTCGAAATTACAGTAGTTACAATTTTCAACAACAGATGGCGCTGCGGTCTGGGAAACTCTATAGTACGATATTTTCCACATATCCAACATGCGTAGCAATAATATGGCGTAGTCTCTGAATGAAATTACCCGAAACCTTTGACAACGTGTCTAGCGGAATGGCTTCACATGCAGATGAGATGTACTGCTTCAGCTGTTCAATTGTTTCTGGATTCTGGCGGTACACCTGGCCTTTCAAGTGTCCTCACAGAAAGAAGTCACAGGGGTTCATGTCTGGCGAATAGGGAGGCCAATCCACGCCGCCTCCTGTATGTTTCGGATAGCCCAAAGCAATCACACGATCATCGAAATATTCATTCAGGAAATTAAAGACGTCGGCCGTGCGATGTGGCCGGGCACCATCTTGTATAAACCACGAGGTGTTCGCAGTGTCGTCTAAGGCAGTTTGTACCGCCACAAATTCACGAAGAATGTCCAGGTAGCGTGATGCAGTAATCGTTTCTGATCTGAAAAATGGGCCAATGATTCCTTTGGAAGAAATGGCGGCCCAGACCAGTACTTTTTGAGGATGCAGGGACGATGGGACTGCAACGTGGGGCTTTTCGGTTCCCCATATGCGCCAGTTCTGTTTATTGACGAAGCCGTCCAGGTAAAATTAAGCTTCGTCAGTAAACCAAATGCTGCCCACATGCATATCGCCGTCATCAATCCTGTGCACTATATCGTTAGCGAATGTCACTCGTGCAGCAATGGTAGCGGCGCTGAGGGGTTGCCGCGTTTGAATTTTGTACGGATAGAGGTGTAAACTCTGGCGCGTGAGACGATACGTGGACGTTGGGGTCATTTGGACCGCAGCTGCAACACGGCGAACGGAAACCTGAGGCCACTGTCGGATCACCTGCTGCACTAGCTGCGCGTTGCCCTCTGTGGTTGCCGTACGCGGTCGCCCAACCTTTCCGGCACGTTCGTCCGTCATGTTCCCAGTCCGTTGAAATTTTTCAAACAGATTCTTTATTGTATCGCTTTTCGGTCCTTTGGTTACATTAAACCTCCGTTGAAAACTTCGTCTTGTTGCAACAACACTGTGTTCTAGGCGGTAGAATTCCAACACCAGAAAAATCCTCTGTTCTAAGGAATAAACCATGTTGTCCACAGCACACTTGCACGTTGTGAACAGCACACGCTTACAGCAGACAGACGACGTACAGAATGGCGCACCCACAGACTGCGTTGTCTTCTATATCTTTCACATCACTTGCAGCGCTATCTGTTGTTGAAAATTGTAACTACTGTAATTTCGAAAGATTGTCCGCCTGAAAATGTACTGTTGTCCCAAGCATATTGCAACAAACGGTGTATTTCTATCGCTGCTCGTTTAGTTTTTATTGCCGTTTCAAATATACCGGTCATTATTGATACACCCTGTACATACACAGTGGCGGCAACGGAAAGCGTGACTCCATTAAAAGCTTCATTGTGGGCGACGAGACTGACACTCCAGTGTTTTTCCAAACATGTGGGACACGTTGATCAAATTTTAATCCTATGCGACCTTATTTTCAGTACTTGCAGTACAGAAATGAAAACATTTTTACCGATGATTAAAGGTTTAGGTGCGTGATGTTTGCCCTGTGTGTAATGTTAGATGATTCCAGAATGAGATTTTGAGATTTTCCCTCTGCAGCGGAGTGTGCGCTGTTATGAAACTTCCTGGCAGGCTAAAACTCTGCGCCGGACCGAGACTCGAACTCGGGACCTTTGCCTTTCGCAGGCTTTTTTTGTGATCGTTGTGTTTGGTCGTTGCGGGCGCCACACGACATGCGGTCAAGTTCGTTTGTTGATCCTTCCACTCAGTTTTTTTTATTACAGAGGCCAACCAGCTCTCTGACCGAACACGCTGAGCTACCGTACCGGCTATCTGAGCTACCGAAGCACGACTCACGCCCGGTACTCACAGCTTTACTTCTGCCAGTACCTCGTCTCCTACCTTCCAGACTTTACAGAAGCTCTCCTGCGAACCTTGCAGAACTAGCACTCCTGGAAGAAAGGATATTGCGGAGACATGGGTTAGCCACAGCCTGGGGGATGTTTCCAGAATGAGATTTTCACTCTGCAGCGGAGTGTGCGCTGATATGAATGTTAGCTAAGTTTTTTCAGAAGGAGCCTGCAACACAGTGTGCCTAGAAGAGACAAAGCGGACACGCTGCTTGTCTTAGTGCTTTTGGACTTTGAGAAAGGTAGAATCATTGGTATGAGGGACAGGGCAGCATCATACCGACCGATCGCACAGATTTCAGAATGAGTGGCGAGAGAGGGACTCAGTAAAAGTGTGTGGCAAAAAGAGTAGGCCCAGGTCCCAGAAGAACAACAATATGAAGAGTTCTTGGGATTGCTCGACTGGCTCTGACCAACAGCGGAAATCAGGCTGGAAGCTATAGTCTGCGCTGTCACGTGTAATATATCACACCACCCTTGGCAGTGACATTTTATTTTTATCACTGTGGTGTTAAATAACGTTTCTTTTCTTTTTTTTCTTTTTTTCTTTTTTTTAGTAACTATTCCTTATTATTGACCAGGAGCTCACACCAGTAATTTTAACGCTGCTCCTATTTCATTTTCACTTACTGCAAAGCAAATGTAGGAAACCCAACCTAATAGTAGTGTAGTAGGGTATTTTCCTCGTCATTTTGTAGCATGATATCCAACCCACACCACTCGGGAAATTGCGAGTGGTACACTGAGGTCAGGATGTAATCTGATACCAGTCACGCGTCGTGGTAAGCCCTCGTTCCATCGTTCACGCCTCTAGGACATTTGTGTGACTAAAAAAATGGAGGAAAAACGAAGATCACCCATCCACTGTGCCGGAACATTAACCATAATGAAGGTCATCCGCCCTACATTGATCAAGATCAATAGCATTACATAAAAATGGTGGAAAAACAAGTCCGCCATCTCCGCTTCCTCTCTCTAGGAGAACTGAGTGTGGTCATTCGAGCTCTCTGCTCCTTATTGAAAGGATCACTTAAAAGTGGCGGTAAATATTATCCTAATTTATTATCCAAAATTACGTAAGATACAGTGACTACCAAACGGCAAAATATTCGAAGAGTTGCATTGCCCTACTGGCTGCATTACTCTAATTCAATTACCTCATCGCATATTCTGTAAGTGCACCTAAGTGTGACCGCCTTCCATCGCTGTTTACAATTTTATAATAATCGGTTGTATTTATACTCGATTTCTCTCAAACACCAAACTTTCCAGTATCATAATCTAAATACGACACTTGTAATGTTGCACAGTTACGATACTGAGTAATTAAATCAAATAAACAATTACCATATAGCAAGTCTGTATTACACTATAAGGAACTTGTCATTGGATTATTAATGTCTGAAGCCTAAGTACTCCAATGTATAATTCACATCTAATTACAGTTACGGGGTAATTAGTCGAGATGTCCCCCATTTTTTCCAGCTTTCCGTAATCATCATCCTAAGACACTCATAAATACCAGACTTAAAATATTAAGCAATATCCACAGTGTAATACTTTAAACAATTTCCCCGATATCGCATGTCACACAATTAGCACAGTGTGATATTTTAACAAATAAGCTGCTATCCACGTTAAATAATTAGCAAATTGCAACAACTATGCTCTTGCTATGTTCCAAGATAACGTTTCACGTAAGGAAATTATCCCACAATTATTAGTCTCTTAAAATATCAAAGACATCGCTGTAAGACCCACTTAGAGGAGACCGACCCTCCAGGTGTATGGTGGACTTGCAAATAAGGGCGGAAAATCCAAATATGTAGACACACACACCCACGACATGGTTAAATTTACGACGAAAACAATTACCCGAACCTGCTTGTGCTGCTAACCACCAACAACAACATGTAAATTACTTCATAGTTGGTGAAAAACAATGACATCACTAACAGGAATCTCTCAGTTGTGCTGCTGGCCACTGTCTGTGTCGCCTCTCAACATCAGAGGTAATGCTACGTGAGTGAGTGTGGCAGAGGTGGAGAATGATCTGTTTGTCATACCAGCTCGTGCATCCAGGATGGGAAATACACTCCTGGAAATTGAAATAAGAACACCGTGAATTCATTGTCCCAGGAAGGGGAAACTTTATTGACACATTCCTGGGGTCAGATACATCACATGATCACACTGACAGAACCACAGGCACATAGACACAGGCAACAGAGCATGCACAATGTCGGCACTAGTACAGTGTATATCCACCTTTCGCAGCAATGCAGGCTGCTATTCTCCCATGGAGACGATCGTAGAGATGCTGGATGTAGTCCTGTGGAACGGCTTGCCATGCCATTTCCACCTGGCGCCTCAGTTGGACCAGCGTTCGTGCTGGACGTGCAGACCGCGTGAGACGACGCTTCATCCAGTCCCAAACATGCTCAATGGGGGACAGATCCGGAGATCTTGCTGGCCAGGGTAGTTGACTTACACCTTCTAGAGCACGTTGGGTGGCACGGGATACATGCGGACGTGCATTGTCCTGTTGGAACAGCAAGTTCCCTTGTCGGTCTAGGAATGGTTGAACGATGGGTTCGATGACGGTTTGGATATACCGTGCACTATTCAGTGTCCCCTCGACGATCACCAGTGGTGTACGGCCAGTGTAGGAGATCGCTCACCACACCATGATGCCGGGTGTTGGCCCTGTGTGCCTCGGTCGTATGCAGTCCTGATTGTGGCGCTCACCTGCACGGCGCCAAACACGCATACGACCATCATTGACACCAAGGCAGAAGCGACTCTCATCGCTGAAGACGACACGTCTCCATTCGTCCCTCCATTCACGCCTGTCGCGACACCACTGGAGGCGGGCTGCACGATGTTGGGGCGTGAGCGGAAGACGGCCTAACGGTGTGGGGGACCGTAGCCCAGCTTCATGGAGACGGTTGCGAATGGTCCTCGCCGATACCCCAGGAGCAACAGTGTCCCTAATTTGCTGGGAAGTGGCGGTGCGGTCCGCTACGGCACTACGTAGGATCCTACGGTCTTGGCGTGCATCCGTGCGTCGCTGCGGTCCGGTCCCAGGTCGACGGGCACGTGCACCTTCCGCCGACCACTGGCGACAACATCGATGTACTGTGGAGACCTCACGCCCCACGTGTTGAGCAATTCGGCGGTACGTCCACCCGGCCTCCCGCATGCCCACTATACGCCCTCGCTCAAAGTCCGTCAACTGCACATACGGTTCACGTCCACGCTGTCGCGGCATGCTACCAGTGTTAAAGACTGCGATGGAGCTCCGTACGCCACGGCAAACTGGCTGACACTGACGGCGGCGGTGCACAAATGCTGCGCAGCTAGCGCCATTCGACGGCCAACACCGCGGTTCCTGGTGTGTCCGCTGTGCCGTGCGTGTGATCATTGCTTGTACAGCCCTCTCGCAGTGTCCGGAGCAAGTATGGTGGGTCTGACACACCGGTGTCAATGTGTTCTTTTTTCCATTTCCAGGAGTGTAGTTATAAGTGTCCCGCACAGCTGACAGACAACGCTATAGGAGAAACATCTACATCTACATCTACATTTATACTCCGCAAGCCACCCAACGGTGTGTGGCGGAGGGCACTTTACGTGCCACTGTCATTATCTCCCTTTCCTGTTCCAGTCGCGTATGGTTCGCGGGAAGAACGACTGTCTGAAAGCCTCTGTGCGCGCTCTAATCTCTCTAATTTTACATTCGTGATCTCCTCGGGAGGTATAAGTAGGGGGAAGCAATATATTCGATACCTCATCCAGAAACGCACCCTCTCGAAACCTGGCGAGCAAGCTACACCGCGATGCAGAGCGCCTCTCTTGCAGGGTCTGCCACTTGAGTGTGTTAAACATCTCCGTAACGCTATCACGGTTACCAAATAACCCTGTGACGAAACGCGCCGCTCTTCTTTGGATCTTCTCTATCTCCTCCGCCAACCCGATCTGGTACGGATCCCACACTGATGAGCAATACTCAAGTATAGGTCGAACGAGTGTTTTGTAAGCCACCTCCTTTGTTGATGGACTACATTTTCTAAGGACTCTCCCAATGAATCTCAACCTGGTACCCGCCTTACCAACAATTAATTTTATATGATCATTCCACTTCAAATCGTTCCGCACGCATACTCCCTGATATTTTACAGAAGTAACTGCTACCAGTGTTTGTTCCGCTATCATATAATCATACAATAAAGGATCCTTCTTTCTATGTATTCGCAATACATTACATTTGTCTATGTTAAGGGTCAGTTGCCACTCCCTGCACCAAGTGCCTATCCGCTGCAGATCTTCCTGCATTTCGCTACAATTTTCTAATGCTGCAACTTCTCTGTATACTACAGCATCATCCGCGAAAAGCCGCATGGAACTTCCGACACTATCTACTAGGTCATTTATATATATTGTGAAAAGCAATGGTCCCATAACACTCCCCTGTGGCACGCCAGAGGTTACTTTAACGTCTGTAGATGTCTCTCCATTGAGAACAACATGCTGTGTTCTGTTTGCTAAAAACTCTTCAATCCAGCCACACAGCTGGTCTGATATTCCGTAGGCTCTTACTTTGTTTATCAGGCGACAGTGCGGAACTGTATCGAACGCCTTCCGGAAGTCAAGGAAAATGGCATCTACCTGGGAGCCTGTATCTAATATTTTCTGGGTCTCATGAACAAATAAAGCGAGTTGGGTTTCACACGATCGCTGTTTCCGGAATCCATGTTGATTCCTACATAGTAGATTCTGAGTTTCCAAAAACGACATGATACTCGAGCAAAAGACATGTTCTAAAATTCTACAGCAGATCGACGTCAGAGAGATTGGTCTATAGTTTTGCGCATCTGCTCGACGAACCTTCTGCTCGACGACCCTGCAGGTGAGATGACCTCTTCGGGGCTCCCGGCTGCACCAGCCACCAATCATCACAAAAACTCGCACTCGGCAAATGACAGACAGCAGGTTGTCATAGCAGAGTTAAAGCGACCATACGCCACCACCCATATTGTACGAGGGATATTCGGAATGTAAGTTCCGATCGGTCAAGAAATGGAAACCACTGTGAAAATCTAATAAAGATTTGCGCCTATGTGTTCGACAGTGCCTCAAATATGCCTTTCGGTTACATCACTTCGCTCTTTCCAGTTCTGAGCGCATGGTGGGCACATAAAGATGCGTAGGAAATAGCGTCTCCCGCCAAGTATGAGGTTCTGGTGAGAGATTTCGCCTGATGTTATGCAGCCCACATTACAGAACTGTCATAGGGTTCCTGCTTCGTGACAATTCTCGGTCGCAATCTGCAGGGGCAATGGAAATTCTCCTGCAGCGTTTTCGATGGTAAGTGTTTGATCACAGCCCGTAATTGGCTCCCTCTGTGTTTCATCTCTGCTCACATTGGCTACTGGCCATGAAGACAACATTTTCACACAGACAACGAGCTATAGACGAGCGTAGAGAATTGGCGGGAAGCACAGGCGGCTGCCTTGTATGACGAGAGGACAACGCTACGACAGATGTCCTAGCTGGAGCGGCGACTATGTAGGGAAGTAGCTGGAAGGTGGAGCCGACTGTCGCAAATAAAACATTTCTGATATTCATTGTAGTTGCCATTTCGCGATCAATCGTAACTTACTTTCCGGATAGCGCTATTATAATACGGATCCAGCAGCGACAAGAACTGCAACTTGAGGACACAAGATGCACCATGTGTTAAAACAGTCTTATTTTTTTTATTAAATGTCTTTCTAATTGCCTGGAAATATTTCCAGTAATGAGTTGTTATTAGCATTCCACATGCCAATGAAGTTCACCTGTACAGTAATCATGTTTTTGCGCTGACTGTAGTAAACGTATTCTGGGGCATTAGTAATGACAATTATACAATGAGTTAGATCATAGTGACAGCCCGACCATGATTAACAACTGTGATGCAATCATGAAATGTACGCTTTTGTTTATGTATATGGGGATTAAGGAAGGTAGGTGGTGGTAAGTTCCTATGGGACCAAACAGCGATGGTCATCGGTCCCTAGGCTTACGCAGTACTTAATCTAACTTAAGCTAACGTACGCTACACACACACACACACACACACCCATGCCCCAGGAAGGTCTCGAACCTCCGACGTGGGGGAGCCGCGCGATCCGTGGCAAGGCGCCTTGGAGCCCACGGCTACCCCGCGCGGCTAGGTGTGTCTCTTGAACTCTCTCATGACAGTGACACGTATCACGTGACATACTTATGTCACTTTCAGTACACGTCCTCACACTGGTTCCTTGTGTAACTTCTTCCCACCTCTCATTTCCGAACACATGCGCAGACAATTATCAGCTAGTTGGGAGAAGGTGGCTCCCAATTGGGAGCAAAAGTAACCTGTTGCACACGTACCTTTGTAAGTAATGGTAAGCTTACAGCTGTAATTGCTTGGCATTATTTATCAATCATTTGAACGTGCTCATTTTCTCATAATGTCTCGTAACCTGTTGTAGTTTTGCACAACCAGAGAAATTAATTTCCGAAGTCACATCACACCGATCGGTATTTGAAATGTGTTGCCTGTCTAAGTGGCGATAACTAGCATGGTAGTTTTGTTTTTTTGGATACTTTTGGTCCCAATCGGATTATACTGACTAATTCCATCTTGCTGTCACTGAAAGCACTCTGTGACAAACGAATTCAGGAACCCATGTTCTTGGTCTATGGATCGCACTGGACATCCACAGCATATCCTATGTTCGACAAGAAACTGAAATGATACCGAAACTTAGTAGAGGACGAGAAGGATTTCTTATTCTCTGTCAATATGTATTCGCATAATGTCTTGTGTGACAAACGGATGGACACCGTCATATTATACGATAGTGCCTGAACTCAGTCTTAGATGTCTGAAGACCGTCAGCAGTGAATGCTATTTTGTAAAATTCAGCATTACGCCAATTCATGAGGATTGTTTCACTCGTGCGAGGGAAGAGAACCACTCACTCATTGTGTGGCGACTGACATTGGACACTGTTTTGAGGGAAGGGTAAAATATGTAAGGAATATTGTAGGTAAACATCCTGTCTCCGACACCGACGTTGAAGACAAAGCACAAATCAGGTAATAACAGCATATATCTGGCCCATCTGTTGCAGGAACCTATAGGTAAATTCTTTAATAGCAACCTACCTAAGCCTACTCGATATACAGCATCAGACCTGCAGCATAATGATATTTGTGGGACTACCAGCAGCTTAAGGCACTTTTTTCCTCAAGGCCCATGGGATACCAACAATGACCATTTCACTATATCTTCTTCTTATTTCTTGACTCTACAGGTCATGATGTGCCTTGGCCTCTCCTACAATTTCCTTCCACCTCTCTCGGTCCTTTGCCAATACTCTCCAGTTTCTATAGCCCATCTTCCTAAGATCTTCGATTACTCCATCTGGCTCTTGGTCGACCACGTGCTCTCTGCCCTCCTGGCTTTCCTTGTGATATTCTTTTTGGTACTTCTGTACCATTCATGCGAGCCACATGTCTCACCCACCTCAGTCTGGATGATTTCACTATCCTTCTCATGGGTTGGTCTTTGTATATGGTATACAAACCATGGTTGTATCTCCTCCTCCATCTTACTCGTTCACAGATTGGGCCGATAATTCGTCTAAGTACCTATCTTTCAAATGCATCCAGTATTTCAATATCTTTAGTTGTTAATGTCCAGGTTTCAGAGGCATATGTAATCACCTACCGGGGGAACGCCATTTCACTATATGCTGATACAATATACAGGGTGAGTCACCTAACGTTACCGCTGGATGTATTTCGTAAACCACATCAAATACTGACGAACCGATTCCACAGACCGAACGTGAGGACAATGGGTAGTGTAATTGGTTAATGCAAACCATAAAAAAATGCACGGAAGTATGTTTTTTAACACAAACCTACGTTTTTTTAAATGGAACCCCGTTAGTTTTGTTAGCACATCTGAACATATAAGCAAATACGTAATCAGTGCCGTTTGTTGCATTGTAAAATGTTAATTACATCCGGAGATATTGTAACCTAAAACTGACGCTTGAGTACCACTCCTCCGCTGTTCGATCGTGTGTATCGGAGAGCACTGCAACATACATCGCGTTTCTACAGAATGATTTACCAACGTTGCTCGAAAATGTCCCACTGGAAACGCGTCGACGTATGTGGTATCAGCATGATGGTGCACCTGCACATTCCGCAATTAACACTAGGCTGACCCTTGACAGGATGTTCGACTGGCGTTTCATAGGACGTGGAGGACGCATAAATTGGCCAGCCCGTTCTCCTGATCTTACACCTATGGACTTCTTTCTGTGGGGCACGTTAAAGGAGAATGTGTACCTTGATGTGCCTACAACCCCAGAGGATATGAAACAACGTATTGTGGCAGCCTGCGGCGACATTACACCAGATGTACTGCGGCGTGTACGACATTCATTACGCCAGAGATTGCAATTGTGTGCAGCAAATGATGGCCACCACATTGAACATCTATTGGTCTGACATGTCGGGACACACTCTATTCCACTCCGTAATTGAAAACGGAAACCACGTGTGTACTTGTACCTCACCCCTCATGGTAATGTACATGTGCGTCAGTGAAAAAGACCAATAAAAAGGTGTTAGCATGTGGACGTAATGTGCTGTTCCAGTGTCTTCTGTACCTAAGGTCCACCACCGTTTCCTTTGGGTCCCTACGTAATTCGGTGCTCTCCGATACACACGATCGAACAACGGAGGAGTGGTACTCAAGCGTCAACTTTAGGTTACAATATCTCCGGATGTAATTAACATTTTACAATGCAACAAACGGCACTGATTACGTAATTGTTTATACGTTCAGATGTGTTAACAAAACTAACGGGGTTCCATTTAAAAAAACGTAGGTTTGTGTTAAAAAACATACTTCCGTGATTTTTTTATGGTTTATATTAACCAATTACACTAGCCCCTCTCCTCACGTTCGGTCTGTGGAATCGATTCGTCAGTATTTGATGTGGTTTACGAAATATATCCAGCGGTAATGTTAGGTGACTCACCCTGTATATGTAGATGCAGTTGTATGGAAAAGTGGATTCAGTAGATCAAAGTTTGCATTTCTACACGGTATTACTCAGAACAATGAGATTACTGCATTCGTAATTCACATGCGTACAGGACCGTTATTCAGATCCTTTGGGTGAGCATTCATATTATCTGTAGTTTCTCGAGACGTGTGTGTGGCAGAATGTCATCAGTCGAAGAGGTATTTGTCAAGTTGTATATTCTTTAGATGAAGAACTAAATTTCCTTAAGATTCTAGCATCGAAGCTCTGCATGCATCTGGTTCTCCTAAAACATGTAAACATTCTACGTGAGATATTATATTCTTATTACCGATCCCTATAGCTTTCTACCAATAGCGTAACAGAAGACAAATCATTGTTTCACCTTTGTATACATACGATACGTTACATTTATTTACAGCCAGTACTTTCATCAATGATCGATCCTATGTGCAGTTTTTATTCGTAACTTTCTCTGTGTCTTGATGGCGTTGCAACTCCCTGTACATCCAATGGAATATTCTACAAGGTGCTTTGAGTGAATGGCGGAGGGTACAATGTAGCAACAATACCAGTTTTCTTTCCTATTCCACTGCGACGTACTGACTGAGAGAAAATAATTATCTGTATGTCTTCGTACATGCCCGTATCTGTCCTACGATCGCTGCGCCATATGTATGATGGTGTTACAGTCCTCATTGTATACATTTTCCCAGAGCAGTATTTCGCGAGAAATATGTCGCCTTTTTCTGACCTTTTTTCGTTGCATATTGGTGCGTTAAAGTCACACATATATTACATCCTTGTGCAGTACGAGGTGCATTCAAGTTCTAAGGACTCCGATTTTTTTTTTCTCCGGACTGGAATGAGATAGAAACATAAGAGTTGTTTTAAAATGAGGCCGCGTTCATTGTCAATACGTCCCAGAGATGGCAGCACCGTACGGCAGATGGAATTTTACCGTCAGCGGCGAGAATGAGAACTGTTTTAAATACTTAAAATGGCGACGTTTTGCTTACTTGAACAGCTTGCAATCATTCGTTTTCTGAATTTGCGTGGTATGAAACCAATTGAAATTCATCGACAGTTGAAGGAGACATGTGGTGATGGAGTTATGGATGTGTCGAAAGTGCGTTCGTGGGTGCGACAGGGAGAACGTCGTGTGACAACAAACCGAAACAACCTCGGGCTCGCACAAGCCGGTCTGACGACATGATCGAGAAAGTGGAGAGAATTGTTTTGGGGGATCGCCGAATGACTGTTGAACAGATCGCCTCCAGAGTTGGCATTTCTGTGGGTTCTGTGCACACAATCCTGCATGACGACCTGAAAATGCGAAAAGTGTCATCCAGGTGGGTGCCACGAATGCTGACGGACGACCACACGGCTGCCCGTGTGGCACGTTGCCGAGCAATGTTGACGCGCAACGATAGCACGAATGGGACTTTCTTTTCGTCGGTTGTGACAATGGATGAGACGTGGATGCCATTTTTCAATCCAGAAACAAAGCGCCAGTCAGTTCAATGGAAGCACACAGATTCACCGCCACCAAAAAAAATTCGGGTAACCGCCAGTGCTGAAAAAATTATGGTGTCCATGTTCTGGGACAGCGAGGGCGTAATCCTTACCCATTGCGTTCCAAAGGGCACTACGGTAACAGGTGCATCCTACGAAAATGTTTTGAAGAACAAATTCCTTCCTGCACTGCAATAAAAACGCCCGGAAAGGGCTGCGCGTGTGCTGTTTCACCGAGACAACGCACCCGCACATCGAGCTAACGTTACGCAACAGTTTCTTCGTGATAACAATTTTGAAGTGATTCATCATGCTCCTTACTCGCCTGACCTGGCTCCTAGTGACTTTTGGCTTTTTCCAACAATGAAAGACACTCTCCGTGGCCGCACATTCACCAGCCGTGCTGCTATTGCCTCAGCGATTTTCCAATGGTCAAAACAGACTCCTAAAGAAGCCTTCGCCGCTGCCATGGAATCATGGCGTCAGCGTTGTGAAAAATGTGTACGTCTGCAGGGCGATTACGTCGAGAAGTAACGCCAGTTTCATCGATTTCGGGTGAGTAGTTAATTAGAAAAAAAAAAAATCGGAGGCCTTAGAATTTGAATGCACCTCGTAATGCGTTACCTACAACAAAGCCCCATGTATCTGCAATGTTTTTTTTTTTTTAATTTGGTGATCGTGATTTGGTTGTTACATGGTATCCTCACAAAATGCATGGAGCACTTGTGTGTGTGTGTGTGTGTGTGTGTGTGTGCGCGCTAAGATAAGCCATATGCTCCAAGAAGTGCTACCACCTCCTGCGCAACAGTTTCCAACTCATGTGGAAGAGGAAACGAAAGACTGCAAAACAGAAGAAGTACGAATCACTGATATCTTCTAGTCTACTGCTGTGCGGTATGGGATCCTTATCTGTTAGATTAGACAGAGAAGGACACAGCTGATTTAGAAATCCAGCCTTACCTATGTTCATGTTTCCTCTTTAGTAAATGTCCAGAATGAGTTTTTCATACAGGTACACCAAGTGCATGAGATTGTGCAATCGATTTCCAGCTTAAATAATTAAAACTGGGCAGACAGAAAATAGTTTATAACCTTTTCTCAGTGTTGATTGTCTGGAAGGTGTGCTTTTTACATTAGTCAGATTTCGTGTGCCGTTGTTATTCCCCCCCCCCCCCCCAAATCCCAGTAAACATATTGCAAAACAAAATACTTAGAATGGTTGTAGTCTGCTCGACACACTGATGTTTCTAGATATTATCCATCTCAATATTGTATTTCGATGTGTGGTGTGTCGCTTAAACCAACTTTCTCCTTCATAAGCGTGCACTTGCAGCGTTCAGGCCTAATGCTGGTGGATCCACCTCTGATCACTACCCCAACCTACCGCTACTGGATCCACCTCTGAACACTATCAAGGTTATAGCACAGGTGTATCAACCTCTGAATGTAGCACAGATGGATCCATCTCTTAACCCTACCCCTCAATCTATCCTGGATAGGGGTGGGGGGGGGGGGGGAGGCGAATAAATGTTTACAAAAGGATAAAATCAGTTCCTTGAACATTATTGTCATCAGTGACATGCAACCCGGATCTTTAGCGTAAGTGAGAAGCTTTGACAGCTGCAGCTGATCAGAGTTCTGAATGTTACTTGCACCTGTTAGATGCACCTTGTAACTTTGTTGTGTGTATGCAGCTTTGACAGCCATAGTTGAAATGTGTTCTGTGTGATGTTAATATACGAGAAAGCACAAATGGATGTCATCTTCGGTATGTGGTCACTGTGCGATTTTCTGCAGGAATCAGTAGGCATAAAGCTGTATTTAAGATATCTGAAGTCAGTACTCCACCTCATCTGCAAAACCATACGTGTTTCACTGTATATAAGGGTTGATTTTGGTAGTTATAACTGTGTGTTGGCAAAGCTTTTTTCCTGCATTGACGTCTGAATTAAATTATTTAAGTCATTTTTCTGTTGGTATGTTCGGCAGTATTAGTGATAGAAAATTCACTGCTTTCGATAGAAAACTAACCGATTCCAATACAAAATTTATAAAATTCGGCATACAAACGATTTCAGCACAAAATTCGATGCCAGGGTAACTGATTTTGACATAAATACAATTAACTGTTTTTGACACGAAATTGGCTGATTTTGATGGCATACTTGCGTAAAAATGATGGATTTCATGCTGTTTGCTATATACACATTCCTTTACATGATGTGATTCTTGAGTTTCTCCCGGCGTATTTGATAATCAAAATATCCACGGGTGTACTGCCGGTCTACAGTGTCCAGCGGGCACAATATTTCGGCGATCATACATGTCGCCATCATCAGGTGAACTGACGGACTGAGCTCCTGTGAACGTGCCGGCACGGAGATCCGTACGCTGTGGCTGCTCAGGGGGAACTAGGTCCGGTCGTGGCGGCGGCCGATTTAAATACCCTCCGCCCGCGGCGCGCTCCCCCCGCCGTCCGCGCCCCGCGCCGCGGTCGCGCCGTGGAACAGATTGCGACGGCGTCTGAGATGACGTCGGAGTGATGGCTCTGTCCGCCGTGGTCGTCACAACTATACGTTTGCTGCCACCACCCTTCAAAGAGGAATGGGGTACTTAAAATGTACTATCGCACTACCTCTGACGCAGAGAGTCTACCCCAGGAATTGGAACATCTGAGAACTGTATTTCGAAAAAATGGGTACTCAGAGTTGCAGATTCAACGTGCGCTCCGCCCAACTACTACAGCACAACCTATGGAGATGGATGAAATCACGAGGGAGGAGGTAGGCACTGCGTTTATTCCATATACAGGCGCACTCTCGGGGAAAATCGCCCGCATTTTGAAGAAACACCGGGTCGCAACTGTGTTTTGTCCTCCGAATAAAACCCGTGCACTGGTGGGGAGCGCCAAAGATGACCTCGGTTTGAGGAAGGCCGGCGTGTACCAGATTCCGTGTCAGTGTGGCTAGTCGTATATTGGTCAGACGATGCGTACCGTCGAGGATCGATGCCGTGAACACCAGAGGCACACTCGACTGATGTGTCCGAGCAAGTCGGTGGTCGCTGACCATTGTTTGTCGGAAAATCACGCCATGGAGTATGAACGCACGAGGATTCTGGTACAGACGTCGAGATACTGGGACAGCGTTGTTAGAGAGGCCATCGAAATTCGCACCAATGACGACCTCATAAACCGTGAGTGTGGCTATAATCTTAGCAAGGCTTGGGAACCAGCGATTCTGTTAATCGAGAGTAAATCGAGCAAACGTATAGTTGTGACGACCACGGCGGACAGAGCCATCATACCGACGTCATCTCAGACGCCGTCGCAATCTGTTCCACCGCGCGTGCGCGGCGCGGGGCGCGGACGGCGGGGGGAGCGCGCCGCGGGCGGAGGGTATTTAAATCGGACGCCGCCGCGACCGGACCTAGTTCGCCCTGAGCAGCCACAGCGTACGGATCTCCGTGCCGGCACGTTCACAGGAGCTCAGTCCGTCAGTTCACCTGATGATGGCGACATGTATGATCGCCGAAATAGTGTGCCCGTTGGACACTGTAGACCGGACAGCAGTAGATACTTTAATTACTTTACATGATATTTCAGATATAAGCGGTATCAAAGATAAGTTGGTGTTTTTAATTCTGAAGTCGTTTCTACCGACACCTCGCCGCTGTCCTGTGGCTCTTGCAGTCGCCACTGACTCATCAGAGGTGCCCACATCAGGGCAGCTACACGAACAGCCGGCAGATACCTGTTGGCATCCCATGGTTTATTCTTTAACAGCTATCCTAGTGGATTATTTAAACAAACAAATACACTGTAAGTACAAAGTGGTACTGGCTGGATCGACTACCTGAACTATGAACTAGTGCCACAGTTCCATGTCATACGACATAAGTATAGGGTGTCCATAAAGTTCCAGTTTCAAAACACTCTAGAAAGGGAACCACTGCTCAGAAGGTCGTCAGGTTTTGCTGACGTAAGACAAAACGTCGTGGAAAAAAAAACTTAAACAAAATTTCACTAAAATATGCCATTGTAGGTGGCTTAATGTAAGTGGGGTCAGCTATAAAAGACTAACAAATCGCAATATTATGGCAATGGCCTGAGTTGCACCTTATACTATCGATACTGTTCAATGAACATGACTGCACAAGTTTGGTAGTCGACAGTTACTGCACTGTTAGGTAAGCCTATCCGGCACAGCAAAGTCAAACAAAATCCATTGGAAATAAACCTGTTTTTAATTGTCCTGAGTCCAAAAACAAGATAAAAAAACGAAATGACGTCGGTTTTATGTTGTAGTGTGGCCAAAAGACGAAATTACACCGGCTTTTAATTGTTCTGTGGCCAAAAACTGCATAAAAAAGCAAAATGTCATCGGTCTCTAATTGTTGTGAGACTGGCGCAAGACAAGTTCAGTGCTATCCACCGTTTTCTTCCACAATTTGAAATCGAGAAACAGCGTGATCCGTAACAGATGGAAATGTCTCAGGGCTCACTTTCAGAATCCATTGCTCAACGTGTGTGTCCAATTCAGCTACGTTCGTAACTGGAGCAGTTATTGGTTCAAATGGCTCTGAGCATTATGGGACTTAACATCTGAGGTCATCAGTCCCTTAGAACTTAGAACTACTTAAACCTAACAAACCTAAGGACATCACACACATCCATGCCCGAGGCAGGATTCGAACCTGCGACCGTAGCGGCCGCGCGGTTCCAGACTGTAGCGCCTAGAACCGCTCGGCCACTCCGACCGGCGGAGCACTTATTGCAACATCTTTCAGATAAGACTACGGTCAGAAATCACACGGATTGAAGTCAGGTAATCTAGACGGCCAGGCTTTACCTAAATAAAGAATGATAATCCTAGTATTTCTAGAATGCCTTTGCAGCAGCTTAAAAAAATGATCCTACCCACACATCAACACTGTTGAGGAGTTGAATGATGTTGGTGTGAAAAACACTCTCATAGCGTTTGCGAGTGACGATACACGTAAAAGTATCTGCAGGACTCATCTCCTCGAAAAAATACTGCCCTATGATAAAAGATGTACCCAGTGTTACGTTTCACGTATTTCGGCGAACTAACAGCCCGCCCAGTACTGGTACGAGGAAAGATGGTTCCGGCTAGCCTGGTACAGAGACGAGCAGTGTCACCGCATATCGCTATATCCTAACGCTGGAAATCTGGATGGCTGTCAGTCGCATGGCCTTTGTGCAGGAGACAATGCTCCAAAAAATGGCGTAGTTGTCAGACAAGCTGTAAGACGGCTTCTTACAACTCTCTCAGAGTCTACAATAATTTACAGCGAAATATTAATGCGAATCTGAATATATTTGCGATCTCTGACAAATGAGGCGCATCCAGTGACACGATAACATTTCAGTATCTTTAAAAGTACGAAATTAATATTTTACAGCGAATAAAAATTTTCAAAATGAATAATTGAATTCAGAACTTTTAAACTCTTCATGCGGTTTCAGTATTTGATACCTCAGACGATACTATTGTACGATAGCTATCGTTCCTGAAAGCCATTCCTCTGTACCTGTCTTATGTATTGATGTATGACGTCTTTTATAACTTTTTTGTTACGTAAATGTTGTCAGAACATTTTCACAGCCACTGAGTACAGCATGAATACCTCACATATTGTCATACTTCCGTAGTTATTTAATGCACGATTTACTACACTCATAAATTAAGAATAATTGCAGAATGTGGTGCCACAATACGTGGCACTACAGAAAACTGGCGCTAATAGCATAGGCACGTAGGGAACACACACGACACAGATCTGTAAGTCCACAGGATAGGTGATAAGTTGAGAAAACCGTCCCGAAACACATGTGCTACAAAACGCCACTGTTTCCTGCGTATGAACCACGACATCAATATGGGACATGATCACCATGTACACGTACACAGGCCACACAACGGGTTGGCATACTCTGGATCAGGTGGTCGAGCAGCTGCTGGGGTATAGCCTCCCATTCTTGCACCAGTGCCTGTCGGAGCTCCTGAAGTGTCGTAGGGGTTTGAAGACGTGCAGCGTGCGATACATCGACCGAGAACATCTCAGACGTGCTCGATAGGGTTTAGGTCTGGAGAACAGGCAGGCCACTCTATTCACCTGATATCTTCTCTTTCAAGGTACTCCTTGACGATGGCAGCTCGGTGGGGCCGTGCGTTATCATCCATCAGGAGGAAGGTGGGACCCACTGCACCCGTGAAAAGGCGGACATACTGGTGCAAAATGACGTCCCCATACACCTGACCTGTTACAGTTCCTCTTTCAAAGACATGCAGGGGTGTACGTGCACCAATCATAATCCCACCCCACACCATCAAACCACGACCTCCACACAGATCCGTTTCAAGGACATTAAGGGATTGGTATATGGTTCCTGGTTCACGCCAGATAAAAACTCAGCGAGAATCACTGTTCAGACTCTACCTGGACTCGTCCGTGAACATAAACTGGGACCACTGTTCCAATGACCATGTACTGTGTTCTTGACACCAGGCTTTACGGGCTCTCCTGTGAGCGGGGGTCAGTGAAATGCACCTTGTAGGTCTCCGGGCGAAAGAACCATGTCTGTTCAGTTGTCTGTAGACTCTGTGTCTGGAGACAACTGTTCCAGTGACTGCGGTAAGTTCCCGAGTAAGGGTACTTACACTACTCCGTGGCTGTCTGCGGACACTGATGGTGAGATATCGGTCTTCTTGTGGTGTTGTACACTGTGGGTGTCGCGTACTGTAGCGCCTGGACACGTTTCCTGTCTGCTGGAATCTGCCATAATTTTGAGGTTACACTTTGTGTCACACGGAGGGCCCGTGCTACGACGTGATGTGTTTGACCAGCCTCCAGTGGCCCTAGTATTCTACCCGTCATAACGTCACCAATATGTGTTCTTTGAGCCATTTTCAACACACAGTCACCATTAGCACGACTGGAAACGTCTGCACACTTACTCGCTGCACCGTACTCCGACATGCACCAACACACCTCTGCGTATGTGGACTGCTGCCTGCGCCACCGTGCGACGACCGCAGGTCAAATCCACCGCATGGTGATACCCGGAGGTGATTTAAACCCGCAAACCGGCCTCGAGAGCGTTGTTTCACCATGTATCAGGATTATCCTTAATTTGTGAGCATGAGTGTATTTTGTTACTAACTTTATTTAAATGATTATTACAAGCGCTGTTATCAAACTGTGCTAATTTAAAAGTGGCCAGTCACATATGTTACACAGCTGGTAAGAGGAACAAAAGACGGTTCTGTCAAGAAGGCATAAATAATTGTTTAAATAACACAGGGTGGGGCAAATTAAAGCGTCCTGGGTGAATGGCTACGATTGGCGGTGAATGCATACAAATAACGTCAGCCCATAACACGCACACTATGTATACGCCCACCACGTGATCCACACCAGTTCAGAGCGCAGTGTGGATCATACACTCACAGTGCAACAATAGATGTTCATTGTGAAATTACGTGACAACAAAGTCCTGGAAACACTGTGGTCTGTTGTTTGCTGACAAGTTTAATGGTGTCAAAGTGCCAGCAACGAGTGTCATGCAATGCCTGAAAGTGGCGTCAGACAGGATCTGTTTTGTAGAGGTCAAAAAACATTACGAAGCATCCCCACACACCAGAAAATGTGGCTGCAGCTTACCAGAAAGTGATTCTGAGTCCTGCCAAATCAACCTGAGGCCTGTCTCAAGAGACCGGCATATCACATCGATCATGTGGACTGTACACCACCTGGACCTACACATGTATCCTTACCGAATGTCTGTGCCATGCATTAAATCCAGCAAATGTTCATCGGCGCCTCCACATTTGTGAGTGGCTGTTCAATGAGATAACAATGAACGGCTTGGACACGGGTCTGTTCTTTATGTCTGATGAAGCCTGGTTGCATCTGAGTGGTCATGTCTCCTCACAGAATCCAGGATCTGGGCAGCAGAGAATCAACATAACTTACATGAAACACCACTGTATGATTGCAAGGCTAGGTATTGGTGTGGAGTGTCTGGATGCTGCTTAATAATGCGTCACATCTTCTTGTCTCAGAGGCTGACTTCAGCGCGTTACATTGCCACATTTTGAAACCACCTGTGGCAGCATTGACGGTGGAGGAATGACCTACAGTAACCTCTAACAGGATGGAGAAACTGCCCAAACAGCCAGCCTACCCTTGGAACACATTTACGTAATCTCCACGTTTGACAGAGTTGTTAGGAGAGGTCAGTCTGGTTGCGGCCCTAGCTGGCCACCCACGTCACCTGGTCTGTAAGTGTGTGATTGCTTTGTGTGCGGAGTCCTCAAGTCTGAGGTGTATCGCAACAACCCTCGTAGTCTTGGAGAACTACAGCTGAACATTTCAGATGAGACTGCAGCAATTCCAGTAGTGGAGCTTTGATCCGGCTTCAACACTACCACACATTAGGGTCTCGCTGATTATTGTTATACTTAAGAGTATAAACCAAAAATACGCTCCCTCGCCAACTGTGAAAAGGATCCACATTGATCTCCGTCGGTATTTTGAGAAATTCTCAACAAAATTAGGTACTGGGATGATCTCCGTCGATATTTTGAGAAATTCTCAACAAAATTAGGTACTGGGATGAGCCTATCTCATATCGAGATAGTCTACAGATGTTAAAGGCAAAGTTGTCCATTGAAACAAGGAAAAAATTAACAAATGTTCACCGAGCAGGTGGCGCAGTGGTTAGCACACTGGATTCGCACTCGGGAGGACGGCGGTTCAAACCCGCGTCCGACCATCCTGATTCAGGTTTTCCGTGATTTCTCTAAATCATTTCAGGCAAATGCCGGGATGGTTCCTTTGAAAGGGCACAGCAGATTTCGTTCTCCTCTCTTCCCTAATCCGATGGGACCAATAAATGTTCCAGAATCTGACATACGAGATTTTAAGCCAGTATTAGATTTATTATTATATATATGATGGCTGTTCTTTCGGACATGTCCAAAAGAACAGAAACCACGCATATAATAGTAATATCTAAGCCTTTACTGCATTTCACGATACCTTCAGTGTGGATGCAGCCTAGGTCCGACCTCTCGCGGGAATTATGCGAGATGCTGAAAATAGTGAGGAAAATGGACAGGAGGACCCTATGGAAGTAGTGGGTGACAAGTTGGGAACTTGGTTCGGACATAAGCATGCTGGGGTAGCCGAACGGTAAAGGTGACCTCCCAAAAGGAAATCCGGGTTCGAGGCCCGGTTCGTCACGAATTTTCACTCGTCACCACAGAATTAATGGAGCGCCCTCATGCAGCTGACATTCGTATTTCTCTCTCATCACGGTGTTAGAGTTAATTGATGTTGTCCAGGAGGACGCGACGGCAGGAAAGAGTTACTCACGCCACGAATGGACTGAACAAGCACAACAAACAAACAATAGGCACAGGTTTAATAACGGAACAGCTGATAGCAATGGCAGCGATACCCGCAGGTTAAGGGGGTACTGGAGTCACACGAATCTTCCACAGAAGTTATGTCAAAATCGCGTGTCACTCAATGCGATCACGAAAACCTATTGCAGTCAACCCAGCAAGTTGTGACTGACACTAAAACTTCTCCTGTGTTGTATAAGTGAACATTTGGAAATTGCGACAGCAAAAAAAAGAAAAAAGAACAGGTAAATATTTAGGACATACAAGAATATAGTTGTCATTGCTGCTGGTTTCACTTGCGGCAACTGAAGCTGTGCTAACCAGACACTCAGAAATCGCAACATACACTCCTGGAAATTGAAATAAGAACACCGTGAATTCATTGTCCCAGGAAGGGGAAACTTTATTGACACATTCCTGGGGTCAGATACATCACATGATCACACTGACAGAACCACAGGCACACAGACACAGGCAACAGAGCATGCACAATGTCGGCACTAGTACAGTGTATATCCACCTTTCGCAGCAATGCAGGCTGCTATTCTCCCATGGATACGATCGTAGAGATGCTGGATGTAGTCCTGTGGAACGGCTTGCCATGCCATTTCCACCTGGCGCCTCAGTTGGACCAGCGTTCGTGCTGGACGTGCAGACCGCGTGAGACGACGCTTCATCCAGTCCCAAACATGCTCAATGGAGGACAGATCCGGAGATCTTGCTGGCCAGGGTAGTTGACTTACACCTTCTAGAGCACGTTGGGTGGCACGGGATACATGCGGACGTGCATTGTCCTGTTGGAACAGCAAGTTCCCTTGCCGGTCTAGGAATGGTAGAACGATGGGTTCGATGACGGTTTGGATGTACCGTGCACTATTCAGTGTCCCCTCGACGATCACCAGTGGTGTACGGCCAGTATAGGAGATCGCTCCCCACACCATGATGCCGGGTGTTGACCCTGTGTGCCTCGGTCGTATGCAGTCCTGATTGTGGCGCTCACCTGCACGGCGCCAAACACGCATACGACCATCATTGGCACCAAGGCAGAAGCGACTCTCATCGCTGAAGACGACACGTCTCCATTCGTCCCTCCATTCACGCCTGTCGCGACACCACTGGAGGCGGGCTGCACGATGTTGGGGCGTGAGCGGAAGACGACCTAACGGTGTGCGGGACCGTAGCCCAGCTTCTTGGAGACGGTTGCGAATGGTCCTCGCCGATACCCCAGGAGCAACAGTGTCCCCAATTTGCTGGGAAGTGGCGGTGCGGTCCCCTACGGCACTGCGTAGGATTCTACGGTCGTGGCGTGCATCCGTGCGTCGCTGCGGTCCGGTCCCAGGTCGACGGGCACGTGCACCTTCCGCCGACCACTGGCGACAACATCGATGTACTGTGGAGACCTCACGCCCCACGTGTTGAGCAATTCGGCGGTACGTCCACCCGGCCTCCCGCATGCCCACTATACGCCCTCGCTCAAAGTCCGTCAACTGCACATACGGTTCACGTCCACGCTGTCGCGGCATGCTACCAGTGTTAAAGACTGCGATGGAGCTCCGTATGCCACGGCAAACTGGCTGACACTGACGGCGGCGGTGCACAAATGCTGCGCAGCTAGCGCCATTCGACGGCCAACACCGCGGTTCCTGGTGTGTCCGCTGTGCCGTGCGTGTGATCATTGCTTGTACAGCCCTCTCGCAGTGTCCGGAGCAAGTATGGTGGGTCTGACACACCGGTGTCAATGTGTTCTTTTTTCCATTTCCAGGAGTGTATTAGGAAATAAACAGCCAAATATTGTGACAAGCAGCCGTACGAATTCAATCACAGAAATTTCATGTATCGTTTTTTAATTTGACTGAAGTCACAAAATAGAAGAAACTCATTCCTGAGAGAATGCGCTCTTATACACAAATAACATAGAAAACTGCAGAAAATACTTCTATTACAATAATAAGAAAGGCCCCAAATCTGTTGCAAACGTAAAAAAGAAGAATGTAGCGTATGGCAAGACGCGAAGATACTTTCTTCGAAACAGTAACTCCACATCTCTAATCGCAAGACCACAGTGAATACGTAAAACTGTCATCTATATTATAATTCGTCTTAGGATCTCCTGAAAGCTTTTACCGACGATGTGTTATTAAATGACAAAGAGTGACATGTTTGGGATAAATCTTGAAGACGTCATTGCCTTAAAATGGCCCACAGTCATAACACATTAGTTATAACACGAAAACAACGGAATCCAGTATGGATGGCTCCTTGCTCATTTGCCGACTGCTACCGACTTTCGTAGTCGCATCAAATGACACGTCATTTTGACGTCATTTGTGTGAAAGATTGGTATTGCACTAGCTTCTCCCTGCGTCAGACTCCTGGAAGAAGGATCGAAGAGACCAATAGTTTCCCCAATAGACCTTTCCTGAAATAACAAAAGTGGTTTTGTCACTGAAGATTATTGCGAAAGCGTCAAGATGGTTCTGCATATCAATGTAGAACTGCAGACAGCGCACTTTGCCGTCATGGCTTGTGGCTTGCAGGAGGTACAATTCGCGTGGCTTTATTCTTAATCGCTTACGAAGTTTCCACACTGTTGGCTGATGTATGTCACTTCGACACTAGTTCGATGGATAGACTTTGTGGGACTTCGGAACTTCACGTCCCTCACATGGTCCACTGTCTGTTCTGACATGCCTCAAGAGCCCTAACGTTTTTCTTCACACAAACAACCATCTTCTTCGAATTTCTTGTACCACTTTACTGTGCTGTTGTAAGCTGGTGGTGTCTTGTGAAACTTTCCAAGGGAATTTCTTTGCATATTCACTGCCGATTAGAAAGGGAGCAAATACAACCAAACAAAATGCTTTCTCTGCCTTGTTCACCGCCATTTTCTGCATCTGTGGTCGGTGGCGCCGATGTTGGCGGTTTTCCAAACTAACTTGTAGTCACCATGCTCCAAAAAGCATTTGAGAATTTGTCTTTCGTGCACTCTATCATTTGTAACATTATGTTTAGCCATTTACCAATAGAGTACTGTATCTATACAGATGTCCCATAGACTTCACAAATACCCAGCAGTTGTGTCCTATAGTCCGTATAAATGATATTCCTCACTGTAAACCGTCATTAAAATCCTGGCAGATTGTATTCCTGATTGTAAGTTCCTGTAAAATCATAACTAGGGATCAAACAAAATTCATAGAGCTCTTTCTATAAATTGTCAGTATTATTGAATATTCAGACGACTAGCAAGAAGTTAAAGATTCTCTGCTCATCTTTTTGCTGAGTTTTCTCATCAGCCTTCACCGAATGTTGTTGTTATTGTTGTGGTCTTCAGTCCTGAGACTGGTTTGATGCAGCTCTCCATGCTACTCTATCCTGTGCAAGCTCCTCCATCTCCCAGTACCTACTGCAACCTACATCCTTCTGAATCTGCTTAGTGTATTCATCCCTTGGTCTCCCTCTACGATTTTTACCCTCCACACTGCCCTCCAGTACTAAACTGGTGATTCCTTGATGCCTCAGAACATGTCCTGCCAACCGATCCCTTCTTCTGTTCAAGTTGTGCCACAAACTCCTCTTCTCCCCAATTCTATTCAATACCTCCTCATTAGTTATCTGATATACCCATCTAATCTTCAGCATTCTTCTGTAGCACCACATTTCGAAAGATTCTATACTCTTCTTGTCTAAACTATTTATCGTCCATGTTTCACTTCCATTCATTGTTTCACTCCATACAAATATTTTCAGAAACGACTTCCTGACACTTAAATCTATATCGATGTTACCAAATTTCTCTTCTTCAGAAATGCTTTCCTTGACATTACCAGTCTACATTTTATATCCTCTCTACTTCGACCATCATCAGTTATTTTGCTCCCCAAATAGCAAAACTCCTTTACTACATTAAGTGTCTCATTTCCTAATCTAAATCCCTCCACGTCATCTGACGTCATTCGACTACATTCCATTATCCTCGTTTTGCTTTTGTTGATGTTCATCTTATATCCTCCTTTCAAGACACTTTCAATTCTGTTCAACTGCTCTTCCAGGTCCTTTGCTGTCTCTGACAGAATTACAATGTCATCGGCGAACCTCAAAAGTTTTTATTTCTTCTCCATGGATTTTAATACCTACTCCGAATTTTTCTTTTGTTTCCGTTACTGCTTGCTCAATATACAGATTGAATAACATCGGTGATAGGCTACAACCCTGACTCACTCCCTTCCCAACCACTGCTTACCTTTCATGACCCTCGACTCTTATAACTGCCATCTGGTTTCTGTACAAATTGTAAATAGCCTTTCGCTCCCTGTATTTTACCCCTGCCACCTTTAGAATCTGAAAGAGAGTATTCCAGTCAACATTGTCAAAAGCTTTCTCTAAGTCTACAAATGCTAAAAACGTAGGTTTGCCTTTCCTTAATCTTTCTTCTAAGATAAGTCGTAGGGTCAGTATTGCCTCACGTGTTCCAACATTTCTACGGAATCCAAACTGATCTTCCCCGAGATCGGCTTCTACCAATTTTTCCATTCGTCTGTAAAGAATTCGCGTTAGTATTTTGCAGCTGTGACTTATTAAATTTTCACATCTATCGACACCTGATTTCTTTGGGATTGGAATTATTATATTCTTCTTGTAGTCAGAGGGTATTTCGCCTGTCTCATACATCTTGCTCACCAGATGGTAGAGTTTTGTCAGGACTGGCTCTCCCAAGGCCGTCAGTAGTTCCAATGGAATGTTGTCTACTCCGGGGGCC
Source organism: Schistocerca cancellata (assembly GCF_023864275.1). NCBI lineage: Eukaryota > Metazoa > Arthropoda > Insecta > Orthoptera > Acrididae > Schistocerca > Schistocerca cancellata. The sequence continues at coordinate 5,881,186 of NC_064628.1, read as the reverse complement.
TTGTTTCGACTCAGGTTTTTCAGTGCTCTGTCAAACTCTTCACGCAGTGTCATGTCTCCCATTTCGTCTTCATCTACATCCTCTTCCATTTCCATAATATTGTCCCCAAGTACATCGCTCTTGTATATACCCTCTATATACTCCTTCCACCTTTCTGCTTTCCCTTCTTTGCTTAGAACTGGGTTTCCACCTAAGCTCTTGATATTCATGCAAGTGGTTCTCTTTTCTCCAAAGGTCTCTTTAATTTTCGTGTAGGCAGTTTCTATCTTACCCCTAACGATATATGCCTCTACGTCCTAACATTTGTCCCCTAGCCATCCCTGCTTAGCCATTTTGAACTTCCTGTCGATCTCATTTTTGAGACGTTTGTATTCTTTTTTGCCTGCTTCATTTACTGCATTTTTATATTTTCTCCTTTCATCAACTAAATTCAATATTTCTTCTGTTACACAAGGATTTCTACTAGCCCTCGTCTTTTTACCTACTTGATCCTTTGCTGCCCTCACTACTTCATCCTTCAAAGCTACCCATTCTTCTTCTACTGTATTTCTTTCCCCCATTCTTGTCAGTTGTTCCTTATGCTCTCCCTGAAACTCTGTACAACCTCTGGTTAAGTCAGTTTATCCAGGTCCCATCTCCTTAAATTCCCACCTTTTTGCAGTTATTTCAGTTCTAATTTACAGTTCATAACCAATAGATTGTGGTCAGAGTCCACATCTGCCCCTGGATATGTATTACAATTTAAAACCTGGTTCCCAAATCTCTCTCTTACCATTATATAATCTATCTCATACCTTCTAGTATCTCCAGGCTTCTTCCATGTATACAGTTTTCTTTCATGATTCTTGAACCAAGTGTTAGCGATAATTAATTTATGCTCTGCGCAAAATTCTAACAGGCGGCTTCCTCTTTCATTACCCCCAATCCATATTCACCTACTATGTTTCCTTCTCTCCCTTTTCCTACTATCGAATTCCAGTCACCCTTGACTATTAAATTTTCGTCTTCCTTCGCTACCTGAATAATTTCGTTTATCTCATCATACATTTCATCAATTACTTCAACATGTGCAGAGCTAGTTGGCATATAAAGTTGTACTACTGTAGTAGGCATGGGCTTCGTGTCTATCTTGGCCACAATAATGCGTTCACTATGCCGTTTGTAGTAGCTTACCCGCACTCCTATCTTTTTATTCATTATTAAACTTACTTCTGCATCACTCCTATTTGATTTTGTATTTATAAACCCTCTATTCGCCTGACCATAAGTCTTGTTCCCCCTCCCACCGAACTTCAAAAAAATGAATGAAATGGCTCTGAGCACTATGGGACTTAACTTCTGCGGTCATCAGTCCCCTAGAACGTAGAACTAATGAAACGTAACTAACCTAAGGACATCACACACATCCATTTCCGAGGCAGGATTCGAATCTGCGAACGTTGCGATCTTGCGGTGCCAGATAGTAGCTACCAGAACCGCTCGGCCACTTCGGCCGGCACCGAACTTCACTAATTCCCACTATATCTAACTTTAACCTATCCATTTCCCTTTTTAAATTTTCTAACCTACCTACCCGATTAAGCGATCTGACATTCCACGCTCCGATCCGTAGAACGCCAGTTTTCTTTCTCCTGATAACGACGTCCTCTTGAGTGCTCCCCGCCCACAGATCCGAATGGGGGACTATTTTACCTCCGGAATATTTTACCCAAGAGGACGCCACCATCATTTAATCATACAGTAAAGCTGCATGCCCTTGGGAAAAATTACGGCCGTAGTTTCCCCTTGCTTTCAACCGTTCGCAGTACCAGCACAGCAGGTCCGCTTTGGTTAGTGTTGCAAGGCCAGATCAGTCAATCAAACAGACTGTTGCTCCTGCAGCTACTGAAAAGGCTGCTGCCCCTCTTCAGGAACCACACGCTTGTCTGGCCTCTCAACAGATACCCCTCCGTTATGGTTGCACCTACGGTACGGCCATCTGTATCGCTGAGGCACGCAAGCCTCCCCACCAACGGCAAGGTCCATGTATAAACTGCAACTCAGTTAATTTCTGCCTTATATCATAGGCTAAGAAAGCAGAACAATTTCTTTTCAATTTTGAAAGCGAAATTGGAATTAAAATGACTGTCTGATAAATATAGTTTTAAGTATGGTTTTTAGCCGAAGAATAATTAATTATTACAGGTTACTACCAAAGCAAAAGAATATCTGCAAACACATAAAAGTCAAAGAACTTAATATAGTAAGGCTTTTTAAGAAACACCTTGACTGCAAATTATTATGATAATGGAAATAAAATAATATGAAATATAATCTGGAAGAAAGGAAGTAATTGGGACAAGTGAATAAAACTGAATATTTGCTGCTATATGTGTGTCAATAAAAATGGTTTCCATCATTGGGGACTTCTACAATAACGTCAATGTATACGATATCTATTTACCATGGGTGTAAAAAAAAGGGAGTTGTCATTACGTCACGAACTTGAAGCCGACGTCCGCCATCATAATTTGAGGTTCACCACATTCGTATCTCCGTGGTTCACCGCTGTGATACTTCCCTGTGACGTCATCCCGACGTGCCCGTGGCCAGTTTCGACGTGCTGTGTGCTTTGATTGTGTGGAGACGTAGCTGTTTCATCAAAAATACCAGCTTGCAATGTTTACGGGTGTACTAACCGATCCGGTCGTAGTCTGAAGTTTAGAGGAATCACGTTTCATTCGTAAGTGGAGCCGTTCAAGGAATATTTTCTTTTGTATACATGAATTACGGTTGTACTGTTTACTTTTATCGAACTGATTTTATTTCTGTCATTTGACTTTATATTTGCCTTACTTTGCTCAGTAGCCGTTCTTTATCTCCTTTCCTGTGTTTTTCATTGCCATGCAAATCGCAAACGGTCCGACATCCGAGCCTCACTGTGTCAACGGTCTCGCGCCCGCACTACACACGGCTACCTGACCACGCTGATTGTTGATGCAGCATCTGATGCCCTAAATTCCTCCCACCTATAATTATTCATTGTTCACATTTTCTCCCCCTTTAAAAAAGATTCTGGCTAGAACTGCCGGAGACAGCGGTTATCTGCGTGTGCGTTTTGCGTGTGTGATTGTACGAATGTGTATGTGTGCTTTGCTTCCTTTCTGAAGAAAGCTTTGACTGAAAACATATGAACACTCTATTCGTCGTGCCTTCCTGCTGCTCGGCCTATGAGTAGCAATCTATTCCTTTCGCAGTATAGTTATTTCCCCATGGCGTTTGTTGTAAACATTCCCCTTCACTTCAACAGGAACAATGATGTACATAATCACAAAAATTACATTCATTACGCCACATTAAGATTGTCTATAGCACAAAAAATGGTTTCACAGTGCTGCTACAAAAAGTTTTGGTCACTTACCCAGTGATATCGAGTGCCTGAGACACAGCAAAGTAAAATTTGGAACTAAACTGAAAACGTTTCTGTCTGACAACTCCTCCTGTTTCCCAAAACATTATCTATTACTGTAATGCGTAAATAATTATGGGTAGGAATTACAAACTAACATCTGCCTGTCTTTAATTTAAGAACGAAAAAAACTAATAAACGATCAGCGTTGTGGCATATTTACCCAAAAAATTGATGTTAGTATATAATGACTCGTTTCACATCCCTACGACTTGTCATGCAAATGATAAATTGAATATGAAACTAACGAACTAAGTAACTATTGTTATCTCACAAAGCATGGTATGGGCATTATATACTTTGAAAACCTCAAAACGAAATTCAACAGCAAAATCAAGCAGATGATCAAAGTAGACGTACATTCTAATTGTGCTATGTTTGATTATTCCTGAAAAATTGACAGAGCTACAGGCGTGAAGTATTCTGGGAAAAGAAGCAAATAGGCTGCTGTTGGAAAGGTAGGCCTAGGCTAGGCTATCATTACTAAAAAAAAAAATACGTGCATACTTCTTAAAGCAAAATACCCATTTTATCGGGTCTTAAGCGTCTGAGATCATTAATCACATTTATAGCATTATACAATGCTGGAAGATTAAAAAATTTTAAATTTTTTACGTTGTAAATTGCTATTATTGGCCACACACTGAACAACACATCACAGGTAGGATTTCAAAATGATGTGTAAACACAGTGAAACTAATTTACTGACAGTTTAATAAAAAAAAACAAAAAAGCTATTCTGCATGGAGGTACACGTCTGCATTCTTTGTAGTTCTGTCTCTCTGACATTTCAACAATCTTTCACTTTGTTGATGTGCACAAGATACGATAGCATGCCTTACGTCTTCCTTCATTTCACACATTTATGTGCTAGCAAAGAACACGTAGGTAAGTTTTTGGCAAACGTTAACATTAAAAATGTTGTGCATACGAGCTGAAATTGTGACGAACAAGAAGCAGTACCAGTAAGCAAACAAGCATTTGCTGGTTCCGGAGTTCCAACTTTACTTGCTATCGATACAAATACAGTAAAAGCGGAATTAAATGGATTACGAAAGCAGCCTTTTCACATCACTTCCTTCTCGTCTTGGTTATTCGAAATGTCAACAAAAAGCAAGTTACATTAACGAGGCCAAATGTGTCGTATTACTAGAGCAAAAAGTCGGTTTCTTTCCCGTTACGAACAAAATTATCTTTAAACCGGAATTTAACGTTCTCATTCGACAGAGCGATTCCAAATTATTAGTCTAGTGCGATATTCGTCTTACACGTAAGTATTAACGGGACAGTGAAAGATGAAGAATAACCAGTATTATAGCAGTGACTGAGTAGCACAATGGCCCCCCGCTGAATGCTACCGCTGCTGAGTGCTGGCTATTGTTCACGTTTTCCTTATTCTAGCCGGGTCTGGTTGTAAGAGCAGTAGCTGTTTACTTGCTGCCTGCAGTGGCTTGCCGATGTTGTCGCTTGCGAGTGTATGTTGCTTGCTGTAGGTGGTTATGACGTAGCTACGTGTTTTCCTGTCGCTGTTCGTAGATATCAATAAAATGAATATCGCGCTAGACTAATACGAAACCGTTCGATCGAATAAGAGCATACAATTCCGCTTCAAAAATTATTTCATTCATAACGAGAAACAAACCGACGCCTTCCGACGACGCTGGTCATCACAAAACTTCACGGTCTCAAAATTTACTGTTAAACGCTTTGCAGCAGGAGTCCAAATTCAAGATTCTATCTGAAGTACTAATTCAGATCACTGGATAGGTCTATGTGTGCGTAAAATGGGCCTATCTTTCCCCTAATTACTGACGTGGAAAATTTTATGGCTTTATTAGAAATTGACCTTCCTTTTTAAGAACTTAAATGTCCTCTAAACTGTTGTATACGCGCTGCTGGTCTTCATGCTCTTCTTATCTGCATCTCCAGATGACTGCATCAAAAATTTCTTCGTTAAACTGAACTCACTTTCACTATGTTTAACTCTAAAAACTAAGTTAAGACATGAATCAGATTCCTAAGCGGCAGTGCTGTAGGTTTCCTGAAGTTTCTTTAAGTCACTGCTAGCTAACGGTTGCCGGAAGGATGTATTTATTGCGTTCATGGCCTTTTTTCGTCCCCACTCTCGTTCACCCGAAGTGTTGTTACATCTCTGATAACGTCAACGTAAACCGGACGTTCAGCTCTACCCTTCGTTGCACTAAGTTTGGAAGTGCAACAGCTTAGTTAGCAACGTCATCGTGCAGTAAGAACGCTACAACGTCAGTTGTATCCACCCTGAGCGATCTTGTGCAGTTTGTTGGGAGAAGTTACTTTACCTGATACGTGCTAACGAAACTGGTCAGATTTTTATTGTATATAAATGGGAATGATTCAGTACTTTTTGATAACGGTGAAAAAAAAACTGATCAGAAAAATCTATAACGACAGACACGACTGGTGGAATTGTACAGGGAGGCATCCCCTCATTCGGCTATTTTCATGTAGGCCAGGGCTTAACAGCTGGCCGGTTTTGAGCGCGAGTATTCGCGTCTGCTCAGGCACGTGCTCGCGATCAGCTGCATGGTCACGGAGTAAGGTGGGAGGGGAGGGAGGGGAAATGCGCGCGCACGCTTGAATAGGGCCGCAGCGTGCCTATTGAATTCGCGCCGACTGTGTAACGTTTAAAAGTACTACGATCAGCTCTAACTGTCACTTCGCTGGTTCAGAATCATGTCAAGTCGCCGTTGTGTAACCCCAACCATGCTTTCGCAGTTCAACCCCCATTGGGAGGAATTGTACCTGTTTACTGAAAAAGATGGTGTTGCAAAATGTTTAGTATGTCACAAAACGCTGAATTCTTTTAGGAAATTTATTTTGCAGCGACATTATATGTCGTACCACGCGAAAGACCACGGAAGTGGAAAATGTGATGGACCAGATCGTGCACAGGAAGTTATTAAACTTAAAAGGAAGCTATCCGAAGAAGATCTGGACGACGAAGAAAAATCAACTGAGGCAGCTCTCAGAGTGAGTTATAAAATTGCTTTGCTTTTAGCAAAAAGCTTTTAGCAAAAGCCCTGGCGATTTAATAAAAGAATGTTTGGTAGTTGCAGCGGAACATTTGTGTCCATCTCAACTTGAACAGTTTCGGATTGTGCCATTATCTAACATGACCATTATGTGTCGCATACAGCACATGGCAGACGACGTCCAGAGCCAGCTTGCAAATATCTGTAAAGATTTTATGGCGTGTTCTCTAGCTCTGGACGAAAGTGTTTATATCACTGGAACAGCACAGCTTGCCATATTTATTAGGGGTGTTAATAGAGATCTTCAGGTGAGGGAGGAGCTCCTCGATGTAGTAGCCATGAAGAACACTACAACCGGAGGTGATATTTTAAGTAGTATTGAAGAAAGTGTTGAAAATATAGGATTGTCGTGGAATTCTTTAGTTTCAGTGTCTACAGACGGTGCACCAGCGCTGACAGGGAAAAAATCAGGTTTCGTTGCGCTGTTGAAGGAGAAAATGCAAAAACTGACCATGCCGAATGAAATAAGGGGCGTTCACTGTGTGATCCACCAGGAAAACTTATGTGCAAAGAGTATCGCTCTAAAAAATGTGATGAGTGTTGTTGTTCGTACAACCAATTATATAAGGAAGCATGGGCTACAACACAGGCAATTTAAAAGCTTTCTTGAGGATGTAGAAAGCCAGTATGGTAGCCTGCCTTAATACAGCGAGGTCCGCTGGCTTAGTCGTGGCGAATTATTAAATCGATTTTTTTGCCTATTAGATAAGATAAATTTGTTCATGGAAATAAATAACATGTGTGTTCCTGAATTGAAAGAGCCTTCATGGAAATGTGATCTCGCGTTCTTAGCAGATTTAACTAGCCATCTGAATGCTTTGAACATTTCACTACAAGGTAAAGATTTGCTAATTACTCATTTCATAGATCGAATACGAGCTTTTAAAATGAAATTGACACTTTGGGTGAGTCAGCTGGAAGCAGGAAATCTAGGTCATTTTCCTAAATTATTATCCATGCAAGATGTTCACAAAGACTGTGAACGTTATTCACATAGTTTAGTTGCCCTTAAGGAAGAATTTGGTCAACGCTTTCAAGATCTGACAGCACTAGACAGTGATTTTGAACTGTTCTTCTCTCCATATTCGGCGAATGTTGAAGAGATTCGTCCTGAGCTGCAACTAGAAATTACTGACCTGCAGTGTGACAGAGAATACAGAGACAAATTTCAGAACAAGAAAAACATTTTGGAATTCTACAGACACTTCCCTCAGGATAGATTTCTTCGTTTGCACAAACTGGCAACTACAATTATATCAAAGTTCGGTTCCACGTATGTTTGTGAACAACTGTTCTCTGCAATGAAATGTAACAAGACGCTCCTGAGAAACGCATTGTCTGATCGAAATTTAAACTGCACGCTGCGCCTACAATGCAAAAGAACAATTACTCTGAACGTAGATGCAATTGTAAAGGGCAAAAAGTACAAGATAACCGAGAATCCCACACTTCAGTGACACCTTTCATTGTGTAACAGTTCACAAATTAATACGAATGTAGAGGCATACACTAAGCTAATAAAATTATGTGGCACGTGTACATTCTCCTTTATTTGTTTCATTTGTCGCAGTAATAATTCGTGAGTGATATCCCTGCAGGTGGCCGCGGATTTACATTGACTGGCGGCAGCTGTTGTGTGCCCCACGTGACTCTCCCCACTCTCCGCTCTGGTCCGGTAGTGGGGGTAACGTGCTCGCGCTGCTCCGTGCTCGCGCTGCTCCGTGCTCGCGCCTTGCTGCTCACAGCTTGCTCCGCGAGCACGTATGTTGTGAAGCCCTGATGTAGAAGAAATGCGGATTACTATGTCACAACAGCTGTAACTGCAACAGACTACTAGGATCTATTGTTGCAGGATCACACATCAGTCGTTAGTACCGAGGCAGCTTTGGAAATTTTTTCGAAGCTTACATGTGTACATAAACTCCGCAGTTTCTCTATATGAAAAAATAATTAAGTAGAACGTCTGCAGATCTGCATCAAAATAATGATATACAGGTCGTTTCCGCAAGACCGTGCAAAAATTTTACAGGACATAGAGGGTTATCCACTGAACAATTTCAGATGGGAACCTGGGGTCGGAGAAGACAGTTTAAGGAAATAATACGAATAAATTTATATTACTACGTACTTTTTTATTTACATTAGTTACAGTTAACTGCAAATACCGTCACTGACGCAATGAACGTACTATTTCTACTGTATCTTACAAAATGTTCTGAAACTGACGGCTGTCAACCTCAATGCAAGCACGTCATCGCCGAACAAGTTTCTGATACACCCTGACAAACATCCGTGGCGTGTTTCAAATCACATCACAGGCAGCTACAATTCTGGCAACTAATTCCATCTCCGTATCCAATGGAGTTTCTAACACAAAATGATCAAGGGGATTCTCGTCAGGTGACTTCGCAGGCCTTCGAAAATGGCCTCCCCTTCAAATCCAGCGACCAGCAAATACAGCACTGACATGGTTGCGGACATCCCACTGAAGTGAGTCCATGCACCATGGTGTTGAACGCAAATCCTCTCACGAGCAGCCAATGGTACGTTCTCCAACAACTCAGGTAGAACAGAGCCGCCTTATCGACAAGTAAAGTGAATTGAACCTGCAGCGTGACTTCCTAGTAATCAGGCTGATTGATTTACAATATATTAGGGTATTTTCGTTCTGTGGTTGCAACTACAAGAAAATGCGTGCTTTTTTTCTCCAGACGCATTTCGCTTTATTGAGGTAAAGCATCATCTGTTGTCTGTAATTAAAGATATTTACTATCTGATTTGTCTTTAAGATCGAAAAACAGTTTTTACTTACGGGTGATTTCCTCTTGGTTTCTCCGCTACATCGGTAAATGCCGTCTGCTAGCAAGTCTTTGGTGTTTTTCTTCATCAGACAGAGATACTTGTAATCTAATTTTTAGTTGCTCTGCAGAACTATGCATTTCCTATGCTTTACACAGTTGCAGAGATTGTGAAAATATACATTGGGCCGGCCGCGGTGGCCGAGCGGTTCTGGGCGCTTCAGTCTGGAACCGCGAGACTGCTACGGTCGCAGGTTCGAATCCTGCCTTGGGCATGGATGTGTGTGATGTCCTTAGGTTTAAGTATTTCTAAGTTCTAGGGGACTGATGAACTCAGCAGTTACGTCCCATAGTGCTCAGAGCCATTTGAACCATTTTTGAATATACGTTGGAATGATTGGCAAGACATTCGACACAAGATATAAAGAACATGTCAGAAGATTTAAATATGCTACAAACCGTTCAACATTTGCAGGTCATCTAAAACTAGAATACCATAGACCAAACAATATCGAAAGAAATATGAACGAATCGGTAAACACAGACACCTCCTCTGTTTCCAAGAAAATTTCCAAATGCGCAAATCATTAACACAAATTAAACAGTTGCTCAATGACCAAATAAATATTGGAAACCAGACACTATATAAAATAACTGAAGATACTACATAACAAAGAAATGAGCCTTTTCAATCCTTCACCATCTCCCAATCCACCCCCTCCCCCCATTTCATTTCACTTCTTGCTCCTTACTTTATCCTCCAACTCACACTCCATCACGCTACTATACACTTATGACACTCGTTATGGCTTCCTCATCTCGCACCAAAAAAAGGATCCTTCCATCACTACTTCACTACTCTTACACAGTATTAAACAGAATTACATACATACAACTAACTAAAACAAAAAAGTATAGGTCAGAGACAAACCAGCGCCAATGTTATGTTGACAACACTACAAAACACAAACGACAATACACAGACGTATAAAAATAAACAGAAAACAATGGTGTGCGAAAAAGTGTTCGATTGGTCGACGTAGTGCTCTTGGCTACTCATAATAGATACGTCATATGGCATTTGTACATATTTGGATTTTCACAGGTTTACTGACTGTTGGTGTAAACTTCATCAATTCCACAGTCATCAATTTCTTGTCTGAGCCAACGATAGCGCTACAAACATTTGATATGGTTTTCAAGTACATGATCATAATTTTAAGCGATGTTGAAAGGAAATTTAATCGCACTTTCTTAGAATGGGTGACAATGGAGATATAAAAAACTGGCATCTTTTGCTTACCGTTATTCTTTGCTGTCATACGGTATCACATTTTGCGGTAACTCCACAAACCGACAGGAACTTGCTAGAGAGCAGAAGCATGTAACAAGACTCATTTGTGATGTAAATTCAAGAGAAATCTATTCAAAGAATTGTATACACTAACTACCGCTCCTCTGTATATTTACTCCTTAATACAGTTTATTTAAGTAACATATCTCTTTTTGCAACGATTAGCTTAGTACACAATTTCAGTGCTAGGAATAAAAACAATGGATATAAAGACTTGAATTCACGTACTTTGGTGCAAAAAAGGGCCTAATATTCAGCAACATATATTTTTAATGAGCAGCAAGCGGCTGTGATGAGCTTAGTGTCAGACGAAGCACAGTTTTAACAGTGCTCGAAAGACGTTTTGCTGGCCAGGTCCTGCTCCGTAGATGAATGACTTAACACAAACTGTTAGACGAATTTAGGCAACAATACCTAATAGATTACATTTTTTTATAAAATTTAGTTGCAGTAGTCAGGCAATTAGGTACTTTTGCATGTGATCAATATATTAAGAACGTGTGTTTATGTTTCGTTCTGATAGTATATTAATGATCACCATGCAAAGATAAGGGAAATTAGAGCTCGTACTGAGGCGTTCAGACAGTCGTTTTTCCCACGCCCGATCCGCGAGTGGACAAGAGGGAAGGGGGGAAATATGACTTCGGCGCGAATTGTGCCCTCCGCCACACACAGCTTGGTGGCTAGCGGTGTATATATGTAGATGTAGATGTAGAATTATGTAAATATTAGACATTTGAACTTAACAGCTTCCAACTAAAGATCAGCGAAACGAGTATTAGATAAAATTTCTAAAAGTGTTTGATTATGTTTTCTGACATGTTCCAGGACTACGAGGATCCCTTCATCTTTGGGTCCATGAAAGGCAAAAATACACCTAATCTAATGTAAACAATTGACTCACATTGAGAAATTTAAATAAAATGTAATAAATTTATTTAAACATGTAAGTCTCTATAACCGGCTTTCGCGAGTCCTTGTTATTTCCATGTCTTATGAATATCATAGCTGCTGATCGGTACGAGGAGAGAGCATCCATCCAGTTGATTGTACTGACCCGAGAAACAAGTAAACATTCCTCCACTTCCGGCCCCTTTAGACTTGTAGGCTATGTCATTCTCTCTCCGCGCTTCACATTCCCTTGAAGCAACCTGTCTTCTTTCCGTAGGAGCACGAATAGAAAAAAGACTGTATGTCGGTAATAGTATCGATTACTATACGAAGACTTTTCGAGATACGACGGCCATGGAATTTCAGTTTTCAACAGTGGTCACTGACGAGATATATGGGACAAACAGGCAGTAAAAAGGAAGCTGAAGGGATTTAAAAAAATGCTATAGCATGAGAGTCCCGGAATATACAGGAGAGATGGTCGCCCTAGTGAACGACGTTTGGCAGACCGCTGTCACATCTGCGTTTAACATCATTTTATCACTCAAAGTCCCCAGCCACTCCTTCATTCCAGTTACTGCGACAATTCATGACAAAAACAGCGCCATACGTGCTACGAATGTATGTTGTGTGTGTGCAGGCCTCTTACAGTTTATTGTCTCCTATTTGTGTAGAAGAACGGCCTGCAGCTCTAAGTTTAGACAGATTAATGTCCGCTTCGCCCCATTGAGAAAGCGTCAGCCGGAAGATATGCAATGAGTTTGGTCAATACCTGGAGTACAGCCATGAGACGCGCTGTAGCAACCCATGACCTGGCCAGTGCACTGCGTGGGTGGGGCTCCTCTATTTAGAGTCGGCCGTTGCTGCTCACGGACCACTCAGCCGGCAACACTCGCCCATCAGTAAGACTGCCCGCTATGTACGCCACGCAGCAAGTAGTGTGTTGTTTCAGTAAATGACGACTGCCAATTCAGTCCGAGATAGCAAAGTGAGTCCAGACGGTAGCATTTTTCGTCGAGAAGGTGTCTCAGTCATTCCGCGATTGCGTATCTCCTGCATCCTGACTGAAAATTTGCGGTCGGATTTCCTGCTTTTGGCAATCAGATGCCTTACCATTAGGCTGTCTAAGTACGTCAGCTGGCCTTGAGTCTTACGACTCAAGCGCGCGAAAAGTTTCTCTGGTCAGCTGAGAATGGGGAATCGAGTGTGGAAGAGTGAGCCACTAGGTCACGTTGTGAGGAGACATACGCATAATACCGAGTAAAAGAAAGTCATATTGAATACTGTCAATATTAAAAGTGAAATAAATATCCTCGGGAAGTGAGAAGAAGAACAGGTAGAACATTATTTAAGAACTCAGTTCGGAAGATATTATAAGAAGTTACTGAGAAACAGCGTTCAGATTTAAGTGGCTCAAGTGTTTGTGATTAATAATCGCGTGTGCATGATGAGAAGCGTTCATTGTTCTGTGCGAGGTTTCATTTGTTAGAATCGTCTTTTGTATTATTTATTTCTACACGATTTGCAATTCACCAGCACGTATCAGAGACTATTCACTGTTTCCGGCTGCTAGGGAACTCTCATCTCCAGTTGTATAGTGGTGCATATCTTCACTCAGTACTTCGCCCTGCCAACAATCAGGTGGTTTGATGATTGGGATTTGAGTTCGTATGGTCCACGTGGATGCGGAACAAAGCTTTTACTTCTGTTCGGACGGTGGACTCACATGCTAACTCTTGTCCTGGTTCGTCGTGTGGTAGGCGCGTGCAGCAGTTGACGTGTTCTACGTGTTAAGTATAGACGTTAGTGTATTGTCTATTTTTCCGAAGAGCATTTCCATGCTGCGTTATGTAGGATTTCTGGTGAGAACGTTGCTCGCTACCATTTCACTGGTGTAGTACTATATTACAAGATATTTCAGCTTTGCAGCTGTGTTCTCACTTCTATGCGAGGTTAGAGCTCTTTGTTCTGATATAGGCTTTGTCTAATATACAGGCATCAATATCGCTCTTCCATTAAGTCATCCGTGCCTCACGTTACCTTCCCACTCACTTAATACTATTACTTAACAGTATTACTTAATAGTACTACGAGGTTCTGAGAATAAATGGGGACTTTTTGAGACTATGTGGTAAGGTACTCTCATAGTCTCATAGGGAAAAAAAGTCAACACTGACAAGGAATTGTGCGAGATAAGCGAACCAACACACTGCCATGACTGGCATCGAGGCAGAAACAGTTTCCACCAGAAACTCTCGCTTGACCAACTGAAGTCGCAAATGGTGGTGGTTTGGGAGCAATGGAATGCACGCTACAGGGCGTTTGGCTCGCCGCTGTCCTCGAAGTAACCGATTTGTAAGTTTGTCGTGTCACTTTAGAGCCAAATTCTTCTCAAATTGCTGCCACACATTCCCCAAAAAATCCCCTTTTACTCCCACAAACTCGCAATTCTGTTACATGAGTAGGAGGTCTGTCTGCGTGCTATACACACTGGATCTACACCTGTAGTTATGGTCTGGGATACGATTTAGTACGACAGCAGGAGTACTCTAGCGGCCGTCTCACGGACCATGATTGCAAATGTATTTGTCAGTCTGGTGCTTTGACATGTTGTGCTGCCATTCACGAATAGCACTGTAGGAGGTGTTTTCCAATAGGATAACGCTAGCCCACATACCGCTGTTCTAACCCGACATGCTCTACAGAATGTTGAAATGTTTCCTTGGCCTGCTCGATCACCAGATCATTTTTTTTTTTTGAGCGATTTTTTTTTCCGTCCGTGTATTTCCACGTAGTCACTTGGAGAATATATGTGTCTCTGCTTGTGAACTTCCCATGGTAGCGTATTTAATAATAATGGGAATTAATTTGAAACGGATCCTTCATTATTTTTCCTCCCGTAACCATTTCTACCCTTCACGATATTCATGCTCTATCTATATGAGCTTCTATATCCTTCGTCAATGTTTGTAGGTCATATAAGGAGATAAAATTGCCCAAATGTAAACTGTTTATTGTTTTTTTTTTTTTTTTGTGAAGAAGAAAAGTGACTACTTAGTGTAACAAGTACTTCAGTCTAATTTCTGGTTTTATTGTTTTCCGATAAGAATATCATTTGCTTTATTTAGTGGTTTTGTTTTTTCAATTTCAAATGGACATTAATTAATAAATGCTTCTTGTGTTCATCTTGCACCCTTTTCACATTTTGCGTAAATCGTGGTACTGGTTATTCTGTATAATGCCTAGGAATTGTATCGAATGCCAAAAAAAAAAATGTAACATTTTCCCAATGAAAGAGAATTTTTATAAAACTCTTGTTACGCGCTGTTAAAATGTGCATCCGATTTCGTACGGACATGGAACGTCGAGTGTCTGTCTGGAAGAGAGTGAATGTTGGTAGGCTAGGTATCACATAAAACAGTACCACACAAATATTTCTGAATCTCAGTCCCAGAGACACCCCAAAAGAGACGCCTGCTACCTAACGCTAATAATAAAAATCATAATACCACGAAGAAGGAGAAGAAGAAGAAGAAAAAAGAACAAAATTCCAAGAACCAATTTTCATGGTGGAATATGCGAATATTATTCATACTACTACGTACCACTTCTATTTGGATCTTAACTACGAAATTAGCTG
The DNA here is from genome assembly GCF_023864275.1 of Schistocerca cancellata. Taxonomy (NCBI): domain Eukaryota; kingdom Metazoa; phylum Arthropoda; class Insecta; order Orthoptera; family Acrididae; genus Schistocerca; species Schistocerca cancellata. Next base: position 5,865,984 of record NC_064628.1, on the reverse strand, counting down.
ATATCAACGTACACAAAGGTCCGTCAGCCGTGCTAGACCCTCACTGGGTGTAACAGGTTGTTACTTTAATAAAATTTATCACCTGAACGTATGTCGAAGACATCTGTAATCTGTTTTCACCTAGGCAAACAGTGAATAGTAACTGATGAAAGAAACAGCAATGCGTTCTACCAACTTCATTAATTACAGAACTCTTAAATGGAACCATTATATCTTTGTCACCAAAATCGGAGATGTCGATAAGGCGAATTCAAGTGACATGTTAAAAATGTAGAACCGCAGTAAGTCGTATGTAGGTTTCTCTTTATTTTGTCATGGTTCACTCGACCAAAGCGAAAATCTTCAGAAATGTGGAAATACAACGTGTTACACCACCATACAATATGATAAAACAATAGATTCAATTTACAACATGATAAGTTACATTACTTGGGCGAGGAACACTTGTTACAAATGTCGGGCTGAGTGTGGCATCGCCGTTATATATAAAATGGAGTAATTTGGTTGTGTGAAGTCCACGTAAACTGTCTGGTCAGATGCATTCTAAGATTAAACAGCAAGATATACCATTTCCTGTTGATCGAGTCAGAGCCCTGTCGTTATGCTCTTGCGTTGAAACTACTTCATGAAATCTTATGTAAAGCTATGTAATACAGAAAACAGAAATATCACTAAACGATGGCATACATCCGCCGCTTTTTCGGGCGTTCACACATAAAAGTCTAAAAAAAACATACGCAGTTACAAAACTAATTTTAAAGGGACATAATAAATAAAATTACAAGCTATAAATGCCACATAAAGGCGTAATACACATGTCATGTAGATAACAGGTCATTAATAGCATTAAAACTGACCTATGTTAACGTAGATTTAACATACCATTTATTAGTGGTGACACAGTTCCTCTTACATTTACAACTATTAGAGTGCATTGTACAGAGAGGAAGGTGCTTACAACGTACATCTCCATTTACAAAGTTCATATGTGGTACATATACGTATTTTGTACATCGAACTTTTTGTGCCTGAAACCTCTTTTTTCTTATAACAAGGAATAACGGAGTAAAAATGCATTGAATATAGGGATTTTTGTGCTGTTGCTGTGAGTGTTGAATGACCCGCCAGCCGGACATTAATGACAATCCCCTAGGAAATTTGGCCCGCCGGGTTAAGGCAGAACGTCATATTTGTCCATTAGACTTTACAAGGGTTTAAATGTGCTTCGTATCAAAGACCATTGCGTTTTATGTACTTCTAGTAGATACTACAATATTTCAGTGCGTTCTAATTATACTAATGAAACTGACAACAATATGAATGTTTGTTTTGTTTCTAGAGCTGATCATACAAAAATTATGCACTTTTCGTAAATGTTTGCACAAAACGTACTGCTTCACGAAAACAATGCAGAATAGTATACGTTTACAGATATTAAACTGTCGTAGACTTTTGGCTACGATTTTCTTTTGGAATTAATCATGTTTCTCGATAAGTATCGGCGATTTCATTTCAAGTATTTAAGTCTTTGAGAGAGATTAATTGGTCAAATTTGAAGCGCAATTAATTACCAGCAGTTAAGCATCTCGGATAACAGTTGTAGATAATGACAAACGAGTTGCAACAAACGATTTACATAAATTTCAAATTAGAATGACATTAGTTACGACTTGAAATCTTCTTCGACAAGGTGACTATCGTGGTATATTAAAGCCGAAACACGACAGCTAACTTAACTGATAGATAACTGGAGTGTCAGATGCCAGTACGTCATTCATATAAACGGAGTGTGAGGTCGTTATTGGGATGGAAGGGTGTGTAACTGCAAAAGAAATCTACGATCACCTGTTAGAAGGAGGAACGAATTATGTACCCGCAAAACAACGAGATTGGTGGTACGTTTTACAGGGTTCACGCACAGTATTTCCGTCATTTTGTTGAAACTTGCTATAGACTTTGAACATTTTCTTCTGAAAAAAACCTAAAGATTGATCTTGTGGGAAAGTATTATTGTCCTCAGTTGAAGACTAAATGTCCTGCAGAATATTAATTTATTTTAACTTTAATTATGGCACCACATGTGGTGTGCACCAAATATGCTCCTAAATGACGTTTTTACAGTTCACTTGTCATAGGAACCTGATTTGTATATAGCATATATTTGGGTCAAAACGGAAATAAGATTTGATTCATAAGTCACGACCATATTTCGTCCTCCAAATTCGTTGAGGTGGCTTTAGAACACAACAATCTGCATCTGTGTATTAATACCACAATGTGGGCTTATTTTTAATACGTTCAGCATTAACGATAGTGTTCGTGATTGTCTCTCTTTCTCTTTGTCTCTCTCCCTCCCTCCCTCTTTCTGTCTCTCACTCTCTCCCATCGGCCGACAAATTCAAACCTTTTCATCGTCTGCCATGCAACCAAACGTGGTAACATTGTTGCGGGACCTATCTCCCACAGGAAGTGTTGCCATACCTTTCACAGTAGGATATTTGGTTCACATCCGCACATAAATGCTACATCCTGCAGTGATATCGCAGAATCCCACGCTGGAGGATTGAAGCAGAGTGAATTGAGATTGCCTGTAGCAGTGAATTCACGCACAGTCAAATTGATCGTTTGGAGGCAGTCATGTGAATAAGACCTACAAGCATAACCATATTTATAAGGTTCAAGTACTAGGACCAACACATCTTGAATATTGTATCGAATTGGTGAAGTAGGTACTTACTTAGTATGATAACTATGCTACGTTAGTCACAGATGTGATGACGAGGCTTACGTTACGGATGCCACTTATATTAGGAGGCGTTATAGTCAAACGTGAAAACACACGTGGGGTTGCTCTTAGATATCATCAGAAATGGAGTGAAGGTAACCATCCTCTGGGCCATGTACTTGGAACAGCTCCAGTAGCTACAGCAGCTAATAATACGAGGGCAGTTCAATAAGTAATGCAACATATTTTTTTTCTCGGCCAATTTTGGTTGAAAAAACCGGAAATTTCTTGTGGAATATTTTCAAACATTCCCGCTTCGTCTCGTATAGTTTCATTGACTTCCGACGTGTGGCAGCGCTGTACGGAGCTGTTAAAATGGCGTCTGTAACGGATGTGCGTTGCAAACAACGGGCAGTGATCGAGTTTCTTTTGGCGGAAAACCAGGGCATCTCAGATATTCATAGGCGCTTGCAGAATGTCTACGGTGATCTGGCAGTGGACAAAAGCACGGTGAGTCGTTGGGCAAAGCGTGTGTCATCATCGCCGCAAGGTCAAGCAAGACTGTCTGATCTCCCGCGTGCGGGCCGGCCGTGCACAGCTGTGACTCCTGCAATGGCGGAGCGTGCGAACACACTCGTTCGAGATGATCGACGGATCACCATCAAACAACTCAGTGCTCAAGTTGACATCTCTGTTGGTAGTGCTGTCACAATTGTTCACCAGTTGGGATATTCAAAGGTTTGTTCCCGCTGGGTCCCTCGTTGTCTAACCGAACACCATAAAGAGCAAAGGAGAACCATCTGTGCGGAATTGCTTGCTCGTCATGTGGCTGAGGGTGACAATTTCTTGTCAAAGATTGTTACAGGCGATGAAACATGGGTTCATCACTTCGAACCTGAAACAAAACGGCAATCAATGGAGTGGCGCCACACCCACTCCCCTACCAAGAAAAAGTTTAAAGCCATACCCTCAGCCGGTAAAGTCACGGTTACAGTCTTCTGGGACGCTGAAGGGGTTATTCTGTTCGATGTCCTTCCCCATGGTCAAACGATCAACTCTGAAGTGTATTGTGCTACTCTTCAGAAATTGAAGAAACGACTTCAGCGTGTTCGTAGGCACAAAAATCTGAACGAAGTTCTCCTTCTTCGTGACAACGCAAGACCTCACACAAGTCTTCGCACCCGAGAGGAGCTCACAAAACTTCAGTGGAGTGTTCTTCCTCATGCACCCTACAGCCCCGATCTCGCACCGTCGGATTTCCATATGTTTGGCCCAATGAAGGACGCAATCCGTGGGAGGCACTACGCGGATGATGAAGAAGTTATTGATGCAGTACGACGTTGGCTCCGACATCGACCAGTGGAATGGTACCGTGCAGGCATACAGGCCCTCATTTCAAGGTGGCGTAAGGCCGTAGCATTGAATGGAGATTACGTTGAAAAATAGTGTTGTGTAGCTAAAAGATTGGGGAATAACCTGGTGTATTTCAATGCTGAACAAAACAATCCCTGTTTCAGAAAAAAAATGTGTTGCATTACTTATTGAACTGCCCTCGTAAATTCCTCTATACACCATTTATTGAACTGCTGGACGTAGTACCGATTGCTGCACGCTGCAACCACTTGTTACTAGCTAGCTTGGTGGAGTTCCAGTACGACTCAGTGCTGATTTGGTGTAAAGCCCTCTGTCGACTTTGGGGGCACTAGTTAAGGTGAGAAGCGTCTACTGCGTGGCTAACGCATATTCCTGATTTAGCCCCGTTACCCTTTTGCTTTGGGATCGTGTCAGGAGTGTGGCGTACATCACTCCAATTGCCACAACAGCAGACTTGATATTCCGAGTCAACTACGCATTTGACGACGTGGAACCGAAAACTTGCCATGCTTGGCAGAGTGGGACGGTCATTGCTGTGAAGGTTTCAGGTATCTAATGAGACCCCAGGCTGGCTGTTCGAATATCTGTTGCAAATTTATTGAAACAAGCGTGTACTAATATGTGATTTGTTTATAGTTGTTAATCAAATCATGCCACCAGTGTAGCCTGGAGCCCACCTGGAATCTCCCTACCCTTTGGCGCTACCAGCGGTGTTCATCAGAGCTGTCAGCCATCCCATGTAAGGACGAGAGTTGGGTCGTTCGCGAACGAAAGAGTCCAAAGGGATAGTTCACTGAACTGAACGAAAGGACCGAGGTGCCTTCTTAGACATAAGGTCGCTCTTATATTTCAAGTTTGTGGTACACCCTAGTTTGGTTTCTTTGCACAAAAAAACAATTGTGCAAAATTTCGGCTCAGTGTGAAAAGCGGAAGCAGTGCCACTCCATTTAAAAAATCGTAGAATGGCGTAAAATCGTATTCACTTTTTATTTAAAAAAATGTTGTTCAGTTACAGTTTTTTAACAAAATACTTTTTGGGGATTCAACTTAACTATTACCGTATTGGTGCATTAACTTTAGTAATACAACCTATAAACCTACAATTTACTAACCGTGTCAGGCAAATACAATGTGAAAATCACATTTTATTTTAAGCATACTTATTCTTCGATAAAGTCTCTTTGCTCTGAAATCTAGTGGGAATACTCGGATAAAACCTAATATATATATATTAAAAAGGACAGGTATACACTCGCACACACACACATATCCATCCGCACATACACAGACACCTAGTTGATGTGTAGGTGAAGGATTAGGTGGGTGAGGGCAATGGATTGTTCAGTTTGGAACTGGTATAGGGACTGATGGAAAGAAGGGTTGCAACCAGAGATGGAAACTTTAAGTGTGAGGCCTTTGGGGGTGATGCCAAATGTCAGACAAGCCTGAGAAAATAAAATATGGGAGTGTAATCTGGCTAGGGCGAAGGCATGTTTGCGGAGGGAATGTAAATAAAACTTAATGGGGTCGTTGTGGAGGTGTTGTAAGGGTGACATGGTATTAGAAGGTGGAAAGCGTAACATGAGGCTGAAATTAAAATGAAAATAAATATAAAAATATATGGGGAGAGATAAAGGTGAACTAGAAAGCAAATGGAGATCTGGTGTGAAAAAAGGCGAAAAAGTATTGGTTAGAGCTGGGCTATGTTGATCCTGTGGTGAACTTGTGTAGGTAGACAACGATGTGCATAAAGGTTAGGTGGCTGTGTTGCCGCCAAAACACGTTAAAGGGTGGAGAAATTCGGGAAAATTTCGAAAAAACTACGTGTAGATGTATTAAAAGGAGTGGTTTGGTGGTGGCAGATTATGGAAACGAGGCTAACAATTGTCTGATGAAGAAATAATGACGTTAAAACCTGTGGGAAGCGGCTAAAAATGTTCGGTGATGTGAGAAAAACGGAAATAGAAATAAAGCAAAAGTTATTAGAACTAGCCGAAAAGGTTGTTTAATAGATGAAAGGAACTGTTTGTGAACTAGAAACGGTGGATTTTATAGCAGCGGTAGTGTTGAAAGCGCAAAAAAAATTTTTTTTTTGTTATGGTTTGGAAGTGGGTTACGTATTATTACGTATTATTGAGTATATATCGGCGGGATAAAATTGTATAGTAGATTACGGTAAAAAGAAGAAGGTGAATACAAAGTGAAACTACTGGCAAAAACAGGAGGAAATAAGACGACAGAAAAGACTTCGAAATACAACAGTGACAATAACAAACGTAATTGTTGGGTTCAAATTAATGATATGAATATAACAGAGGGAAACGTTCCACGTGGGAAAAATGTATCTAAAAACAAAGATGATGAGACTTACCAAAGAAAAAGGCTGGCAGGTCGATAGACACACAAACAAACACAAACATACACACAAAATTCAAGCTTTCGCAACAAACGGTTGCTTCGTCAGGAAAGTGGGAAGGAGAGGGAAAGACGAAAGGATGTGGGTTTTAAGGGAGAGGGTAAGGAGTCATTTCAATCCCAGGAGCGGAAAGACTTACCTTAGAGGGAAAAAAGGACAGGTATACACTCGCGCACACACACATATCCATCCGCACATACACAGACACCGATACCTGTCCTTTTTTCCCCCTAAGGTAGTGCAAGTGCAGACCACAAAAAAATCACACACACAAGCGCAGACCACAAATATATATATATATATATATATATATATATATATATATATATATATATCACACAAATGCATACATGAACAGATCACAGATACTTCAATAGTTACATTCGAATGTTTGACAATAACATTCGATCTTTGGCAAAAACATTTGACAGTCGGCAATAGAAACCAAAACACCAAGAATGCAACAGGAACGTAATATGTAGGAAATCGTCCACGCACCCTGTTAAGTACACTGCAAAACATTACTACTTAATAGGGAATACCAACCACCAGAACTGTTTATAACCTACAGGAACAGTGACCAATATGTAAATTAAATAGCAAACATATGTACATATTCCAGGTCACTGATTATGCCTTGCAGAAAATAAAGACGAAATGCGTATGGTACTAAAATTGTGTTTTATTCAGTTGCTTTCAGACGGTCCATAAGTAAAAATTATCAATGTACCGTAATAAAATGAACGTTTCCCAAAAAGGAACGATCACCAATGAACTAGTTCCCAAAGGTAGTCCCAGTCTTCAAGAAGGGTCGTCGAGCAGATGCGCAAAACTATAGACCTATATCTCTGACGTCGATCTGTTGTAGAATTTTAGAACATGTTTTTTGCTCGAATATCATGTCATTTTTGGAAACTCAGAATCTACTATGTAGGAATCAACATGGATTCCGGAAACAGCGATCGTGTGAGACCCAACTCGCTTTATTTGTTCATGAGACCCAGAAAATATTAGATACAGGCTCCCAGGTAGATGCTATTTTTCTTGACTTCCGGAAGGCGTTCGATACAGTTCCGCACTGTCGCCTGATAAACAAAGTAACAGCCTACGGAATATCAGACCAGCTGTGTGGCTGGATTGAAGAGTTTTTAGCAAACAGAACACAGCATGTTGTTATCAATGGAGAGACGTCTACAGACGTTAAAGTAACTTCTGGCGTGCCACAGGGGAGTGTTATGGAACCATTGCTTTTCACAATATATATAAATGACCTAGTAGATAGTGTTGGAAGTTCCATGCGGCTTTTCGCGGATTTTGCTGTAATATACAGAGAAGTTGCAGCATTAGAAAATTGTAGCGAAATGCAGGAAGATCTGCAGCGGATAGGCACTTGGCGCAGGGAGTGGCAACTGACCCTTAACATAGACAAATGTAATGTATTGCGAATACATAGAAAGAAGGATCCTTTATTGTATGATTATATGATAGCGGAACAAACACTGGTAGCAGTTTCTTCTGTAAAATATGTGGGAGTATGCGTGCGGAACGATTTGAAGTGGAATGATCATATAAAATTAATTGTTGGTAAGGCGGGTACCAGGTTGAGATTCATTGGGAGAGTCCTTAGAAAATGTAGTCCATCAACAAAGGAGGTGGCTTACAAAACACTCGTTCGACCTATACTTGAGTATTGCTCATCAGCGTGGGATCCGTACCAGATCGGGTTGACGGAGGAGATAGAGAAGATTCAAAGAAGAGCGGCGCGTTTCGTCACAGGGTTATTTGGTAACCGTGATAGCGTTACGGAGATGTTTAACAAACTCAAGTGGCGGACTCTGCAAGAGAGGCGCTCTGCATCGCGGTGTAGCTTGCTCGCCAGGTTTCGAGAGGGTGCGTTTCTGGATGAGGTATCGAATATATTGCTTCCCCCTACTTATACCTCCCGAGGAGATCACGAATGTAAAATTAGAGAGATTAGAGCGCGCACAGAGGCTTTCAGACAGTCGTTCTTCCCGCGAACCATACGCGACTGGAACAGGAAAGGGAGGTAATGACAGTGGCACATAAAGTGCCCTCCGCCACACACCGTTGGGTGGCTTGCGGAGTATAAATGTAGATGTAGATGTAGATGTAGAAAGGTAGACGAGTTTGCCCAGCTCTAGTAAGGACACAGCAACGGTACACAGCAACGGCCCAAGAAACACTCTTTCAACTTTAATATCTGGCTGAGAATGGGCTGTAGATCAGTATCCAAAGACTTAATACCTGAAGTTCGGGTCCCAGATCAATGGTACTATCAGAATCAGTGATAAAGAGCTTTAGAAGGCCATGCATATTAAGTGCATAGCACCGTTTACCTCAAACTGTGACGCCATTTCTGATATCTGGACGAGGGTACGCTTAGCTTTGTTCAAGTGGAGACAGATCTAACCAGTCCTCGCCAGTAAAAAGATGCCCCAACATCTAACAGCAATAATTTTCATAAACAGGGTACACACAGAAGCCACTTACGGTGCAAAATACCGCGAAATGAAGAGCAGACTATTCATACTATAAGGGAGGAATTTTATGTACATTTGAGTGCAGTTAATGCATTGTCTATGTATTTACCATATTTCTTTGTTTTAGCATTTAATTGCATTTGATATATACTATGTTAGTGTAAAATTGCCAACAACTGAGAAATATTATTCTGTATATTGTTTGCATTTGAGTAAATTTCTGTTACAGTTGTATGTAACTTACGATGCAAAAATATCTAAGCAGTGTCTAATATAGAGCGACAGCCTAGTTATGTAAATTAATAACAACATATGTAGGTTTTTGCTAAAGCCGAAGATGACAGTTAAAAAGAAAGACAATGTAGATAGTAGTCATGCTGGCGTGTTGTGGGGTCGTTACCAGATAGGATTAAAGAAGTACATCGAGAAAGTTCAAAGAAGGTCAGCACGTTTTGAATTATCGAGAAGTAGGGGAGAGAATGCCATGGACATGATACAGGATTTGGCTTGGACATCATTTCTCGTTGCGTCGGGATGTTCTCATGAAATTTCAATCACTCCGAGTGGAAAACTATTTTGCTGACGTCGACATACATATGGAGAAACCATCATCATAATAAAATAAGGGAAATCGTAGCTCACATGGAAATATATGGGTGTTCGTTCTTTTCACGCCCTGTACGAGATTGGAATAATAGAGAATTTTGAAGGTGTTTCGATGAAGCCTCTGACAGGCACTTAAACGTGATGTGCAAAGCAGCTGTTGTGATAGGACTACTACTACTAACAGTTTAGCAGATTGTATATTACCCAATCCCCAATACATGTAATGGCCAAAAATTAGAAAGTATGGCTTTCCATAATTTCTGTTACCAAATTGTACTGTATGGTTCATTAAAACATCGAATCAACATCGTTAACATTATTTCAAATCGTTGAACTGTTATTAACAGAAAGTTATAATTAGAAAACCTGATGTTGCGAGTTAACATACTGCCGTAAATTTCAGCAGAATTTGTAATTTCATTCTCGTGCTTGCATTATTACATTCCCATAGGAATGTTACGAGAAATATCTATATTCGTATTAAACCAATAATTCATTAGCAAAATTCGTTAATTCCAACTTAGCTACAAGCAGACTTCTGGAACATTTATCAGTCGCCTGATTTATTTAACGTGACTTGTGTGCCTCATGTATCATATCGTTAACGAAAAATCAATTAGATCAGTTGTAATTTACTTTTTCGTTACCGATTCTCAAATATTGAGATTTTCAGTCATTTTGATACTACGAAATTATTATACACAACTTTAACCTGAAATTCCGTTTTGGCATTTTGCACTGTACCTCTATTAATATCTGTAATACATTTCAAAGTGAAATCAAGATGAAATTAATGATTTTACGACAGCTATCGTCATTGTAACTTCGTTAACAAATTTCCATACGAAAGTCAAAAAGAGCATTATTTAGAAATGCATTCAGAATGAATCATCATTTATTGTCTTTAAATTCCTACTAACAGTGCGTTGAAAATCATTAACATACCATTATAAATCAGTAAATGGAATTGTTTTTAGACAATAGGCCAAAGAACCTACATTGCTGAGGTAGGGTGTATTTTGAGCGGTGCGAAGCACTGGAAGTCAGCCGCAGTTTGGCCAGTCCAATGACGCAGAGTCCGCAACAGTTGCTGTCTTGTCAGTCATGTCGGGTGAAAGCGGTTTATGTGTGAAACACCTTTGTAATTGCTTACGGAAAATACAGGGCTATTACAAATGATTGAAGCGATTTCATAAATTCACTGTAGTTCCATTCAGTGACATATGGTCACTACACACTACAGATACGTAGAAAAACTCATAAAGTTTTGTTCGGCTGAAGCCGCACTTCAGGTTTCTGCCGCCAGAGCGCTCGAGAGCGCAGTGAGACAAAATGGCGACAGGAGCCGAGAAAGCGTATGTCGTGCTTGAAATGCACTCACATCAGTCAGTCATAACAGTGCAACGACACTTCATGACGAAGTTCAACAAAGGTCCACCAACTGCTAACTCCATTCGGCGATGGTATGCGCAGTTTAAAGCTTCTGGATGCCACTGTAAGGGGAAATCAACGGGTCGGCCTGCAGTGAGCGAAGAAACGGTTGAACGCGTGCGGGCAAGTTTCACGCGTAGCCCGCGGAAGTCGACGAATAAAGCAAGCAGGGAGCTAAACGTACCACAGCCGACGGTTTGGAAAATCTTACGGAAAAGGCTAAAGCAGAAGCCTTACCGTTTACAATTGCTACAAGCCCTGACACCAGATGACAAAGTGAAACGCTTTGAATTTTCGGCGCGGTTGCAACAGCTCATGGAAGAGGATGCGTTCAGTGCGAAACTTGTTTTCAGTGATGAAGTGATGGGGTTATGTGAAAGATTCAGTGTTTAAACCTCCTCTACCAAGAAACGTGCCAGTACTGCGAGCTCGCATCAACGATGCTTTCGAACTCAATGGGGACATGCTGCGCCGAGTGTGGGAGGAACTTGATTATCTGCTTGATGTCTGCCGAATCACTAAAGGGGCACATATCGAACATTTGTGAATGCCTAAAAAAACCTTTTGAGTTTTTGTACGTGTGTGCAAAGCATTTTGAAAATATCTCAAATAATAAAGTTATTGTAGAGCTGTGAAATCGCTTCAATCATTTGTAATAACCCTGTACATTTGCTGTTGAAAGGATTCATCAGCGTGTTGGAAAATACTATTTTAACTTCCAAGTTTTCATCACGTCCGAAATCCAGGCAAATCTGCAGTATAAAGACCCTAATGGGCTTCATTGGTGGAGGAGATTCCACAGTTCAAAGCTAATTGTTCCACTGCAAAAACTACATCAGTCTCATACTAGGATGAATCTCTCGCAATGAGAAGTGTTGTAGCCAGAACTGCAGTTGGAGTAATATTGGATCATGTAGGTGTAGATCAGAGCATACAGTATGTTCATGACGCACCGTTGTATTGCCAAAGTTACCTCAGTCACTGCCAGCCGTGATCTGAAGTCATAACCGATGGCTACCCACGGAATGACGCCAGGAGTAACACGCTGTACCCCTCTATAAAAGAATGAAATCTCTCTCCAGGTCGCCGTCATATCGACCGATGATGATCGTCCTGGATAGAGATGGGGGATCCGCTCTTGAACTGATTCATAGAGTTGAATCTTTCAAAGCAGTGAACAATCAGTGATTCAGAAAAAAAGAACGGTAGCTCCAAACGTTTCCCATGGCAGAGAGAGAGAGAGAGAGAGAGAGAAGGAGCATATCAGCAGCGCCTCTGCTGGTCACAGCACAGTGCACGCCACACAACACAGCCGGCGCCGGCCTCTGCCCTGCTTCTACCTTGGCTGCCTGCATTGTGCAGTGCCCCATTGGATTTTGTGTTTCACATATGCCGTGCCGTCTCTGTGCGTCGTCTGCCGCGTGCAGTGTCTGGCGCAGCTTAACTTCGCATCGCACTCTGTCGGCGATCGTTTCAGTCGCACGTCCTGCCCTCTGGGCAGTTGATGCGAGCAACAGGACAGAGAGCCACCTAGCGGATAACATAGGAACTACTTGCAAAAACCTGCTCGCAAGGGAACAGACGATTTGTCTAGGAGCGGGTGAGTGGTGGCCGTTCACCGCTCCCCCCACCCTCGGAACTCGCCCGCTCAATGCTCACCCCACCGTTCTCGACTCTAGCCAGAGCGTTGAGCAAAGCAACTCAGGTGTCACTCTGGTCTCTGCGGTCTCAGCTCATGCAGTAATATAGCTCGCGGCTCGACCTGCTCGACTCAGCGCTTCTGCATCGGAGTTCGTCTCTACTGGATATTGTTCTTCGTAGTAATACCGCTATGTATATTACATTATTATGTTATGTATACATCATTTGTCTTTATTTTATTTTTATTTGTTTAAACTGATCAGATTAGGTTCCTGACGACTCCTCTTACTATAGGATTTTTATTATGGACACTCGAATTTACGCTTTAATTACGAGCGAACTGATAAACGTATCGCAAAATGTGATACACCAATATTTTCCTTGTTTTATTCTGCGTAAGGCTATATGCAGCACTTTCGTTTTACAGTCAAATTTATATTTTTTTTTCTTATTCTGGTACGGATTTTGGGATTTTAGGCGTCTTCGGAAGCAAACGTTCACTTTAAAAATATATGGCTTGCGATGTATTTGTACGAGGTTAATGAAATTTTAATACATTATAGCCAAATATATTGTTAATGTAAATCTCAAGTTACAACATTTTCCGATCACCCAAAAAACCACGATAGTGCAAAATAAATCAATAATCAAAAACTTTGTCATATCGTGGAAATTTCAATAAACAATACAAAATTCCTACTCATTATCTGTGTTACTTCAAAATAGGATCAAATAAGTTCAAAATACAGGTATAGTACTGGAATAAACCAAGTTTAAAGGGCAATGTGCCTTCCGTTTATTTTCTATTGTAAATGAGTGGTGAGTCATGAAAAAGAGCTAATTCATTTCAGGGAGTGAACAGTTCTGATCCGATCTCTGAAAAGAACAGTTTTGCCCATCTCTAGTCCTGGATAGTGCTGAACGGCGAATCAGCGCTGAACACAGTGCGACCTCATTCACCAGCAGTCCATGCTTCTCTGTCATGGCACCAATCCACAAGCAACCGCTCGTCTTGTAGTGTTAACGGCAACATGGGACGGTAATTCCCTAGTCCAGCTGCTGCTTATCTCCTACCGAGGGTGCGAGGTGACAGAGAATGTTGCGGGGATTCCTTTACTCGTTCTCGGACGACAGGCGCAGCTGTGAAATGGCTATGGTGTGCTTGCTTGGTGCACAGCACGGCGATTGTCTCTTGAGGTGGTCAGATGGGGTCGACCGGAAGTCCACCTGCCCTCAAATTTCCCGCGCAGTACAACATCGGACCACTGTCACATCCAGAGGTCCCACAAAACGTCATGCACGTCTCGACCAGTCCTCCAAATCAAGACCAATGCGGCTCCTGTCATATTCTGTCACACAGCATGTCGCAGGTACGTGGACCTGAAAGTCCGACGCTCTCGGCAGTCCTTATATGCCCTACCAGGTTTCATACCAGCGTTAAACAAGAACAACACTAACACATTCAGATCACTGTTCTATGTTTCACAGACAGTTGCAACTCTGATCCTTTATATATAACGCAGATGGAGTGTACATGCAGAAAGTTACACTACTGGCCATTAAAATTGCTACACCACGAAGATGACGTGCTACAGACGCAAAATTTTAACCGACAGGAAGAAGATGCTGTGTTATGCAAATGATTAGCTTTCTTTTCAGAGCATTCTCACAAGGTTGGCGCCGGTCGCGACGCCTACAACGTGCTGACATGAGGAAAGTTTCCAACCGATTTGTCATACACAAAACAGCAGTTGACCCGCGTTGCCTGGTGAAACGTTGTTGTGATGCCTCTTGTAAGGAGGAGAAATGCGTACTATCACGTTTCCGACTTTGATAAAGGTCGGATTGTAGCCTACCGCGATTGCGATTTATGGTATCGCAACATTGCTGCTTGACATCCAATGACTGTCAGCAGAATATGGAATCAGCGGCTTCAGGAGGCTAATACGGAACGCCGTCATGGATCCCAACGGCCTCGTATCACTAGCAGTCGAGATGACAGGCATCTTATCCGTATGGCTGCAACGGATCGTGCAGCCACGTCTCGATCCCTGAGTCAACAGATGGCGATGTTTGCAAGACAACAACCATCTGCACGAACAGTTCGACGACGTTTGCACCAGCATGGACTATCAGCTCGGAGACCATGGCTGCGGTTACCCTTGACGCTGCATCACAGACAGGAGCGCCTGCGATGGTGTACTCGACGACGAACCTAAGTGCACGAATGGCAAAACGTCATTTTTTCGGATAAATCCAGGTTCTGTTTACAGCATCATGATGGTCGCATCCGTGTTTGGCGACATCGCGGTGAACGCACATTGGAAGCGTGTATTCGTCATCGCCATACTGGCGTATCACCCGGCGTGATGGTATGGGGTGCCATTGGTTACACGTCTCGGTCACCTCTTGTTCGCACTGACGGCACTTTGAAGAGTGGGCATTACATTTCGGATGTGTTTACGACCCGTGGCTCTACCCTTCATTCGATCCCTGAGAAACTCTACTTTTCAGCAGGATAATGCACGACAGCATGTTGCAGGTCCTGTACGGGCCTTTCTGGATACAGAAAATGTTCGAGTGCTGCCCTGGCCAGCACATTCTCCAGATCTCTCACCAATTGAAAACGTCTGGTCAATGGTGGCCGAGCAACTGGATCGTCACAATACGCCAGTCACACTGAACTGTGGTATCGTGTTGAAGCTACATGGGCAGGTGCACCTGTACACGCCATCCAAGCTCTGTTTGACTCAATGCATAGGCGTATCAAGGCCGTTATTACAGCCAGAGGTGGTTGTTCTGGGTACTGATTTCTCTGTATTTATGCACCCAAATTGCGTGAAAATGTAATCACATGTCAGTTCTAGTATAATATATTTGTCCAATGAATACTCGTTTATCATCTGCATTTGTTCTTGGTGTAGCAATTTTAATGGCCAGTAGTGTACATTGGCATCCGACCATGTCTTCTGTCTGCTTCACGTTATTTGTCAGGCAATATAATCAGAAAACATCTCTGAATAACCTCCGAAATTTTGTCGGCGGAATTTTGGTTCACCATGTGTATCGTTAACTAGATTACGGTGTTATCCCAGCACACACATGTCCATTTTTTGTCGAGTCCTCCAAATAATCTGCCAGAATTTTTTTTGCAAATAAAAACTGGTGGCAATACCCAAGCCCGAAACTTCACCCAATTTGGTCAAGAAATGAAAACAAGAGCGATTTAAATTTACAAAATTTATTTTAACAATGTTGTGAGTAATACAGCTGTACACCGGGGCACCCTGGTGACCGCAGAAGAGGTAGCTAAGAGGCTCGGATGACGTCCAAAACCAAGTGTTGAGAAGAGGACGGCAGCGACGCGGAGGGGGCCGTGCCACTGGTAGGCGGGGCGGGTCGTGACGTGGCGTGACGTGATTGGCGCTGCCCGCAGCGCCTCCGACACCCCCTACTCTCCGGTCATCACCTCCATGAACTCTGCAACAAGGCACAACAAAACATGAGCAGTAGTGCCGCGCTCGCCACCATAATCCGTTCATCATGAGATTAAACCTCATGTGAACATTGCACTACGTATTCTTCCGCGATTGCTGGAACCTGTAACGGAACATATTTAAGGCTTTACTGTACCGAAGTATGCGATACCCTCCAAATTCAACCAGTTTAACGAGTATTTATGATTATAGCAAAGGTATTGTGTATGTTAACAATGATTGCATAACATGTATCCATAAACAGTCAACCCATTAAATTATACTGAATAACTGACCCACACAAAATTTTATATCACTTGATCACTGATACAGCAAATGTCATCATGTAAAAACACTAAGTTCATCTTAAATAATTAATATGAAGTACGAAAAATAGTGGCCAACTTAGGTATTTTGGATCTCCTTAAATAAAAATCACCCAGTGAAACCTATTTGTTCACTAGGAGCGTTTTCACTCAATATTCACCTAAGCAATCCTATTTTAGACTAAAGCCAATGTAATTCTTAATAATTCATGTTATTTACTGATTTATGCAAATTAGAGAAGTCAATTGACAAACTTCTAAAAAACGGCCTTTTTGTAACAGAGAATTATCCTGTCAAGTCAACAAATCTGTCTGTCATTTTAATAACATGTTAAATTATGTCACTCGATGCAAATTAATAACTTTTCTGCACAAATTATGACAACAGATGTACATGTGACTTGTAAACTATATCTCTTTTTAGTAGTTCTTTGACAAAGTTATAAATACAAGCAGCAAGAACGGTCGGGAGGCAGTCGGAATGTCACTTTGGTAAAGTGTGTTTGTGTGTTATTGTTTGAGGTGGATAAACAATGCAAAGAACATGTAACGGAAGTACTACTTTGTGTTGAGTCATGGTCTTTGGTGGACGGTGGAATCAAGATGGCCACCAGAGTAATAAATATTTGAAGTTTACATATTTGTTGGTTTCGCTCGTTCTTTATCATCAAAAGCACATAAAAAACACGGGACCTCATGTTTTTAACCCTAGACAACCAGATGTAGAGTCAGCATCAGCATCGAGAGACAGCAGCGATCCAGCAAGTAGCAGCGATTACCACAACACAATGCATTTTAATGGCGCCAACCTAACATCAAGTACTAACAAGCTCCGTATGTGGGAGTGAAATAGTGCGATTATAGCAATTAGCAATATCTACGACTAGGGGACCATTACAAACCTCACATGGGTTTCCGTATCACGTGGGGCTGCAGCCAAGCTATCCTAGAGTGCTGTCAAGTAAGATAATAATGGTAATTTTTGTGCTGTGCGTTACGCGCACATCGACTTACGGGACAACTGTTTTACCGGCGCATTTAACTTGGACAGCACTGGCCGATCAGCCAGTGCAGCTCACGGGGGTGAAAGCTATGTGGGAGAAGAGGCAACAAGCCAGGTAGTTCCTTCCAGACCACTAGAGGCGCTATGGGTCAAACGAAGCTGCAATTGACCAATGACAACTGTCCAATGGCGGTTATTGATATTATATCGTCTTGCTCTATACTGAAGTCCACGGTTACAGTCATCTTGGTATATGTTTCATATTTACATACTACTCATCTTCATTATAAACAGGTTTATTACTTTAAATTTCATAAAGTTCACTGTGGAACTGAAGAGATTCCCTGCAGAAAAAATGTCCGCAATTAATCCTAACGTAAGACATTTAATTTTCAGTAAATAATCTCGTAGCCTATAAATGAAATGTATTCTCTTCTGTCGTGAATGAAGCTGTGTGATTTCTGTTGGCTTACTTAAATACACTCCTGGAAATGGAAAAAAGAACACATTGACACCGGTGTGTCAGACCCACCATACTTGCTCCGGACACTGCGAGAGGGCTGTACAAGCAATGATCACACGCACGGCACAGCGGACACACCAGGAACCGCGGTGTAGGCCGTCGAATGGCGCTAGCTGCGCAGCATTTGTGCACCGCCGCCGTCAGTGTCAGCCAGTTTGCCGTGGCATACGGAGCTCCATCGCAGTCTTTAACACTGGTAGCATGCCGCGACAGCGTGGACGTGAACCGTATGTGCAGTTGACGGACTTTGAGCGAGGGCGTATAGTGGGCATGCGGGAGGCCGGGTGGACGTACCGCCGAATTGCTCAACACGTGGGGAGTGAGGTCTCCACAGTACATCGATGTTGTCGCCAGTGGTCGGCGGAAGGTGCACGTGCCCGTCGACCTGGGACCGGACCGCAGCGACGCACGGATGCACGCCAAGACCGTAGGATCCTACGCAGTGCCGTAGGGGACCGCACCGCCACTTCCCAGCAAATTAGGGACACTGTTGCTCCTGGGGTATCGGCGAGGACCATTCGCAACCGTTTCCATGAAGCTGGGCTACGGTCCCGCACACCGTTAGGCCGTCTTCCGCTCACGCCCCAACATCGTGCAGCCCGCCTCCAGTGGTGTCGCGACAGGCGTGAATGGAGGGACGAATGGAGACGTGTCGTCTTCAGCGATGAGAGTTGCTTCTGCCTTGGTGCCAATGATGGTCGTATGCGTGTTTGGCGCCGTGCAGGTGAGCGCCACAATCAGGACTGCATACGACCGAGGCACACAGGGCCAACACCCGGCATCATGGTGTGGGGAGCGATCTCCTACACTGGCCGTACACCACTGGTGATCGTCGAGGGGACACTGAATAGTGCACGGTTCATTCAAACCGTCATCGAACCCATCGTTCTACCATTCCTAGACCGGCAAGGGAACTTGCTGTTCCAACAGGACAATGCACGTTCGCATGTATCCCGTGCCACCCAACGTGCTCTAGAAGGTGTAAGTCAACTACCCTGGCCAGCAAGATCTCCGGATCTGTCCCCCATTGAGCATGTTTGGGACTGGATGAAGCGTCGTCTCACGCGGTCTGCACGTCCAGCACGAACGCTGGTCCAACTGAGGAACCAGGTGGAAATGGCATGGCAAGCCGTTCCACAGGACTACATCCAGCATCTCTACGATCGTCTCCATGGGAGAATAGCAGCCTGCATTGCTGCGAAAGGTGGATATACACTGTACTAGTGCCGACATTGTGCATGCTCTGTTGCCTGTGTCTATGTGCCTGTGGTTCTGTCAGTGTGATCATGTGATGTATCTGACCCCAGGAATGTGTCAATAAAGTTTCCCCTTCCTGGGACAATGAATTCACGGTGTTCTTATTTCAATTTCCAGGAGTGTAACTTTGATATGTCAGTAGTAGTTTTATTTGATGAAGAATTTTATGTTTTTCAGAATATTCAACACAACAAATTGACGTAGAAATACTCCTGTAAATTATGCTTATCCATTACGGATATTTTAGAACCGTGACTGTATATTAATGTAAATAAATTATACACAACTGCAACCAGTCACTTTTTCAATAATAATGCTTTATTACATTAACCGGTTTTCGAACACTTTCAGGTTCATCTTCAGATGATTTCGGCAGAATCCGGCAAGTTACATCATTACTGGTAGTAGCATAATGCTGGGTGCTGGTTCTATGGCAGAAAGATGGGTCACACTTTAATGTATCGCCATAACTATAGCTTATCTGTCGATATGGATGTAAATTTAGTTTTTACTTACTGCGACAGTATAGGCGGCTTTTTTCGTATCTGTCTGCCTCCATTTTGATGTCCAGAACACTTTTACACGAACTATATTAGTTCACACTTTAATGCTGGATGCTGGTAAAGTGTCACTATTAAAGTGTGAACTAATATAGTTCGTGTAAAAGTGTTCTGGACATCAAACTAGAGGCAGACAGATACGAAAAAAGCCGCCTATACTGTCGCAGTAAGTAAAAACTAAATTTACATCCATATCGAAAGATAAGATATAGTCATGGCGATACATTGAAGTGTGACCCATCTTTCTGCCATAGAACCAGCACCCAGCATTATGCTACTACCAGTAATGATGTAACTTGCCGGATTCTGCCGAAATCATCTGAAGATGAACCTGAAAGGGTTCGAAAACCGGTTAATGTAATAAAGCATTATTAATGAAAAAGTGATTGGTTGCAGTTGTGTATAATTTATTTACTCCTGTAAATTCCCTGGCTGTTCACCTGGACATTACGTCGGTTCGACGGAGAAAGTTAGGAACAAGCATTTCAACAGGTTTCCAAAACTATTTCAAGGATTGCTTCTGAAGCGGAAAAGTCTTTGTAAACTGTGACCTGATGTGAATTGTGCTACTTAGTTTGTTTGTTAAGATCATTTTTTCGAGGAAGATTTTATGACTAAAACTAGGCGTAGGCTAAACAGGGGTGAGTTTCCAAAACATGTGGCAGGTGTTCCATGTGAAATTGTTAAAATCAGTAGAGAATCAGGTGAAACTGTTGCTCATAGTGAAATTTTTATTGTGTGCTTAACAAATAAAAAGTAAGTTTTGTTTTCATTTCAGTTTTTATCCACCTTTCCTATTTTTGGTACTTAATATTGATGTCTTCTTTTTTGTGTTGAAGCGTTTACAGTTATAAGATGTAGGAACTTTTTTAAGAAGTTAATGGTCAGTAGTGCACGTTTCCTGGGCAATTACTCAGAAATTACAGTCCTGAAACATAGTTGTAACAAATTTCAGAGTTCTTCATTCATTAACACTGTGACAAAGATTTCTTATTTGAACCTCTTTAACTGCCGATTATTCTCTTAATAATAGTTTTTTTCTTCCATTGACTCCACAGCTTATAAGATGTCAAAGTATGACATTATTCAGGAATATTTGTGGTCCAATTTATATGCAACAATTTTATTTAGCTTCAGCTATTTAAGCTACAAGTTTGTTTCGGCTTACTGTCAGTTTCAGGTCTTGCGTCTAGTTTTTATGAGGCACAAAACATCCTGGAGCTCTTATATGTTGATAGAAATCAATATAAGTGTGTCAGTTTGCAAGTCTATTCTTGACGTTTGCGTCTGACAGACGCTGCTTCTATGGTCTTTTCTTGAGCAGCAACTGTCAGGCGCAAACATCAAGAATAGACTTGCAAACTGACACACTTATATCGATTTCTATCAACATATAAGAGCTCCAGGATGTTTTGTGCCTCATAAAAAGTAGACGCAAGACTTGAAACTGACAGTAAGTCGAAACAAACTTGTAGCTTAAATAGCTGATACTAAATGAAATTGTTGCAGCTAAATTGGACTACAAATATTCGTGAATAATAGGTTGTCACTGCTGTATTGCAGTGTGCTATAGCTGTGTTTAAATTATTTTATTATGATGCTAGCCAAAAAGTCGTTTCTGAAAGTATTTGTATGGAGTGTAGCCATGTATGGAAGTGAGACATGGACGATAACTAGTTTGGACAAGAAGAGAATAGAAGCTTTCGAAATGTGGTGCTACAGAAGAATGCTGAAGATAAGGTGGGTAGATCACGTAACTAATGAGGAGGTATTGAATAGGATTGGGGAGAAGAGAAGTTTGTGGCACAACTTGACCAGAAGAAGGGATCGGTTGGTAGGACATGTTCTGAGGCATCGAGGGATCACAAATTTAGCATTGGAGGGCAGCGTGGAGGGTAAAAATCGTAGAGGGAGACCAAGAGATCAATACACTAAGCAGATTCAGAAGGATGTAGGTTGCAGTAGTTACTGGGAGATGAAGCAGCTTGCACAGGATAGAGTAGCATGGAGAGCTGCATCAAACCAGTCTCAGGACTGAAGACCACAACAACAACAGCCAAAATTAGATAGCAGGGCCAGAAAACTGAGATAAGAAAATTAAAAAAAAAAAAAAGAGCAGCGTACATAAGCTAGGAGGGATGCAACCCGCAATGTTTATCCTTTTTTAGTTCATCTCCATACCACCGTAGGCGCTGCTATCGGTCAGTGTTGCCCTCTTTTAACACGGGAGTTGCGCTATTCTTTTCTTGTTGTTCTGTGGTACAGCTAGCCTGCAGTGACGTGGCCAGCTGCAGCTCACAAGTAAAAAGAGATGAGCAGAGTAGCAATACAAAAATGAAATAATACACTACAAATCTCCCACAATACGCTCCTTAGAAGAAAA
Organism: Schistocerca cancellata; assembly: GCF_023864275.1. Taxonomy (NCBI): domain Eukaryota; kingdom Metazoa; phylum Arthropoda; class Insecta; order Orthoptera; family Acrididae; genus Schistocerca; species Schistocerca cancellata. Next base: position 5,843,762 of record NC_064628.1, on the reverse strand, counting down.
CCGCAACACGTTATCGTTTTTAGCTAATGTACTATTGTAATTAAAAACAAGACTGATGAAAATTCCTTACTTAACCACAGGGTAATTTTTATGCATAAGCTGTGTGTAACATAAGAGAGTATTGAAGGATTTCACCGTATAGTTAAATATTGAAACCACTGAAGGTATTACTTACAGTCAGTCGTCTGGTAATCTCATAGCTCCTTACTTATTCGAATCCGAGAAATACATTTCAGTTCTGGAAGTGTCACCTACTACGCTGCTAACGAGCGTATCAACAATAGAATCCACGAAGCCAACCAGGCGCAGCATTTTCTACTCTTCTTTTATGACGAGCCGTTCTGTAGCCCACCAGCATTCGGCAGTGACATATGAGAAAGCTGCGTGCGTTAGTTCCAGTACGTGTGCCAGCTTAACACGGTCTTGTTACTTCACGGGCCAAATCTCGCAAGTTGGCTCCAGATCAGGTCTGTTGGGTTCATACTGTAATGGTACAGTGGCAAACGTAAAAATGCTGCATTTGTATGATGTGCTCGATGCTGTGAAAATGATTGCTTTTCATGTTTCTACGATACTTATCTACCTCTCTGGTATAAAATGATGGACATAGCCCAAATAAAGAGGATTTGGTTTTTCATTTTTGCCTTAAAAATGAAATTGTTACGTTTCCCTAATATAAACAACTTTTATGAACAGCCTTTCATAAAAATCGATAATTAAGAATTTGTATTTGAAATGGAAACAAGAATTTCGCGCCAATTTGTAATTAGATACAAGAAGACGTGCTTAATTCATAAAAAATGATGAGGTTTTATAATTACGAGATGTAGGTATTTCGAATTGAACAAGAAAAAAGTTGATTTTAGAGAGATTTAAACAAACGAATGAAAACGGTGTATTTTTCGCATATCAGTACGCTACCGACTGCGCTACACGTTCCATCTCGATTTCTTAAGAACTGCGTTGGTTACATACTGTATAACGCTGAGGAAAACGTCAAAGCCGATTATCTCCGTATATTTATGTAAAAACGTTAAGAATAGCATGGTTCTCGGCACTCTTCAACCGTGTTCCACGCATGTATTTCCCTACGGAATAGAAAGCAGCCTCAGCCATTTTCATACTGCGCATTAACAGAGCGACGATCAGCACAACGCTGTAGACAATTTTTGAAATAAAAACTACGTAGCTAAAACGTGATTAAGAAAAATGTTGATTGCTATTAATACATTTGAATATCTTAAACTTTGATTTAACGTAACTTAGTAATAAGATATCTAATACATAAGTAGGACCTACTTCCAAGAGCGTAACAACACCAGAGTACATCTGCTGCGGCTTCTGACCAATCATCGCGTTTGTGTTTGTCTACATCAGGTTTATTCTTATGATGAACGAATTATAGTATTACTCGACAAAGACAGCTGTAGACCTGAGTGTAGCAAGAATCAACTTGGTCAAGGGACTGTTTACAGCCACGCGTCAGTTCAAAATAGTGCGCGTTGTCCTCTTGCACAGGAAACCCATCGCGGAAAATGCTTTTACTCGTACCCAAGACGACTTCGTGTCAACATCGTTAAATTTATTGGTCATGAGACACAGAAAGGGGAAACAGTGCTAAGGGAAAATGGGACAGAATACACTGAGGTGAGAAAAATCATGGGACAGCGATATGCACATATACAGATAGCGATAGTATCGCGTGCACAATGTATAAAAGAGCAATGCACTGGCGAAGTTGTCATTTGTACTCGGGTGATTCGTGTGAAACCGTTTCCGACGCGATTATGACCGCACACAGGAATTAACAGAATTTGAACGCGAAATGGTAGTTGGAGCTAAGCGCATGGTGAAATACGTCAATAGAAAATCAAACAGGCCATGAAAAATATTTATAAGCTAAGAAATATGTAAATAACAATTATAGTGTGTAAGAAAAATGTTTTGTAAAATTTATTTAAGTTCTTTGCATATCGATGGTGACAGTGAAGTATCCGTAGCAAGCTCTTTGTTACGGGAGAGCCCGCGCATTGATACATAGGGAGCGTGGAGAGAAGCGCGCAGCATTGTCGATAGAACACTCTTGAGTCAACCTTTGTGCAGTGAAGGTGTGTGTAGAGAGAGAGCGGTGTGCCTGTTCGCGACCACCTATATATTACTTGAAGAATACTATAATTATATAATGTGTAATTATTCATGAACTACTAAAAATTGACGTCATGAAGACATCAAATGTATCGGGTCATCAAAAAGTCAGTATAAATGTGAAAACTGAATAAATCACGGACGAATGTAGATAGAGAGGTACAAATTGACACACATGCTTGGAATGACATGGGGTTTTATTAGAACCAAAAAAATTACAAAATTTCAAAAAATGTCCGACAGATGGCGCTTCATCTATCAGAATAGCAATAATTAGCATAACAAAGTAAGACAAAGCAAAGATGATGTTCTTTACTGGAAATGCTCAATATGTCCACCATCATTCCTCAACAATAGCTGTAGTCGAGGAATAATGCTGTGAACAGCACTGTAAAGCATGTCTGGAGTTATGATGAGGCATTGGAGTCGGATGTTGTCTTTCAGCATCCGTAGAGATGTCGGACGATCACGATACACTTGCCGACTTCAGGTAACCCCAAAGCCAATAATCGCACGGACCGAGGTCTAGGGACCTGGGAGGCCAAGCATGACGAAAATGGCGGCTGAGCACACGATCATCACCAAACGACGCGCGCAAGAGATCTTTCACGCGTCCAGGAATATGGGGTGGAGCGCCGTCCTGCATAAACATCGTACGTTCCAGCAGGTGTTTATCATCCTATCATCCAGGCTGGGAATGATGCGATTCTGTTAACATTTCGGCGTACCTCTCACCCGTCACGGTAGCAGTTACAAAACACGAATCACGTATTTCCTCGAAGAAAACAGGCTCGATAACGGTAGATGTGGTAAATCCAACCCATACCGTGACTTTATCGTCGTGCAATGGAGTTTCCAGAACAGTTCTAGGATTTTCGGTAGCCCAAATTCTGCAGTTGTGGGCGTTGACGGACTCTCGGAGAGTGAAATGAGCTTCGGCGGTCGACAACACGTTACTCAACCAATCGTCATCTTCCACCATCTTTTGAAACGCCCACATCGCAAATGCCCTCCGCTTCACTGAATCGCCAGGTAACAGTTCATGATGCCGATGGATTTTGTACAGATAGCATCGGAGGGTGCGCCTAAGTGCCAACCAAACAATAGTGTGTGATGATGATGATGTTTAGTTTGCGGGGCGCTCAACTGCGTGGTTATCAGCGCCCGTACAATTATCCAATCTTTGCTCAGTCCAATTTCGCCACTTTCCTGGATGATGATGAAATGATGAGGACAACACAAACACCCAGTCATCTCGAGGCAGGTGAAAATTCCTGACCCCGCCGGGAATCGAACCCGGGACCCCGTGCTCGGGAAGCGAGAACGCTACCGCGAGACCACGAGCGGCGGACACACACAATAGTGTGTGGAATGCCGGTGCGACGTGCGACTGCACGAGCGCTGACTTCCCCGGGTGCATAGACGAACCCGCTACAGTCTCCATTTCCTCCTGAATTGTGTCAGCAGCATTACGACCACTACGGGGTCTATCGTCTAAACAACCCGTGGATTCGAACTTCGAAATCTTTCTCGCCACAGCTGCATTTGTTCGAATCCCCTTCCTATGGCGATAGGATCGTAACGCTGAACTAGCACATTCCCCATTCTGATAATACAGCTTGACTAAAAGCGCCTTTCCGGGTAACTTCAACATGCTGTGACTGCTGGCGCATCTGATTCTCTCTCTCTTTTTTTTTTCCTTTATTGTGTTTCAGTTCCCCATCGGGGCAGGCTGGCAGCAGCATAGGCGCTGCTCTTCAGCCAAAAGACAGAACAAAACAATAGAAGACATTGAAAAACAGCAAAGGAGAGAATAAGGTGAACATAGATATAAAAAAAGGGGAACAGCATGAAAGACAAAAAAAAAAAAAACGGGGTGACTGTAAAATGGAGATAACAAAAAAACTGTTTAAAAGTAGCACATATAAAAAGCCACACACTGCGACGGTTAAAAGAACACAAGGCACAGTATGACTGGAGCATAAAAGTAGCGACGGATGGCATAGCATTAACGTAACACTGACGGCGAACCTCAAGGCGGGACACAATTAAAATCACATCTCTTGACGCACACGAGTAACAGCACTAAACACAACACTGATGTGGCACAATGATGATGAGCAATACAGAGGATCTGCCAGGCGCTAGGAGATGAGGGAGACCTGAAGAAGGGAGGGAGTGGAAGAGATGGGGGAGGTGAGCAGGGGGCGCACGGGAGAGGGCCAGGTAGGGTGGGAAGGAGAGAGGCAAGTATGGGGTGCAGGGTCTCAGGGGAGGGGGGACAGAGGGAAATCCGCTCTGGGAGAAGGAGGAAAGAGGAAAGGGGGCCCTGGGGAGGGGGGGGGGAACAAGGCCAGGTTATAGTTGGAAGGAAGGGTAGATGTCACGGCGAAGTTCGTCATCCGGGAGGGGGAGGCGTTGGAAATTGCCCTGATGAAGGAGATGGAGGGTGTGGAGGTGGAGAGAGGGAGGGATACAGCGATAGAGGCGCGGCAACGGGCGGGGGGTGGAGAGGAAGGAGGAAACCAGAGGGTGGGGGGGATCAAGCCTGCGAACAATGTAAAGGATGCGGAGATGTTGGAGGAACAGGAGGAGGTGGGGGAAGGGGATCAGTTCATACAGGAGCCGTGTGGGGGAAGGAAGGCGGATACGGAAGGCAAGGCGGAGCGCATGGCGTTCTAGGATTTGGAGGGCCTTGTAAAAGCGGGTGGGGGCGGAGATCCAGGCAATGCTGGCATAACAGAGGATAGGACGGATGAGGGATTTGTAGGTGTGGAGGATGGTAGAAGGATGCAATCCGCAGGTCCGGCCAGACAGGAGTTTCAGAAGACGGAGGCGGGAATGGGCTTTCTGCTGAATGGTCTGGAGATGAGGGGTCCAGGTGAGGTGTCGGTCTAGGGTGAGGCCAAGGTATTTCAGGGTGGCGGTGAGTTGGATAGGACGACCATAAAGGGTGAGGTAGAAATCATGGAGGCGAAAGGAGCGAGTGGTGCGGCCTAGGACGATCGCCTGGGTTTTGGAGGGGTTGAGACGGAGGAACCACTGGTTACACCAAGTGGTGAACTGGTTAAGGTGGGTTCGGAGGGTACGTTGAGACGGTTGAAGGGTAGGATAGAGAGCAAGGAAGGCGGTGTCATCAGCATACTGGAGAAGGTGGACTGGTGGGGGTGGCTTGGGCATATCAGCTGTATACAAGAGATAAAGGAGAGGGGAGAGGACAGAACCCTGGGGGACACCAGCCGTGGGATAAAAGATACGGGAATTGGTGTTGTGGAGGGTGACATAGGAAGGACGGTGCGAGAGGAAGGAAGCGACCAGACGGACAAAATTGATGGGCAGGGCGTAGGTTTGGAGTTTAAAGAGGAGACCGGGATGCCATACACAGTCATAGGCATTTTGGAGGTCAAGGGAAACAAAAATGGCGGAGCGGCGGGAGTTGAGCTGGAGGGACAGAAGGTGAACAAGGTTGAGGAGTTGGTCGTCAGCAGAGAAGGAGGATCGGAAGCCACACTGGGTAAGGGGGAGGAGGTGGTGTTGAGAAAGGTGCTGATGGATACGGCGGGAGAGGATGGATTCAAGGACCTTACTGAAGACGGAGGTGAGGCAGATGGGACGATAGGAAGAGGCGGCAGAAGGGGGTTTGTTGGGTTTGAGGAATAAGAGGATGCGGGAGGTCTTCCACAGGTCAGGGTAGAAGCCAGTAGAGAGGACGACATTATAGAGATGGGCGAGGACAGTCAGGAAGGAATAGGGGCTTTCTCGAAGGTGATGGTAGGTGACACAGTCATGACCAGGGGCTGTGTTGCGTTGGGACCGGAGGATAAGTTTAATGTCTTGTGCCGTGATGGGAGTGTTTATGGTGGAGGGGGGCAACTGCCCCAAGTACTGGAGACTAGGAGCAAGTAGAGCGACCAAGGTATCGGCACGTTCCATGACGGTGGGGAAAAGAAAATAATCAAAGTGGGGACCATCGGGGATGGAGAAGACCTCGGAAAGGTGGGAAGCGAAGTGGTTGGCCTTACTGAGGTTGTCAGGAAGGGGGCGATCATTATGGAGGAGGGGGTAGTGGGGCGCAGAAAGGGAACCAGTAAGACGATGGAAGGTGGAGATTCTCTCTCTCACTACAGCTCCTTTTATACACGATTGTCATGCACAGTCACTGACGTTTTGCTGTCCAGCGTCATCTGTCGGACATTTTGTGAACTTTATCTTTTTGTTCTAATAAAACCCCATGTCATTCCAAGCATGTGTGTCAATTTTTACCTCTCCATCTACATTATTCCGTGGTTTATTAAGTTTTCAAATTTATACTCACTTTTTGGTCACCCGGTATTTGAGCGGAAACTGCATATTGTAAGTTCGTTGTTACATTTTTAATCAGTTTTATGTAAACGATCCCCAAACTAAAATTTTATAAATTGAATCATTATAAAGAGCTAAAAATTTATATTCAATCATTTTCAGAATAGGTCAGTTTATCTCAGTCAATATCGTATTATTTTTCATTGAACCCAGTGACCACAACATTTAACTTTTCTTGGGTTTTCTCAATTTTTTAATTTAATAATGACATTGAATTTTTCTCCAGTAACTTCAATAAAAAAAAGCAAATGAATAATAAGTACAGTTTTAACTAGCATATTTGCAATCCCAGTAAATGAATGCCAACCCGAAAAATTATCAACAATAGATCAGAGTGAGTGTATTCAGACATGCAGTCAGATAACGTTATCCAGAGGAAACCCAGTAAAATAAAAGGAAAATTTATATGTATGTTTTCAGGTTCACTGCATAGATAACCAGTACTGAGGGTCACGGAGTAAGCTTATGTGTTCACGTCGAAATAATCTTCTTTTGATCAGTCACATGAATATTGTTACCAGTAAAGGCACAAGGCATACAACATTGTGTACGCTAATGATTATCAGATCAGACACGTTGTGAAAAGCAGGTCCAGACAGAAAAGCTGCAAGGCACAAAAAGTTCAATTCTCTTTCTTTCTTTCATTAGACGGAAAGTAAGTTAAATTATTTTATTCTAGACGGGAAATTTATCGTCTAAACACATTAAGTTCAATCATTATTTCTTTTATTTTATTCGACGGGAAGGTTTCAATGGGACATTCCATTTCGGAAATCGTTAGGGAATCCAATATTTCGAGACACACTGTGTTAAAGAGTACGCTGAAAATACCAAATCTGAGGCACTGCCTGTTACCATGGCTAACGCAGTGGCCAACGGCCTTCACTTATCCACTGAGAGCAGCGGCGTTTGCGTCGAGTTGTCAGTGCTCATAGACAAACAACACTGAGTGGAATAATCACAGAAGTGAGTGTGCAATGTACGACGAACGATCCTTTAGTACAGTGCGACGAAATGTGGCATTAATGGGCTAGGGCGGCAAACGACCGACGCTGGTGCCTTTGCTAAAAGCACATCGCCTGCAGAGCCTCTCGGGGGCTGGCGTCCATATCGAATGGATTCTAGACGAGTGGAAAACCGTGGGCTGGTCAGATAAGAGCCTATTTCAGTTGGGAAAGCCGGCCGGTGTGGCCGTGCGGATCTAGGCGCTTCAGGCTGGAACCGCGTGACCGCTACGGTCGCAGGTTCGAATCCTGCCTCGGGCATGGATGTGTGTCATGTCCTTAGGTTAGTTAGGTTGAAATAGTTCTATGTTCTAGGGGACTGATGACCTCAGATGTCAAGTCCCATAGTGCTCAGACCCATTTTTCAGTTGGTGAGAGCTGGTGGTAGGATTCGAGTGTGGCGCATATCCAACAAAGCCATGGACCCAAGTCACTGTGCAAGCTGTTGGTGGCTCTATAATGGTGTGGGCTGTTTTTTACATGGAATGGAGAGGGTCTTTTCATCCAACCGAACCGATGATTACTGGAAATGGTTTCGTTAGGCTACTTGGAGAGCATTTCCAGCCATTCATGATCTTCATATTCCCAAATAATGATGGAATTTTTATGGGTGATGATGTGCCATGCCAACGGGTCATTGTTGATCGCGATTGCTTTGAAGAACATTCCGGAAAGTTGGAGCGAATGATTTGGCCACTCTTATTGCCAGGTATGAGTTCCATCCAACATCTTTGGGTTGTAATCGAATGGTCAGTTCGTGTACAAAATCCTGCACCGGTGTTTCGCAATTATGGACGGCTATCGAAATAAGTGTCCAAGGAATAGAAAAGCAACTGGAATCACTCAACAGAGGAAAGTCCACTGGACCTGACGGGATACCAATTCGATTCTACACAGAGCACGCGAAAGAACTTGCCCCCCTTCTAACAGCCGTGTACCGCATGTCTCTAGAGGAACGGAAGGTTCCAAATGATTGGAAAAGAGCACAGGTAGTCCCAGCCTTCAAGAAGGGTCGTCGAGCAGATGAGCAAAACTATAGACCTATATCTCTGACGTCGATCTGTTGTAGAATTGTAGAACATGTTTTTTGCTCGAGTATCATGTCGTTTTTGGAAACCCAGAATCTACTATGTAGGAATCAACATGGATTCCGGAAACAGCGATCGTGTGAGACCCAACTCGCTTTATTTGTTCATGAGACCCAGAAAATATTAGATACAGGCTCCCAGGTAGATGCTACACTCCTGGAAATTGAAATAAGAACACCGTGAATTCATTGTCCCAGGAAGGGGAAACTTTATTGACACATTCCTGGGGTCAGATACATCACATGATCACACTGACAGAACCACAGGCACATAGACACAGGCAACAGAGCATGCACAATGTCGGCACTAGTACAGTGTATATCCACCTTTCGCAGCAATGTAGGCTGCTATTCTCCCATGGAGACGATCGTAGAGATGCTGGATGTAGTCCTGTGGAACGGCTTGCCATGCCATTTCCACCTGGCGCCTCAGTTGGACCAGCGTTCGTGCTGGACGTGCAGACCGCGTGAGACGACGCTTCATCCAGTCCCAAACATGCTCAATGGGGGACAGATCCGGAGATCTTGCTGGCCAGGGTAGTTGACTTACACTTTCTAGAGCACGTTGGGTGGCACGGGATACATGCGGACGTGCATTGTCCTGTTGGAACAGCAAGTTCCCTTGCCGGTCTAGGAATGGTAGAACGATGGGTTCGATGACGGTTTGGATGTACCGTGCACTATTCTGTGTCCCCTCGACGATCACCAGTGGTGTACGGCCAGTGTAGGAGATCGCTCCCCACACCATGATGCCGGGTGTTGGCCCTGTGTGCCTCGATCGAATGCAGTCCTGATTGTGGCGCTCACCTGCACGGCGCCAAACACGCATACGACCATCATTGGCACCAAGGCAGAAGCGACTCTCATCGCTGAAGACGACACGTCTCCATACGTCCCTCCATTCACGCCTGTCGCGACACCACTGGAGGCGGGCTGCACGATGTTGGGGCGTGAGCGGAAGACGGCCTAACGGTGTGCGGGACCGTAGCCCAGCTTCATGGAGACGGTTGCGAATGGTACTCGCCGATACCCCAGGAGCAACAGTGTCCCTAATTTGCTGGGAAGTGGCGGTGCGGTCCCCTACGGCACTGCGTAGGATCCTACGGTCTTGGCGTGCATCCGTGCGTCGCTGCGGTCCGGTCCCAGGTCGACGGGCACGTGCACCTTCCGCCGACCACTGGCGACAACATCGATGTACTGTGGAGACCTCACGCCCCACGTGTTGAGCAATTCGGCGGTACGCCCACCCGGCCTCCCGCATGCCCACTATACGCCCTAGCTCAAAGTCCGTCAACTGCACATACGGTTCATGTCCACGCTGTCGCGGCATGCTACCAGTGTTAAAGACTGCGATGGAGCTCCGTATGCCACGGCAAACTGGCTGACACTGACGGCGGCGGTGCACAAATGCTGCGCAGCTAGCGCCATTCGACGGCCAACACCGCGGTTCCTGGTGTGTCCGCTGTGCCGTGCGTGTGATCATTGCTTGTACAGCCCTCTCGCAGTGTCCGGAGCAAGTATGGTGGGTCTGACACACCGGTGTCAATGTGTTCTTTTTTCCATTTCCAGGAGTGTATTTGTCTTGACTTCCGGAAGGCGTTCGATACATTTCCGCACTGTCGCCTGATAAACAAAGTAACAGCCTACGGAATATCAGACCAGCTGTGTGGCTGGATTGAAGAGTTTTTAGCAAACAGAACACAACATGTTGTTATCAATGGAGAGACGTCTACAGACGTTAAGGTAACCTCTGGCGTGCCACAGGGGAGTGTTATGGAACCACTGCTTTTCACAATATATATAAATGACCTAGTAGATAGTGTCGGAAGTTCCATGCGGCTTTTCGCGGATGATGCTGTAGTATACAGAGAAGTTGCAGCATTAGAAAATTTTAGCGATATGCAGGAAGATTTGCAGCGGATAGGCACTTGGTGCAGGGAGTGGCAACTGACCCTCAACATAGACAAATGTAATGTATTGCGAATACATAGAAAGAAAGATCCTTTATTGTATGATTATATGATAGCGGAACAAACACTGGTAGCAGTTACTTCTGTAAAATATCTGGGAGTATGCGTGCGGAACGATTTGAAGTGGAATGATCGTATAAAATTAATTGTTGGTAAGGCGGGTACCACGTTGAGATTCATTGGGAGAGTCCTTAGAAAATGTAGTCCATCAAGAAAGGAGGTGGCTTACAAAACACTCGTTCGACCTATACGTGAGTATTGCTCATCAGTGTTGGATCCGTACCAGATCGGGTTGACGGAGGAGATAGAGAAGATCCAAAGAAGAGCGGCGCGTTTCGTCACAGGGTTATTTGGTAACCGTGATAGCGTTACGGAGATGTTTAGCAAACCCAAGTGGCAGACTCTGCAAGAGAGGCGCTCTGCATCGCGGTGTAACTTGCTCGCCAGGTTTCGAGAGGGTGCGTTTCTGGATGAGGTATCGAATATATTGCTTCCCCCCACTTATACCTCCCGAGGAGATCACGAATGTAAAATCAGAGAGATTAGAGCGCGGACAGAGGCTTTCAGACAGTCGTTCTTCCCGCGAACCATACGCGACTGGAACAGGAAAGGGAGGTAATGACAGTGGCACGTAAAGTGCCCTCCGCCACACACCGTTGGGTGGCTTGCGGAGTATAAATGTAGATGTAGATGTAGATATATAGAGGCATCATAGCACAGTATTTCGGCAGGAGACTTCTAACGACTTTTTGAGTCCATGCCAAGTCGGGCGCCGAACTACGCAGCGCAAAAGGCACGGTATTAGGCGGCATCCCATGACTTGTGTCTCCTCAGTGCATGCAAGCAAAATCTAGAAGTGTACACCAGGGTCACTCTGACCCTGGAGTTTTTTGTTTGTTACTGTGCATACTCCACTGCACATACACAGCCCTCTGCCACTAATGTAAATCCAGCACTGGGTGAGACGCAGCAGAGGAGAGGCGTTCGAAGCTACGAGTCATTGTTTAATTAATCTGACAGAAACATCTTTTGAAGGGTCAGTGTGACCCTGGGATACACATTGTGTAACTGGTCTGCCGACGAGTGTGTAGTTCATCTATGTGGAAACATCGCGTAGGAATGACGTTTTGCTACCTGAAGATGCTGTACGCAAAGCATTATTAGAAGAACTCAGTCGTAAGAGTGAGGGAAGTAACTTCAGCGATGAAAGTTATTCTGAGGCTGATGCTCCTGGACCAGTATAGACAATGGCGAAACTGATCAGTCTGCCGGTTCTTGAGATAGCGATGAAGAAAATACTGTCGCCCACAGTGAGAATGGACATTGCTGGAACAGAGCCGTCTGCAACAGAACAATCCTGGCACCTGGCGATAAACTTCCATGCTCTCCATACTCCAAAAGTGTGGAAATAATGAATGAAAGGATTTGTGAGTATGGCTCAAATGGCTCTGAGCACTAGGGGACTTAACATCTGTGGCCATCAGTCCCCTAGAACTTAGAACTACTTAAACCTAACTAACCTAAGGACATCACAAACATCCATGCCCCAGGCAGGATTCGAACCTGCGACCGTAGCAGTCGCGCGGTTCCGGACTGAGCGCCTAGAACCACTAGACCACCGCGGCAGGCATTTGTGAGTAACTGAGAACACCTCAGAATATTCGTGTAATACGTGCATTTCATCAAATGAATAGCATCTTCATCTAATTAAACTGCAAGTAAATTCTTTAGATCTGGATCACTTTCAAGTTTCTTCATTGAAAGGCTTTAGTGACAGTTTTTACTTACTCTCGAAGTGTACATGCGTTCATCGTTATTAAATGATTGAAAAAGTACTTGCGAGGGGTGAAATAAACATAGTTTACTACATGAGAGTCCAGTTCCAATAAAACGTTATGTCTTCAGGCATTTTCTCCAGCAAATAATTCAGGGTCACTGTGAGCTTGGTGTGCACACACTGGGATGATGATGTTTGGTTTGTGGGGCGCTCAACTGCGTGGTTATCAGCGCCCGTACAATTACCCAACCTTTGCTCAGTCCAATTTCGCCACTTTCCTGGATGATGATGAAATGATGAGGACAACACAAACACCCAGTCACCTCGAGGCAGGTGAAAATCCCTGACCCCGCAGGGAATCGAACCCGGGACCCCGTGCTCGGGAAGCGAGAACGCTACCGCGAGACCACGAGCGGCATGTGTGTGCACACACTGTCACAATGTCAGAGGTGTACGCTACTGGGGTTAAAGTTCAGTAAGACAACGGAGTGCAAACGAAGCAATGAGGGGACGATGCTTTTCATTCGAATATCTGCCCCAAAGAAGAAGACACAGTACGCACAGTAAATAAGCCATTGACGCTGAGGACAAATGTGACCGCCGGCCGTGGTGGCCAAGCGGTTCTAGGCGCTACAGTCTGGAACCGCGCGACCGCTACGGTCGCAGATTCGAATCCTGCCTCGTGCATGGATGTGTGTGATGTCCTTTGGTTAGTTAGGTTTAAGTAGTTCTAAGTTCTAGGGGACTGATGACCTAAGAAGTTAAGTCCCGTAGTGCTGAGAGCCATTTTTGACAAATGTGACCGGGCAAGAATTTTGAAGAAATTATGAGCAATAGAAAGGAACACGAACTTCCGTTGCACGCAGTGGCGTCAACGCGATTAACGAAATTCTAAAATAATTGTTCTCTGTCTGTGGGATATGATTTTCAGAGGTGCCAGAAGAAACAAATCATCATGTTCTGAACGTGACAATACAATATCAAAGAAGGTGCGTTTAATTTCCGGCGAAAAACGTAAGTATCAGACGTGGCCTGCCTTTTATCCAAACACACTGTATTGTGAATAAATGTTGTACAGTAATTAGTATCCCAGGAACATTTTCAAATAAATGTGTCGGTCGATATTTAATTGTAGTACTAACAAGGGAACCTCCCCACCGCATCCCCCCTCAGATTTAGTTATAAGTCGGTACAGTGGATAGGCCTTGAAAAACTGAACACAGACCAATCGAGAAAACAGGAAGAAGTTGTGTGGAACTATGAAAAAATAAGTAAAATATACAAACTGAGTAGTCAATGGGAAACATATGCAACATCAAGGAGAATAACAGCTCAAGAGCGCCGTGGTCCCGTGGTTAGCGTGTGCAGCTGCGGAACGAGAGGTCCTTGGTTCAAGTCTTCCCTTGAGTGGAAAGTTTACTTTTTTTATTTTCGCAAAGTTATGATATGTCCGTTCGTTCATTGACGTCTCTGTTCACTGTAAAAGTTTAGTGTTTATGTTTTGCGACTGCACCTCAAAACCGTGCGATTAGTAGATGAAAGGACCTGCCTGTCCAATGGGAACCGAAAATATTTGATCGCAAGGTCATAGGTCAACCGATTCCTCCACAGCAAAACACGTCTGATATATTCTATACGACACTGGTGACGGAATGTGCGTCATATGACAGGAATATGTTGTCGACCCACCTAACTTGTACACTTGGCGAATGGGTAAAAAGATTCTTCTACCTTGCCCGATTTAGGTTTTCTAGTGGATGTGATAATCACTCCCAAAAAAGTGATGAAAACATAAGAGTTTGTCACATAAACTGCAAAAAATGAATGCAACAATTTCACAGTCGCACAGTTTTCCCTGTGCTCTGTCAAAACAGGTATTTTTAACGTTTTCAAATTTTTCGGTTTAGGTGTAGCGTCCCCATACTACGGCGCAGTTACCTCACATCGGACGGACGGACGGACAGATAATAATTGTCTGAAAATAAAAAAATTAAACTTATCACACGAAGGTGGTCTTGAACCAAGGACCTCTCATGCGGCAACCGCTCACGCTAACCACGGGACCACGGCATTCCTGAGCTCAAATGTCCTTGATATTGCCTATCATGCACATGGACTACTCAGTTTGTATATTTTGCTTACTTTTTTCATAGTTCCACACAACTTCTTCCTGTTTTCTCGATTGATCTGTGTTCAGTTTTTCAAGGCCTATCCACTGTGCCAACTTATAACTAAATCTGAGGGGGGTGCGATGGGGAGGTTCCCTTGTAAGCACGGCATTTGTATATGGACATGGGTGTGGCAAGACTACAACTGTAAGAATACTCGAGTCTACACTATAAGATTTACTATACGTAAGGTCCGTCTCAGCTGCTATTAAGAAATTAAATTAAAGTATATCTTCACAGCCGAACGAGGTGTTGTTTACACATAATTTAAACTATCAACGGCTGCGGCAGAACAGTATAGAACACACACAAAGTTATTTGGAGTGTGAGGAAGAGTTGGCCAATTGTGCCCACACTGTTCCTGAATAGTTTACTTTAGAAATTCTATTATTCAATAGAAACCATCTATAAAAACCAACTGAAGACGCTATAACTTCAGCGAAACACGGCTGGGTATAAAAGAGGAAAAACTGTGTTTGCTCAGGGGGAAAATTGTTCCAAAACGCCCGCATCTCGTGGTCGTGCAAGAGCGTTCTCGCTTCCTACGCCCGGGTTCCCGGGTTCGATTCCCGGCGGGGTCAGGGATTTTCTCTGCTTCGGGATGGCTGGGTGTTGTGTGCTGTCCTTAGGTTAGTTAGGTTTAAGTAGTTCTAAGTTCTAGGGGACTGATGACCTCAGATGTTAAGTCCCATAGTGGTCAGAGCCATTTGAACCATTTTGCTCCAAAACAAAACTATTTCATCGCACTTTGTCAGCCGGGAACCAGACATTTGTATAGAACGCAGTCATAAGCTTTGTCTTGGTGTTTGGTTACTGGTGTACTACCACGAGTAGAGGAACACATAGTCTCAAAATTCGCATAAGCAAACACCAAAGTAACAGTCTTAAAAGAGGCCTCATCGGAACATTTGAGCTAATCTTCTGAACAAATACTATTAAACAAGGTAGCAAATTCATGTTTCTTGGGCGCTAAACATATCATTTACCCAGAAAGTAGTTGTAAGTTGCTAACGTGGACTAAATACGTTGAAATATTTTTTTAAATATAGAAAAGTAAGTAATAAAATTTATAAAATAATAGCTGTGATTGACTGCCTTTGAGCCAGTGAACAACGAGCAGTGAGAAAGTACATAAAGGGCTCAATGTACTTTTACTTCTTCAGGTTATCAACTCAGTATCATAAAATATCCTAGAATACAGAAAGTCGTAATAGGGACGCGCACTTTACTTAAAATATTATTCCGTCACCACGCAGAGAGAAGAAACGCTGAAAGACCACACGGAACATGCATCAAACAATTATAGATCTGAAGAACCAAAAAACCATATGATCTACTGTTTGATGAAACTAAAAGATTTCAGCTGCACGAAACGAGCCACATTTACGGAAGAGTTTTAACTGTTGGGCGTTTATAAGACTAACCAGAAATATCAAAACGAATGATCAAGGCTGTCAAAAAGCGCGCTCCGACCATCCATTTGACGAAGTCGCAACAAACACCGATGTTTCATCTCAGAACTGCAATAACCGTAACTTCCTTGGCTCCATCAACATTATTCCTAATGCCATCAATGTCATGGCTGGTTCAACTGTAATCAAAATGAATGTAACGACGCAAAAATTCAAATGATATTGCCGTAAATTGCTCTGCCGTCACGTGTCCAGTTTCGACGGGCAACCTGTTTCCAACGCGATCATCACCTCCGTGTGTGGGTCCGGAAAGGTAGCACATTCGAGTAAATCCATCTGTTCGTCGTCTTTCTCACGAGTAATGCGTTCGCAAAACCTTCCAGACCACGAAATGGGCGCTCTGTCTGCCAGAACTAGCTGTTTTATTGCCCCACAGAAATACAAGCTATAAACGGCAATACAAAACGTGAAGGAAGTAAATTTTTACTGCTTTTTGTTTTGTTTTTTAAACATCGTTCACATTTGTGTCAGAGAGTAACTAAATCTGTGAACACCAACATTAACGCAAACAGTTACATGCCTTATGTTAGAGGAAATGTAAAGTTTTCCCTGGCGTAGATGTTAGTCATTATATACCACAACATACCACAACGTTAGTAATGTTCCTAACAGATTGAAAGTCATCAGCTTCCTTCCTCGTCTGTATCTGAAAACAGTGTCATGCATTATAGCTACTGATTCCTACAGTTTTTCTTGTGTGTACAGGTGTCTATGGAAAAAACAGGCAGAAATTTACATTCAGACTTCAGTTGTAGACTCATGGTGCCAAAGACAAGCGTGGATAGAGTAATTAATTAGGACGACGCTGTTTGGTATAAAATAAAAGTCCGTTATTTGCGCGCTGGTTTACCTTGTGCCTTGTGACACTCTTCACCAGATGTGACTTACTCTTAGAATTACCGGGTCTCCCAGAAGTCTCTCCCTGATAACAAACTTTCGTAAGACACAAAATATGATGCACGGACACATAATTCTTATCTTGAATTGCTTGTCACATATTCAAGTATTTTGTGTTCATACATACAGCACAGCCGGCCGACCACTGGCGACAACATCGATGTACTGTGGAGACCTCACGCCCCACGTGTTGAGCAATTCGGCGGTACGCCCACCCGGCCTCCCGCATGCCCACTATACGCCCTAGCTCAAAGTCCGTCAACTGCACATACGGTTCATGTCCACGCTGTCGCGGCATGCTACCAGTGTTAAAGACTGCGATGGAGCTCCGTATGCCACGGCAAACTGGCTGACACTGACGGCGGCGGTGCACAAATGCTGCGCAGCTAGCGCCATTCGACGGCCAACACCGCGGTTCCTGGTGTGTCCGCTGTGCCGTGCGTGTGATCATTGCTTGTACAGCCCTCTCGCAGTGTCCGGAGCAAGTATGGTGGGTCTGACACACCGGTGTCAATGTGTTCTTTTTTCCATTTCCAGGAGTGTATAAATAAGTAGATTACGATTTTATATTATATATTTCGCATTGCGGTATGTCTTCTGGTAAGAAATAAATATTAATAAACATGTGATTCAACTAAATTTGTTAAGAAAAAGACTCTATGAGTGAAATATAAAATTAAAAACAACTACTTTTCCCCTAAAATTTAAATCTGTCAGAATAATTTTCTGATTCACTTGCATTTTGTGTGTAACGATTGTTTCTTGCATTAAAATCTTCCTTTGACGAATGTTGGTGAAGTAATAAATGTTTTAATTTTGGTATGTTAAGTAATTCAGTTGTAATTAAAATTTAGGTTTTTACTCGCACTGGATCATATGAACATCTAGCATCGTCAGTAATAATGCAACATCATTGATATGTGATATAATAACAATGATTTCAATACAAACTACGCAAATCACTGCACGTCAGGTGTGATCGATCAGTTTAATTGAGCAGTCCCCGACAAAGCGCATTATGTCACTATCTGCTGCTGTGTTAAAATAAATGTCAGTATATGTTTAACAGGTATCCACATAACTAAATGTTTTTCTTGTGTTTGGTATGAAAACAAGGCAGAATATTACAAAGACGATCAAAGTGTTGACAGAATTTATGTAGTGTGAAACAGAAATGTAACCGAAACGTTGCGTGAACGCAAATTATGAGCTAAAGGCATCCAGTCTGCAGGAATCAATTAGTTAATGATCTAGTACCTGCAACCGACATGTCACGCACGAAAGTCAGCAGATAAATGGAATCGTATCTCTGGCTCTTAAAGAAAATACGTTCTTATCAATTCGTGAGAGACATAATGAGACATTGTTTCGAATCTCAGTTTAGACGGACGTATCGCCTTGATGTCTCATAAAGTACAGGGTTTTTCAAAATGAATATGCGAGTTCTAAGGCTATCTCCGCAGGTGACGAAGACATTGATGAAATGTATGACGAGATAAAAGAAATTATTCAGATAGTGAAGGGAGACGAAAATTTAATAGTCATGGGTGACTGGATTTCGATAGCAGGAAAACGCAGAGACGGAAACGTAAGAGGTGAATAAGGAATGGGGGAAAGGAATGAAAGAGGAAGCCGCCTGGTAGAATTTTGCATAGAGCATAACTTAATCATAGGTTCACTTGGTTCAAGAATCATGAAAGAAGGTTGTATACACGGAAAAGGAATCGAGATACTGGAAGGTTTCAGACTGATTATATAATAGTAAGAAAGAGATTTAGGAACCAGGTTTTAACTTGTAAGACATTTCCAGGGGCAGGTGTGGAATCTGACCTCAATCTATTGGTTATGAACTGTAGATTAAAACAGAAGAAACTGCAAAAGGGTGGCAATGTAAGGTG
This sequence comes from Schistocerca cancellata, assembly GCF_023864275.1. Taxonomy (NCBI): domain Eukaryota; kingdom Metazoa; phylum Arthropoda; class Insecta; order Orthoptera; family Acrididae; genus Schistocerca; species Schistocerca cancellata. The sequence continues at coordinate 5,824,982 of NC_064628.1, read as the reverse complement.
ATGGGACCTGGATAAACTGACTGAACCAGAGGGTGTAGAGAGTTTCAGGGAGAACATTAGATAACGATTAACAAGAATGGGGGAAAGAAATACAGTAGAAGGAGAATGGGCAGCTTTGAGAGATGAAATAGTGAAGGCATCAGAAGATCAAGTAAGTATAAGACGAGGGCTTGTAGAAACCCTTGGGTAACAGAAGATATATTCATTTTAATTGATGAAAGTCGAAAAAACAAAAATTCAGTAAATCAAGCAGGCAAAAAGGAATACAAACGGGCCGGCCGGAGTGGCCGAGCGGTACTAGGCGCTACAGTCTGGAACCGCGCGACCGCTACGGTCGCAGGTTCGAATCCTGCCTCGGGCATGGATGTGTGTGATGTCCTTAGGTTAGTTAGGTTTAAGTTGTTCTAAGTTCTAGGGGACTGATGACCTCAGCAGTTAAGTCCCATAGTGCTCAGAGCCATTTGAACCATTTTTTGAATACAAACGTCTCAAAAATGAGATCGACATAAAGTGCAAAATGGCTAAGCAGGGATGGCTAGAGGACAAATGTAAGGATGTAGAGTCGTATATCACTAGGGGTAAGTTAGATACTGTCTACAGGAAAATGAAAGAGACCTTTGGAAAAAAGAGAATCACTTGTTTGAATACGAAGAGCTCAGATGGTAACCAAGTCCTAAGCAAAGAAGGGAAACGAGAAAGTTGGAAAAGAGTATATAGAGGGTCTATACAAGGGCGATGTACTGGTGGACAATATTATGGAAATGGAAGAGGATGTAGATGAAGATGAAATGGGATATATGATACTGCGCGAAGAGTTTGACAAAGCACTGAAAGACCTAAGTCGAAACAAGTCCCTGGGAGTAGACAACATTCCATTAGAACTACTGATAGCCTTGCGAGAGCCAGCGTTGGCAAAACTCTACCATCTGGTGAGCAAGATGTATGAGACAGGCGAAATACCTCAGACTTCAAGAAGGATATAATAATTCGAATCCCAAAGAAAGCAGGTGTTAACAGATGTGAAAATTACCGAACTATCAGTTTAATAAGTCACGGCTGCAAAATACTAACACGAATTATTTACAGACGAATGGAAAAACTGGTAGAAGCCGACCTCTGGGTAGATCTGTTTGGATTCCGTAGAAATATTGGAACACGTGAGGCAATACTGACCCTTATCTTAGAAGCTAGATAAGGAAAGGCAAACCTACGTTTCTAGCATTTGTAGACTTAGAGAAAGCTTTTGACAAAGTTGGCTGGGATATTCTCTTTCAAATTCTGAAGGTGTCAGGGGTAAAATACATGGAGCGAAAGGCTATTTACAATTCTTAGAGAAACCAGATGGCAGTTATAAGAGTCGAGGGGCATGAAAGGTAAGCAGTTTTTGGGAAGGGAATGAGACAGGGTTGTAGTCTCTCGCCAATGTTATTCAATCTGTATATTGAGCAAGCAGTGAAGGAAACAAAAGAAAAATTCGGAGTAGGTATTAAAATCCATGGAGAAGAAATAAAAACTTTGAGGTTCGCCGATGACATTGTAATTCCGTCAGAGACAGCAAAGGACTTAGAAAAGCAGTTGAACGGAACGGATAGTGTCTTGAAAGGAGAGTATAAGATGAACAACAACAAAAGCAAAACGAGGATAATGGAATGTAGTCGAATTAAGTCGGTTGATGCTGAGGGAATTAGATTAGGAAATGGGACACTTAAAGTAGTAAATGAGTTTTTCTATTTGGGGAGCAAAATAACTGATGATGGTCGAAGTAGAGAGGATATAAAATGTAGACTGCCAATGGCAAGGAAAGCGTTTCTGAAGAATAGAAATTTATTAACATCGAGTATAGATTTAAGTGTCAGGAAGTCGTGTCTGAAAGTGTTTGTATGGAGTGTAGCCGTGTATGAAAGTGAAACGTGGACGATAAATAGTTTAGACAAGAAGAGAACAGAAGCTTTCGGAATGAGGTGCTAAAGAAAAATGCTGAAGATTAGATGAGTGGATCAAATAACTAATGAGGAGGTATTGAATAGAATTGGGGAGAAGAGGAATTTGTGGCACTCCTTGACTGTACACATACAAATTATTGCCGTCAGCCCGTGGTGGAGAATCTAGAAACCAAATTTCTAGGATCTGTGTGACATATAATGGAATTCATCACAAACCATGAAATCTCAAAAGTTGATTTCGTAAAATTTCCGTATTAGGTGTACACATCTGTAAGGAAATCATAATGTACTCTCGACATTATGTATCACAGAGACATAAATTAGTGTAGTATTTGAAGAAAAACATGGAAACGATGTTAGAAATGCATGCTTCAACATAAACACAGATGCTAGACTAGCCTGCAGGTTGAACTGTTCCATTTGACGACGAACGGCACCTGTGTGATGTCCTCAATATTCACAAGTGTCAGTCGGGTTCAGAACAGTATTCTGTGTAGTTGTGAGTGCATTATGTCGGAGATGAGTGAATTCAAACGTGAGCAAATTGCTGCTGCTCCTATGGTGGATACTTCCGTAACCAAGTTGTTTGGTGTTTCAAGGGACACCGTACTGAATTTGTGTACCACGTACAGGGAAAGCGGGGAAAAATCATCTGCTAAGTGTCAACGAGTAAGGAAAGTGTGTGTTGGATGATCGAGACTGACGGTCGTTGAAGAAGACTGGACCTGACGGGATACCAATTCGATTCTACACAGAGTACGCGAAAGAACTTGCCCCCCTTCTAACAGCCGTGTACCGCAAGTCTCTAGAGGAACAGAAGGTTCCAAATGATTGGAAAAGAGCACAGGTAGTCCCAGTCTTCAAGAAGGGTCGTCGAGCAGATGCGCAAAACTATAGACCTATATCTCTGACGTCGATCTGTTGTAGAATTTTAGAACATGTCTTTTGCTCGAGTATCATGTCGTTTTTGGAAACTCAGAATCTACTATGTAGGAATCAACATGGATTCCGGAAACAGCGATCGTGTGAAACCCAACTCGCTTTATTTGTTCATGAGACCCAGAAAATATTAGATACAGGCTCCCAGGTAGATGCTATTTTTCTTGACTTCCGGAAGGCGTTCGATACAGTTCCGCACTGTCGCCTGATAAACAAAGTAAGAGCCTACGGAATATCAGACCAGCTGTGTGGCTGGATTGAAGAGTTTTTAGCAAACAGAACACAGCATGTTGTTATCAACGGAGAGACGTCTACAGACATTAAAGTAACCTCTGGCGTGCCACAGGGGAGTGTTATGGGGCCATTGCTTTTCACAATATATATAAATGACCTAGTAGATAGTGTCGGAAGTTCCATGCGGCTTTTCGCGGATGATGCTGTAGTATACAGAGAAGTTGCAGCATTAGAAAATTGTAGCGAAATGCAGGAAGATCTGCAGCGGATAGGCACTTGGTGCAGGGAGTGGCAACTGACCCTTAATATAGACAAATGTAATGTATTGCGAATACATAGAAAGAAGGATCCTTTATTGTATGATTATATGATAGCGGAACAAACACTGGTAGCAGTTACTTCTGTAAAATATCTGGGAGTATGCGTGCGGAACGATTTGAAGTGGAATGATCATATAAAATTAATTGTTGGTAAGGCGGGTACTAGGTTGAGATTCATTGGGAGAGTCCTTAGAAAATGTAGTCCATCAACAAAGGAGGTGGCTTACAAAACACTCGTTCGACCTATACTTGAGTATTGCTCATCAGTGTGGGATCCGTACCAGATCGGGTTGACGGAGGAGATAGAGAAGATCCAAAGAAGAGCGGCGCGTTTCGTCACAGGGTTATTTGGTAACCGTGATAGCGTTACGGAGATGTTTAACAAACTCAAGTGGCAGACTCTGCAAGAGAGGCGCTCTGCATCGCGGTGTAGCTTGCTCGCCAGGTTTCGAGAGGGTGCGTTTCTGGATGAGGTATCGAATATATTGCTTCCCCCTACTTATACCTCCCGAGGAGATCACGAATGTAAAATTAGAGAGATTAGAGCGCGCACAGAGGCTTTCAGACAGTCGTTCTTCCCGCGAACAATACGCGACTGGAACAGGAAAGGGAGATAATGACAGTGGCACGTAAAGTGCCCTCCGCCACACACCGTTGGGTGGCTTGCGGAGTATAAATTTAGATGAATGTAGATGTAGACGAAAAATAAGAGAATGACAGCCGCGAAAGTCACTGCAGAGCTGAACGTCGTACCCCGTCAGCAGTAAAACAACACGAACCGAGCTTCATAAGCTGGGAACTGCAGGGTGCGTTTGAATTCCAAACCACACATCAGAGGTACAAATTCCCGTAACAGGAAAACGTGGTGCCGAAGACTGAAAACCAATACTATGGAGAAATGGAAGAAAATCGGATGAGTCTCGTTTGACACCGTTTCTAATTTCTGGCCGAGTTTACGTCTGACGTACGCCGCTCCAAGCCTACAATGCAGGCCTCTCACTGCCAAGAGTGGAACCATGGTGGGGAATCCGGTGAGGATTTGGGCAGCCATATCGCACTATTCCACGGGCCCCATGTTTGCTCGGTTATTCTGCAAGGCCGCAATACTGCCAAGGATTGTGTGAGCAATTTGGGTGATCAGCTCCATCCCGTGGTACAGTGTTCGTTCCCCACTGATGATGCTGTGTTCGAACACATCAGAGTCCTTGTTCACACAACTCACTTCGTCCCGGACCGGTTTTGTAAGCTCGAGGATGAATTTTCGCACTTCCCCTGGCCACGACAGTCACCAGACCTCAATATTATTGAGCTTTTGTGTCTACATTGGAAAGAAGGCTGTGTGGTCACTACACACCTCCCACATCTCTACCTAAATATGTCATTATTTTTCAGCAAGAATGCTGTAAGATTCACTTCAAAACTATACAGGACCTTATTTATCCATTCGGAGACTACTGAAAGATTTCTGATAGCCAACTGTTTGCCTGCACGGAATTAGGAACGACCTTTGTTTGCACGAGGTGCATTCAAGTTCTAAGGCCTCCGATTTTTTTTTTCTAATTAACTACTCACCCGAAATCGATGAAACTGGCGTTACTTCTCGACGTAATCGCCCTGCAGACCTACACATTTTTCACAACGCTGACGCCATGATTCCATGGCAGCGGCGAAGGCTTCTTTAGGAGTCTGTTTTGACCACTGGAAAATCGCTGAGGCAATAGCAGCACGGCTCGTGAATGTGCGGCCTCGGAGAGTGTCTTTCATTGTTGGAAAAAGCCAAAAGTCACTAGGAGCCAGGTCAGGTGAGTAGGGAGCATGAGGAATCACTTCAAAGTTGTTATCACGAAGAAACTGTTGCGTAACGTTAGCTCGATGTGCGGGTGCGTTGTCTCGGTGAAACAGCACACGCGTAGCCCTTCCCGGACGTTTTTGTTGCAGTGCAGGAAGGAATTTGTTCTTCAAAACATTTTCGTAGGGTGTACCTGTTACCGTAGTGCCCTTTGGAACGCAATGGGTAAGGATTACGCCCTCGCTGTCCCAGAACATGGATACCATCATTTTTTCAGCATTGGCGGTTACGCGAAATTTTTTTGGTGGCGGTGAATGTGTGTGCCTCCATTGAGCTGACTGGCGCTTTGTTTCTGGATTGAAAAATGGCATCCACGTCTCATCCATTGTCACAACCGACGAAAAGAAAGTCTCATTCGTGCTGTCGTTGCGCGTCAACATTGCTCGGCAACACGCCACACGGGCAGCCGTGTGATCGCCCGTCAGCATTCGTGGCACCCACCTGGATGATACTTTTCGCATTTTCAGGTCGTCATGCAGGATTGTGTGCACAGAACCCACAGAAACGCCAACTCTGGAGGCGATCTGTTCAACAATCATTCGGCGATCCCCCAAAACAATTCTCTCCACTTTCTCGATCGTGTCGTCAGACCGGCTTGTGCGAGCCCGAGGTTGTTTCGGTTTGTTGTCACACGATGTTCTGCCTTCATTAAATTGTCACACCCACGAACGCACTTTCGACACACCCATAACTCCATCACCACATGTCTCCTTCAACTGTCGATGAATTTCAATTGGTTTCACACCACGCAAATTCAGAAAACGAATGATTGCACGCTGTTCAAGTAAGGAAAACGTCGCCATTTTAAGTATTTAAAACAGTTCTCATTCTCGCCGCTGGCGGTAAAATTCCATCTGCCGTACGGTGCTGCCATCTCTGGGACGTATTGACAATGAACGCGGCCTCATTTTAAAACAATGCGCGTGTTTCTATCTCTTTCCAGTCCAGAGAAAAAAAATCGGAGGCCTTAGAACTTGAATGCACCTCGTATTTTTGACTTCTCCATATTTTTGTCCACCCTCTGTATAAGCTCAGTTATGTGGCATGACTGTCCCACAAACGACAGTGGAACCGAAAGAGGGGGGGACGATGAAATGCAAGATACGATCTTGTTGTATTACGTGTAATATCCTGGCTTATTCAGTACGACAAGTTATCGCAATTGGCTACAAGGAAATGATCCGACTTACCATCAAAGTCGACGGTCCCGGAGCCGTCCGAGTCGATCTCCTCGATCATCATGTCGAGCTCCTCCTCCGTGATCTTGTCGTCCAGCTCCCGCAGGATCTCCCTCAGGACTCCGGTCGTGATGTACCCGTTACCTGGAACGGACATACCCTGTGACATGTGCGCTCCAATACATGGTTGGCGGTTTCTGTAGCGTTACGCGACACAGGCAATGACTGACTACCGACACACTCGTGCTGTGGTCTGAGAGAGGGGAAAACAGAAGTTTCAGAAAAGCCTTAATCACGCTATAAATACTGATAACACTGATAATGACAACACTTACTGTGACAAAGGCGTTAATAATAACACGAAGATCCTTACATGTAAATAATTTTAGGTATAATATATCTGATTGAAGTGTACATTTTTGAAGTACCTCCATTCTTATAGTCGCTGTGAATGCAAAAAGTAGTGTTCAAAAATCACAACTGTGACTGTCATTTAATTGTTTGTATTTTTCACAACAGAAAATCTCATACATATTTCTGACATCTAGGGCTGAGTTACAGCCGATCTGAACTCTTACTACGACTGCAGTAGAAGGCATAAAAGCCGCCTATGTATAGGGTGACAGTTATTGAACTATATGAAAAGAACGTAAATTACTTACAAACTACGGCCTGCACACACTTTATTCAGTATTTAAACGTCACTACAGATATTCGGATTCAGGTGTTCGATATGCCTGCCATCATTGGCGATGATGTGACGCACACGAATAGCGAAGTTCTGCGTGACCCGCTGAAGTGCCGGAAAATCTGTAGATGTCCCTCTGAATGGCTGTTTTCAGCTCAGCAATGGTCTCGGCGTTGTTGTTGTACACATTGTTTAAAAAAGAGTTCCACAAAAAGGAGTCGCATGTGTTCAGATCCGGAGAATATGGCGGCCAATCCAAGCCTATGCCAGTGGCCTCTGGGTACTCCAGAGCCAGGATGCGGTTCCCAAAGTGCTCCTCCATGACATCAAAAACTCTCCTGCTTCGATGGGGTCGAGATCTGTCTTGTGTGAACACATCTTGTCGAAACCAGGGTCACTTTGGATAATGGGGATGAAAACATGTTCCAAAACCTTCACACACCGTTCTGTAGTCACCGAGCCATCAAGGAACATCGCACAGATTATTCCGTGACTGGACATTTCGCAGCACTCAGTCACCCGTTGAGGGTGAAGAGACTTCTCGATCACGAAATGCGGATTCACAGTCCCCTAAATACGACAATTTTACTTATTGACGAACCCATCCAATTGCAAACGGCCGACAACAACAAGGCTCGTGCGCATGCGCATAGTAATTCCGATTATGCCCCGCACCCAACCATGCAGTGTGGACGTGTTAACGCAAACCGTTCAGAAGTTATGACGACTTTATTTCATATAGTTCAAGAATTGTCACCCTGTATGTAATCTGTCAAAGTCCATGCATTCACTGATTCACTGTTGTTGTTGTTGTGGTCTTCAGACCTGAGACTGGTTTGATGCAGCTCTCCGTGCTGCTCTATCCTGTGCAAGCTTCTTCATCTCCCAGTACCTACTGCAACCTACATCCTTCTGAATCTGCTTAGTGTATTCATCTCTTGCTCTCCCTCTACGATTTTTACCCTCCACGCTGCCCTCCAATACCAAATTGGTGATCCCTTGATGCCTCAGAACATATCCCACCAACCGATCCCTTCTTCTAGCCAAGTTGTGCCACAAACTCCTCTTCTCCCTAATCCTATTCAATACCTCGTCATTAGTTATAAGATCTACTCATCTAATCTTCAGCATTCTTCTGTAGCACCACATTTCGAAAGCTTCTATTCTCTTCTTGTCCAAACTAGTTATCGTCCATGTTTCACTTCCATACATGGGTACACTCCATACAAATACTTTCAGAAACAACTTCCTGACACTTAAATCTCTTCTTCAGAAACGCTTTCCTTGCCATTGCCAGTATACATTTTATATCCTCTCAACTTCGACCATCATCAGTTATTTTGCTCCTCAAATAGCAAAACTCCTTTACTACTTTAAGTGTCTCATTTCCTAATCTAATTCCCTCAGCAGCACCCGACTTAATTCGACTAAATTCCATTATCTTCGTTTTGCTTTTGTTGATGTTCATCTGACAGAATTCTCTGACAGAATTACAATGTCAACTGGTTCACTAAATTAGCTAAAATAACGCTTTCTTCTTATACGACCAGCATGATCTTTCGATAAATGCATTTATGAAATTAATTAGCAGTTTAATTTTTCGAATAACATGAAAAACTGAATTAGAAATTTATTTTACCATCGGAAAATATTTTAATTGTTATGTACAAATTACTACAATTACGCTACTGTACAGTCTGTGACAAGGTCTGCAACAGAGTGAAGACGTGGACTCACCATACAGTTACGCGATAGCCTCAGTAAAGCACCGTTACCGAATTACGTGTTTAGAATACATGCGCAGTCAATTTAATATTATTGTGGCAGTGATTCCCTAGTTGCGTAAGACAGTGCAACACTGTTAACTGCGCCTCGGTGCAGGAAGCGCTGTTAACACCCTCCGCCTCTCACCTTCCTTGTCGTACAAACGGAAGGCCTCGCGGAGCTCCTGCTGCATCGCCTCAGCATCCTCCTCAACCAGGAACCTGGAGGCCAGGATCACGAACTCCTCAAACTCCAGCTGACCGGAACCTGAAACAGACCAACGTCTTGCTGACAAACGCAAGTAATTGCAGTCATGCGAAACCGTACGTCCGGACGCAATCGAGTATATATGCTATACGTTATATAGGGTCGATATTAACAAATATCCGTAAGAAGACACCCACTTTAATATTCGGAAATAAAAACTTTGGTATCTGTGACGTTTTTACGTCTAGAGTAGTAGCCAACGAGACAAAAGAGTCAATACAATTAGTCAAGACATCTCACAAGAAATTTTTATCTAAAACTGAGCTCGTAATGTCTATCACCTGAATAGTGCGCCACGCAGTTGCTTCGCCGAGTTCGCACTGTTGACATCATGAATGATGGTAGAATAGATTTATCAGATGACCAGCTGTTATAACTAGAAAGAGGATAGTAGACAAAGCAGAATATAACACTGTTTCCCAGGATTTTAGGTTTTTATTTCCTGTGTAGAATTTTAAATACATTTTTCACCGTAACAGAGCAGTATAGGGTCAGTTCGGAGCAATTTTTCGTTAGCTGTTGACTGTCGTTGAGAAAGCATACAGAGTATAAATACGTATTTCACACATTGCGAGGTAAAAACATTATACGTGTTGGTCGGAAACAATCTGAAAAAGTGGTAAGGGTGCTACAGGGTAGGTTGTGCTGAGAAATAATTTTTAAGAAAAAGATTCGATACATTGCACCGTTTCCAAGTTAATTGGAGTGAAGCTAGCCAATCAGGCCGTTGTACGCGCAAATTCAACTGGCCATCAGATACAAATAGTGTGAGTTGTTCTCATGGCGTAGATGATAGTGCAGGAGACTGCGCACATTTTGGCTCGGTTTCGACCCTTTCTACCGCCCCACCTCCAATTTTTTTTATCTCTCTCTTGTTTGGTTTTAGGAAACCAACCGAAGAACACGTTTGGCGACACCGTGTCTGGCGTGTCGCTTGAGTTTGCTCGCGCTACGAACTGTCTATCTTCAATGTTAATTAAATCGGAAAAGACGCAACGTATCGAATTGTTTTTGTTAATACACTGAAGAGCCAAAGAAACTGGCACACCTGCCCAACATCGATAGGGCCCCAGTGAGCCCGCAGAAGTTCCGCAACACGACGCAGCATGGACTAAGCTAATGTCTGAAGTAGTTCTGGATGCAATTGACACCATGAATCCTGCAGGCCTGTCCATAAATCCGCAAGAGTACGAGATGGATGAGATCTCTTCTGAACAGCACGTTGCAAGGATTTCCAGATGCAATAATGCTCATGTCTGGGGAGTTTGGTGGCTAGTGGAATTGTTTAAAATCAGAAGAGTGTTCCTGGAGCCACTCTGTAGTAATTCTGGACGTGTGGGGTGTCGCACTGTCCTGCTGGAATTGCCCAAGTCCATCGGATTGCACAATGGACGCGAATGGATGCAGGTGATCAGAAAGGATGCTTACGTACGTGTCACCTGTCAGAGTCGTATCTAGACGTATCATGGGTCTCATATCACTCCAACTGCAGACATCCCACACCATTACAGACCCTACACTAGCTTGAACAGTCCCCTGCTGGCATGCAGGGTCCATGGATTCATGAGGTCATCTCCATATCCGTACATGTCCATGCGCTCGATACAATTTGAAGCAAAACTCGTCCGACCACGCAACATGTTTTCAGTCATCAACAGTCCAACGTCGGTTCTGACGGGCCCAGGGGAGGCGTAAACCTTCGTGTCGTGCAGTCATCCAAGGTACACGAGTGGGCCTTCGGTTCCGAAAGCCCATATCGACGATGTTTCGTTGAATGGTTCGCACATTGACACTTGTTGATGGCCCAGGACTGAAATCTGCAGCAATTTGCCGAATGGTAGCACTTCTGTCACGTTGAACGATTCTCTTCAGTCGTTGTTGGTCCCGTTCTTGCAGGATCTTTTTCTTACCGCAGCGACGTCAGAAATTTGTTTCACTGGTACAGACGTGAAAGGGTCATACGGGAAAATCCCCACTTCATCGCTACCTCGGAGATGCTGTGTCCCATCGCTCATGTGCCGACTATAACACCACGTTCAAACTCACTTAAACCTCGATAACCTGCCATTGTAGCAGCAGTAACCGATCTGCCAACTGCAGCAGACAATTGTTGTCTTATACAGGCGTTGCGGACCGCAGCCCCCTATTCTGCCTGTTTACATATCTCTGTATTTGAATACGCATGCCTATACCAGTTTCTTTGTCGCTTCCGTGCAGTTATTTCTAGCATAACCCACCCGGCAACACCTTTACCAGCTTTTCGAACTGTTTCCGACCACCCTGTATATTCAAATCACCATTTACATCACGTCTGTTCCTTTAGTTTCCACATAAACTGCAACGCTTTATTAAGAGAACGTAAATGAACATGATTGCGAGGGATATTGTAAACTATATTTGTTGAAAACTGAAAAATCTGAAATGTGTTGTCTTTTTGTTTCAGTATTGTGTTCGATGATGGGGTAAACGTGCCACTGAAGAGGACCATTGAAGTCTCTTCAATGACAAAAAAAATTGTTGCGATCTCGTATTGAGACCTGTCAGAAGAAGTGTTCTTGAGCATCAGACGAATCATCTATAAATATCGTTATCTTCAGAGACTTCATTTGTTTATAAGACTCCCCGCCATATCAGATTACCTAGTGCTTCGTTAAATTGAAACAATCAACTTGCTTATTTCAGGCTTCTTTTGGGAAGATGACCCTGCCCACATTTAATAGCGCAGTTTACAAAGTACTAGGTCAAGATCCCAAGAGAGCTACAATGACAGTTCATTGAAACTCCGCTGGGTTTAATTTGTGTGCCTGGTCTACAACTGAAAATGCCAATCTCCAATTCTATAGTGTCTCGATAAATTGTGCTAAAACTCAGAAACAAGGTGGCTGGAATCGCCTATTGCGACGTAAACTGCTCTCGTGCCAACCTCCGTTGTCAGATGAAGGATGAAGACAGACCTACAGTATTACGTAAAACGTATTCCCTTTTGACCCTACTTTATACGACGTAAGTGCGGATGTAACTACAAGTGTAGTAAATAGGACTAAGGGTTTGGACAAAATTATAGGAAGACAACGAGAAATGTGTGTTTGAATATAGACTTAATCCAAAGCTGTCCCGGCAACTTCGATTACCACAAAAGGACTCTTGATGCCAAGCGCCTTAACAATACTGGCCATTAAAGTTGCTACACCAAGAAGAAATGCAGATGATAAAAGGGTATTCATTGGACAAATATATTATACTAGAGCTGAGATGTGATTACATTTTCACGCAATTTGGGTGCATAGATCCTGAGAAATCAGTAGCCAGAACAACCACCTCTGGCCTTAATAACGGCCTTGATACGCCTGGGCATTGAGTCCAACAGAGCTTGGATGGCGTGCGTGTACAGGTACAGCTGCCCATGCAGCTTCAACACGATACCGCAGTTCATCAAGAGTAGTGACTGGCGTATTGTGACGAGCCAGTTGCTCGGCCACCACTGACCAGACGTTTTCAATTGGTGGGAGATCTGGAGAATGTGCTGGCCAGGGCAGCAGTCGAACATTTTCTGTATCCAGAAAGGCCCGTACAGGACCTGCAACATGCGGTGGTGCATTATCCTGCTGAAATGTAGGATTTCGCAGGGATCGAATGAAGGGTAGAGTCACGGGTCGTAACACATCTGAAATGTAACGTCCACTGTTCAGAGTGCCGACACTGCGAACAACCATCATGCCGGGTGATACGCCAGTATGGCGATAACGAATACACGCTTCCAATGTGCGTTCACCGCGATGTCGCCAAACACGGATGCGACCATCATGATGCTGTAAACAGAACCTGGATTCATCCGAAAAAATGACGTTTTGCCACTCGTGCACCCAGGTCCGTTGTCGAGTACACCATCGCAGGCGCTCCTGTCTGTGATGCAGCGTCAAGGGTAACCGCGGCCATGGTCTCCGAGCTGATAGTCCATGCTGCTGAAAACGTCGTCGAACTGTTCGTGCAGATGGTTGTTGTCTTGCAAACGTCCCCATCTGTGAGACTCAGGGATCGGGGCGTGGCTGCACGATCCGTTACAGCCATGAGGATAAGATGCCTGTCATTTCGACTGCTAGTGATACGAGGCCGTTCGGATCCAGAACGGCGTTCCGTATTACCCTCCCGAACTCACCGATTCCATATTCTGCCAACAGTCATTGGATGTCGACCAACGCGAGCAGCAATGTCGCGATACGATAAACCGCAATCGCGATAGTCTACAATCCGACCTTTATCGAAGTCGGAAACGTGATGGTGCGCATTTCTCCTCCTTACACGAGGCATCACAACAACGTTTCACCAGGCAACGCCGGGCATGACAAAGACGTTTCACCAGGCAACGTCGGTCAACTGCTGTTTGTGTATGAGAAATCGGTTGGAAACTTTCCTCATGTCAGCACGTTGTAGGTGTCGCCAGCGGCGCCAACCTTGTATGAATGCTCTGAAAAGCTAATCATTTGCATATCACAGCATCTTCTTCCTGTCGGTTAAATTTCGCGTCTGTAGCACGTCATCTTCGTGGTGTAGCAGTTTTAATGGCCAGTAGTGTATAATACTGTCCCCTCCGGCCTGCGTCCGTGGCGTGGCACATGTTTCGAGCAGCCGATCGAATCGACGATGCTCAATCCGGTCACGGTCATCGACCTACTGAGGCAGGAAACGTGATTCATCCGACGAAGTGTCACGCTTCCACTCTCGGTCCAGTCTCGATAGTCCTGTGCCCACTGCAATGGTTATTCACGACGTCATTGGCCTAACGCAGAAGTACATAAGGGGTTGTCTGCTGCGGAGACCCATCTTCAGCGAGCCTCCGACCTCCACGTTAAGAGACGAGGAGCAGACGTCCAGCCCCCGTCAACTACTCGTGGCTCAACCGCCCTTCATCCACTTTCCATAGATGCTCATGACAGTACCACGTCGACAGCCGACAAAAATCGACTTTTCCGAGATGCTTGTTCTCGTGTGCACCACAGGAATCTGCTCAATGTTAAAGTCAGTTACGTCAATGGATTTCCCCACATCGTCGGTAAAACGATTCGGTATTCGTCTCTAGTCGACTTATACACTTTCTCTAAAACGTCACGTTTTATGAACTCTCAACATGTTTTCAGCCAGTTATTAGCCACTAATTATTCGGCCATTTTTTACATGCCACGTGTGATGATGACTCGATTTGTCATTTTCTGCTGATGCTACGATCAAAGCGCGTTGGTAATAACGTTAATTACACTTTACGTCACTTGCATACTGGTATCCTTTGGGCCACGAGTCAGTTGTTCCAAATGACGTCGTGATAAGCCGAAAACCTATTGGTAATAAGCAAAGGTTAGTGGAACAAAATACAGTCCATTTGCTTTTGAATCTTTTACACATCGTTGCTACAATGGCGGGTATTACTAGAACTTGTTACTGAGCCATGAATTTAGTATTGCTCCATAGTGTTGCAGTCAGTGTGTAGTAGGACTCAAAAAATTAGGCATACCGGAGAAAAAAAATACTATCTGCCAATTGTAAATACACTATGTGATCAAAAGTATCCGGACACTCCTAAAAACATACGTTTTGTTCATATTAGGTGCATTGTGCTGCCACCTACTGCCAGGCACTCCATATCAGCGACCTCAGTAGTCATTAGACATTGTGAGAAAGCAGAATGGGGCGCTCCGCGGAACTCACAGGCTTCGAACGTTGTCAGGTGATTGGGTATCACTTGTGTCATACGTCTGTACGCGAGATCTCCACACTCCTAAACACCGCTAGGTCCACTGCTTCCGATATGATAGGGAAGTGAGAACGTGAAGAGACACGTATAGCACAAAAGCGTACAGGCCGACCTCATCTATTGACTAACAGAGATCGCCGACAGCTGAAGAGGGTCGTAATGTGTAACAGGCAGACATCTATCCAGACCATCGCAGAGGAATTCCAAACTGCATCAGGATCCACTGCAAGTACTATGACGGTTAGGCGGAAGGTGAGAAAACTTGGATTTCATGGTCAAGCGGCTGCTGATAGCCACACGTCACACCGGTAAATGCCAAGCGACGCCTCGTTTGGTGTAAGGAGCGTAAACATTGGACGATTGAGCAGTGGGAAAACGTTGTGTGGAGTGACGAATCACGGTACACAATCTGGTGATCCGATGCCAGGCTGTGGGTATGGCGAATGCCCGGTGAACGTCATCTGCCAGCGTGTGTAGTGCCAACAGTAAAATTTGGAGGCGGTGGTGTTATGGTGTGGTCGTGTTTTTCATGGAGGGAGCTTGCACCTCTTGTTGTTTTGCGTGGCACTATCACAGCACAGGCCGGCATTGATGTTTTAAGCAGCTTCTTGCTTCCCACTGTCGACGAGCAATTCGGGGATGGTGACAGTATCTTTGAACATGATCGAATACCTGTTCATAATGCACGGCCTGTGGCGGAGTGGTTTCACGACAATAACATCCCTGTAATGGACTGAGCTGCACAGAGTCCTGACCTGAATCCTACGGAACACCTTTGGGATGTTTTGGAAGGCCGACTTCGTGCCAGGCCTCACCGACCGACATCGATACTTCTCCTCAGTGCAGCACTCCGTGAAGAATGGGCTGCCATTCCCCAAGAAACCTTCCAGCACCTGATTGAACGTATGCCTGCGAGGCTAACGGTAGTCCAACCCCATATTAAATTCCAGCATTAACAATGGAGGGCGCCACCAACTTGTAAGCCATTTTCAGCCAAGTGTACGTATACTTTTGATCACATAGTAATACTGCCAGTTTTAGAACTGTATATTCAAGTATTGATTTATTATTAGATATTCTGTACATGAGACTCACATCTGTGCTTATCCCCCTTAGGGCAAGAATTGAAAACAAAACGATGTATGTTGACACCTCGCGATAACCACTTTGCTAACAATCCTAACAGCATGTTAAGTGGCACAATAACAGGTGTCCGATGGGTCCGTCGTTCGATTTCGTCTTACACAGGATTTGTCCGGAACACTTCGTGTCGACTCCCTTCTTTCTTTTTCTTATTTTTTATTTGTGCCAACGCCAGCGACCTAGCAGCCGCAAAACTGCGCGGTGGGGTTAAACGTCGAAGTTTCTGTTGGTAGCGCCGAGCGGAGATTACGTCAGCATTTCCGCTCACAAGTCTCCGCCGACCGCAAAGACCAGTGGACTTTTTTCCATCAATTTCAGTAACTGTTTTTGAAGAACGTCGATGTGAAGAAATGGTACACACGTTGCGTTAAAAATTATTTTTTTACTGGTGTGTTATTTCTTCACATCGGATATCTTGTTATTCCATTCACACCACCACCCCCAGTACAATCTTCTTCTTTCTATACTTCCTTCACATAGTCAAAGAGAAAGAATGACCTTGATGAAAGCTCAAAAAGTAGTAAGACTCCTTCACACAGTGAAAGTGAAAGTAAAATTATGTTGCTCTACAATTTTTTTTTAAAAAAGTAAAAGGTCAAATATTTACCGAAATTCGCGAAAAAAATGTAAGACAAAATAAAAATATCGGTACTCGATATTTCCATTTCGGCATCGATCCTGTGGGAGTAATGACGCCAATATAGATCGATGTTTTTTTGTAAAGAAATATCGGCGTCTCGATGTATCGATATGTTGTCAATAGCCCAAGTGTGTCGGTGATGACTCACCGTCGACGTCGACCTCATCGATGATGTCCTTGAGCGTGTCCGCGTCCAGCTTGAGCCCCAGCATGTCCAGGATGGTGCGCACGATGTCGGTGGTGATGTAGCCCTTCTTGTCATGGTCGAAGGCGTCGAAAGCCTTCTTCAGCACTAGCGCAAAAAAATAACACAAGTTATCTCACTTTTCCTTTCTCATCGCAAGGTCAACCAGGTATAACTGCAATGTAAAGAGGATTATTTACACTGGCCTTAAGTAAACATCTCCAGTACTTCAAGGACTGGATAAGAAGGGGCACTGAAATAACTATTATTAGTTACTATTGCATTTAGGGGAATGATTTTACGAGATAAAAAACTCTAATTGACAGGTTTCAATTTTGTGGGTGGCAATTCCTCCCATTCTCCTCGCTTACTGACATCATGACAACACATTACCGCCGTTTCAGCTCCATCAGCTGTCACTTGCACATTGTTGAGCTGAATATATACACTCCTGGAAACTGAAATAAGAACACCGTGAATTCATTGTCCCAGGAAGGGGACACTTTATTGACACATTCCTGGGGTCAGATACATCACATGATCACACTGACAGAACCACAGGCACATAGACACAGGCAACAGAGCATGCACAATGTCGGCACTAGTACAGTGTATATCCACCTTTCGCAGCAATGCAGGCTGCTATTCTCCCATGGAGACGATCGTAGAGATGCTGGATGTAGTCCTGTGGAACGGCTTGCCATGCCATTTCCACCTGGCGCCTCAGTTGGACCAGCGTTCGTGCTGGACGTGCAGACCGCGTGAGATGACGCTTCATCCAGTCCCAAACATGCTCAATGGGGGACAGATCCGGAGATCTTGCTGGCCAGGGTAGTTGACTTACACCTTCTAGAGCACGTTGGGTGGCACGGGATACATGCGGACGTGCATTGTCCTGTTGGAACAGCAAGTTCCCTTGCCGGTCTAGGAATGGTAGAACGATGGGTTCGATGACGGTTTGGATGTACCGTGCACTATTCAGTGTCCCCTCGACGATCACCAGTGGTGTACGGCCAGTGTAGGAGATCGCTCCCCACACCATGATGCCGGGTGTTGGCCCTGTGTGCCTCGGTCGTATGCAGTCCTGATTGTGGCGCTCACCTGCACGGCGCCAAACACGCATACGACCATCATTGGCACCAAGGCAGAAGCGACTCTCATCGCTGAAGACGACACGTCTCCATTCGTCCCTCCATTCACGCCTGTCGCGACACCACTGGAGGCGGACTGCACGATGTTGGGGCGTGAGCGGAAGACGGCCTAACGGTGTGCGGGACCGTAGCCCAGCTTCATGGAGACGGTTGCGAATGGTCCTCGCCGATACGCCAGGAGCAACAGTGTCCCTAATTTGCTGGGAAGTGGCGGTGCGGTCCCCTACGGCACTGCGTAGGATCCTACGGTCTTGGCGTGCATCCGTGCGTCGCTGCGGTCCGGTCCCAGGTCGACGGGCACGTGCACCTTCCGCCGACCACTGGCGACAACATCGATGTACTGTGGAGACCTCACGGCCCACGTGTTGAGCAATTCGGCGGTACGTCCACCCGGCCTCCCGCATGCCCACTATACGCCCTCGCTCAAAGTCCGTCAACTGCACATACGGTTCACGTCCACGCTGTCGCGGCATGCTACCAGTGTTAAAGACTGCGATGGAGCTCCGTATGCCACGGCAAACTGGCTGACACTGACGGCGGCGGTGCACAAATGCTGCGCAGCTAGCGCTATTCGACGGCCAACACCGCGGTTTCTGGTGTGTCCGCTGTGCCGTGCGTGTGATCATTGCTTGTACAGCCCTCTCGCAGTGTCCGGAGCAAGTATGGTGGGTCTGACACACCGGTGTCAATGTGTTCTTTTTTCCATTTCCGGGAGTGTATTTCCACCGTTAGAGATGACACATGTGGAAAAGTCAAAAACCAATCTACATTACGAGGACAATTTTTGTTGGTTCCCGAAAGGCAACAGGTATTTTGTTTCACAATGTGCACTTTTAAGTTATTCGGCTTTTATTGGATATAGGTCCGCCTTTTATGCAAAAACAGTGTTTTTTCTTGTTACCTAAACGTGTATCGCCACCCCTGTCCTTCCATCAGTGGGTTTTGTTTATTGAAAACTTTTAAACGTGAACGTACAGTATTTTAGGTTGTAACTGGTCTAACAAAGTGAGGCCTAAAGAAAGTTTTTGTTCGTATCTCTTCTTACCGTGATTTTACATTATATTGTTTTGCAGGACCATCTGTATGGCGTTATTCACTGATAGCTTGCCATCTGCAAACTAAACCACACAAATGTAAATTTAATCTCCATCAGTTTCTTAATTTTTTTTAAAAAAAGTCACGTGATTTTGATATGGCAAAACCCAACGCTGACGGGTTTAGGAAACACAACAACATACTGTTCAACGCGTTTTACGAAGTTAAAAGGCATTTTTAAAAACGAAATTACACAAATGATGTTAATATGTTTGTGTACTTCCCTCACAACGCAAAAGAAGAAGGATCAATCACAACAAAACGTGAGCAGTAACAAATGTATACGCAAAACATTTTGCCACACTAAAATCACATGTTTGCTAAAAATCAAGGGATGTGTTAACTTGCCGATGAAATTCATATTTACATCGTTTGGTTTGCAGGTTACGAGCTACCTGTAATGTAAAATCACGGTAAGAAGAAAAACGGACAAAAACTTACTTTAGGCGTCACTTTGTTGGATCAGTTACAACCTAAAATATGTTTGCTTTTCACAGTTTTTAATAAACAAAGACAACTGAGAATGGCACAGAGATATCGAAACATGTTTGAGTAACAAGAAAAAAAACACAGTTTTTGCATGGAAGGCGGACCTATATCCAATAACTTAACGACAAATACGGAAAGAAAGACAAGAACTGCAGATCCAAAAGATCAATTATTCACCGTTGTCGTAATGTCTTTACGTGTAGCGTACAAGTGTCTTTGTTGAAAATAAAACAGCCCAATGATGAAATACCTTTTTCAATGAGACATGCTAATTCTTGAGATTTTTAGTGTGTTGAGTCCTAAGATGACAAGAAAAGTCCCTCACCGCCACCTTTTTTTACACTTAATATAATATTTAAAAATTATATTTTTAGCGATTTTAATGACAGTTATTTCATATATTGTTTCAGTTAGGAATAATATGGAATATTTCAATGACACAGGTTAGAAATGTTAGTATACTTGAAAATTCCTAAGAGGAGCACTTTGCGTCCTCTTTTTGGGCTAGAATCTTGTGGATCCGAAAAAGAAATTCTATTAACACATCTATACATTAAGCTGCTCCTAATGAAACAGTTCGCGGAAGTCTTACCGAAAGACACAGAATGTTTCAAGTACGTCTTCGAGGAGTTACCTCACGTAGGAGAAACGAAACTGAAAGAAAGAGTGTTTGTTGTACCCGGAGTTCGTAAAATGATGTTCAATTCCAACTTTGAGAAAAAGTGAGTGAGAGGGAGGTTTCAGTATCAGTCTTAGACAATAAAAAGGATACACAGTATATTTCTGCTGTAGCCAACACCCTGGAAACATTCAACAAACTAGGCTGATGCGCCTCACTTTTCCCTTTTTCAACAGCCACCTTGCCCTTGTCCCTGAAACCTCGGAATCTAGATGAGCGCTTTCTTCAAGACGTCAGAGTAATGGAAAGATGGTACCAGGGCCGCTGGAATATCAGTACAATGTGATGGTGGATCATTGTTGGTCACTTCACCGATACATGCAACGGGCCATTCATCGGAGAAAAAGCTGTGTTAGGGGCTTTAACAAGAAGAGAGAAAGGAAATACAGGGCTATTACAAATGATTGAAGCGATTTCATAAATTCACTGTAGCTCCATTCATTGACATATGGTACGACACACTACAGAAACGTAGAAAAACTCATAAAGTTTTGTTCGGCTGAAGCCGCACTCCAGGTTTCTGCCGCCAGAGCGCTCGAGAGCGCAGTGAGACAAAATGGCGACAGAGGCCGAGAAAGCGTATGTCGTGCTTGAAATGCACTCACATCAGTCAGTCATAACAGTGCAACGACACTTCAGGACGAAGTTCAACAAAGATCCACCAACTGCTAACTCCATTCGGCGATGGAATGCGCAGTTTAAAGCTTCTGAATGCCTCTGTAAGAGGAAATCAACGGGTCGGCCTGCAGTGAGCGAAGAAACGGTTGAACGCGTGCGGGCAAGTTTCACGCGTAGCCCGCGGAAGTCGACGAATAAAGCAAGCAGGGAGCTAAACGTACCACAGCCGACGGTTTGGAAAATCTTACGGAAAAGGCTAAAGCAGAAGCCTTACCGTTTACAATTGCTACAAGCCCTGACACCCGATGACAAAGTCAAACGCTTTGAATTTTCGGCGCAGTTGCAACAGCTCATGGAAGAGGATGCGTTCAGTGCGAAACTTGTTTTCAGTGATGAAGCAACATTTTTTCTTAATGGTGAAGTGAACAGACACAATGTGCGAATCTGGGCGGTAGAGAATCCTCACGCATTCGTGCAGCAAATTCGCAATTCACCAAAAGTTAACGTGTTTTGTGCAATCTCACGATTTAAAGCTTACGGCCCCTTTTTCTTCTGCGAAAAAAACGTTACAGGACACGTGCATCTGGACATGCTGAAAAATTGGCTCATGCCACAACTGGAGACCGACAGCGTCGACTTCATCTTTCAACAGGATGGTGATCCATCGCACTTCCATCATGATGTTCGGCATTTCTTAAACAGGAGATTGGAAAACCGATAGATCGGTCGTGGTGGAGATCATGATCAGCAATTCATGTCATGGGCTCCACGCTCTCCCGACTTAACCCTATGCGATTTCTTTCTGTGGGGTTATGTGAAAGATTCAGTGTTTAAACCTTCTCTAGCAAGAAACGTGCCAGAACTGCGAGCTCGCATCAACGATGCTTTCGAACTCATTGATGGGGACATGCTGCGCCGAGTGTGGGAGGAACTTGATTATCGGCTTGATGTCTGCCATATCACTAAAGGGGCACATATCGAACATTTGTGAATGCCTAAAAAAACTTTTTGAGTTTTTGTATGTGTGTGCAAAGCATTGTGAAAATATCTCAAATAATAAAGTTATTGTAGAGCTGTGAAATCGCTTCAATCATTTGTAATAAGCCGATGGACACAAAATTCCCATGTAATGAAGAGCGTTTTTCCTGTTTTTATTCCAAATTACATATCATTTCTGTTACGTGTGTTTTACTATCTTCCTAGTTTATAAGGGAGCTACGCTCTAACAAAACTGTTCGGAAAGAGAAAAAGAAAGGAAGAGTTCATATATGGATTCAGTCCCCAAAACACCATATTATTAAGATATTACCTAACAAAAAGAAATCAAAGAAATAGCGTTTGTTAGGCTGTGTTACTGAATTAGTTTGGTGAACTAAGTTGCCTGCATATGAAGACGAAAATGAAAAATATCTTACGGAGAAATTGTTTTAGATGCATTGAAATGAATTAAATTGGGATGATGACCTACAGACGTACTATGATGGAAAAAGTACGAGCTGGAAATTGTGCTCTGTTAGAAGTACATCTCAATATTGGTTAGCGTCGTAGTGCAGCGTTGTGCAAATTTCGTCGGACACCGTTCGGATATAGGGAGATACACATGTGCTTTAGATATCAGTATCAATTTCAGGCGAGTGTGACCGGGTCACAAATGAGACATTATCTTTAACCTTACACATCTTAATAAATCAAAAAATGTGTTTGCTGGTTTCAGCTGTTATAACATCATTGTTGGAGCTCTCCTTTTTTCTGGTATATTTCCCAGGGGTTTACTGAATTTAGATTTGTAACTTCCCATGAAGTGACGAATGCATCATTTAAACAACACCGATATTTTTTCAGTGTTTGAATTAAACCAGAAGAAGACAAGTACTGACCCGCAACTCAGTCGCTGTAAACCTTTGTGCATCACTGAACTACCAATTATTTAAAATATGGGGAAGTGTGATGGTAACAAAGATTATCATGTTTACATAAAGTAACTAGAAACGCTCCATAAACATAATGTCTGCAAAAGGCGCAAATAACTATTTGGTGCAGTTTCGTATCGGTATGTTTGCAGACCAGTTTGTTTACAACTTACAAAGTGGACGTGATAAGTGAGAACACTAGTTTCTTAGTCTAAAACAAGTGAAGGAGGCCAACCTCGTTAACGTAGAGCCAGGTAACAGGCCAAACAGCTAAATGTTTTTATGTAAAAACATCAAGAATTTTTCAGTAAAAGGTCAACAGTTAAATGAAATTCGAAATTTTTGTTTAAGTAATACATTGGTTAACGTTCCTGAGATTCATCAGGTGCATCAATTTTAACAGGTTTTTTGTTGCTTCAATGTGCAGATGAAGTCATTGCAAACAAACACCGTTCATTTGAAGGGTTTCGCTGGAAAGAAGAACTATAAAGACGGGAAGAACACGGACAGAAGAACAAAGGTAACAGCACAGAGACCGTATGAAGGACTACTGGAAACAGGGAAATCCGTACAAAGAGGGCAAAATGAAGTTGTAGTTTGTGAGCTCCACAAATTGTCCAACAGTACGTCGCTGTGACTGAGAAATTACCCCTCCTCTAAAGATCCAGCGTCGACGAAACTGTTGGTTAAGTGAAGTTTGGAGTTTCAGTCTTCATTACGCACCCGACAGAGCGGTAAACTGAGACGATTTTCTTGTAAACAGCTGTTGCGTGCGTAAATAGCTTTTGGGCATCAGCTGCTACGGGGGACGATATGGTATGAGCAGGTCAGTCCACTCTACACGAGCGCTTCACAATAATCAAGGACAAATTCGGTTACGTTGCTTGGTTGACCCGTAAAGTTCCCTGTGCTTGTGAAAATTATCCTTCTTATGTAACTTTTCGTAGACGAATTTTGTACGTTTGCAATCTCCCCCTGCTACCGTAACAATTGATTTAGAAATACCAAGATGCAAACTACGGCAGCTACAGCTTTAGTGGTACTTTTCTTACACGTCACTTTGACGGTATCCGCCCAATCGACTCTCAATCACAATTTTATATTGTTCATTATTACTATGAATATAAACTTCATAAACACCCAGGGTTACATGAAAACACACAAGTTCCTACGTCTATCGAAAAAACGTTACTGCATTTGTCATTCTTTCACGAAAGCACTTTTAAACAGTAGTAAAAATTTTATGCAAGCCTAAAAATGTCAACGGAAAGAACTGGGGACAATAGTGATTGTTCAAATGTATGTTACGAAAATAGTTTATTTTCCGGCACAGTCACAAACAGTTTCAAAAAATATATTGATATGTGGTTTTCTCTAAAGATAGCAGTAACCTACTCATAAAAGTTAACCTAAATGGTATAGACCAGAGATATAAATAAAATAAAATAAAATATACTTCAGTGAGATAAATCAAATTGAATAATCTACTTACGCTGTATCTGTTCCGCTGGAAGATCGTCCTGAAAAGTAAGAAAAGTGTTGAGTTAGACAACGGTTTATAGCAGAAAAAACAGGTTTTAACATGACAATTAACTGTTTCCTGCAGGGTACATGTAGTTGATTTAAACACAGGTGTCCTCTTCCGACTGTTTGGTGTTTCTCTATCGCCAGCAATTGGCTAAATCTACTAACGAAGTTAGTAAGTTGTGGTGGTAGATCTCTATACTGGGTACTGACGCCAGTGAAATGCCAGACAAGCGAAGGTACATTCGTTCGCCTAAATCGAAAATAAAAAACTATTGTCTGTATTTATCAGCCTAGACAGCCCAAATAGTCTCGGCGCGTTAAGAATTGTGTAATTAACGAAATTTAGTTTTGTTGTAACAGAGAAATGTAAATATTCTAAAGTACGTTAGCACCAGATAAATAGCAAATGTATTGCTGATTTCACAGCTGTGCCGTCTCCGAAGTATGCGTAACGATAGAAACGTTGTTCGCTCTTTCCACATTGTTCGATTTCGTTCTTTCATTTCTGCCGGGACATTGTGCGGGTCATTCAATGATGTGACGGCTATAAACGGGGCTATAAGCTGCTATTATTATTTAGCGACACCATTAGGACCAGTCACTGAAACAGATCTTGTCTCGCAGGCTGTTTGATAGTTTACAGCCAGAAGATCCTGAAGAAGATCGCAGCAGAGGAATCGTGAGAAATAACTGAAGGGGAACATTACGCGGTCTAACAATCTATAAGATTTTACTTTCAGTTTGACAGCAAATTATTCATGCGTAGGGCCCACGTATTACACATATAGTAGCTTCTTAAAATAATCCTATACGTGCCCAGCAATACTCTTACCCTCATTGCGATCTCTATTTTATTTTTTTTTTTTTATTTTATCTGCGCAGTTAACACCCGAGAATAAGTGAAATTTTAATCCATTGCAACTTTCGGGTTATAGTCAAACTTACAGGTTATGTCTTGTCATGTTTATACCGAATATATTGTTCGAAATACGTTATAGTCTATTTCGAGGACAAACATCCTTGTCCGGGAGCAGGAACGAACTCAGGACCTCAGTTTTACAAAGCAACAACACTGTTCCGAAATCACGGAGAATTACGATGTTATCATCACCGCTTCTAAGCTGAAATTCTAGGCTCCAGTAATGAGCGTCAGGTCAGTCTTTAAGTCAACAGGAATGTGCACACAAAAGTACGGAAGGTGTTCTTAACACGGAGGCAAAATCTCTCGAAAGGGGAAACGAAATGAAATAACTTACGTGTGTCAGAAGACATCGGTTTATTTCTATAAAATCCATCAATGTGTTATAAATGCCGGAACTCATATACGCCTGATATCACATAACAGTTGACGAATGTCATCGTATGTTTGTACACAGCCAACCAAGCCTGCTTGTTTGGTTGTTTATTTTTATTTTGCACGGAACGGTATTAAGCTACATGCCAGTCTTCAGTTTTCCTATAATTTACTATTGTGTCCTCATAGAATTTCCGTAGACTTTTTAAAAATTTACTTCAACTTTTTTTACCACTTCCTCGTCGTGTCACAGACGAAGGAGCGTGCTTTACATAGAAGTATGTACAGGGCTATTACAAATGATTGAAGCGATTTCATAAATTCACTGTAGCTCCATTCATTGACATATGGTCACGAAACACTACAGATACGTAGAAAAACTCATAAAGTTTTTTTCGGCTGAAGCCGCACTTCAGGTTTCTGCCGCCAGAGCGCTCGAGAGCGCAGTGAGACAAAATGGCGACAGGAGCCGAGAAAGCGTATGTCGTGCTTGAAATGCACTCACATCAGTCAGTCATAACAGTGCAACGACACTTCAGGACGAAGTTCGACAAAGATCCACCAACTGCTAACTCCATTCGGCGATGGTATGCGCAGTTTAAAGCTTCTGGATGCCTCTGTAAGGGGAAATTAACGGGTCGGCCTGCAGTGAGCGAAGAAACGGTTGAACGCATGCGGGCAAGTTTCACGCGTAGCCCGCGGAAGTCGACGAATAAAGCAAGCATGGAGCTAAACGTACCACAGCCGACGGTTTGGAAAATCTTAACGGAAAAGGCTAAAGCAGAAGTCTTACCGTTTACAATTGCTACAACCCCTGACACCCGATGACAAAGTCAAACACTTTGAATTTTCGGCGCGGTTGCAACAACTCATGGAAGAGGATGCGTTCAGTGCGAAACTTGTTTTCAGTGATGAAGCAACATTTTTCCTTAATGGTGAAGTGAACGGACACAATGTGCGAATCTGGGCGGTAGAGAACCCTCACGCATTCGTGCAGCAAATTCGCAATTCACCAAAAGTTAACGTGTTTTGTGCAATCTCACGATTTAAGGTTTACGGCCCCTTTTTCTTCTGCGAAAAAAACGTTACAGGACACGTGTATCTGGACATGCTGGAAAATTGGCTCATGCCACAACTGGAGACCGACAGCGCCGACTTCATCTTTCAACAGGATGGTGCTCCACCGCACTTCCATCATGATGTTTGGCATTTCTTAAACAGGAGATTGGAAAACCGATGGATCGGTCGTGGTGGAGATCATGATCAGCAATTCATGTCATGGCCTCCACGCTCTCCCGACTTAACCCCATGCGATTTCTTTCTGTGGGGTTATGTGAAAGATTCAGTGTTTAAACCTCCTCTACCAAGAAACGTGCCAGAACTGCGAGCTCGCATCAACGATGCTTTCGAACTCATTGATGAGGACATGCTGCGCCGAGTGTGGGAGGAACTTGATTATCGGCTTGATGTTTGCCGAATCACTAAAGGGGCACATATCGAACATTTGTGAATGCCTAAAAAACTTTTTGAGTTTTTGTATGTGTGTACAAAGCATTTTGAAATTATCTCAAATAATAAAGTTATTGTAGAGCTGTGAAATCGCTTCAATCATTTGTAATAACCCTGTATATACATGAAGTATCCTGCATCAACCTCATACAAGGTAAATCCAAACGAGCGAGGTGTCGCAGTGGTTGCCACACGGGGCTTGCATTCGGGAGGAAGACGGTTCAAACCCGCGTCCGGCCATCCTGGTTTATCTTTTCCGTGTTTTCCCTAAACCGCTTCAGGCAAATACCGGGATGGTTCCCTTGAAAGGGCACGTCCGCCATCCTTCCCCACCCTTCCCTAATGTGACGTAATTGACGATCTCGCTGTCTGGTCTCTTCCCGCAAATGAACCAACCAACCATCTACATCTACGTGATTACTCTGCTATTCACAATAAAGTGCCTGGGAGAGGGTTCAATGAACCACCTTCAAACTGTGTCTCTACAGTCCCACTCTCGAACGGCACGCGAGAAAAACGAGCACTTAAATTTTTCTGTGCGAATCCTGATTTCTCTTATTTCATCGAGATGTTCATTTCTCCCTAAAAGGTGGGTGCCAACAGAATGTTTTCGCAATCGGAGGAGAAAACTAGTGATTGAAATTTCATGAGAAGAACCCGTCGCAATGAAAAACGCCTTTGTTTTAATGATTGCCACTCCAATTCACGTATCATGTATGTGGCACTCTCTCCCCTACTTCGCGACAATACAAAGCGAGCTGCCCTTCTTTGTACTTTTTCTATGTCATCCCTCAGTCCCACCTGACGCGGACCCCACACCGGACAGCAATACTCCAGAATAGGGCGGACAAGCGTGGTGTAAGCAGTTGTCCCTCCTAAGTGCCGGCCGCTGTGGCCGAGCGGTTCTAGTCGCTACAGTCTGCAACCGCGCGACCGCTGCAGTCGCAGGTTCGAATCCTGCCTCGGGAATGGATGTGTGTGATGTCCTCAGGTTAGTTAGGTTTAAGTAGTTCTACGTTCTAGGGGACTGATGACCTCAGACGTTAAGTCCCATAGTGACCAGAGCCATTTTTTTGCACCTTCTAAGTGTTCTGCCAATGAATCGCAGTCTTTGGTTTGGTCTACCCACAAGAAAATCTATGTGATCGTTCCAACTTAGGTTATTTGTAATTGTAATCCCTAAGTATTTAGTTGAATTTACAGCCTTCAGATTTGTGTGACTTATCGCGTAATCGAAATTTAGCTGTCTTCTTTTAGTACTCATGTGAATAACTTCACACTTTTCCTTATTCAGGGCTAATGGCAACTTTTCGCACCATACAGATATTTTATATAAATCATTTTGCAAGTCGTTTTGATCATCTGATGACTTTACAAGACGGTGAATGACAGCATCACCTGCAAACAATCTAAGAGGGCTACTCAGATTGTCTCCTATGTCGTTAATATAGATCACGGACAATAGAGGGCCTATAACAATCGTTTTGACATCCCCTGTCAAAAAAATGGCTCCGAGCACTACGGGACCCAACATCTGAGGTCATCAGTCCCCTAGACTTAGAACTACTTAAACCTAAAGACATCACACACATCCATGCCCGAGGCAGGATTCGAACCTGCGACCGTAGCAGTCGCGCGGTTCCGAACTGAAGTGCTTAGAACCGCTCGGCCACCGCGGCCGGCCATCCCCTGTCGATAGCACTCATTACTTCATGAGTATGAAGAGCTAGTGTTTCACAAAAACAAAAATTGCTGAATCCGAGCTGACTACGCGTCAATGAATCGTTTTCTTGGAGGTACTTCATAACGTTCGAATACAATGTAAGTTCCAAAAGCCTACTGCAAATCAATATGGGCTTTTAATTCAACGGATTAGTCCTACTTCCCTTTTTGCGTATTGGTGTGACTTGAGCAATTTTCCAAACTTTAGGTAGGGATCTTACTGTGAGCGATCTGTTGTATGCAATTGCTAAATATGGAGCTATTGTATCAGTATACTCTGAGAGGAACCTGACAGGTATACAATCTGAACTGGAAGCCTTGCTTTTATTACGTGATTTAAGCTGCTTTGGGACACCAAGGATATCTATTTCTATGTTTCGGATGCCACCGACAAAATTTCGGTGGTCGTTCAGGGACATTTCCCGAGTAGTTTGGTATAAGGGTCTTGTGGTTTGCAGTGGCTTGTTACAAAGTAACTGCATTTAATTTTATTTATTAACCCCCATTTATCTTTACACCTGTAATGCACTGAAAATACCCTCACAATAGTGCACGTGCCGACGCTGTACGCTATACACTGTGTGCCATGTTTGGAAACTAATCCAGCCGCGGTACTGTCTGTTGACAACAGCACGGCCACCGTACCCTTCGCCCATAAGCTTACATTCAGTACTGCATGGTTGAGTCTCAGATATGTTTCTCCGGCAGTGTATGTCGTACGTCAACAGTGATACACAGCGGTACGAATAGGTCTCCCGAGGAAGAGTTGGCCATTACGAACTTAGTGTATGGATTGACTGAGTGCAGTGGAAGAGCGTCACAATGATATCACGGCAAGTTGTTCCCGCAGCTACGACAACAACAACACAGTGCTTTTGCTTCTGAGAGTTGTTGTTCTACACTGTGTTTTGTGTTGCACCTGTTGGTCATCGCATGTTATCGGCTATTTCGCTCTAGTGAAGGTTCAAAAAATGGTTAAAATGGCTCTGAGCGCTATGGGACGTTACATCTGAGGTCATCAGTCCCCTAGGGCTTAGAACTACTTAAACCTAAGTAACCTAAGGACATCACACACATCCATGCCCGAAGCAGCATTCGAACCTGCGACCGTAGCGGTAGCGCGGTTTCAGACTGAAGTGCCTAGAACCTCTCGGTCATTCTAGTCAACATCTATATCTACATACATACTCCGCAATCCACTATACGGTGCGTGGCGGAGGGTACCTCGTACCACAACTAGCATCTTCTCTCCCTGTTCCACTCCCAAACAGAACGAGGGAAAAATGACTGCCTATATGCCTCTGTACGAGCCCTAATCTCTCTTATCTTATCTTTGTGGTCTTTCCTCGAAATATAAATTGGCGGCAGTAAAACTGTACTGCAGTCAGCTTTAAATGCTGGTTCTCTAAATTTCCTCATTAGCGATTCACGAAAAGAACGCCTCCTTTCCTCCAGAGACTCCCACCCGAGTTCCTGAAGCATTTCCGTAAGACTCGCGTGATGATCAAACCCACCAGTAACAAATCTAGCAGCCCGCCTCTGAATTGCTTCTATGTCCTCCCTCAATCCGACCTGATAGGAATCCCGAACGCTCGAGGAGTACTCAAGAATAAGTCGTATTAGTGTTTTATAAGCGGTCTCCTTTACAGATGAACCACATCTTCCCAAAATTCTACCAACGAACCGAAGACGACTATCCGCCTTCCCCACAACTGCCATTACATGCTTGTCATACTTCATATCGCTCTGCAATGTTACTCCCAAATATTTAATCGACGTGACTGTGTCAAGCGCTATACTACTAATGGAGTACTCAAATATTATGGGATTCTTTTTCCTATTCATCTGCATTAATTTACTTTTATCAATATTTGGAGTTAGCTGCCATTCTTTACACCAATCACAAATCCTGTCCAAGTCATCTTGTATCCTCCTACAGTCACTCAACGACGACACCGTCCCTTACGCCATAGCATCACCAGCAAACAGCCGCACATTGGTATCCACCCTATCCAAAAGATCATTTATGTAGATGGAAAACAACAGCGGACCTACCACACTTTCCTGGGGCTTTCCAGATGATACCCCCATCTCCGATGAACAATCACCATCGGGGACAACGTACTGGGTTCTATTACTTAAGAAGTCTTCGAGCCACTCACATACTTGGGAACCAATCCCATTTGCTCGTACCTTAGTTAGGAGTCTGCAGTGGGGCACCTAGTCAAACGCTTTCCGGAAGTCAAGGAATATGACATCCGTCTGATACCCTTCAGCCATGGTTCGCAAGATATCATGTGAAAAAAGGGCGAGTTGCGTTTCGCAGGAGCGATGCTTTCTAAAGCCGTGCTGATGCATGGACAGCAACTTCTCTGTCTCAAGTAAATTCATTATATTCAAACTGAGAATATGTTCTAGAATCCTGCAACAATCCGACGTTAAGGGTATTGTTCTGTAATTTTGAGGATCCGTCCTTCTACCCTTCTTATATAGAGGCGTCACCTGCGCTTTTTTCCAGTCTCTCCGAACTTTACGTTGGGCAAGAGATTCGCGATAAATGCAAGCTAAGTAAGGAGCCAATGCAGTAGAGTGCTCTCTGTAAAACCGAATTGGAATCCCATCAGGACCTGGCGATTTATTTATTTTCAACCCATTCAGCTGCTTCACAACCCCAGGGATGTCTATCACTATGTCCTCCATACGGGAATCTGTTCGAGACTCAAACGGCGGTATGTTTGTACCATCCTCCTGCGTGAAAGATTTCTCAAATGCTAAATTTAAAATCTCAGCTTTCGTTTTGCTGTCTTCCGTTGCTAGTAAATAAGGTAAATGAGACAACACATTACACGAATCTTCTGTGAAGGGTCACTGGTGACCTCGGATCCCTTATACCAAAATGCTCAGAAAATATTCCTGAAAAACATCCAAAATTTTGTAGGTGGGGTTCTGGTTTACTCTGTAGACATGCAGTAATACACAGCCTTCTTTTTTATTAGAGAACGAAGTCACGTATTACGGTGAGTGGTCATTAGACACAGGTGCATTTACAATAAGGTGTAGCGCAATGCCATCGACTAGCCACAAATCCACATACACACCCGAGTGGCCGCTAACTGTGGATCACCCCAAAAGGCGCCACAGCCGCGGCAGGCACTCCCGCCTGCAGACGTACCATGGTGGCGGCTGCGGGGGCGGCTGCGGGGGCGGCGGCGGCGGCGGCAGTGGTCCTGGTGCCTCCTGCGGCGTCCTGTCACTACTGAGGGGCGGCGCGGGCGGCTCCTCAACACTCCAATTTAGCGGGAGAGAACCGGCAGTAAGGGTCCGCGTGCGCTGCAATGGGCTGCATTGTACCTCTGACCTGTCCTTCGCCCGAATTAGCGGCCGGCAGACTGACATTTGACGGCGGCGAAAGTGGCCAACGGCGCGTCGCGGGCGCTCCCAACAAGTCCCTCCCGCCGGCCGCCCCACCTGCTGTGTGCAGACGGCGCGAAGGCGCCGCTACACACCGTCCACTTCTGCTCTCTGAACTGAAATTTCCCTGAGCGTTCCTCATTTCGCATATCTAGCCTTGCTATCGCCCACGAAGTCGTGCACATGCAAGTAAGCAGTTTTCAAATGGTTCAAATGGCTCTGAGCACTACGGGACTTAACTTCTAAGGTCATCAGTCCACTAGAACTTAGAACTACTTAAACCTAACTAACCTAAGAACATCACACACATCCGTGCCCGAGGCAGGATTCGAACCTGCGACCGCAGCGTTCGCGCGGTTCCAGACTCTACCGCCTAGAACCGCTCGGCCGCAGTTTTCCTGTATCGAAAGTTATTTTAACAACCACTCAGAATACCTCCGTTCTCTACTGTCACAACACAGTTGAAATGTATAGAAAAAGACTATCGAACGGGATTTAAATAACAAGACCAGATGTTGTTGCTATTGTCTCAGTCTGAAGACTGGTTCGTTACAAACCTCCAATTAGGGATGAGAAAAACCGGTTGGTTAAAACCGATACAGGTATTTCAGTTCATAATAACCGATATTTTTCGGTACTTGTTTGGTCTCGGTTATAACAGGTATTTTTTTATTTTTTATTGATAACGGGGTAAAACAAACCAAAATTCAATAAGCCATAGCAGCAGTGCAAACATTTTTGGTTTTTAAATGATACCTTTTTTTTAAAGTAATTTTGATGAACATAAACAAAAGTAAAAACTGGACTGTTCTCAAATCGGGTGATGCTGCGGGAATTAGATTAGGAAATGAGACGCTTAAAGTAGTCAATGAATTTTGCTATTTCGGGAGCAAAATAACTGATGATCGTCGAAGTAGAGAGGATATAAAATGTAGACTGGCAATCGCAAGGAAAGCGTTTCTGATGAAGAGAAATTTGTTAACATCGAGTATTGATTTAAGTGTCAGGAAGTCGTTTCTGAAAGTATTTGTATGGAGTATAGCCATGTATGGAAGTGAACCGTGGACGATAAATAGTTTAGACAAGAAGAGAATAGAAGATTTCGAAATGTGGTGCTACGGAAGAATGCTGAAGATTAGATGGGTAGATCACATAACTAATGACGAGGTATTGAACAGAATTGGAGAGAAGAGATATTTGTGGCGCATCTTGACTAGAAGAAGGGATCGGTTGGTAGGGCATATTCTGAGGCATCAAGGGATCGCCAGTTTAGTATTGGAGGGCAGCGCGGAGGGTAAAAACAGTAGAGGGAGACCAAGAGATGAATACACTGAGCAGATGAAGAAGGTTGCACAGGAGAGAGTAGCATGGAGAGCTTCATCAAACCAGTGTCTGGACTGAAGACCACAACAACAACAATTTTTATTCGTAAAATTTTTACTGTTTTGAAATACTGCGTTATTACAGTAAGTCGGAAAAGCAATCAGTGCTATTTTAATAACAACGTAGACAGAAAAGAGCAACAAACGAATGGCATAAGAATTGGTTCAGCACTGCTGAAGGAGGATACAAGATGACTTGGACAGGATTTGTGATTGGTGTAAAGAATGGCAGCTAACTCTAAATATAGATAAATGTAAATTAATGCAGATGAATAGGAACAAGAATCCCGTAATGTTTGAATACTCCATTAGTAGTGTAGCGCTTGACACAGTCACGTGATTAAATATTTGGGTGTAATATTGCAGAGCGATATGAAGTGGGACAAGCATGTAATGGCAGTTGTAGGGAAGGCGGATAGTCGTCTTCGGTTCATTGGTAGAATTTTGGGAAGATGTGGTTCGTCTGTAAAGGAGACCGGTTATAAAACACTAATACGGCCTATTCTTGAGTACTGCTCGAGCGTTTGGGATCCCTATCAGGTCGGATTGAGGGAGGACATAGAAGCAATTCAGAGGCGGGCTGCTAGATTTGTTACTGGTAGGTTTGATCATCACGCGAGTGTTACCGAAATGCTTCAGGAACTCGGGTGGGAGTCTCTAGAGGAAAGGAGGCGTTCTTTTCGTGAATCGCTACTGAGGAAATTTAGAGAACCAACATTTGAGGCTGACTGCAGTACAATTTTACTGCCGCCAACTTATATTTCGCGGAAAGACCACAAAGATAGGAGAGATTAGGGCTCGTACAGAGGCATATAGGCAGTCATTTTTCCCTCGTTCTGTTTGGGAGTGGAACAGGGAGAGAAGATGCTAGTTGTGGTATGAGGTACCCTTCGCCACGCACCGTATGGTGGATTGCGGAGTATATATGTAGATGTAGATGTAGAAAAATAACGTACCTTTTACCATGTGGCGTTGCCTATTGGATGGTGCGTGACATAGTCCTTTACATAGGAGTATTTTACGAAGTACAATGCTCCATTTGCTTTAAAAGATTAAAAACGGGAGCAGCTACAACAAACTTGAGTGGTTATATAAGCAGAAAACTTAAAATTTTACAATTTTTGATTCTAATTCATAATTTACAATAAGAACGGAAAGTAACTGACATACTGACCGTGCCTACATCATGTAAGCTTCATCTGCTTGTAGTCCTTGAAAACGGACACATTAACACAAATAAACGGAGTTCTACAAGCTCAGTTTTCACACTTTAGCACTCTCAATTTTTAATAGCTAAAAAGCGGCGTGGGCCCCTATGACAGCATGATTTTTGAGCAGAGTTACAAAAAGTTAGAATCAATAGGAGAATACTAGGAGAATACTGCTGATTTTTTTGTAGTATACGACCACTTACCACTTTTCAAGAAAAGCAACGAACGGCGAACGAACTATTTTTCTCTTATTTGTCTATTTAATCTAGTATTTTGATTCTGTGTATCTTGAAACTGAGGTAGCTAAAACTTTTCAGTATTTGTTCGATTTGTCCGTTTATTGCAGGAAATAATGAGAACAAGAATCCTAGAATTGTTTATTTCAGAAACCAGTTATTTTGAGCGGTTTTATCAGTCAGGTTAAAGTGGCGCTAAAAAAATCGATGTAAGCGAAAACCGTTGTTCCAACGATAACAGCCATCCCTGCCTTCCATGCTAGCTTATCCTGTATGAGACTCTTCACCTCTTGATAGCTTCTATGATCGACGTTGATTTGAACCAGCTTACTGTAATCAAGCCTTGGGCCACTTTTTGATATTTTTATCCCGAACCCTTACCTCTGTTACCAAACTGACTGTTCCCTTATGGCGCAGGAAGCGTTCTATCAACAGATTGCTTCTTTTGGTCAAGTTAGACCATGCATTTCTCTTACCACCCATTCGATTCAGTTTCACTTCATTAATTATACGATCTACCCATCTAATATTCAGCATTCTTCTGCAACACCACATTTCAAAAGATCCTATTCTCTTCTGGTCTGAACACTCTCTCTTCCACGTTTCACTTCCGTACAATGCAGATAAATACTTTCGAAAATACTTCCTAACTCTTTTTATTCGATGTTAAAAAAATTCTCTTTTTCAGAAACGATTTTCTTGCTATTCTAAGTATGCATGTTTTTCCTCTCTGATTCGGCCATCGTCATATGTTTTGCTCCAGAAATACAGATGTCTATCATTCCGTAACCTTATTCCTGATGATCGCTTCATTTAATTCAGCTACATTCCATTTTCTTTGTTTTATTCACCTTATAAACTCTTTTCCCGACAATACCGACTCCGCTGAAGTGTTCTTTTAAAATCCGTTGCCTTGCCTGACAGAATTACGATGTCACTGGCGAATGTCAAAGTCTTCGTTTCTCGTTTCCTAAAGTGGATAAATGACATAAAACTAACCAACAAAAAACTGATGTTCAGCCGAGATTCATCGGAAGAATATTAAGAAAATTTACTCGACACTCGAAATAGGTAACTTACAAAACTCTCGTTCTATCGATAATTGGGTACGTTTCCTTATTATGGAACCCTTGTTAGGTAGGAATGACAGAGAAAATACAGATCGTCCACCTGCATAGCTGGATAATAACGTGCTTGCCTCCAGTGCAACCGGCCCGGGTTCGTTTCCCGGTCGGGTTGGAGATTTTCTCCGCCCGTGGACAGGGTGTTGTGTTGTCCTCATCATCATTTAATCCTCATCACCGGCACACAAGTCGCCCAATGTGGCGTCGACTGAAATAAGACTTGTACTCGGCGGACGAACTTCCCGGCCAACAATGCCACACGCTCATTTCATTTCTCGTCATTTTTATCTGTTTTCCGTCATTCATTTCATTTACAGAAGATCGAAAGAAGAGCAGAGCGTTTCGTCACTTATTCTTTTAGTGTGTGTGGAAGTATCACAGAGATGTCCACCCATCTCCAGCGGCAGGGCACTAGGATACAAAGCAAATCTTGCCCAAAACAGACAGCACCCGTATGAAAACCGTTGGCAGAGTAATAATAATTACAGGGAAAGATCACCTCTCCGCGGTAATGACTATGACAAGAGACAATCAGAGAAACAGACATTATGGGAACCGAAATAATTATTATCAAGGGAGACAGAATAACTTCTGACGCAACCATCCACCACACAGTTACGATTCCGGGAGAAATTATCCACCATGTGACCGACAAGAAAGAAATTATGGAAACTACAGACAAGACGATAGACGATATAATCTTAACAACAGATCAGAATATAATCAGAACTGGCGGGATTCAAACAGGGCATAACCCTCTCACCATGTCGAAATTGTAGAATTTAGGTCTCCAAACCCCAACAGCGACGTGCGGCAACAAAGAGACAGTAGACAATGACTCACACCGTTAACAGCCACAAAACGTACTTATGAAGCTGACGACATAGCTGCGTGACTATTAATTACGTAAAAATGGAAGACATTAGGGACATCTTACTCCAGAACAACATTGCATATCCTGTAATTCACATTACAGTACATGATGTAAAATTTACGGCAGTACTTGACTCTGGCAGTCCCATTTCATAATTAGTGAAACAGGTTGTAGCAAATGCAACAAATCGGACGATTGCCCCATACATCCGTTACGTAAGATTAAATTACAAGGTGCAACCTTTCGAAAAAGTGTAGATGTACGCCAACAAACCAACTTAAAATTCTTTTGTCAAAGCCACTGATTCACTATGAGCTTTCTTATCGTCCCATTATTGTCGACAGAAATTATATTGGGAGTAGACTTTTTGCATGAATACAAAGCAATCTTAAACTTTCACGATGCTGAAATAGGTTTAGAGAAAGAAGGTTAGTCAATAGATTTGAAATTTGAAGATTCGCTCTCAAACCATGACAAGGAAATTAATTGGCTTTACCTTTTATTAGATAACAGTTTGGTAATTTCGTCGGAACTTCACACTAACAATCACTCTGCAAGTATTGACAGGGATGATATCGACGGCGTATTTGATACTAATGAGTTAATTCAGAATAAAATTCAAACAATTGAGAAATGTAATGACACTGATAGGCAGGACATTTTTGTATTTTTACAAGCACACTCCACAGTTTTTACTCACAAAACAGCAACAATCAAGGGATTTCAATACCAATTTCGTGTTCGTGAGCATACTAAATTT
Source organism: Schistocerca cancellata (assembly GCF_023864275.1). Lineage (NCBI taxonomy): Eukaryota > Metazoa > Arthropoda > Insecta > Orthoptera > Acrididae > Schistocerca > Schistocerca cancellata. The sequence continues at coordinate 5,787,095 of NC_064628.1, read as the reverse complement.
TGTGTTAGACCATACGTAATTCCAGCACAATATAGGGACTGTGTTGAAACAGAAATACAATCTATGCTTGACTAGGGCATTATTGAGCCTGCAGTAAGCTCATACAACAATCCATTACATGTTGTTGAGAAGAAAAATGGATCGATTGGGCTTGTCTTAGATTCGAGACAAATCAATACTATCATCATTCCTGACAGACCGCAGAACGTCTTCAAAATTTTAATGGTTTAAAAGTGTTGTCTTCTATTGATCTCACATCCAGCTTTTATCAGATCGAACTTCATCCAGAATGTGGAAAATACACAGCTTTTCTTTGTTTCGATGTTTGTTATCAATTTCGGAAACTTCCTTTTGATTTCAACATTTCTTCGGCAGCATTCATTCTTCGGCTAAATTCCATATCACCTTATATGTGGATGATATTCTAATAGCAGAAGCCTCATGGGAACAACACAATCGCATTCTGAACAATGTGTAACGTATTTTTGCAGAATCTACAATTACAGTTAGCCTGGAAAAGTCTGAATTCGGTAGGTCAAAGGTGAAGTTTTTGGGACACATTATTTCTTCTGAAGGCATTTAGCCAGATCCTGAAATGTTAGAATCAACCAGAGCCATTCCAGTTCCATCCACGAAAAAACGAGTCCACAGTTTTATAGGTCTCGTAAATTTTTACCGTCGTTTTCTGAATATGCAAATTCTAGTTACACCAAAACTTTGTTCTCTCACTGGAAAAAATACTATTTGGAACTGGGACAGACAGCCACAGTTGGAATTCGATTATTTGAAAGAAACGCTACTTAACGCGCCAATACTAGCTCATCCTGTTCTGTCACAAGATTTCTGCCTTGGCACGGATTCTTCTGAAGTTGGTCTTGGTGGCCATTTATTTCCAGAAGCCATAGAAAATGACACTGCTGTTCAGAAAACCATTGCTTCTGCTAGCCGCTTGCTAACAAAACCTGAAAAAAATAATTCCGTTACTGAATTAGAAGCCTTAGCTTGGGCATTTTAGAAATTCCGTTTCTTTCTTTTTGGCAAGCACGTAATAGCATGCAGTGACCATCGTGCATTACAATTTCTTATGTCTTCAAAATTAAATCACGACAGGTTAAAACGTTGGGCATTGTTTCTGCAAGAATTCCACTTCACAATAGTCTACATTCCCGGCAAGGAGAACATTGTTGCGGACGCACTGTCACGCACACCGGCTGGGCTTGAGAAAAGTAACACAGAAGGCAACCTCGAGAAAAATTTCAGTATTCTTTACATTCAGAAAGTCGCCTTTGAGAACTTCATCACTACATCTTTAAAGGACATTGCTCATGAACAAGATAAAGATACGATTTGGAAAGACATCAAAAGTAAATGGCATGAAAAGACACACAGATTCGGCATTATTATCTGATTAGAAACAACATACTCTTCAAACGTTGCACTGTTGATGACAATCTATGGATACTTTGCATTCCTGAAGATTTTGTTCATAAGCTCATCTGGTACATTCATTTCAGCTACACACATTTCGGTCCACGAAAATGTTATCATATTTTTCGGACGACTTGTTATTTTAACAATATGGAAAAGAGAATTCGGAGAGTCTTGTCTATTTGTAAACTTTGTCAAAAAGGTAAACCATCTAGCATCTGACATCGTGCTCCGTTGTTTCCTATCATTCCTTCTAAATTAAAAGAATTTGCTGCTGTGACTTCTGAAATTTTCCCGGCGTATTTCTTCTTCTAATAATTTCCGGGTATGCAGCCGGATCCCGTCGACATTCTGCCACGATATTTCGGCCCAGAGACGTCCGGCCATCATCAGGTGAGTACACAACTACTGAAGAGCCCAGGTGCAGTCGCGGTATTTATGCCGAATCTCGCGCATGTGAAATGTACTGGCATCCTACAGCGCATGCGTCAGGTGTTGACATGCGCAGCATAGCCGAGTTGTACGTGCTGCCCTCGGTGGTGGAAATAAAGGTTCATCTAGTCATTGAGTATCGAATGACACTGTCGATTCCGCTGTGATTGTATAATTTTAATAACAAGATTCCAATTTTTATCCAGCTGAAAGCCGTTGTCACGATTTATAAGATTATTGGCAAGACGTATTTCCACTGATTCCTTGATTACGGAATCCCAAAAACCGGAAACCGGGGATAAAATTTTTCTTACATTGTATTCCATTGAATGTCCCAAGGAAATACAGTGCTCTGCTACTGCCGATTTTGACGGTTGCCGCAGACGGGTGTATCTTTCATGTTCTATACATCGTTCATGGACAGTTCTTGTCGTCTGGCCAATATATGCAGCGCCACATTCACAGGGAATTTTGTAGACGCCTGCCTTCTTCAGTTGTAAATCGTCTTTAACGGATCCAACCAGGGCCCGGTTCTTTGCTGGTGGACGAAAGATAACCTTGATTTTATTTTTCTTCAGTAATCGGCCTATTTTCGACGACACATTCCCGGCGTATGGAAGGAACGCAGTTGATTTAAAGTCATCATCTGCGTCCTCAGTGCGTTGCTTCTTGTTATGATAGTTGCGCATGGCCTTCCTTATTTGGCGAGAAGTGTAGCCATTCTCTTTGAAAACCTTCTCCAAGTGTTCTAATTCTGCGTGGAGGTTTTCATCATCCGATATTATATGCGCTCGATGTATTAAGGTACTGAGAACACCGGCTGTTTGTGCTGGGTGATGGCAGCTTGACGCCTGGAGATACAGATCTGTGTGAGTCGCTTTCCTGTACACAGAATGTCCTAATGACCCATCATTTTTACGGCGTACTAGCACGTCTAGAAATGGTAAAGTGCCCTCTTTTTCAATCTCCATCGTAAATTTGATGTTCTCATGTAATGAGTTTAAGTGATGAAGGAATTTCTCCAGTTCCTGTCTGCCATGAGGCCATACAGCAAAAGTAATCAAGGAATCAGTGGAAATACGTCTTGCCAATAATCTTATAAATCGTGACAACGGCTTTCAGCTGGATAAAAATTGGAATCCTGTTATTAAAATTATACAATCACAGCGGAATCGACAGTGTCATTCGATACTCAATGACTAGATGAACCTTTATTTCCACCACCGAGGGCAGCACGTACAACTCGGCTATGCTGCGCATGTCAACACCTGACGCATGCGCTGTAGGATGCCAGTACATTTCACATGCGCGAGATTCGGCATAAATACCGCGACTGCACCTGGGCTCTTCAGTAGTTGTGTACTCACCTGATGATGGCCGGACGTCTCTGGGCCGAAATATCGTGGCAGAATGTCGACGGGATCCGGCTGCATACCCGGAAATTATTAGAAGAATTTGCTGCTGTTGATCTCTTGGGACCCCTTGTCAGAACATCGAATGGATTTTCATTCGTTCTAGTAGCTGCTGAACTTACTTCAAAATTTGTTTCTGTCACTCCGTTACGTAAAGCCACTGGACAGTCTGTATTCAACTCCTTTGTTAAAAATTTCTTACGTGAAGTTGGACACGTTAGTAAAGTCATTTCAGGTAACGGACCGCAATTCAGATCTGCTGTTTGGTCACACATGCTTCAAACCTGTTTTTATTTCATTGTACTCACCACATTGTAACCCATCTGAACGGATTATGAAAGATATCAATACGTTTTGCAGACTTTATTGTTACATAAAGCATCAGTATTGGGACAGATATTTACACTTATTTCAAAACGTGCTGAATGAAATGCCTCATTACTCCATTGCCTTACAACCTATTCTTGTACTGAAGAATGAAGAACTACCAAACAGAATCAAAGAGCTTGTACCTCTTCCGAATGCACGTAAACTTCGACACCAAGACATAATTGATTTGGCTATTAAAAATATAAATTCTGCTGCAGACAAAAGGAGAAAACTACACGGTAAAGCAAATGCAAAGAAATTATATATTGATCAGAAAGCTCTCATTAAAGCTAATTCATTGTCACATAAGAAGAAACACTTGAGTCAAAAATTCTTTCTGATTTACAATGGACCTTACGGAATCCGACGTATACCACATGATAATTGCGTTGAAGTTGAAACTCTGCGTACTAGGAAGAGTAAAAGTTGACATCACATTTCACATCTAAAACCGTTTATTGAGAGATAATCTGCTTTTTAACTTTGTCTTTGCCATAAAATTTTTCACTTCACGTTACTAGTATGCTTTATCACGCTAAGAAACTGTTAACATGCAGCAATGTTTTGAAGTCAACTATCCAGGCAAGAACCTAGGGAACTTACTTAGACAGTAACTACGAATGCATTGTTATAGTGAACAGACGACACAGTGTTACTGTGTGTACATTCTTGCTTGTTCATTCCACGATTATGTAATGACTATAAGGCTTATATATTTGGAACATATACTGCTAATGAAACTTTAATGCAACATTTTGGTTTACTTGAAAAGACATTGTGGATTTAAATTACTTTCGGAGAGATACCAGATGACACAGTGGTTAGTTTATTTGACAGCTACGCGATTATATCAAGACGCTACTAATGAGTGACACGGTTTATATTATTTCTTTATCGCTGTATCTATTTTATATATGCACAGTTTTTCTGTATCATTCTGGAAAGTGGAACATGTTTTGGTGGTAACTTTTATGATACAGTTACAATGAGACAGCCTTTTCCGTAGCACGACAATATGTTACAGTATAGCACTTTCTTGGTCACAGCAATAAGCGTAATAACTATGATATCTGTACGCATAGCATTTCACTTTTACTTATGTTGAGGTAAGTACATTTACTTCTGAAGAACTTTGCTTACGGAGGATGATAACTACGACACTTGGCACATTTCTACCGTCAAGTAATGATAGAAATTATTTTACAGCAAGATGCACAGTTTAGCACTACAGGAAACGCATTTGAGTGATTAAATTTTTGTACTTCGAACATTTTTAGAAAGATTCTTGAATTACAAAGATACAAAGAAGGTTTTCGGTGAGACGTTTCACTCTGTTGCTGTAATTTGTAACACCTGAGGGTATAATTGCATTAATCCTCAGGAGATACATACCTACTTTGTGTACTAAGTGTGTGGCAAGCGCTAGGAGCCCTAGCTAATATCGTATTTACTTATACAACTTAACACATCGGTACCATATTTCTCTAACACAGAATTATACAGCTATCTATCATTTAGATGAGGCACTTTTTTTTACTACGCCAGTGAATTCACACTTACGAAATTGTATTTTGTCCATACTTTGTGAACGTTTCATATTTTTTCGGAACCATTGTAATACTATGAGAGCTTTGAATGATGTATTTGGTATGGGATTATGATTTTTGAAGTACATTTGAGGTAGATGGCTTTATTGAAACGAGCAGAGAGCATTTTTAAAGGTTTTGAGATTATAAAAGGAAACTACGAAGATTTTGAGATTTCATTGATGTACTATGATGATATTATTATTACGATGATGTGTATTATGCTGTTGAGGTATGTTTATGATCAATGAGATGATTCTATATGAGGAATTTGATTTTTATGCTACGTAGTTATTATGATGAAATATTGAAAAAGTGTCAATGAATATGTATATGTGTAATAAGGTAAGGAATCATGACTAGTGGTTAGGGACTCTGATTTGTGAAAAGGATGTTAGAAACCAAGAACTGTACTTTAAGAGTTGTGACATGCGTGTACATGTGTGAATGTATCACAACACTGCTATTCATGAGATTTCGTTTCTACATATCTCTACTGTAATTTTTCGACCTGTGAAATTTTTTTTTGTTTGAGACTGTCACTGTAGCAGAAACTGCTGTCATAAATATTTTGGTAAGGAAGGTAAGTGACCTTGACGTAATGCGCTGTAGGCGACCAGCTGCAGCAGCACGACAGTCGCCTGAAAAAAAAGGGCCATTAGTGTACTCCTTTCTGAGGCACAGGTGGAGAAAAAAGAGGCCATTAACCTGTCTATTGACATTTCTTTGTAGAAAGCACCGCAAATACGACACGCTCATACTTGCAGACATATAATTACACTTTGGAGCTCGTAATTGCTGATATTTACTGAAATGCCATATGGCTAGTGAATGATGTTTCATGCTTTGCTTTATACATATTTTCGCTCATTTTATTTACTATCTAGTTTCTAGTTGCACTGCAGCATTGGTTAAAATAAAATTTAATAGATGTACTAATATCACTATTTTCTGTCTACAGATGCATTAAATAAAAATTTTACGATCTACTTTGCTAAAAAAAAAGGGGGAACGCAAATAGACATTTCTCTTCACATGAATTGCATACATCATTTTTTCAAAGATTTTGTAACTTGTTTGGTAGAGTAAGTTATTGTGATACATCACTCTACTGTAATATTTTTTCTGTTTGAGCTTTATCATGTTTAGGTATAGGTTAATGCATTTGCTGCTGCTGTTTTCAAGGCATAGTGCTACTGAATTTCACTTTGTATTACTCTGTTAAGCCAGCTTTACTACTGATTTATTTTTCTTGTTGCTGCACGTTGCCTTATATTAGTTGTAATGTTGCATTTGCTCTGCTAATTTGGATATACTGCTGCTTGCTTTGCCAATTTACATTTTTTGTCATGGCTATTGGTGTTAATTGTTTTTTTGGTGCTGCATTGCCTCGTTCTCTAGTATATGTATATCTGAGCTCAGTAGATTTAAGTTAGCTTAAGAGGGTGTAGGCTATATAAGAGAATGAGTTCTGACGAATTGGAAGAAATGCATTGAGAAGCTATGAGAAAAAGGTTTGGCCAAAAAATAGTGTACAATGAATAATTAATTTGAAAGAGGATATGAACAAAAAAGTAGGGTTTAGGAACAACAGGTTTAGGTAGACTTTTCTTGGAAACAAATGATGAGGTAAGATAATGGAAAATAAATAATGGGGCAAGAAATATGTGAACATATAAATACAGAAAGCATGCTTGACACTGAAAACAAACCCTATCCTTTACTTTTGTGTTATTCCACTATGCTTGTTTACCCTTGTGTATTTGTGTTGTTCCTGTCTTTATCTGATAAGACCTATGTTGTAGACTTTTTCTAATACTAAGCTACATTCACTTTTATGAGGAATACTGTTATCCTCAAACAAAAAAATGCAAATTGGAAAGCAAGCAGCATTATATCTAAATTAGCAAAGCAATTGCAATATTACAACTAATATAAAGCAATGTGTAGCAAACAAGAAAAATAAATCAGTAGTAAAATTAGCTTAACAGAGTAATACAAAGTGAAATTCAGTAGCACTATACCTGGCAAACAGCAGCAGCAAATGCAATAACTTATATCTAAACATGACAAACCCACAAGCAGAAAAAATAGTACACTAAAGACAACAATGCAGATAAGGGTAATTTCTATTCACATCTTAATGTCTATGTCATTAAAGTGGTGCACCACAACAACTTATTCTACAAAAAAAATATACCAAGTACTTGAAAAGAAAATTAGGTATGCAGTTACTGTTATTAGTCCCTTCTTATTGATCCTTCCTTTCAAGTGCTCCTTTTTTGAAGAATGTGGATCATAAAACTATTATTTAACAGATCTGTTGACAGATGCATTTAATTTTATTTTATAAAACCAATGCTGCAAAACAGCTGGAAACCAGATATCAAATGAAATAAGCAACTATGTACAAAGCAAAGCGTAAAAACATCATTAAATAGCCATGTGGCATTTCGTAAGTCAGTAGAATTTCTCTCAACTCCCATAGAAAGACACTTGTCATAATCAGGTGTGCGGATGTAAGAATATTTCCCATCAATTTATAACCATTTCAGTAAGTAGAACAAAGTACGAGCTCCACAATATAATCATGTTTCCAAGTAATAGCATGTCATATTTGCGATGCTTTCTACAAAGGAATGTGAATAGCGAGGTTAATGGCCTCTTTTTTCTTCACATAATGGCTTTTTCTCCAGGCGACTGGTGCAGCTGGGCACCCACAATGCATTACTTGAAGGTCACTTAACTTTCTTACCGAAATATTTCCGGCAGCAGTTTCCGTTACAGTGGCAGTCTCATATAAAAATAATTTGACAGGTCGAAAAATTATAGTAGAAATGCGTAGAAACGAAATCTCATGAATAGCATTATTGTGATACATTCGCACATGGACACACAAGTCATAACTCTTAAAGTACGATTCTTGGCTTCCAACATCCTTTTTCACAAACCAGAGTCATTAACCAATACTCATTACTCCTTACCTTATTACACATATACATATTCGTCGACACTTCTTCAATATTTCATCATAATAAATTAGTGGCATAATCAAAGTCCTCATATAGCATCAGCTTATTGATCATAAACATATCTCAACCGCATAATACACATCGTCGTGGTAATAATAACATCAAAGCACATCAATCAAATCTCAAAATCGTCGTAGCTTCCTCCAATAATTTCAAAACCTTAAAACATTGTCTTCCCATTTCAATAGTATCATCTACCTCAAACGTACTTTAAAAATCGTGATCCCATACCAAATACATCATTCAATGTTGTCATAGTATCACAATGGTTCCGAAAAAATATGAAGGGTACAGACAAAATACAGTTTCATAAGTGTGAAGTTATCCAACTGTGTAATTGTGTAAACATGTGTCACTGACGTATTAAAAAAAATGTTTTGTCTCTCTCAGTTAAATGATCAGATAGCTGTGTAATTCTGTGTTAGAGAAATATGGTACCGATGTGTAAAGTTTTATAAGCAAATAGCATGTTAGCTAGGGCTCCTTGTGCTTGCCACACACGTGGTACCCAAAGTAAGTGTGTACCCCCCTGAGGATTAATGTAATTATACCCTCAGGTGTTACAGATTGCAGCAATGGAATTGTATGTATCACAGAAAACCTTTATATCTTTGTAATTCAAAAATCTTTAAAAATAAATGTTTTAAGTACAAAGTTAATCACTCAAATACGTGTACTGCAACGCTAAACTGTGCGTCTTGTTGTAAGATAATCTCTGTCACTACTTAAGGGTAAAAAATGTGCAGAGTGTCGTAGTTATTGTCGTCCGTAAGCTAAGTTCTGCAGAAGTCAATGTACTTGCCTCATCATAAACAAAAGTGAAATGCTTTGCGTATAGGTATCGTAGTTATTACGCTAATTGCCTTGATGAAGTAAGTACTGTACTGTAACGTATTGTTGTGCTACAGAAAAGGCTGTCTCATTGTAGCTATACCACAAAAGTTACTACTAAAACATGTTTTACTTTCCAGAAGAATTCAGAAAAACTGTGCAGATATAAAACAGATACACCGCAAAAGCAACAATGTAAATTGTGTCACACACTAGTAGCGTCGTGATATAATCGTGTAGCTGTCAAATAAACTAACCACTGTGTCATCTGGTATCTCTCAGAAAGTACTTTAAATCCAGACTATATTTTCAAGTAAACCAAAACGTTGCATTACAATTTCATTAGCAGTACCAGTATATGTTTTAAGTATGTAGGGCTTATAGTCGTTACATAAGCGTGCAACGAACAAGGAAGAATGTACACACAATAACACCATGTCGTCTGTTCGCCATAACATTGCATTCGTAATTACTGTCTAAATATGTTCCCTATGTTCTAGACTGGATAGTTAATTTGAAAGCATTGTTGCATGTTAACAGTTTCTGAGTGTGACAAAGCGTACTAGTGATGTGAAGTGAAAAATTGTATGGCAAAGACTAAGTTAAAAAGCAGATTATCTCTCAATAAACGGTTTTACATGTGAAATGTGGTGCAATCCTTTACTCTTTCTAGTACTCAGAGTTTCAACTTGAACGCAATTATCGTGCAGTATACATCGGTAAAGATACTGGAATTTTTCTCAAGGTTGGCTTATGTTATTTTTGTCAAGCTCAGCCGGCACACGTGGCGGCCTGCGGTGCCAGTCATTGTCTGTCTCTTTGTTGTCACGCGTCATTACTGGGATTAGGAGATCTAACTTCTACAAATTCACCTTGTCGAGAGGTCTCTGCCTTGTTTGAATCCCGCCAGTTCTGATGAAATTCAGGTCTATCGTTACGATTATATCGCCTGTCGTCATGTCGGTAGAATCCATAGTTTCTCTCTTGTCGGTCACATGGTGGAGAATTTCTCAGTGAGTCGTAACTGCGCGGTGGACCGTTGTGTCTGAAGTTATTCTGTCTCCCTTGATAATAATTGTTTTGGTTCCGATATTGTCTGTTTCTCTGAATGTCTCTGTCGTAGTCATTACCACGGAGAGGTGATCTTTCCCTGTGATTATTATGATTCTGCCAGTGGTTGTCATATGGGTGGTGTCTGTTTTGGTCACGATTTTCGTTGTAATAATATCCTTGTCATGTCCCGTTATTGTTTCTTTCATCGCGGAAATGTGACCTGTAATTGTTGTGTTCCTGTTTTCGCGTTCGGCGATTGTCAGTGTCAATTTCCAATTCTTGTAACAGTCCCTGAAAAGCTTCAATGTCGTCTTTGCAACGTCCTGCCAAAATAATATGTCGTTATTGTGCAGGCAATTTGATTAAGCAAATGCAGATGATAGGTTTGTTTATAAATAAATAAATCTTCTGCTACCAGTCACGATTTTCTTTATTTTACTATTCGCACGACGCGTTTCGAGAAATAATTCCCATTTTCAAGTGCGTTTTTTTATGTGTGTTAAGCCATTTCTTTTGATGTTGTCAGTGTGTGTGAGTCTTCTTCATTTTGTTGACTTCATCATCATCATAAAATCACTATAAGTAATTCATGAGCCAAATTGTAAAGATAAATTAACCTCTGTACAAAAGCATATCATAATCTGTGGAAGACCTATAATGTTATCTCTGTGAACTACCTATAAGAAGATCTTTGTAACTGTTTTGTTTATATAAGACATTTTCGATGTGTAAAATGTACAAGTTGTGTGTGATGTTAAGTGTGTGTGACTTTCTACACAAATGGACCATTAGAAAACTGTAAGTACAGATTGTTCTCAAACTTTATCCACTAACCTCACAGGAAGAATTGATACCCAACTAAAAATCGCGTTTCTTATGTATTACAGTAAAAGTCAGCAAAATGAAGCAGACTCACACACACTGACATCAACAAAAGAAATGGCTTAACACACATCAAAAAAACGCACTTGAAAATGGGAATTATTTCTCGAAACGCGTCGTGCGAATAGTAAAATAAAGAAAATCGTGACTTGTAGCAGAAGATTTATTTATTTATAAACAAACCTATTGTATCTACAGTCGCAGGCTTTCAAAAACCGTTTATAATGGATCAAATCAAATGCAAAAATGGTTCAAATGGCTCTGAGCACTATGGGACTCAACATCTGTGGTAATAAGTCCCCTAGAACTTAGAACTACTTAAACCTAACTAACCTAAGGACATCACACACATCGATGCCTGAGGCAGGATTCGAACCTGCGACCGTAGCAGTCGCGCGGTTCCTGACTGGGCGCCTAGAACCGCTAGACCACCGTGGCCGGCTATATCAAATGTAGATGAGTTCTGAGGGGCTGTATGGGTTTCACAGATACTGATTTTTAAGTAACATGTCTTCAAAATATTTCACAAGACTGGAGAATTCAGATTGTTCGAAATGTTTCATCATTATGATGGTATGTTTTACTCGGTCTTGTGTAGCTTGAGACCAATATGCTGAGAGGAAGGCATGATAAAATTCTCCTTCACTGTGACAATCGTTAACGATCGATCGCATTCTTACAGCTGGTTCATTCTCTAAGTAGCCACACATAAATTCTAATCTGTGCTCCAATGACCTGTTGGGAGGAAAACAATGAGAGAATTGATGAAGCAACGCTTGTGGATGAATGTCGTTGCCAGAGTTCTTAAATGTTTTGAATTTACGTGTAGTAATGAACAGCTTATAGCCAAAGTCATCGTGACGGCGAGTCGCATATCGGTCATTGTTACGTCGTGTCGGCAGTTCCATCTCAAAATGCGGTGCACCTTGCCAATTTCTTTCATAATTTCCGAAATACCCTGTGTTACTATTCTGTGGCTTTTCCGTATTTCTAAGTCCCTCTTCCCGTGCTGGAGCGCGAGTCTCCTCTGAAATATGTTAACTCTTGTATTACTTGTGCCAACTGATCTTGTACTTTCTGGATTTCTCTTTTGTGTTGCGTATTAATTTGATTCTTGCTTTGTTTGAATTTCCTAATTTTTTCGTACTCTTCTGTGTCATTAAAGACTATCGGTCTTGTGTCATTCAGATTATCATCTACCTTTGTAGATAAATTATTTAGCTGATCCGAAAGTTTGACTACTTTCTCTGCTAATGAACTAATTTCCTCCATGTGTCTTTCTGAACCAATTTTCGGAGTATCTACTGTGTCCTTTAAGTTCCCTTGATTTTTTGCAAGTTGCGTAACCGAATTGGTAGATGCAACTGAGTCAATTTTAGCCCGCTAGGTCTCGTGATTTTCATGAACAACAGTTTGCAGTTATTTTATGGCTACTTTGTGATTCTGTAATGTATTTTCATACCGCGAAATAATAGGTTGAAAATGCTCCCAAATTTGTGTTTTTACTTCATTACAGACTTTTTGACATTCTCTTTTAAGTAACTCAGCAGTTAAACCTTCACATATTTGTTGAAGTGTTTCTTTAATTTGTTTCTGATTTTGTTCCATTTGTTGCTGTGAGCGTTTTTGATTTTGTTCCATTTGTTGCAATAATTGCAATAATAATTTGTTAGTGTCTGGAACATGTTCCTTTGTGCCTATCGGCAGTGGATTTGCACCGGCAGCATTCGTATTTTGAAAAGCAGAAAATGTGTTTTGACTTAATTGAGAAAAAGGTGAGGACGCAAAACCTGAATCTACAGTATTTGCAAAATTTTGTCCTGTCATTTCGGATTCCTGAGGTGAGCTGTTGCTGATCCATCTACAATGCTTCCCTGTTCACTAATTATTTCACTGTCTTACACCATTATTTACTGCCTGATCCATTTCCCTATGCACAGTTATCAAATTACTATTCTGAATATTTGTTAATTCATTACACGGTGGCGCTGACACAGTACTCTCGTCTTCCCTGTAATTTATCAATTTACTTTGGAGCCTAGTGTTAAGTTTTTCACACGCCATAATTATCACAATATTTCACACGATGACACATAAAAAGCACAATTTGAAGAGTAAAATAAGAAAACACATTAACATAGCACTGAAAATAGTATCTAGTTAATTGCAAGCGCAGCTGCGAAATATTTGGTGCGAGTCTACATGCATACCATAACTGTTTTACTGTAAATCAATGAAAAACTACAACTACAAAGGAAATTCTCTCTACAATTATGCGCTAGCAAGAAACAATAATTGCACTAATTACTCAAACTACACGAAAAAAATCAGAAGATTCCAGTTAGGTATCCTCGGCTAAGGGTCGGCATATGAAACGTCCCCTTAGAAAAATTAATGAATTACTGTGCTGATAAACCTCTTACGTTATTTGATTTTCAAACAGCTGAGCAGAACTGAACGTACTCAGACATGTCTCTCTTTACTTATTCTGATCATCACTAAACTGACACACAATATTTTTAGCACAAACCCAACTGACTTTCAACAATCCCTACAAAAGAATGGCCCTGACTAACAATAACCTATAAATTTCATGAATCACGTACCTCACAAAAATCTTCGTTACTCGAACTACTGCAGTACAGCGAGCGCCAATACTGCCATCTAAATAAAAGACTCTAACTACTGAAGGCACTAACTACTGATAGGCATAGTTAGCAAATGAAAGATTTTGATGGAGAACAAACAATGTATTTACCTTAATAATGTTCAAAAGTCATCATATATATACCAGTTCATGATATCCAATATTACAAATTTACTATTTCTGGCGGACACACGTCCAGAAAAACTCAGCCATCTCTCTCCCCACATCCACCACTGCTGGCGGCTCACCTCCAACTACGCAACGCTACGCGCTGTTCACATCCAACTGCGCAACACTATAATAGTAAATATTTCAACAATGTAAACCAGCCACAGACTTCACACAGCACAGTCAGTGATTTTCATATAGAGCGCTACGCGGTGTTACCAACATAAAAACCTAAACAGCCTACTTACAAATGTATTTTGTACCTTTTTAATTGTAATGGTATGTTGTAAATTTATAATTGTATAGACACCAGTTCTTCAAATTAAGTTTCATTTCACTGCACATGTTTCTGTTTTGTCATAGTATATGCACAATACGTGAGAAGTTAAAAAAAGAGGACTGTTAGTGCTAGCACTGAGTTGATAATTCTGCAAGGGACTGGTTAACAGCACTGCTGGTTCTAAGGACATTCCAAAAAGTTTGTGAGTGCACAAGTGGTGGTTTATGGATTTGCTATATTATCCGCAAGACTCTTCGATAGTGATTGTGCAGCCGCACAGTCGTAGCAGATGGCTGCTGGCCATCTCTACGAGGACTACAGTCAGTCTGCACCTTTGGTGGCCCACCAATACCATTACCTTTACAAGGACTACAATCGGTCTGCATCTTTGATGGCCCACCAATACTATAATCTCTACCAGGACTACAATAGGTCTGCTCTATGGTGACCTACCTACCTATATTCTTCAAAGCTTCGACTGATTCTGTTGTAGGTTTGCTCTGTTGTGGCCCATTACCTGTCTACATGTCAAGAATTAGCAGTCTTTCCGTTGGAAAGACAACACTATTTCTTCACGACTGCATGGAAATCCACTACTTCTGTGTGCATTTTCATTTACTGCTCAGACTTCGCACTGTGATGAATGATCAGGACTGTCTTTATGCACTGTGAGGACGATTCTTGCTTTTGTCCAACAGTGCATCAATAAGTGTGTGCATTTGATATATTTGTTATCGTTAATATAAAAAAATAGCAAATAATTATTGCTTCTTGCCCAAAACAATTTGTAAAATTTTTCTGGGACCATGGGGGCTATGTAAGTAGGCTGTTTAGGTTTTTATGTTGGTAACTCCACGTAGAGCACTGTATAAAATCACTGACTGTGCTGTGAGCAGTCTGTGGCTGGTTAGACTCATTGTTGGAATATTCGCTTGTATAGTATTCGGCAGTTGGATGTGAACAGCGTTTAGCGTTGGGCAGTTGGTGGTGAGCCGCCAACAGTGGTGGATGTGGAGAGACATATGCCAGAGTTTTGAGAAGTTACTATAAGCGGACGATCTGGACGGGTGTCCGCCAGAAAAAGGAAATTTGTAAAGATGGATGTCATGAATTGGTAGATCTATATATATGATGACTTTTGAACGTTATTAAGGTAAAGACATTGTTTATTCTCTATCAAAATCTTTCATTTCTTAACTGTGCCTATCAGTAGTTAGTGACTTCAGTAGTTTGAATCTTTTATTTAGCTGGCAGTATTGGCGCTCGCTGTATTGCAGTAGTTCGAGTAACGAAGATTTTTGTGAGGTAAGTGATTCATGAAAGGTACAGGTTATTGTTAGTCAGGGCCATAAAGATTATTGAAAGTCAGATTGCGTTGCGCTAAAAATGCTGTGTGTTAGTTTAGTGATGGCCAGAGTAAGTTAAGAGAGAACTGTCTGAGTACGTTCAGTTTTACTCGGCTGTCTTTGTATCAAATAACGTAGAAGTTTACCAGCACAGTCATTCATAATTTTTCTAAGGGGACGTTACAATAGTATTAGTGATTCTGAACAGAAATCTTGATATGGACATGAGCCCAGTTACGAGAAAGAACATTTAATATAACTTTTGTATGTTTTTCTTGAATAATGTTACGTCCATTTGTTACGTTATTTTATTTTTATTCTATTTTTAATTTATCAAATTAATTTTTCTTTTGTTAGAATCTACTATGTAGGAATCAACATGGATTCCGGAAACAGCGATCGTGTGAGACCCAACTCACTTTATTTGTTCATGAGACCCAGAAAATATTAGATACTGGCTCCCAGGTAGATGCTATTTTTCTTGACTTCCGGAAGGCGTTCGATACAGTTCCGCACTGTCGCCTGATAAACAAAGTAAGAGCCTACGGAATATCAGACGAGCTGTGTGGCTGGATTGAAGAGTTTTTAGCAAACAGAACACAGCATGTTGTTATCAATGGAGAGACGTCTAGAGACGTTAAAGTAACCTCTGGCGTGCCACAGGGGAGTGTTATGGGACCATTGCTTTTCACAATATATATAAATGACCTAGTAGATAGTGTCGGAAGTTCCATGCGGCTTTTCGCTGATGATGCTGTAGTATACAGAGAAGTTGCAGCATTAGAAAATTGTAGCGAAATGCAGGAAGATCTGCAGCGGATAGGCACTTGGTGCAGGGAGTGGCAACTGACCCTTAACATAGACAAATGTAATGTATTGCGAATACATAGAAAGAAGGATCCTTTGTTGTATGATTATATGATAGGGGAACAAACACTGGTAGCAGTTACTTCTGTAAAATATCTGGGAGTATGCGTGCGGAACGATTTGAAGTGGAATGATCATATAAAATTAATTGTTGGTAAGGCGGGTACCAGGTTGAGATTCATTGGGAGAGTCCTTAGAAAATGTAGTCCATCAACAAAGGAGGTGGCTTACAAAACACTCTTTCGACCTATACTTGAGTATTGCTCATCAGTGTGGGATCCGTACCAGATCGGGTTGACGGAGGAGATAGAGAAGATCCAAAGAAGAGCGGCGCGTTTCGTCACAGGGTTATTTGGTAACCGTGATAGCGTTACGGAGATGTTTAACAAACTCGAGTGGCAGACTCTGCAAGAGAGACGCTCTGCACCGCGGTGTAGTTTGCTCGCCAGGTTTCGAGAGGGTGCGTTTCTGGATGAGGTATCGAATATATTGCTTCCCCCTACTTATACCCCTCGAGGAGATCACGAATGTAAAATTAGAGAGATTAGAGCGCGCACGGAGGCTTTCAGACCGTCGTTATTCCCGCGAACCATACGCGACTGGAACAGGAAAGGGAGGTAATGACAATGGCACGTAAAGTGCCCTCCGCCACACACCGTTGGGTGGCTTGCGGAGTATAAATGTAGATGTAGATGTAGATGATTCTTTCTCTCAGGGTTATTATCTTTTCTTGTCACTTTTACTTACGTGCATAATATGGAACGGGTTCTTGAAGGACCACTGTTATTCATGTACCAACTTTAGATTTTGAACGTGATGACTAAAATATAGTTGCCGTTGACTGAATTGAATGTAATTTTGTTAATTTCTATTTATTGATTGCAAAGCAAGACTCGAGAGAATTTCGATTGTTACCGCAGAGCGGCCAAGATAAAACGTATTGAACTCATGGAATCTGTATACTTTAAAGAATGAACTTTAACGTAAGTTAATTATCTGTTGAAATTTAGAAAGGTTCCTACAACGAAATCTCTCTCATTTACAGTTACTCTTAACACTTTGAAAAATAAATTAATACTTCGGCGCAGTAATGGCCGACCAGAGGCTGCATCGGAAGATGAGATGAGCTTCCCGCAGCGCAAATTACTGAAAAAATGCTTATTAAGAATAATTAGCCGCTGCGACCATTTGAGGTGACAACTATTACAAAGAAATTCATTTTGTGATAACAATAATTACTTTATTTTAGCAGAATACCGAATAACTCAGATAAAATATGTGTAGCCACTCAATGACTGCCTTCTGTATCGCGAAACAAAACAGTGTGTGTACCACAAAGTACGTCCTTCCTCCTCGGCCGTACAATAGCGTCTCTTACCGATCCTTTTTTATTTTCATAGACATGTTTTAAATAAAGATGCTTCTTTTAAATTATCGCTGCATATCAATTGTTTCAAGAACATTAACTGTACCTTTTATACTAATTATATTCATAAAAATCTAAATACATAAAATACAAATAATTTTTGGTTCATTCTTAACAATATTGTTCACTGTTTACAGCCGATAAAAAGTCAATATTTATGTGACGTACCGTCACAATAACTCGAAAACTCCAGAGAATATGTACCACAGTTAATCTAAGTTAAGTTTCCTGCATATTCATTTCTTCTCAAGGACCAATAGTTTGAATGAAGAGAGCACGAGAATGTTGAAAATCAAGCGCGATGCACATGCGCTGTCTAGCTTATGTAAATTTTGCAGGCCAGTTTTATTTAGTTTCATATCTTGATACACCACAAGTGTCTTGCAGCAAATTGTTCATGTCTACTTCCTCTACACTACTGTGGGACATTGTAAGCAATGACAATGTTTGAATAATACAGAAAATAAATAATACTGCACGTTAAATGTGTTCTATCTTGGAGACCATTTGGAACATAGCATACATCAATATGAAGATTTTTGTTCAGACTCACTATTAATCATCCCCAAAATCATGTAACTTTCCTCCTGACTCACCCAGCATACTGTCTGCCAAAAAAGCGAAGCACCCAGAAACGGAGGAGGAAACCAAGCGAACCTTCACGGTTTGAGGTATATGTTGTGTTACTGCAGTGATTAATAAGTCGAGAAAAACTTACAAAGAATTTGGCAGTGTGAGCCCAGTTATTGGTACGATGTTGTACCCCCTATGATCTGGGAGCATGCACTGATCCAGTTGGGAAAGTCTAACAATACTACCACGTGCAAAGTAGGTTAGAAATCAGATTAATAATGTTGCTCACGCAGCGTATGTTCGCTTTATCGGGCAACAATACAGTTATTATCTGTGGATGGTATCGTCAGAATGGAAATAATGAAGTCACTGTAAAAAAGCCATTAATTTTGGCACTTATCTAGAATGGATTCCCACGTAGATTTCGTCGAAGTTGTTATGGCTCATCCTGTTGATTTTAGGGTGATTCCACTTTGACTGCTAGAAGGTCCAGATCTGTATTTTAGCAATATTTGAAGACCTGACAAATGCGTTTTTCAGGAAATTCTTAATGATCAAACAATCCCAGATCAGAACAATGGTATGGTAGAAATAATTTTTGACTTGGTGTTCACGTTCCACATTCTTATTAAACTTCTTGTAAATTCACATATACTTCTTCTTAATTGTCACATCATCAAGAAAACAGTTTTGTATTATTCTTCATATATTTAATTTCCACTTTAACCAAACACAAGACTTGACTATTCTTTTACAAAGCGAAATAACAAATTAACTTCTGCAAAGTGAAACAAAGACTGCTCTGTGCGCATTCGCGCCAGAACGGTTACAAGTAAGTCAAAGATTATGACAGTCTCCCAGAAATGAATACACACAAGAACCATATCACTGTAATATATCGATACATCGGAGTACCTATACATTAATAAAACCAAATGTGAATATTGCCACAAAAATATGTCTGTTACTTCGCAGAAAAGTAGTACGATATTACTGGTATCGAGAACTGGGGTTGGAATGCCGTCCGTAATGGTCACGTAAATAAGGAACAGTTACAGAGGGCATCATAAAACTGTTGTATCCGGTTGTAAACTCCCCACAAAATAAAAAAAATAATATGAATCCCCACAAAATAAAAAAATTATATGAATAATATTCACAAAAAGTGTAACCTCCCAAAGAATAAATTGCTTAACCTATCAATAATAAAATGTGACTGATCTCTCAATAAAAAATTGTCACTCACTTATAAACTTTCAATAATGACTGTGAATTTAAACTGGTGAATTTTGGACGTCAGCAGTGCTGTGTCATGGCCCTGAAAGATCATTCCGAAAAATATGAAAATTCTTACCTCAATAAGGTCGCCGGATAACGCATATATATCTGCTCCTATAAGAAATTATTCTGGCACAGCCCTGTGCAATGCTGGGCGATGGATTTGTCATTTATAAAAGGAAACAATTGATTTTTCTTTTCAATAATCGGGATGACCAAGGATTCGAGAAATTAGTAAATTCTTTAAATCGAGATGATTGATTGTCAAAAGTTACTTTTTTATAAGAAAGATTATTATTAAGAGATTTTTTTAGACACATTTACATGGGACTTGATATAACAATACTACATATGTGCGAGGCTGCTTTTACCTACATTATATCGCTCAGGCTCCGCCATCGCTCCCCACGACCAGCCCAGCCAACTCCATACACACGACAGCTCGTTAGCAACTACTTACTCCAACTGCTACGCAGTTCCTACTGCTGACAACACTGCTCTCTGGTCTGAGATTCTCTTATAGCTAACATATCGCAGGCAGCGCGTGAGCAACCCATCGAAATTACATCTGCTCGAGTGCGCTAGCAACAAATTCTTTAATCATGGACCTCTTACATAACCCTCCACTTGGGGGGGGGGGGAGGAGTGGCAAAAATTTGGCAGTTATGGTGAGTCAATTGGAATTGCCATGAGCAACAAATTTTTCTATAATCTATTTAGTTAACTAAGTCTACAGTCACAGAATATATACATTATTGATAAGTGTGGAACATAATAAAAAATGAAATAGAGTGCACAAGCATTGAGTTCAGAACATGACAAAATGTATATGCAGTGAGTACAAAATATATTAACAAATGACATAAAGTGTACACACATTATAAAAGTCTTAAGCATATTTGGGAAAACTAATCATATTAACAAATGAAATGAAGTGCACATGCACTGTATAAGTCTTTAGCATTTTTTTACAAGAACTAAATAAGTAAAGTGCACACACACTGTAAAAGTCTTTAGCATTTTTACATGAATTAGACATATGAAGGAGTGAAATAAAGTGCACACGCACTGAGTACAAAATATATTAACAAATGACATAAAGTGCACACGCACTGTAAAAGTCTTTAGCATATTTAGGAACTAGGAAAGGAATGGGAAGGATTATATCATGGTTGTAGCACAGTAGGTTGCACATAGTTGCACCGAAATTCCATATCTTTCTACAGAAGCACAACACCAAGTGAGACAATCTGAAGTTCTCTTCCCTGAAGTATTTATCAGTGTAGCCAGGACACTGAAATGTTGTATTAATATTGTATGTTATCATTTTGGTAGTACATTAGGTACACCAAACAGGAGGACGATAATGACATCTCCATCGTTCAAGGTGGTGGACAGCTTGATATGTCAACACCACATTCTTGTAGAATCCATGCTCTCACATCAACGTAGAATTAGTGCAAAAACCAAATATAGTACTCCATGATCATGAGGATGGACAGGACAAACGGATATTGCAGTAATTTCTGGTAATTAGGTCAGAAGGTGAAGGACATTAAGTCTTATGCTAGTCATCATTGAGAATTACACTAGTCTATCAACCGATTTGAGTAATTATTGGCATTCATTGGCTATTTACACAGCATCTAAGTAGTATGTATGGAGTATTACAGAACATTATTCATAAGTCATCTCAATATAGTAATTATTGGCACTCATTGGCCAATTACAAACCATTGTTTTATGCATTATTCAGAAGTCATCATTCAAAATGAGTTAATTATTGGCTTAGCATTTATACATAATTCATCTAATTATAGTAATCATTGGCATTCATTGGCCAGTTACTAAACATGTAGCAAGTATTGAATATTACAAAACACTATTCATAACTCATCTGATTGCGGTAATTATTGGCACTCATTGGCCAGTTACAAACTATTCATATAGTTTTACAAAACATTATTCAGTATTATTCAGAACTCATCATTCAAGTGACATAGGGCATATTTAAAATGTAACACACTGTAACTATTACTCAAGGTCTGTGGTCCACTAATACATAGATATAATGGATTCAATACATCTGAGAAATTTGCATTATATTTAGGACTAGAAATGTATCTTAAACTGGTAGCATTATTTGGTTGTATACTGGTAATAGTTGGGACTGGTAAGAATTTTTTTTTGTGTTAGCAATGCATTGCGTTGGGATCGATAATTGCTGGGGCATGAAAATATATGCTTTTGACTTATTGCTGGAAATAAGGATTAATAACGTCACTCATCATGAGTCACCTGTAGCAAGGTTATGAAACAAGTAGAGTATATGTGATCACATTCATGAATGATACACACAAATGGATAAAAAAATGCAAGTACTAGAACAGGTTTAATGACTAACTGCTTATAGCACATTAATTTCATGAATAGCTTCTCCTGGAAAAAATACAAAATGGATTATTGAGCTGAAAGAAGAAACGCATATTATGCTGAAAAGTAGTAAACTTCGAATTAACAGGTAATGAAACATGTACTTAATACGTATGTACTCTAGCTGTCTTTTCCAAAACATTCAGTCATTATACCATGCGACATAAGACATACTCTCAAAAGGAACTGCAACAAATACTTAAATAACTACATAGTTTTTCTTAACTAATAGTAAATATATAAACTTCATCATTATTCTCATCTGCAAAGAAAAACTTCATTATTCATATTACCATAACTTCATCACTATCATCACCTGCAAAGAAAAACTTCATTATTCATATTACCATATTCTTCATATAACTATTCATAATCATTTATTATCATCTGCAAAAAAGGAGACTTCATTATTCATTATTCATTTTTCCATTTACTTCATACAACTGTTCATACTATAGAGTTTCTTATTTCTAGCATATTTCATCACTAAAACTAAGATGTGTAGTTCTGTCTGACAGCTTGCATCAATCGCCTCATATTCTGAAAGAAAAATAATTAGTCAAGACTGCTATCATACGATGTGTATAGTATATTCTGGTTCATGCTTGTTAATTCTGATCCATTTACTCTTCATGACAAGATATTGCATTTTCTTTCATTCATTCCGATGGTAAAATTTCCATTTCAGAGTAAACCACTGTGGCTTGTTTAATTTATTTCTTGTACACGTTATTGCTTTCTGAAAATGATGAATAAGGATTAATATCTTGCATTTAAATCACATACTCATTAAATGAAAACTTGTTTCTAGTGATATAATTAAGTATACAGCATAGCATGACAGAAAACGTATTAGGTCAAAAACATAGACAGTTTTCAAGTGCAAAAAAATGTACACACAGTATCATAATGTAGTAGCAAAAATGTAAAATAGTCAAGATGTTGAGATATCATAAGGCAAAATGTCAAAGTCAACTGGTGTTTGTTATATCTTAAAGATTACATAGTGCATACAGACAAAAATTCTACTTTCGATAGGAAAACAAACATACATACACAAAAAATCGAAAATGTGCACGGTCTGATGTCTAACGACAAGAAAAGCGACCTGCTAACCTTACCTTGCCGGGCACTTGCCAAGAAAAATATAATCATCATCAGTAAGTGGTCATATAAATATAATTGCATAAGTGGTCATATATATATCAGTAAATGGCATTACACTGTGATAAATCAAAGTATGTTCATTCAATAAAGGGTTTAATATTGGAGACATGATGATTGCCCTTGCTTTTTCTGGTTCTCAAAGTTTCAACATGTACTACATTGGGGTGAGGAATGCTGCGAATTCTATATGGACCAGTGTATAGAAGCTCAAATGTACTCCATCTGCTCTTTCCTCTGTTGGATAAATAGTGTGTGCGTACTAATATCTTGTGTCCAATGTGAAAGTCACGGTGTGTACAAACCTGTTTTTGCTGTCTCTTCCAGCTCTCTGCGGCACGCTTGATGATAACTTTGAAACCTCCCTTAGAAAAATTAACGAATTACTGTGCTTATAAACCCATTACGTTATTTGATTTTGAAACAGCTGAGCAGAACTGAACGTACCCAGACATTTCTCTCTTTACTTTTTCTGATCAACACTAAACTGACACACAATATTTTTTGGCGCAACGCAGTCTCACTTTCCATAACCCCTACAAAAGAATGACCCTGACTAACAATAACCTATACCTTTTATAAATCACTTACCTCACAAAAATCTTCGTTACTCGAACTACTGCAATACAGCGAGCGCCAATACTGCCAGTTAAATAAAGAATTCTAACTACTCGAGGCACTAATGACTGATAGGCATAGTTAGCAAATGAGAGATTTTGATAGAGAACAAACAATGTATTTACCTTAATGATATTCAAAAGTCATCATATATATATCAGTTCAAGACGTACAGTATTACAAATTTACTCTTTCTGATGGACGCATGTCCAGATCGTCCGCTCTCAAAATTCTGCCATTTCTCTCCCCACATCCACTTCTGCTGGCGACTCACCTCCAACTGCGCAACGCTACGTGCTGCTCACATCCAACTGCCCAACACTACAATAGCGAATATTCCAACAATGCCACCTAGCCACAGACTGTACACAGCACAGCCAGTGATTTTCATACAGAACGCTACATGACGTTACCAACATAAAAACCCAAACAGCCTACTTACAACTTTATGAAGACGGTTTCTTGCTATAACAGCAAACTAGAAACTCATGGTTGTCTTGCAACGTATGTTAGTCGACCACAGTGCTCGTATTATTGCGCCTGTGAGTGAGAGCGCTTCGGTCGACTTATCGTGAGTTTTTATCGTGATATTTCATGGGGACACGTTGAACCATTTGATGGAACATGCAAAACTGCCTTGAAATCATTCACAGTGCAATGCATTCTCGTTAGTCACGATGGTACTTGGTTACGTATTTCCGATAACGGCCACATCATGCCAAGTGCAGTAATATTGTGGTCGGTTAACAAACATATTAACTCTGCAGTAAGTGGAATGTTGATTTCATTCAATGGTCTTCATGCAACAGATGAAACACGAAACCTGCAGCGAGAGGTATCTTGTTAACATTCGACGTAACCTGTACACTAAATCAACCACATTTTGTACCTGTTCTTTGTCGCTGATACTTCATGACTAACGAACCCTCAAATGTAATGAAACCTAACAAAACCTAATGCATTATACGTGTTTTCAAACGTATTATTAAAAGATAAATAATGTGCCAAAGCATATAAAATAACAAAGTTGACTATCATATCTCCTCTACACTTCCACCTAACAAAAATTTATGAAAACCACACTTTGTCCCCGTTTAAACTAAGTATCTTGTGTTTAAAAGATTTTCTTCTATCGGTAAAAGTGACTGAGCTATTCAGATGGTCTGTCATAATTGCGTCAACCTGTACACACCAATAGGCCTGGCAGAAACGCTACACACGAACAACGCTAATGCAATCTGGTCGCTGGTCTACCCGTCACAGAGAATTGTAGCGCTGACTCATTTACGTAGCCGCAGATGGTGTATACGTGCATGAAGTTATGTTGATATCTGACCCTGTGTCCTGAACGCTTCACTTTTTTTGTCAGCCAGCGTATACAAAACTATTTTTGCTTTGTGAAATCCTTGATATTAATTCTTTCCTGCATCTCCCTTCTGTGTCTATTCTGCTTCCAAGGTAGCAAAATTCGTCCACCTCTTCGACATTCTCTTGCCCAGTTTTAACGTTTAGCATTCCTGCATGTCTGCCTGCGGTGCACACGATTAGCTCAATTTTCTTTTGTGTGTGACTGAAACAATAGCAGGGCACCTGTAATATCTACGAGGATAATTATACTGTACGGCAGCACAAGACACGTACAATGGCGTCTGCTACACCATTTAACACTTTGGAATGCACCTTAATCTCCCTTATTTTACCTAATGCATTTCTACTTAAGAGTTCATATTTCTTCAAGACATGCGTATTTTCAGATTTTCATGGTGTAATAACAACCCATTAAATTTGAGGCATGTAGCCGTAAAAATTACACGTTTCAGGCACGGAATTTATCCTTGTCCACTGAGTCAGAAGGGACTTCCATATACCTTTATCATGGCCTGTCTACAAAGTCGTTTCTTCCCTTATATTAATATTCGTAGCCTCTTTATTTTGAAACGTCCCCTTAGAAAAATTTATGAATGATTGTGCTTAAACTGACACACAATATTTTTAGCGCAACGCAATCTGACTTTCAATAATCCCTACAAAAGAATGGCCCTGACTAACATTAACCTAACCTATCACAAATCACTTACCTCACAAAAATCTTCGTTACTCCTTAACTACTGCAATACAGCGAGCGCCACTACTGCCAGCTAAATAAAAGATTCGAACTACTGAAGGCACTAACTACTGATAGGCATAGTTAGCAAATGAAAGATTTTGATAGAGAACAAACAATGTATTTACCTTAAAAGTGTTCAAAAGTCATAATATATATAGCAGATCATGGCATCCAGTCTTACAAATTTACTGTCTCTGATGGACACACATCCAGATCATCCTCTCTCAAAACTCCGCCATCTCACTCCCCACATCCACCACTGCTGGCGGCAACGCTACGCGCTGTTAACAGCTAACTGCCCAACACTACAATAGCAAATATTCCAACAATGCCATCCAGCCACAGGCTGCACACAGCACAGCCAGTGATTTTCATACAGAGCGCTACGTGGCGGTGGCGTTACCAATATAAGAACCTAAACAGCCTACTTACAATTTATTTTTAGAAAAATTCCAGCATACTTGGAGTGAAGAAAACAAGTTCCAACTCAGCAAAGCTGGAAGGTGATTACAATTGCCAGTATCTCTGTTGTATTTCTTTACGGCCATTAAAAAATGTTTTTGCGAAGAATTGGTATTGATGGAGAATGACATGTCCTTGAACCTCTAGCATAGAACATAGCATTTGCCTGAAAGTTTGCACTGGAGAATACGTGATATTTGTGTTCATCCACATCCCGACAACGTGTCTGACACCTATGGAACGACAGAACGTCCGTTAACCCTATTCCACACCAAGCTAAAAAGTACTTTACATAGCAGCTAGCGGGACGTCTTAAGTAATAAAACCCAGTACGTTGTCCTCGATGGTGAGGGTTCATCGGTGGTGAGGGTATCATCTGGAAAGCCCCAGGAAAGTGTGGTAGGTCCGCTGTTGTTTTCTGTCTACATAAATAATCTTTTGGATAGGGTGGATATCAATGTGCGGCTGTTTGCTGGTGATGCTGTGGTGTACGGGAAGGTGTCGTTGACTGACTGTAGGAGGATACAAGATGACTTGGACAGGATTTGTGATTGGTGTAAAGAATGGCAGCTAACTCTAAATATAGATAAATGTAAATTAATGCAGATGAATAGGAACAAGAATCCCGAATGTTTGAATACTCCATTAGTAGTGTAGCGCTTGACACAGTCACGTCGATTAAATATTTGGGCGTAACACAGCAGAGCGATATGAAGTGGGACAAGCATGTAATGGCAGTTGTGGGGAAGGTAGATAGTCGTCTTCGGTTCATTGGTAGAATGTTGGGAAGATGTGGTTCATCTGTAAAGGATACCGCTTATAAAACACTAATACGACCTATTCTTGAGTACTGCTGGAGCGTCTGGGATCCCTATCAGGTCGGATTGAGGGAGGACATAGAAAAAATTCAGAGGTGGGCTGCTAGATTTGTTACTGGCAGGTTTCATCATCACGCGTGTGTTACGGAAATGCTTCAGGAACTCGGGTGGGAGTCTCTAGAGGAAAGGAGGCGTTCTTTTCGTGAATCGCTACTGAGGAAATTTAGAGAACCAGCATTTGAGGCTGAATGCAGTACGATTTTACTGCCGCCAACTTTCATTTCGCGGAAAGACCACAAAGATAAGATAAGATAAGAGAGATTAGGGCTCGTACAGAGGCATATAGGCAGTCATTTTTCCCTCGTTCAGTTTGGAAGTGGAACAAGAAGAGAAGATGCTATTTGTGGTACGAGGTACCCTCCGCGACGCATCGTATGGTGGATTGCGGAGTATGTACGTAGATGTAGATGTAGATTAGTCGTACCGCAATGATGTGGAAGGATTCGGTTAACAGAATAAGCTACATGATATCCATTAACTAGCAAAGTTCTTATAACAAAAAAATAATATTAAGTTTAATAACAGAAGGAAGTTTGTAATACATCTGCACCAGATGTAGTTCCAAATTTCTAACTAAGAATTATTCTATGAAATACAGCTAGTATCCCAGAAAATCGATAAACAATGGAATATTTTTGTATAGCATCATTCACCCGTTTCCTACCTAAAGTTGATTTCAACTGTTTCTTCAACTGTTGTGACTGCCAACGTCATTATTCCTCCTGACCTGCAAAGGATTCGATGCAAATTACTCAAGAGAGAAAATTTGTAATAAGATGCTGTAGAGCATATTATTCATATGGCACGGTTTTTCTCCAGTAATGATGAGTTATCCTGAATGTAACTGCGTATGATATTACTGAATCAAAATAATAAAGTATTTGACTTACTGATAGCAGTGACACCAACTGCAAAAGTGGCCGAACAAAGGTTTTTGACAAGCTCTAACTGTCTTTTTTTCTGCATTACCAATGCTTTAAATTTATCACTGCTGAAGTATCCTTTAATATGCAGACCTGAGTGTGGTGGTTCTTTTTATTGAGAGGAAAATTATTTGCAGAAAACCAGTCAACGTTTTTTTAAAGACATTATTTGCGATTTACTTTTTACTGTGCCACATGTCGGACTGATTGAAATACTGATATCGTCTGTAAGACTAATTCCAAATTCATTGTTATAAATCAGATTTGCGTCAGGTGTGGACACGAATCCGAAACTGACACAAATTTTCAGGTTTTACCACATATTCCGTACATGACGCGTGCAGCACATGACAACGATTCGGCGTAGTATCAGTTCATGTCATAGCATCTTCACTGAATTCAGACAGCTCGATTTATTCATTACACTTCACTGCCCTTAATTAATTCCAAATCTAATTCTGCTGATATGTGTTCGGGGTGAAATATCGAGGTCTACTATCTTTCGTGGGCGCGCGACGAAACTGTCTGACGAAACAGTATGTGCCAAGACCGTAATTCTCATGTTCGAACAAAATTAACTCTGTACTGTCGTTGAATCCGCGGAGAGATTTGATCTGACAACTACATCAACTACACTGAAGCGCCAAAGAAACTGGTATAGGCATGTGTATTCAAATACAGAGATATGTAAACTGGTAGAATACGGCGCTGCGGTCGGCAACGCCTATATGTGGCTGGCGCAGTTGTTACATCGGTTACTCCTGCTACAATGGCAGATTTAAGTGAGTTTGAAAGTGGTGTTATAGTCGGCGCAAGAGCGATGGGACACAGCATCTCCGAGGTTGCAGTGAAGTGGGGATTTTCTCCTACGACCATTTTACGAATGTACCGTGCATACCAGGAATCAGGTAAAACATCAAATCTTCGACGTCGTTGCGGCCGGAAAAAGATCCGGCAAGAACGGGAGCAACGACGACTGAAAAGAATCGTTCAACGTGACGGAAGTTCAACCCTTCCGCAAATAGCTGCAGATTTCAATGCTGGGCCATCAGAAAGTGTCAGCGTGCGAACCATTCAACGGAACATCCTCGATGTGGGTTTTCGGAGCCGAAGGCCCACTCGTGTACCCTTGATGACTGCACGACACAAAGCTTTACGCCTCGCCTGGGCCCGTCAACACCGGCATTGGACTGTTGATGACTGGAAACATGTTGCCTGGTTGGACGAGTCTCGTCTCAAATTGCATCGAGAAGATGGACGTGTACGGGTATGGACAGAAGCTAATGAATCCACCGAACCTGCATGTCGGCATGGGACAGTTCAAGCTGATGGAGGTTCTGTAAAGGTGTGGGGCGTGTGCAGATGGAGTGATATGTCTAGATACGACTCTGACAGGTGTCACATATGCAAGCATCCTGTCTGATCACCTGCATCCATTCAAGTCCGATATGCATTCCGACAATTCCAGCAAGACAGTGCGACACCCCACACGTCCCGAACTGCTACAGAGTGGCTCCAAGAACGCTCTTCTGAGTTTAAACACTTCTGCTGGCCACCAAGGTCCCCAGTGATGAACATTACGAGGTGCATTCAAGTTCTAAGGCCTCGGATTTTTTTTTTCTAATTAACTACTCACCCGAAATCGATGAAACTGGCGTTACTTCTCGACGTAATCGCCCTGCAGACGTACACATTTTTCACAACGCTGACGCCATGATTCCATGGCAGCGGCGAAGGCTTCTTTAGGAGTCTGTTTTGACCACCGGAAAATCGCTGAGGCAATAGCAGCACAGCTGGTGAATGTGCGGCCACAGAGAGTGTCTTTCATTGTTGGAAAAAGCCAAAAGTCACTAGGAGACAGGTCAGGTGAGTAGGCAGCATGCGGAATCACTTCAAAGTTGTTATCACGAAGAAACTGTTGCGTAACGTTAGCTCGATGTGCGAATGCGTTGTCTTGGTGAAACAGCACACGCGCAGCCCTTCCTGGACGCTTTTGTTGCAGTGCAGGAAGGAATTTGTTCTTCAAAACATTTTCGTAGGATGCACCTGTTACCGTAGTGCCCTTTGGAACGCAATGGGTAAGGATTACGCCCTCGCTGTCCCGGAACATGGACACCATAATTTTTTCAGCACTGGCGGTTACTCGAAATTTTTTTGGTGGCGGTGAATCTGTGGGTTTCCATTGAGCTGACTGGCTCTTTGTTTCTGGACTGAAAAATGGCATCCACGTCTCATCCATTTTCACAACTGACGAAAAGAAACTCCCATTCGTGCTGTCGTTGCGCGTCAACATTGCTCGGCAACATGCCACACGGGCAGCCGTGTGGTCGTCCGTCAGCATTCATGGCACCCACCTGGATGACACTTTTCGCATTTTCAGGTCGTCATGCAGGATTGTGTGCACAGAACCCACAGAAATGCCAACTCTGGAGCCGATCTGTTCAACAGTCATTCGGCGATCCCCCAAAACAATTCTTTCCAGTTTCTCGATCATGTCGTCAGACCGGCTTGTGCGAGCCCGAGGTTGTTTCGGTTTGTTGTCACACGATATTCTGCCTTCATTAAACTGTCGCACCCACGGCATCACCTCATGTCTCCTTCAACTGTCGATGAATTTCAATTGGTTTCACACCACACAAATTCAGAAAACGAATGATTGCACGCTGTTCAAGTGAGGAAAACGTCGCCATTTTAAGTATTTAATACAGTTCTCATTCTCGCCGCTGGCGGTAAAATTCCATCCGCCGTACGGTGCTGCCATCTCTGGAACGTATTGACAATGAACGCGGCCTCATTTTAAAACAATGCGCATGTTTTTATCTCTTTCCAGTCCGGAGAAAAAAGATCGGAGGCCTTAGAACTTGAATGCACCTCGTATTGGGCATATCTGGGATGCATTGCAACATGCTGTTCAGAATAGATCTCCACCCTGTCGTACTCTTACGGATTTATGGACAGCCCGGCAGGATTCACGGTGTCAGTTCCGTCCAGCATGATTTCAGACATTAGTCGAGTCCACGCCACGTCGTGTTGCGACACTTCTGCGTCCTCTCGGGGGCCCTATACGATATTAGGCAGGTTTAGCAGTTTCTTTTGCTCCTCAGTTTGTTTAAAACCAAACCCTGCAAGAGTTCCAATCCAAATACCGACAGGCGAGGATACTCTGTACAGAGGGCTGGAAGAGCCAGGACGGAACAGGATGTGCCTTTTGAAATTCTCAAGAGAAGTACGATTTAAGAATGAGCTGCCAAAGGAAATTACAATAATGACGGCAGATATTACGGCGATCTTGGACGTTTTTAAGTACTGTCACGCCATAATGATCGCTAGACCTACGACATAGTTCTCGACGATGGCGTGGCTGAAGTGGGATGCATTTAGCAGGCTTCGATCAGCCTCATTTAATCGCCGCGAAATGTTTCTGGCAGAGTCAGGTGTGTCGGCAGCGGCTGTAGGTGATCTGCCTAGGAGAGGGATGTCTGTTCCATTTCGCGCTTGCCACCAGCACGCTTTCGCATAGAATTTCCACCTTCAGCGGCCTTTCTTTAATCGCCAGATGACACTTTTGGGTACACCCAACACTGAAACTCCCTGGTAGATTAAAACTGTATGCCGGACCGAGACTCAAGCTCGGGATCTTTGCCATTCGTGGGCAAGTACTATAGCATCTGAGCTACCCAAGCATTTGAGTAGCTCAGATGGTACAGCATTTGCCTGCGAAAGGCAAGGATCCCGAGTTCGAGTCTCGGCAAGTTTCATATCAGCGCACACTCCGCTGCAGAGCGGAAATTTCATTTTGGAAGCACCCAATACTGTGACCTTTTGACTGGGTTCAAGCCGTCCACCTGCTAGTCCACTATAGTAAGCACTCAAATGAAATCTTGCAGACGTGTTGCCTCGCCGCACGGAATGTCGCGCAACAGTCTTCTTCAAACAATGTACCGTACGAAGTGTCGAAAGCGTGCGGAGCGTTCGCTACAGGTAACGCGTCCCGCTTTCTGTATTACCTGTTACTACCATTGTTAGGGTGTTCCGTAGCAATTGTCGGTTAATGCGTAGCAGCTGGCAGCTGTTCCTTTACAGGTGTGAATTGTAAAGCAGTGTGCAGGGAAGTTTGGCAGTTGGATTCTTTAAAGACGGGACGGGAGGTTTGGGCAGCGGAGGTTAGGGAATGAACTATCTTACGTAATCTGCACTACTGGCCATTAACATTGCTACACCAAGAAGAAATGCAGATGATAAACGGGTATTCATTGGACAAATATATTATACTAGAAGTGACATGTGATTACATTTTGCCGGCCGCGGTGGTCTAGCGGTTCTAGGCGCTCAGTCCGGAGCCGCGCGACTGCTACGGTCGCAGGTTCGAATCCTGCCTCGGGCATGGATGTGTGTGATGTCCTTAGGTTTAAGTAGTTCTAAGTTCTAGGAGACTGATGACCATAGACGTTAAGTCCCATAGTACTCAGAGCCATTTGAACCATTTTTTTGATTACATTTCCACGCAATTTGGGTGCAAAGATCCTATGACACCAGTACCCAGAACAACCATCTCTGGTCGTAATAACGGCCTTGATACGCCTGGGCATTGAGTCAAACAGAGCTTGGATGGCGTGTACAGGTACAGCTGCCCATGCAGCTTCAACACGATACCACAGTTCATCAAGAGTAGTGACTAGCGTATTGTGACGAGCCAGTTGCTCGGTCACCATTGACCAGACGTTTTCAATTGGTGGCAGATCCGGAGAATGTGCTGGCCAGGGCAGCAGTCGAACATTTTCTGTATACAGAAAGGCCCGTACAGGACCTGCAACATGCGGCCGTGCATTATCCTGCTGAAATGTAAGGTTTCGCAGGGATCGAATGAAGGGTAGAGCCATGAGTCGTAACACATCTGAAATGTAACGTCCACTGTTCAAAGTGCCGTTTGTGCGAACAAGAGGTGACCGAGACGTGTAAGCAATGACACCCCATACCATCAGCCGGGTGATACGCCAGTATGGCGATGACGAATACACACTTCCAATGTGCGTTCACCGCAATGTCTCCAAACACGGATGCGACCATCATGATGCTGTAAACAGAACCTGGATTCATCCGAAAAAATGACGTTTTGCCATTCGTGCACCCAGGTTCGTCGTTGAGTGCATCATCGCAGGCGCTCCCGTCTGTGATGCAGCGTCAAGAGTAACCGCAGCCACGGTCTCCGAGCTGATAGTCCATGTTGCTGCAAACGTCGCGAACTGTACGTGCAGATCGTTGTTGCCTTGCAAACGTCCCCATCTGTTGACTCTAGGATCGAGACGTGGCTGCACGATCCGTTACAGCCATGCGGATAAGATGCCTGTCATCTCGACTGCTAGTGATACGAGGCCGTTGCGATCCAGAACGGCGTTCCGTATTACCCTCCTGAACCCACCGATTCCATATTCTGCTAACAGTCATTGGATCTCGACCAACGCGAGCAGCAATGTCGCGATACGATAAACCGCAATCGCGATAGGCTACAATCAGACCTATTAAAGTCGTAAACGTGATGGTACGCATCTCTCCCCCTCACACGAGGCATCACAACAACGTTTCACCAGGCAACGCCGGTGAACTGCTGTTTGTGTATGAGAAATCGGTTGGAAACTTGCCTCATGTCAGCACGTCGTAAGTGTCGCCACCGGCGCGAACCTTGTGTGAATGCTCTGCTAAGCTGATCATTTGCATATCACAGCATCTTCTTCCTGACGGTTAAATTTCGCGTCTGTAGCACATCATCTTCGTGGTGTAGCAATTTTAATGGCCAGTAGTGTAAACAAGTGTGTGTAATCTCAGTACGTTATTTCAAGTTGTTTGTATCTTTGTTATATTATAGTTAGTGCTTGGTTTAGCAATTTACTTCTTTAAACGCAACACTTATAAGCAATTGTGATTTATTTACGTGGTTGACTGTTTGGGGTCCACTCGAAGTAATGAGTGAAAAAAAAATCGTAACTGTGTCCAGCAGGAGCAGCTTCGAGACAGCAGCCGGCGTGTAGGTACACGCAGCAGACGCCATCCGCGAGGGGGGAAGAAGATGCACGGCGTGTGGAGAGCCGTGTGTTATATATGTGTGTGTGTGTGCGTGTGTGTGTGTGTGCCAGACAGACGGCCGTGCCGGCAAGGCGCCGCTGCGCCGTATACATCACGCGGACTTGGAACGCAGCAGACGCCGCCCGCAAGCGGCAGTACGGGCGACCCGTTTGTGCCCGCAGTGGCTGTGGTGAGGGGGAAGGGGGGGGGGTATCTGAGCGGCCAGGTCCCTATTTACGCCGGCATTGTGGCTGCGGGTGCTGGCTCGTGGGATTGGCCGGATCCCAGCACGCGCCAGCCACGTGTTCTATTTGTATCGCCGAGCGGCCCTACATACTGTAGCTGCCTCACCTGAGGCCGGAGGACCTGCGATCACGCCACCAGTAATAGGCTCCAAGACTGCTTGTTCATTTACTTCTTCGTTTACGCATTTACTTCGCCTGCCAATGTTAGAGTTTTGTGACCCTCACTTCTACATCTACATGACATCTATGGCGTTCACACCTAAGAGCATAGACAAGGGTATAACTTGAAACTTCGTGGCAGATTAAAACTGTGTGCCGGACCGAGACTCGAACTCGGTACCTTTGGCTTTCATGGGCAAGTGCTCTACCGACTGAGCTACCCAAGCACGACTCACGCCCCGTCCTCACAGCTTTACTTCTGCCAGTACCTCGTCTCCTACCTTCCAAACTTTACAGAAGCTCTCCTGCGAACCTTGCAGAACTAGCACTCCTGAGAGAAAGGACATTGCGGAGACATGGCTGAGCCACAGCCTGGGGGTTGTTTCCAGAATGAGATTTTCACTCTGCAGCGGAGTGTGCGCTGATATATGCTAGTTTTGCGACTCCCAGTACCTACTGCAGCCTACATCCTTCTGAATCTGTTTAGTGTATTCATCTCTTGGCCTCCCTCTATGAGTTTTACCCTCCACGCTGCCCTCCAATGCTAAATTTGTGATCCCTTGATGCCTCAGAACATGTCCTACCAACCGATCCCTTCTTCTAGTCAAGTTGTGCCATAAACTTCTCTTCTCCCCAATCCTATTCAGTACCTCTTCATTAGTTATGTGATCTGCCCATCTAATCTTCAGCATTCTTCTGTAGCACCACATTTCGAAAGCTTCTATTCTCTTTTTGTCTAAACTATTTATCGTCCATGTTTCACTTCCATACATGGCTACACTCCATACAAATACTTTCAGAAACGACTACTTGACATTTATATCTATACTCGATGTTAACATATTTCTCTTCTTCTGAAACGCTTTCCTTGCCATTGCCAGTCTACATTTTATATCCTCTCTACTTCGACCATCGGAGTTATTTTGCTTCCCAAATAGCAAAGCTCATTTACTACTTTAAGCGTCTCATTTCCTAATCTAACTCCCGCAGCATCACCCAATTTAATTCGACTACATCCCATTATCCTCGTTTTGCTTTTGTTGATGTTCATCTTATATCCTCCTTTCAAGACACTGTCGATTCCGTTCAACTGTCCTTTGCTGTCTCTGACAGAATTACAATGTCATCGGCGAATCTCAAAGTTTTTATTTCTTCTCCATTGATTTTAATACCTACTCCGAATTTTTCTTTTGTTTCCTTCACTGCTTACTCAATATACAGATTGAATAACATCGGGGAGAGGCTACAACCCTGTCTCACTCGCTTCCCAACCACTGCTTCCCTTTCGTGCCCGTTGACTCTTATAACTGCCATCTGGTTTCTGTACAAATTGTAAATATCCTTCCGCTCCCTGTATTTTACCCCTGCCACCTTCAGAATATGAAAGAGAGTATTCCAATCAACACTGTCAAAAGTTTTCTCTAAGTCTACAAATGATAGAAACGTAGGTTTGTCTTTCCTTCATCTATCCTCTAAGAAAAGTCGTAGAGTCAGTATTGCCTCACGTGTTCCAACATTTCTACGGGATCCAATCCTCTCGATTATGTCCCATAAATGTTCGATGGGATATATGTCGGGCCACCTGGGTGGGAAAATCCTTCGCTCGCACTGTCCAAAATGTTCTTCAAACCAGTCGCGAAGAATTGTCATCGATAAAAATTCCATCGTTGTCTGGGTTGCAAATGATCTCCAAGTAATCGAACAGAACCTTTACAGTCAAAGATCGGTTCAACTGAACGAGAGTATCCAGTCTGTTCCATACAGATATAGCCACCCCCAGCTTTCACAGTGCCTTGTTGACAAGTTGGGTCCATGTCTTCGTGGGGTCTGCGCCACAGTCGAACCCCACCATCAGCTCAGACCAACTAAACTGTCTCCCAGTCGTCTAGAGTCCAACTGATATGTGTGACGATCCGAGGAGAGGTGCTGCTGGCGATGTCGTGTTAATAAAGCAAAATGCACTCGAGTCGGTCGTCTGCCCACACAGCCCATTGATGCCTAATTTCGTCGCACTGTCCTAAAAGATATGTTAGTCGTACGTCCCACATCGATTTCTGCAGTTAATTCTCGCAATGTTTTTTGTCTGTTAGCGCTGGCAACTCTGCGCATATGCCGCTGCCCTTGGTCGTTAAGTGAAGGCTATCAGCCACTGCGTTGTACATGGTGAAGGGTAATACCTGAAATATGATATCCTCGGCACGCTCTTAATACTGTCTGACGAAACAATAAGAAACAACACATATGGAGTGTCTAATTCCCTAACGATTTCCGAAATGGGATGTCTCAACAGTGTAGCTTGAAAGGTGGCTACACTGACCCACAGCGCCAGAGATCGCGCCAGAGAGTATTGTTCCGCCGCCTCCACTGGCAGTGATTATTGAGAAGTAGCGGCAGGCAGTTCTTGCCGAGAAGTTGTGGTGGACACTGCTTGTCGTGAAGTCGGAGTGAGATGTGGTAGTAGTGAGTGTTTCCTCCATGTTTTATGCAGTTATTTGATGGGAGAGATAGCAGATGTTGTTCTAATGGAGATATTGTAATGGTCAGAGTGCATTTCGTCAATATATATGGAGGTAACAAAACACTACTTCATGACAAGCAGTGTCCACCACAACTTCTTGGCAAGAACTGCCTGCCGCTACTTCTCAATAATCACTGCCAGTGGAGGCGGCGGAACAAAACTCTCTGGCGCGATCTCTGGCGTTGTGGCTCAGTGTAGCCACCTTTCAAGCTCCAACTACCTAACATTCTGCATTCAAAGTCTTTTAATTCCCGTCGTTTGGCGCTAATCTTGCCTGAAACCCTCTCACAATAATCACCTGAATACAAATGACTGCTCCGCATACGCGCTGACCTTTTATACCTTGTGCACGCGATACTACCGCTATCTGTACTGGCTTATTACAAATGACTGAAGCGATTTCACAGCTCTACAATAACTTTATTATTTGAGATATTTTCACAATGCTTTGCACACACATACAAAAACTCAAAAAGTTTTTTTAGGCATTCACAAATGTTCGATATGTGCCCCTTTAGTGATTCGGCAGACATCAAGCCGATAATCAAGTTCCTCCCACACTCGGCGCAGCATGTCCCCATCAATGAGTTCGAAAGCATCGTTGATGCGAGCTCGCAGTTTTGGCACGTTTCTCGGTAGAGGAGGTTTAAACACTGAATCTTTCACATAACCCCACAGAAAGAAATCGCATGGGGTTAAGTCGGGAGAGCGTGGAGGCCATGACATGAATTGCTGATCATGATCTCCACCACAACTGATCCATCGGTTTTCCAATCTCCTCTTTAAGAAATGCCGAACATCATGATGGAAGTGCGGTGGAGCACCATCCTGTTGAAAGATGAAGTCGGCGCTGTCGGTATCCAGTTCTGGCATGAACCAATTTTCCGCGGGCTACGCGTGAAACTTGCCCGCACGCGTTCAACCGTTTCTTCGCTCACTGCAGACCGACCCGTTGATTTCCCCTTACAGAGGCATCCAGAAGGTTTAAACTGAGCATACCATCGCCGAATGGAGTTAGCAGTTGGTGGATCTTTGTTGAACTTCGTCCTGAAGTGTCGTTGCACTGTTGTGACTGACTGATGAGAGTGCATTTCAAGCACGACATAACGCTTTCTCGGCTCCTGTCGCCATTTTGTCTCACTGCGCTCTCGAGCGCTCTGGCGGCAGAAACCTGAAGTACGGCTTCAGCCGAACAAAACTTGATGAGTTTTTCTACGTATCTGTAGTGTGTCGTGACCATATGTCAATGAATGGAGCTACAGTGAATTTATGAAATCGCTTCAATCATTTGTAGTAGCCCTGTATATGTGCATATCATTGTTCCATGACTTTTGTCACGTCGCGGCAAAATGTTCCTTCGAGAATCTACTTTTAATATTCATTCACATAAAGCGTGCCACAAATGTTAAAATTTCTTAAAAACCGCGATTTACTGCATAGGGGTCTGGCGCTTCCGAGCGCTCGAATGCAACTGATGGTTGGTTACCGTCGGAATGGGGGTCCTTCTAGTTTCGGATAGCATCACAGAGGGCATCATTATGAACTGAAGCCCTTGTTGGCCGAACGCTCACATTCTGACAGCCTTTTTGTTGTTCAAAAAATGGCTCTGAGCACTATGGGACTTAACATGTGAGGTCATCGGTCCTCTAGAACTTAGAACTACTTAAACGTAGCTAACCTAAGGACATCACACACATCCATGCCCGAGGCAGGATTCCAACCTGCGACCGTAGCAGTCGCGCGGTTCCAGACTGAAGTGCCTAGAACCACTCGGCCACAGCGGTCGGCCTTTTCGTTGTGCCTATCTGCAACTCACCATCTCCGCCATGTGGTGAGTAGCAACCATCCTTTTCATAATATTGTTGCAAGATTTCTCTTTGTAACATGATTCCGTTATAGTATACAGTCTGGAAGCATGTGCTTGCCTCGCGTCTACTTAAATTGTCATTTCGCTTTTTTATACAACTTAAAACGTGAGTGTTCGAAAATGACAAACATACGTACTGATACTGATATAAAAGGTTGAAAAAGTAATCTCATTTGCGCAAAAAGCGCATCGATTGGTCAGCAGAAGCCAATTAATCGATATAATGTCGTCAAAATCAGAGTACTTCGACATCGGCTAGAAAAAGGCCTATTATATGGTGCTGTCATTGCCGATTAAAAGTCGATTCAATCACAATATTAAAAAACGCAAGTTGGAACTTTACATGCTTCTTTTTTCAAAACAACACTTTTTTCAGTTGGTGGGAGCTGTAGCTCATGAAGTATAGATGCAATTGCGTTTTACTTTTCTGTAACTTGTGAGTCGGAGTTTCTTCCACTGTAGTACGTACAGTTTTTACCCTGTATTTTAGTTCACATGTTAGATGCACATTTTTATAACGACTTTTTGTCAAAAAAATTGACTTTTATTTCAGAGTGCCGCCATTTCGTTAAAAATGGTTTTTTAAAAACATTCCCACATACTACATTAGACAATATCGTCAGTTTCAAAGAGGTTTTTGAAGTTTTCTTCTAGGCTGAAAATGGGGCCTTCAGATCTGCCACCATCCGCCCTCACACTCCG
This sequence comes from Schistocerca cancellata, assembly GCF_023864275.1. Classification (NCBI taxonomy): domain Eukaryota; kingdom Metazoa; phylum Arthropoda; class Insecta; order Orthoptera; family Acrididae; genus Schistocerca; species Schistocerca cancellata. The sequence continues at coordinate 5,747,349 of NC_064628.1, read as the reverse complement.
CGAAGGCCTTCCGTCGATTTCATGAAGTGTTCCTCTGCGTCTTTCGCACAAGGTCCTACCTACTCTCGAATAACACGTGAGAAAAATTATCACCTGAATCTTTCCTTGAGAGCGGCCGGCCGAAGTGGCCGTGCAGTTCTAGGCGCTGCAGTCTGGAACCGCGAGACCGCTACGGTCGCAGGTTCGAATCCTGCCTCGGGCATGGATGTGTGTGATGTCCTTAGGTTAGTTAGGTTTAACTAGTTCTAAGTTCTAGGGGACTAATGACCTCAGCAGTTGAGTCCCATAGTGCTCAGAGCCATTTTTTTGTTCCTTGAGAGCTCTGATTCGTCTTACTTTATTACAATGGTCATACAGAATCAGCGTTATTGAACTATATGAAATAAAATCGTCGTAACTTCTGAACGTTTTCCGTTAGGATGTTCAAACTGCACGTTTGGCCACGGCGCATGATAAGAATTAGTATGCGCATATGTTTGGATTATCGATGAAGCCCACTTTCATTTGGATGGCTTCCTCAATAAGCAAAATTGGCGCCCTGGGGGACTGAGAATCCGCATTTCGCGATCAAGAAGTCTATTCACCCTAGGCGAGTGCAACGTTCATTCACGAAATAGTCGGGGCGATATTCCTCGATGGCACGGTGACTACCGAACGGTACGTGAAAGTTTTGGGAGGTGATTTCATCCCCATTATCGAAGGTGACCCCGATTTCGATAAGATGTGGTTCATGCGAGACAGAGTTCGACCCCATAGAAGCAGGAGAGTGTCTGATGTCCTGGAGGAGCACTTCGAGAACCGCATTCTCGCTCTGGGGTAACCAAAGGCCTCTGTAAGGGGCCACGATTGGCCTTCATATTCTCCGGATCTAAACGCAAGTGGCTCCTTTATGTGGGGATATATTAAAGACACGGTGTACAGCAATAACCCCAAAACTATCGCTGAACTGAAAACAGACATTCATGAGGTCATCGACATCGATGTTCGGAAACTTCAGCGGGCCATGCAGAATACCGCTATTCGTCTGGGTCACATCATCGCCAATGATGTCAGTCGTATCAAACATGTCATGACCTACATCCGAATACCTGTAGTGAAGTTTACATGTTGAATAAAGTGTGTGCACGACGTCGTTTATAACTAATTTAGGTTTTTTTTCATATAGTTCATATAAGAGGGGATCAACAAATTAATTTCACACTCGGGGGAGAAACCTAGTGACAGAAATTTCGTGGAAAGATCTCGCCACAACGAAAACGCCTTTCATTTGAAGATTACAAACCCAACACGTTGATCTTACCCTTGACAGACTCTCCCATTTTTGCTACAATACATAACGAGCTGGCCTTCTCTGAATAATACGAGGTGCATTCAAGTTCTAAGGCCTCCGATTTTTTTTCTGATTAACTACTCACCCGAAATCGATGAAACTGGCGTTACTTCTCGAAGTAATCGCCCTGTAGACGTACACATTTTTCACAACGCTGACGCCATGATTCCATGGCAGCGCCGAAGGCTTCTTTAGGAGTCTGTTTTGACCACTGGAAAATCGCTGAGGCAATAGCAGCACGGCTGGTGAATGTGCGGCCACGGAGAGTCTCTTTCATTATTGGAAAAAGCCAAAAGTCACTAGGAGCCAGGTCAGGTGAGTAGGGAGCATGAGGAATCACTTCAAAGCTGTTATCACGAAGAAACTGTTGCGTAACGTTAGCTCGATGTGCGGGTGCGTTGACTTGGTGAAACAGCACACGCGCAGCCCTTCCCGGACGTTTTTGTTGCAGTGCAGGAAGGAATTTGTTCTTCAAAACATTTTCGTAGGATGCACCTGTTACCGTAGTGCCCTTTGGAACGCAATGGGTAAGGATTACGCCCTCGCTGTCCCAGAACATGGACACCATCATTTTTTCAGCACTGGCGGTTACCCGAAATTTTTTTGGTGGCGGTGAATCTGTGTGCTTCCATTGAGCTGACTGGCGCTTTGTTTCTGGATTGAAAAATGGCATCCACGTCTCATCCATTGTCACAACCGACGAACAGAAAATTCGTGCTGTCGTTGCGCGTCAACATTGCTCGGCAACATGCCACACGGGCAGCCGTGTGTTCGTCCGTCAGCATTCGTGGCACCCACCTGGATGACACTTCTCGCATTTTCAGGTCGTCATGCAGGATTGTGTGCACAGAACCCACAGAAATGCCAACTCTGGAGGCGACCTGTTCAACAGTCATTCGGCGATCCCCCAAAACAATTCTCTCCACTTTCTCGATCATGTCGTCAGACCGGCTTGTGCGAGCCCAAGGTTGTTTCGGTTTGTTGTCACAGGATGTTCTGCCTTCATTAAACTGTCGCACCCACGAACGCACTTTCAACACATCCATAACTCCATCACCACATGTCTCCTTCAACTGTCGATGAATTTCAATTGGTTTCACAACACGCAAATTCAGAAAACGAATGATTTCACGCTGTTCATGTAAGGAAAACGTCACCATTTTAAGTATTTAAAACAGTTCTCATTCTCGCCGCTGGCGGTAAAATTCCATCTGCCGTACGGTGCTGCCATCTCTGGGACGTATTGACAATGAACGCGGCCTCATTTTAAAACAATGCGCATGTTTCTATCTCTTTCCAGTCCAGAGAAAAAAAATCGGAGGCCTTAGAACTTGAATGCACCTCGTATACAGAATGCAGATACGCAATGAATGATTTTAGTTACCATGTATACAAAGCAGTATTTCGCTTTAGACGAGGCAAGTGATACTCTCTAAGATGTTAAAATGATTTTGTACTAAAAGAGTCATGTGCGCGGTTCAGTGGTACCTTCTTTCGTCACTACTGGTATTTCTGATCAAACGGTGCCAGTTTCATTCGAGAAACTACTGCATTGTTTGGCATATTTCATTTTACTAATGACATGTACTTAAATGATTTGTGAGTGAATCATAAGTGAAAATAAAGCAGTATCAGTTTTATAATCGGTCTCTCAATGTCCAATAACATTCGAAGTTTACTGTGATACAGCAGAAGTGGCACCTTTACTCGCGTAATTTTTGATAATTTTTTTCCTCCAGGTATTTGGAATATTCGACAAAACATACACTATGTGATAGAAATAATCCGGACACCTGGCTGAAAATGACTTACAAGTTCGTGGAGTCCCCATCGGTAATGCTGGAATTTAAGAATGGTGTTGGCCCGCCTTGATGACAGCTTCCACTCTCGCTGGCATACGTTCAATCAGGTGCTGGAAGGTTTCTTCGGAAATGGCAGCCCATTCTTCACGGAGTGCTGCACTGTGGAGAGGTATCGATGTCGGTCGGTGATAACTGGCACAAAGTCGGAGTTCGAAAACATCCCAAAGGTGTTCTATAGTATTCAGGTCAGGACTATGTGCAGGCCAGAGATGTTATTGTCGTGTAACCACTCCACCACAGGCCGTGCATTATGAACAGGTGCTCGATCATGTTGAAGGATGCAATCGCCATCCCCGAGTTGCTCTTCAACAGTGGAAAGCAAGAAGGTGCTTAAAACATCAATGTAGGCCTGTGCTGTGATAGTGGCACGCAAGACAACAAGGGGTGCAAGTCCCCTCCATGAAAAACACGACCACATCATAACACCACTGCCCCCCAATTTTACTGTTCGCACTACGCACGCTGGTATATGATGTTCACCGGGCATTCGCCATACCCACACACTGCCATCGGATCGCCACATTGTGTACCGTGATTCGTCACTCCACACGTTTTTCCACTGTTCAATCGTCCAATGTTTACTCTCCTTACACCAAGCGAGGCGTCGTTTGGCAGTTCCCAGCGTGATATGTGGCTTATGAGCAGCAGCTCGCCCATGAAATCCAAGTTTTTGTCGTCTCCCGCCTAACTGTCACATTACTTGCAGTGGATCCTGATGCAGTTTGGAATTCCTCTGTGATGGTCTGCAGGGATGCCTGCCTACTACACATTACGACCCTCTTCAACTGTCGGCGGTCTCTGTCAGTCAACAGACGAGGTCGATGGTTCAAATGGCTCTGAGCACTATGGGACTTAACAGCTGAGGTCATCAGTCCCCTAGAACTTAGAACTACTCAAACCTAACTAACCTAAGGACATCACACACATCCATGCCCGAGACAGGATTCGAACCTGCGACCGTAGCTGTCACGCGGTTCCAGACTGAAGCGCCTAGAACCGCACGGCCACACCAGGCGACAGACGAGGTCGGCCTGTACGCTTTTGTGCTGTACGTCTCCCTTCGCGTTTCCACTTCACTATCACATCGGAAACAGTGGATCTAGTGATCTTTAGGAGTGTGTAAATCTCGCGTACAGACGTATGACACAAGTGACACCCAATCACCTGACCACGTTCGAAGTCCGTGAGTTCCGCGGAGCGCCCCATTCTACTCTCTTACGATGTCTAATGACTACTGAGGTCGCTGATATGCAGTACCTGACAGCAGGTGTCAGCACAATGCACCTAGTATGAAAAATGTGTGTTTTGGGAGTGTCCGGATACTTTTGATCACTTAGTGTATATGTTTGCGCAGAATCATAAAATATTTTCTTTTGCGATCTGTTCACATTTTGTTCCTGCCGTGTTGTAGTTGCGTAATAAAGAATGTAGGGTGATCTGTGGCCGGCATCATAGAGTAGGATTATCAATGGAGTGCATTCAGATATGCAGAACACAATCGGGAAGATTCCAGATTGATTAAGTAATGGCAAGTCAGGGATTTCGGAACCAGAAATTAAATTGTAAGGCATTTCCAGCGGCATATGTGTACTCTGACCACAATTTGTTGATTGTAGAATACAGATTAAATTTGAAGAAACTGGGAAAAGGTGGGAGATTAAGGAGATAGGACCTGACTATGTTGAAAGAACCACAGGTTTGTAACGGGACTTTGAATTTCGCCCCGCTACACTCGTTCCCTCAGACATAAATTATACCGTCGCAGCGGTATGAGCGCTCGACGGCAGAGAAAATACTAAAATTGTAACTCTTTTTTTTCTATCCGTCTATTGTCTCTCGAGAGCGGAAGCTTAATGCAGACGTGATCTGATGAAGACGAAAAAAACTTATTAATGTGTAGACATATTGTGGAAGTTGTTATGACATTTGGAGGAGGGAAGCAACGTAAAATAAATTGCATTTAATATCAAGACGGTTTTGTATACATTAGAAATTCCTGGACGATGAAACTTATTGCAAGATTTCGGAGCAGACTTTTCACGAAGAAATGAAGTAGGAGATTTTTGAAGACCTGGACGCCGCGCGAAAGAAGACATGTTAACATGGTAAAGGATGAACTCTTATCTGCGCCATTTCCCCCTGTCAGTTACATTTTGTTATTCTCTGTTCTTTTTCAATAATTTTTGTAATGGAAATTGGTTTAACTTTTGCTCAAAAACGCCACAAGGACCACCCCAACAATAGCTTTTCCGAATCACGAAGTCCGATAGCTTTTCTGTAATACGAAGTCCGATTTGCATTTCTTTCTTTCCCTTTTTTCACGGTCGTTAAAGATTTTAAAAACCCGTTTTTGCTCACGATTTCTTCCCACATTTTCAACATTTTCTTTTCTTCTCTTTTCACAACTGGCGACTGTGACAGGATGTGTCGCTTTTGAGCAAATTTGAAACTTTAATTTTTGTTTTTTCCCAACAGAGAATAACCAAAAATCCTGAAATTTAAATAGTAACTAAAAGACCAACTTTATTGTACCTAAGCAAATGATTATACAACAATATTGTAAAGAATTTTTGTAACTAATTCTATCTGTTTTTCTTTGCGTAGCATATATTGATGCTAAACTGTTATTTTGGGACCTTTTGGTGATTATCCGATGGAGATGTATTAAGAAAATTCATATTTTGACGAATACGATTCACGCAGAAGTGATTGACCAGCCGCTGCAGGACAGAAAATGTAATGGTGAGTCACACAATTATGTTTCATTCAAGTATTCAATAGCCAACTGCAGAATCAATGTGTCCCTTTCCACACATCCTGTAGTTTTCTTCTAGATTTTTCCAAAATTATCTATCTCTATTATAGTTTGTGGTAATTATAGTATTGTTGTAGCATATGAAGATCGTGAATTTGACCGCCAAACAGTCATTTGTTACGAAAAATGTTGTCTGCCCTGCTGCATCTTTCTTAACCATTGTTTGCAATAGAGCAATAATTTACATTGACGAGAAAATATTTCAACCTAAATTTGGGTCAAATCTTTATTAATCAGACTTATATTATTCCATTTTTGACTTACGATTATACATCCTATTACAATGGAACGCAGTAAGGTAGAGATAGTTTCGGCAGATGAGTTACGTGAAGTAGATTCATCGTTCAACCAACAAGAAAGTCCGCGTTTCCCTCCATGGACAAGTTCACAGATCAATGCAATGATTTTGCCTCAAACTCGCAACATTTGTGATAATACACAGATGGCGACTTTAAATGACGAAATGTGGAATGGACGCGAGACTAGACCGTCAGCGCCATTGTTAACATCAATGTCAGAACCGAATATGAGACAAATTCAGCAATGTGACACAAATCGGACGCAGGAAACTGACAAACTGGACCGACTATTAGAGTTATTTGCAGACATGAAACGAGACGTTAGTCAGAAAATTGACATATTAAACCATACTATGACCGAAAATTTTGAAGGAACGACAAAACAGATGACAGAATTAAATAACACCAGTCAACAGCTCAGCCAGCTATTTGAGACATTGCCCGACCGAGTCACTAAACAGGAAGAAACTTTGGTTACATTCACACATGAAACAAAAAACAATATCACCCGATGTGAGAATCAGTTAACTCAAATAGTTAATGTGCAGCAGGAAGTGAACACCCGTGGGGAAGAGTTAGCTCAGGCCCACACTTCAGCTAGCTCCACCAATGAAAAGCTGACTTAAGAAGTGGGAAATATTACCCAACAGCTCACAATGGTAGTTCTTGAATAAACCCGCCTCAAAGAAAAGATAGAAAAATTAGAAGATCGAGCGGACCTCGCGTCACTAAACGACGAAACCAATGTCGCCGAAAGAATCGTACATGAATGTAAATTGTGTGACGACTATCTGGACAAAAAACTTGAAACAATTACACAGGACATACTTTCAAAAACAAAGACACATGTTAAAAGCGAGACAAAACACATAGAAGACGAAGTGACAAAATTACGAGACGATGTTGTGCCGTGTTTGGCGATTGGTGTAAACGCATCGTCAGGGAACGACAGAACAGCTAAAACCATGGCTAAAGACACAGGCAGAACACCTATTGTGGAATCACCAATTTCCAATCAAAATTACAATGTGCCGCTTTCTTTTCCACCAAACGAGCAATATTACGGTACGACACCTAGAGTAGCAAGTGACACAAACTACGTCAATACAGTCACGCCAACCGGCTTGGCCGATGACACGTTTGTAAGGCATGGGTATTTCCAAACATTTTCCAGTGAGGACAAGCACAAAGTCCACCCTATTGTGTTTATTAGATCATTTGACGGTATTTTTCCACATAGTTGGTCAGAAGTCGATAAAATCAGATACGTCACCAATCTCATGAGAGGACGAGCAGCTAAGTGGGGTGCCGCTATGAAGCGGCGTGGCTTACGTTTGAACAGTTCGAACAAGCCTTCTCGGACGAATTCTGGTCCGAGAATGAGCAACAGAGCCTAAGGAGAGAAGTGTGCAACCCCGAGACCTATGACCCTAAAAAAAGAGACATTAAGACAATACTTTGGGAGGTACCTAGACAGGACACTGTACTGGTCCAAACCAGCCGACTTGCCAGCGATAATTGACACTTTAAAGAGCCACTTCCCCTTTCCATACCGAGACAGATTAATAGGAGTACCGGAGAATGACGTTAAGACTTTCTTAAACTTCTTAGATCAAATGGACGTAGTTTACAGAGGCGATTCACGCCATTCAAATTTTACTCATATCAGTAACCAAAATCAGCACCCACCCCAAAGGAACCGTAGGGACGGTGGTTGGTGGAACCATCCGTCCGCGCCGCGACACAATACGATGCCTGCGCGCGAAACATATTCAAATGGAAACGAGTACGACGATAGGAACAACCGCAGAAATTCGTGGAATAATAACAAGAACAATAATTATCACCCATGTCAACATGGTAACTACATGCAAAATGAAAATCACAGACAGTACAACAACAACCGCAATAGGAGACGTTAGAATAACCGGTACAACCCGGGCTACTTTGACAGGAACATGCCATATAACAGACATAATTACCACCAAAACAACAACAATCCCAACAATCACCGACAGAATATGTGGAACACACAAAATTCACGCATGACAAATCATGACCCTCCACGGAAACCGCCGCCGTTCCCCAGTACAGTTATGCACTCCCCGCCACGAAGTACCAATAACAATTGCGGCGCGCCATCAGCTGACGCGTGGGCGCCAACCGGCCGGAATGTAAACATAGTGGAGCTGGTCAATGAACCCGGCCAAACACAGCAGACGACGGAAAACAGTCGACGACCGAGCTAAGCGCTCGTGCTTCGGTCGTGAGGTGTTGTAAGAGCGCAACGGCTGAGACGGTTTGTTTCCTCAGGTACGATGACAAAATGACAGCAGAACAGGAATTAACCGACGAGATAAACGTTAAATCAGACAGTTGTGTTAAAGAATTCATACAAGCTACGGCATGGGTTAAGTTTAACGATTATGATGTACAAATTTTATTCGATACTGGTGCTGCTTCAAGTGTGATGTCAACCTCATTCTATAATGAATCGAAACAAATTATAAACATATCTACTTTACCCGTACAGAACTGCCACGTGGTTACTGCCACAGGTACTAAATCTAAGAACATACGCATGCAAGCCCTAGTTAACTTCACGTTTTCCAATACACAGTTCAAGTGTAATTTTCTGATTGTAGACAAGCTTATCGTACACTGCATCCTAGGGATGGATTTCTTGAATGACCACAAAGCAATCATAGATTTAAGTAATGGCATATGTCAATTATCTGTAGGAGAACAACTAATTAATGTTGAACTTAACAAGACGATTGAACCACGAGAAAAACATTACGAAGCAAGTCAATTTCAATGGGTATATCCTACCATAGTTAGTGTATGTAATTTAACACTTGGAGATTTAGACTATCAGGAGATTGAGCAGGAGCTATTATACTCAGGTCCTTTCAGAATAGCAAGCATACCTCACCCAGGATCTTACTCCCTAGAATACCCGTTATCTCACAAGCCGAGGGGGCTGCATCCCCACAGACATTTGAAACCCTTTGTGTACTAAAACAACATAATATAATGACAACTAATTTGAACATGAGCAAGTCGCTGTGAAAACGAGATCATAAATATTTCTATTGAATACACGAACATTAAGTTACACAGCCTAACAACACAAACGTTAATTTATGGAAATTATATACTGCAGTTACACTTGTACACATAATTATGAAGAGAATGTAAACCCAGGTGAGTACGCTTACTGAATGAGAAAAGATATTCATATAGGAATGAGATCTACACAGGTTACATTTGTTGTTAATTGTAAATTATAATATGAATCAACAACTAGTTAGTTATTTCAAGGCACTCTAATGACAGGAGACAATAGCTATTGAGATCAGTAATGACATAGGTATGTAGCAGAATGAATGAGGATGTAAGAATGAATGAGGATGTAAGAATGAACGATCAGTATGAAGGAGTTAATATTTAAGTTAATATAAGAAGGTAAGTTACTGTGAAGTAGTTGATGGAGACAGATTATTTGAGGAAAATATTATTGGAGTTTTATGAGAATGGAAGTGCCAAATGGCCCCACGTATGTGATATATGTTTGATGAGTAATATGTTTAATGGATAAAGATATATATATATATATATATATATATATATATCGAGGAAGTATTGAGCAGCTATGTGATTTACTCATGCAAGAATTTGTTAATGTATAATACACTTAGTCATATGAACAGTCAGAACACAAACAGAGAATCTGTCATGATGTTACACTACACAGACTTGACGTAAGGACACTTACATTTACCCATGATTTGGTAAATTGGAAGCACCTCCTTTCACACACCCCTTGAAGGTGATGCAAACGTTATAATGTATTATGTTTTTCTTTTATGTAGTAGCTGTAGGATTTGGTAGTTTATAGGTAGTGAATAGTTTCTTCCAGTCTATCTTTATTTCTTTCTCCATTATCCTACCACCTCCTGCAGCTGGGTATTGTTTGTTTATGGAATGTAAGAATATATTGCGTGACAGTAAACTTTCCGCTATGAATAAAAAGACATGAATATTGATGGCATTACAAGCCTGATCAACCACTAGCCAAGATATGGAATCAAAAGAAACAAAGAAATAATAAATGAAGGAAAGCTCGTGCTTTAAATATTAAGTCTGATATCCCTTGGCACGCCCAAACCTGAATAAAAAAAATTAATATCCCAATAAAAGAAAGCCAATGGGATTTAGTATAATTTTTAGTGTACATATTTCACATGCATATTCTTGTAAATTTATATGTATTTGTATATGTGTTAAAACTTTGCAAATTGTCAACATATTTTTAAATGTGACCACGAAATGTAAGCTTTCATAATTAACGATGTAAACATGCTGGGACACAGTGAACTTTATTAAAATGTAAATATGGCAAAAAAAGTGTTGCAAACTGTGGTAAACTGTGTACGTTATAAACTACGAAATTTGTGAAACTTATGGTGCATAAACCATATAACTGTTTGTAAACCTATATAAACTGGAATTTACTTCGACGATAATGAGGATTTTCACACTGCAAATGAACGTTTGTTGGCGAGTGTAAACAACGTGATGAAACACCTACCTTTGCGAACATCGACGCCGTTGTTCCTGGCCGGCCTTCAGATGCTTTGGAGACAAAAGAACTCAGCACCTGTCGTAGGCGATGTGGAGGCTAAAACCTACATCGACCATATACGCCCCGGGAACAATAGTCATGAAAACGCACTAGGACCTGGAGTGTTGTGTCGTAACAGAAGACAAGGACGTTGCTTCAGATCACGCACACGCTCAATCTTATGGTGTCACCGGACTTAGCATGCCATTTATGCTGGAATAACAACTTGTAATGAACACTATGTGAAAATGAATGCTGTGCAAGACTGTCATAACACAGGGATTTTGAAAGTGCCGCACACGAAATTCAGTGATGCTATTGCGCATGCGCAGAGACTACATGCTGCCAGAGATGCATTGGGAAACCAACGCCGGAAGCGCACAACATTAACTGCGCTGGCGAGCAGCTTGCTCAAACAAACTCTATGTAAATGTATGTATATTAATTTTGTAAAAAGGATCAAAACTGTAACAAATGTATTTAGTATATAGATTTAGAAAGTAAGTATTGACAAAGATTATCCCCTACGAATGCACGTGGCCTTTCCTATGAAAATATGTATATATTGACATTAAGGTATATCTATTATATTGAAACTTACTGGCAGATTAAAACTGTGTGCCCGACCGAGACTCGAACTCGGGACCTTTGCCTTTCGCGGGCAAGTGCTCTACCATCTGAGCTACCGAAGCACGACTCACGCCCCGTACCCACAGCTTTATTTCTGCCAGTATCTCGTCTCCTACCTTCCAATCTCATTCTGGATCTATTATATTGTTTGCTAGCCTGCCACGCTAAATGTTTTAGCATGACAGTCGAGGGGGCGATGTAGCGCGACTTTGAATTTCGCCCCGCTACATTCGTTCCCTCAGACATAAATTATACCGTCGCAGCGGTATGAGCGCTCGACGACAGAGAAAATACTAAAATTGTAACTCTTTTTTTTCTATCCGTCTATTGTCTCTCGAGAGCGGACGCTTAATGCAGACGTGATCTGATGAAGACGAAAAAAACTTATTAATGTGTAGACATATTGTGGAAGTTGTTATGACATTTGAAGGAGGGGAGCAACGTAAAATAAATTGTATTTAATATCAAGACGGTTTTGTATACATTAGTAATTCCTGGACGATGAAACGTATTGCAAGATTTCGGAGCAGACTTTTCACGCAGAAATGAAGTAGGAGATTTTTGAAGACCTGGACGCCGCACGAAAGAAGACATATTAACATGGTAAAGGATGAACTCTTATCTACTCCATTTCCCCCTGTCAGTTACATTTTGTTATTCTCTGTTCTTTTTCAATAATTTTTGTAATGGAAATTGGTTTAACTTTTGCTCAAAAACGCCACAAGGACCACCCCAACAATAGCTTTTCCGAATCACGATGTCCGATAGCTTTTCTGTAATACGAAGTCCGATTTGCATTTCTTTCTTTCCCTTTTTTCACGGTCGTTAAAGATTTAAAAAAAACCTTTTTACTCACGATTTCTTCCCACATTTTCAACCTTTTCTTTTCTTCTCTTTTTCTTTTTTATTAACCACTACAGGTTGTTGCAAGTTTCAGAGGGAGCATTAGGCGACGATTGGCTGAAACAGGGGAAATAATTCAGTAGAAAGCGAATTGGTAGCTTTCAGAGAAGAAATAGTGAAGTCTGCAGAAGATCACATAGGTAAAAAGACCAAGTCTAGTATAAATCCTTACATATCACAAGAGATGTTGGTTTTAATTCATGAAAGCAGAAAATATAAATATGCAGCAAATGAATCAAATAAAATGGAATACAGTCATCTATGAATGAGATTGCCAGAAAGTGAAAAATGTCAAAACAGAAACATTTAAAGGACAAATGCGAGGCTACAAATCCGTGTATAACCAATAGGAATGACACATAGCGCTTAAAGGGAAATTCAAGAGACCTTTGGAGAAAAGAAAAGCGGATGTATGAATATCAAGAGCTCAGAAAAGAGTCCTAAGCAAAGAAGGGAAAGCTGAGAGATGGAAGGAGTGGATCTATACAGGGGAGATGAACTTGAAGGGAATAGAAATGGAAGAGTGCTTAGATAAAGATGAGATGGGGAATATGATACTGCAAGAAGAATTTGAAACAAGTCGAAACAAGGCCCCTGGGATAGGCGACATTCCGTCAGAACTACTGACATCCTTGGGGGAGCCAGCCGCAAAACTATTCCACATGTTGCACAAGATGCATGAGACAGGCGAAATACCTTCATACATTCAAGACAACTGTAATTATTCCATTTCCAAAGAAATCTGTACTTACAGGTGTGATTATTACTGGACTGTCAGTTTAATAAGTCATGGTTGTAATATACTATCTCGAATTCTTGACAGAAGAACGGAAAAGCTGGTAGAAGCTGACCTCGGGGAAAATCAGTTTCGATTTCAGAGAAATGAAGGAACAGGTGAAGCAATACTGACACTACGACTCATCTTAGAAGATAGGTTACAGCATTGGTACACTTAGAGGAAAGCGTTTGACAATGTTGACTGGAATACACTATTTGAAATTCTTAACATAGCAGGGGTAAAACACCGGAAGGGTGTTTACAAATTGCACAGAAATTAGACCGCAACTATGAGTCGAAAGGCAAGAGAGGGAAGCACTGGTTGAGAAATGAGGATGTTGTCTTTCCCTGATGTCATTGAATCTTTACATTGAGCAAGCAAAAATGTAAACAAAAAAAAAACTTTTTGAAGAAGTTAAGGTTCAGGAAGAAGACATAAAAAAATTGAGGTTTGCTGATGATGTTATTCTGTCAGAGGTAGCAAAGGAATTGGAACAACGGGTGAACGGAATGGACAATGTCTTGAAAGGAAGACATAAGTTGAACATCAACAAAAGGAGAACAAGAGCAATGGAATGCAGTCGAACTAAATCAGGCGATGCTAACGGAATTAGATGAGCAGAAGTGACAATAAAAGTAATAGATGAGTTTGGTTCTTTGGGTAGTAAATATTAATGATCTATAAATCCTATACGAGATGTAGTAGTCATGTTGCATTCCAACTTTCAAAATCTCTTAGCCAAACCTTTTAATGATTGAAATTGCCTTACACTTTTTGATTATATATCATTTTCAAATTCACTTATCACTGCATTCATGTCAGAAAGGTTGCACTTACTGATTATATGGGAACGTAGCACGCAGTCACCTGTTGTGAGCAGTTTGAAATGCGGCAGGCCATTCGCATAGCCTCTTTTCATTCTGTGGTCACCTTTAACTACGCAAATGGAGGGGAATGGAATTTGCGTAATGGGGTGCATATTATCGTAGTAACGGTATGTGCTAATTCACTTCCTCTTCTTAATTTTCTTGTTATCTAAGTGCTGGGTACTTCCTATAGGTTTCTGGGCTTACCGTAGAAGCGAGGAGTGTTGGGACGTGAGGCAGGTGTCACAGTGTGAGGCTTGGCAGAACGAAGCTTGGGGAGCCAGAGATGCGCTGACCTTCCCACAAACTGGGAACGGGATGCATGTCGCTTTGGCGTGCAGGGTGCAGGCGACCAAGTTCGTGTGGTGGCCGAGATACGAGGGTTGTTTTTTTAAGTAAGGGCCGTTCGCGCTTGTAGTCCCGTAGTTCGCGCGGACGCCGCAACAAGGCACCGCGCCACTTGCCGGCATCCTTCCCGTTCACACTGATGCAAGTTGCAGCTCTGTAGCTGACGTGTACGCATCGCTGTGCTACTTTATAATGTTTACGATTATTGAATCGCCCGCCGCGTGTGAGATACGGTCAGTGAAACGTTTTTTGACCGCGAGAAGCCTATCAGCTGCAGAAATTCATCGTCAGTTAACAGAAGTTTATGGTTTGAATGCAATGAGTGAAGGTAAAGTGCGTCAATGGGTTAGAGAGTTTAAAAATGGCCGTCAAAACGTCCGTGACGAAGAACGCTCAGGCCGGCCCTCTGCGATCACTGATGATTTGGTGGCTGCAGTGGAAACAAAGATTCGTGAGAACAAAAGATTCACAATTTCCACTCTTTCTTTGGAATTTCCATTAGCTTCAAGATCTGTTTTGTACAAAATTGTGCCTGAAAACCTAAACTTTAAGAAACTGTGTTCTCGGTGGGTACCCAGACTCCTCACAGAGGACCACAAACGGAAGAGATTTGCCACTTCACTGGACTTTTTGATTCGTTACGAGGAAGAAGGGGATGACATGTTGAGTCAAATTGTCACTGGAGATGAAACATGGGTATCCCATATCACTCCCGAAAGCAAGCGACAATCGATGGAATGGCGACACACAACCTCACCCGTTTAGGTCAAAGCCAAACAGACGCTGTCAAAGCGCAAGATTATGGCAACTGTGTTCTGGGAGCGGCGCGGTGTTTTGCTAGTGGACTTTATGCCACGAGGAACGACAATCAACTCAGATGCCTACTGTGCAACTCTAAAGAAGCTCCGCAGAGCAATTCAAAACAAAAGGCGCGACATACTGACAAAAGGAGTTTTGCTCCTGCACGATAACGCTAGGCCTCACACCTCTCAAAAGACTCGGGATTTGATTGATTCTTTTGGCTGGGAAGTTTTGGACCATGCACCATACAGTCTCGAACTTGCTCCTAGCGATTTTCACCTTTTCTGGTACCTGAAACACCATCTTGGCGGGCAGCGCTTCAATGACGACGATGAAGTGAAAGCGGCCGTGAACTCTTGGCTGTCGGAGCAGGCGGCCGAATTCTTTGAAGAGGGAATTAAAAACTTAGTTGTACGGTACGACAAGTGGTTAAATAAACAAGGCAACTATGTAGAAAAATAGGTAAAAGTGTGTAGAATCAGAAAATAAAAGTTTTTTTACAAAAGTATTTGTATCTTTTTTTTAAATAAAAATGGCCCTTACTTAAAAAACGACCCTCGTAAAAAGGTCTTCGTTCCAAAAGACAGAATTCTGCCAGTGGGCGACAGATGCTAGGAGGTTTCAGAGTGATATACTTGGGGAGGTAAAAGTCTCCTGACTTTCCGAAAAAAAACTCGAAACAGGTATGACCTACTTTAAGAACAGATGCTGGAGCAGTCTCATAGC
Organism: Schistocerca cancellata; assembly: GCF_023864275.1. NCBI lineage: Eukaryota > Metazoa > Arthropoda > Insecta > Orthoptera > Acrididae > Schistocerca > Schistocerca cancellata. The sequence continues at coordinate 5,731,364 of NC_064628.1, read as the reverse complement.
AAACTTTTATACCTGTTTGCGGAACCCGTAATCCGAGGCCAGCTGATGGCAGAATGAGCACCAATTGCAGTATACAACTGGAGTATGGGTTGTGAGGCCACGAGGAGGTAACACTCGGCAGAAAGCTTTTTCTTCTTTTTTTTCTTTTTTAGAAAACAGGGGAATAAATATGATTCATTAGCTTGCTGGCGTCTCAGCGTTTTTGAGCGCAAAGCAAAATCTTGCCCGTTACACCATTCGCCAGCACTTCCAACTTTTTAAAAATGGTTCAAATGGCTCTGAGCCCTATGGGACTTAACATCTATGGTCATCAGTCCACTACAACTTAGAACTACTTAAACCCAACTAACCTAAGGACATCAAACGACACCCAGTCATCTACGTCTACATCTACATCTACATTTATACTCCGCAAGCCACCCAACGGTGTGTGGCGGAGGGCACTTTACGTGCCTTTCCTGTTCCAGTCGCATATGGTTCGCGGGGAGAACGACTGTCTGAAAGCCTCCGTGCGCGCTCTAATCTCTCTAATTTTACATTCGTGACCTTCTCGGGAGGTATAAGTAGGGGGAAGCAATATATTCGATACCTCATCCAGAAACGCACCCTCTCGAAACCTGGCGAGCAAGCTACACCGCGATGCAGAGCGCCTCTCTTGCAGAGTCTGCCACTTGAGTTTGTTAAACATCTGCGTAACGCTATCACGGTTACCAAATAACCCTGTGACGAAACGCGCCGCTTTTCTTTGGATCTTCTCTATCTCCTCCGTCAACCCGATCTGGTACGGATCCCACACTGATGAGCAATACTCAAGTATAGGTCGAACGAGTGTTTTGTAAGCCACCTCCTTTGTTGATGGACTACATTTTCTAAGGACTCTCCCAATGAATCTCAACCTGGTACCCGCCTTACCAACAATTAATTTTATATGATCATTCCACTTCAAATCGTTCCGCACGCATACTCCCAGATATTTTACAGAAGTAACTGCTACCAGTGTTTGTTCCGCTATCATATAATCATACAATAAAGGATCCTTCTTTCTATGTATTCGCAATACATTACATTTGTCTATGTTAAGGATCAGTTGCCACTCCCTGCACCAAGTGCCTATCCGCTGCAGATCATCCTGCATTTCGCTACAATTTTCTAATGCTGCAACTTCTCTGTATACTACAGCATCATCCGCGAAATGCCGCATGGAACTTCCGACACTATCTACTAGGTCATTTATATATATAGTGAAAAGCAATGGTCCCATAACACTCCCCTGTGGCACGCCAGAGGTTACTTTAACGTCTGTAGACGTCTCCATTGATAACAACATGCTGTGTTCTGTTTGCTAAAAACTCTTCAATCCAGCCACACAGCTGGTCTGATATTCCGTAGGCTCTTATTTTGTTTATCAGGCGACAGTGCGGAACTGTATCGAACGCCTTCCGGAAGTCAAGAAAAATAGCATCTACCTGGGAGCCTGTATCTAATATTTTCTGGGTCTCATGAACAAATAAAGCGAGTTGGGTCTCACACGATCGCTGTTTCCGGAATCCATGTTGATTCCTACATAGTAGATTCTGGGTTTCCAAAAACGAGATGATACTCGAGCAAAAAACATGTTCTAAAATTCTACAACAGATCGACGTCAGAGATATAGGTCTATAGTTTTGCGCATCTGCTCTACGACCCTTCTTGAAGACTGGGACTACCTGTGCTCTTTTCCAATCATTTGGAACCTTCTGTTCCTCTAGAGACTTGCGGTACACGGCTGTTAGAAGGGGGGCAAGTTCTTTCGCGTACTCTGTGTAGAATCGAATTGGTATCCCGTCAGGTCCAGTGGACTTTCCTCTGTTGAGTGATTCCAGTTGCTTTTCTATTCCTTGGACACTTATTTCCATGTCAGCCATTTTTCGTTTGTGCGAGAATTTAGAGAAGGAACTGCAGTGCGGTCTTCCTCTGTGAAACAGATTTGGAAAAAGGTGTTTAGTATTTCAGCTTTACGCGTGTCATCCTCTGTTTCAATGCCTTCATCATCCCGGAGTGTCTGGATATGCTGTTTCGAGCCACTTACTCATTTAACGTAAGACCAGAACTTCCTAGGATTTTCTGTCAAGTCGGTACATAGAATTTTACTTTCGAATTCACTGAACGGTTCACGCATAGCCCTCCTTACGCTAACTTTGACATCGTTTAGCTTCTGTTTGTCTGAGAGGTTTTGGCTGCGTTTAAACTTGGAGTGAAGCTCTCTTTGCTTTCACAGTAGTCTCCTAACTTTGTTGTTGAACCGCGGTGGGTTTTTCCTGTCCCTCACAGTTTTACTCGGCACGTACCTGTGTAAAACGCATTTTACGATTGCGTTGAACTTTTTCCATAAACACTCAACATTGTCAGTGTCGGAACAGAAATTTTTGATCTGTTAGGTAGTCTGAAATCTGCCTTCTATTACTCTTGCTAAACAGATAAACCTTCCTCCCTTTTTTATATTCCTATTAACTTCCATATTTAGGGATGCTGCAACGGCCTTATGATCACTGATTCCCTGTTCTGCACATACAGAGTCGAAAAGTTCGGGTCTGTTTGTTATCAGTAGGCCCAAGGTGTTATCTCCACGAGTCGGTTCTCTGTTTAATTGCTCGAGGTAATTTTCGGATAGTGCACTCAGTATAATGTCACTCGATGCTCTGTCCCTACCACCCGTCCTAAACATCTGAGTGTCCCCGTCTATATCTGGTAAATTGAAATCTCCACCTAAGACTATAACATGCTGAGAAAATTTATGTGAAATGTATTCCAAATTTTCTCTCAGTTGTTCTGCCACTAATGCTGCTGAGTCGGGAGGTCGGTAAAAGGAGCCAATCATGAGGCAGAGAATCCAACTTTTTAGAAGATTAGTGTACACATAGTGTTTTTAGAGGTGTGGAAAGATAAGTCACTGGGGGGATGTGGACGCGGAAGGGGGAGAGCGTGCGAATTAGAGGGAATGATTACGAGGCGCGGAAATTGATGTGGCTAAAGTCACGGACAGGAGACGGAGGTTGGACTACGGCTGCGTCCTCAAGTCGTGGATTCTCTGTGTCTTCACTCTGTTCACGTTTGAGTGAAGATTACGACAGCAATCGGTTACAGCTAAGGCGTATTAGGGAAACTGAGGGTATGGTAGTACAATTGCACGATAGCTGACACTGGCACATGCATCAGCACTTCTTCAAGATCTGTAGCTTTCTTGGGTGTTGATTGCAGACAAATTGTCACTGGGATCATCACAGTCACGCTACTGTGCCTGTTTCAAGAACTAGAGCCGGGAGTCGGTGCAACTTTACCTCCTTCAGCAACTTTACGAACTCACAGAGTCAGCTAGTAACACACGTAGTAGGGAACGTTTTTGTGACGTTCTTGTACACTTCAGCATAATCGTGATTTAAAGCGTTAAAATTTATATGCCTTTAGTAATAAACCATAGTGTGATTTAAATCTTGACTTCATTATCACAATTAGTTCCCGTAAATGATAATATTAGCTCAATTCCTCACCTTCAGGTTCACAGCTAGTCAATTACAGTGTTACTAATTCTGTTGTGGACACTAAATATACCACTGTGTCTCAGTGGTGTGCACATTTCAGAAGAAGTCGAGATTGGGTGTTTGTCCCCACCTGTTGAAATATATGGAGCGCGGAACGGATTTCGTTGCTCAAATTGTGGCATACGATGTGTGGCTAGAAAAAAACCGGACTAGTACTGGTGAAACAATAAAACGAATGCAATAAGGCTGAAAGTCGCGTGGCCTGTCACGTGACTCTCGCTCCGCCTACTGCTCGAGTTTCATCTGCCTCCTGCACTCAGTCTGCCCGTGGCGTCTGTTTTAAGTAGTTGACGTTTTGTCTGTGCGTCGGAAAATGTTGAGTGTACAGAAAGAACAGCATGTTAACATCAAATTTTGTTTCAAACTAGGAAAATCTGCAAGTGAAACGTTTGTAATGTTACAACAAGTGTACGGCGATGATTGTTTATCGCGAACACAAGTGTTTGAGTGGTTTAAACGATTTAAAGATGGCCGCGAAGACACCAGTGATGACACTCGCACTGGCAGACCATTGTCAGCAAAAACAGATGCAAACATTGAAAAAATCGGTAAACTTGTTCGACAAGATCGCCGTTTAACAATCAGAGCAGTGTCTGAGTTAACAGGAGTTGACAAGGAAAGTGTTAGGCAGATTCTTCATGAAAGTTTCAACACGAACAAAGTGTGTTCAAAAATGGTTCCAAAGTGTCTCACAATTGAACAGAAGGAACGCCGAAGAATGATTTGTTCTGACATCCTGGAAAACACTGAAAGTGATCCCACCTTCTTACAAAATGTTATTACTTGCGACGAATCGTGGTTTTTTACTTACGATCCCGAAACTAAACGCCAATCGATGCATTGTAAAATTCCTGGTTCTCCACGACAAAAAAAAGCACGAATGTCAAAATCGAAATTCAAGGCAATGATGATTGTTTTTTTTTGACATCAAAGGGATTGTGCACATTGATTGGCTACCAGAGGGACAAACAGTGAATCAGCATTACTACATTAGCGTCCTGGCTACCCTACGTGAGCGAGTACGGAGAAAACGGAACGATTTGTGGAGAAAAAAGTCATGGATCCTTCACCAAGACAATGCCCCAGCTCACAGTGCGTTGTCAGTGAAGACGTTTTTGGCAAAACACAACATTCCCATCTTAGATCATCCACCCTACTCACCTGATTTGGCCCCCTGTGACTTTTTTCTTTTCCCTAAAGTCAAGTCAGCTTTGAAAGGAACTAGATTTGAGACTGTTGAAGCAGTAAAAGAAAAAGCGACGGAAGTAATGTATGGACTTACCGAAAATGGTCTGCAGCATTGCTCTGAACACTGGAAAATTCGTATGGAGCGGTGTAGAGACCGAGGAGGAGAGTATATTGAAGGAGATAACTTGAAATTGTAAATAATTGTAAATTTTTTTTTTCCAGCATCAGTCCGGTTTTTTTCTAGCCGCACCTCGTATGACGAAACGCCGTGTCATCGCTTCGACCGTGCCTGCAAACGGGTGACCACGGAGTGGCCACATGCCAGATCCACTCGTCCAGAAGATCGCAGTGTCCAAAGGCGGACCTACACTCACTTACCGAGGGATGTGGCAGTTAACGCTGAGCAGTATTGAAACATATTCCTGAGGCTCAAACAGGCCATTAAGGACAAGAGCAGGGGAAAGCTCTCGAATGGGGTTGTACTTCTCCAGGATAACGTTAGACCCAAGAGTTCCTTCAGAAATTTCGATGGGAGGTGCTGGAATATTCTCCTTACTGCCCTGATATCTCCCCATGCGGTTCACATATGTACGGCTCCTTAAAACAATGAATGAAACATATCTTCTGGTAAACTTTCCGGGATGTAAGGTCGTGGTCCATGAAACTCTTCAGCTCCTAACGTTTCGTCCAGAGCTGCGCTGCACATCTTCATATGATGTCCAGCGCAGCTCTGGACGAAACGTTAGGAGCTGAAGAGTTTCATGGACCACGACCTTACATCCCGGAAAGTTTACCAGAAGATATGTCATCCGGTCGTGAAAGCCTTCATACTATGATCAGAAGACTCTACGGGGAGCAATTCTCAAAATCAGTTAGACGCCTGGAAATTTTACGTAAGAAGAGAGCGCATTTAATTTGTACTTTAACTTTCTTGTTGCGTTGTAGGGATACGTCTACCATACCGAATTTTCTAAAGTTGAAGAGGATGTTCCAGACAGCCCGTGTTCATCGGATATTTGATTATACAGAAGCAGCACTACTTCGAGAGAGGATACATTATACAAGACGAGAGATGGAATCTGTTGACCGTAAGTTACTGCAGTTACATTTATTCCTTGCTAGTAAGATACAGAGAGACCTATGGAATAAAATAGATTGCCTTACATTTCGATCTATGGAAACCATGATGGAAACGACTACTAGAAGGCATAAGAAGAAGTTCGAAAAGTTACAAACTTATGCAGAATCTACAAATAATACAGTGATGTCCGAAACTGTTATTAATAAGTCAGACAGAGTTTTATCTCAAGACGAAATTTCAGTTCTTGCAAAAGGAGGAAACTACTCTATAACACCTCCGAAAGTTCCTGTTGAGGATATTATTGCAAATGTAGAAGCAGGTATACGTACTCTCCCCAAAGAAACTGCAAATGCAATCCGGATCGAAACCACCAGAGTATTATGCCACAGTAAACCTCTGGAAAGTAATTTAACCAATAGCGAAAGAAAGGCTCTGAGAGATTTAAATGCAGATGAAGACATAGTGATTGTTCCTGCTGATAAAGGGAATGCTACGGTTGTTTTAAATACAGAAGATTATCAAAGCAAAATTTTGAATCTTTTAACGGCAGGGCAATACAAAAAACTTAAGAAAGATCCTACAGCCAGCGTACTACGGAAAACAAATAATTTGATAAAATCGGCCACTTCTATTCAAAAAGAAGAAAAAAGAGCTTTATTGAAGACTGAAGCTATGTGTCCTAGACTCTATGGCCTACCCAAGATACATAAGAAGGACCTTCCTCTGAGACCGATTGTTAGTACTATCAATTCTCCTACGTACGAAATAACAAGATATCTAACAACTCGCTTACAACCATATTTTGGAAAAACGGACTCATATATAAAGGACTCACGTCATTTTATAGAGAAAATTGAAGGTTTAATTCTGACTCCTGAAGATATTTTAGTAAGTTTCGATGTAGTATCTTTATTTACTATGATTCCAGTTAATGAAGTTATGGATTTTATAACGGATATTTTTCCAGAAGATCTGACTGCTCTTTTCAGACACTGTCTTACTTCTAGTCATTTCCAGTGGAATAATGAGTTTTACGAACAACTTAATGGCGTAGCAATGGGTAACCCATTGGGTCCTGCAGTAGCTAATTTCTACATGGAGAAATTCGAACAGTCAGCCTTGGAAAAAGCAGATAAGAAACCATCTCGCTGGTATCGGTATGTAGACGATACATTTGTGGTCTGGCCACATGGTAGAGAAGCCTTAGGCGAATTTTTTGATTACCTTAATAATATAAATTCAAGAATCCAGTTTACCATGGAGAGAGAAAATGATAACAAAATACCGTTTTTGGATGTTTTAGTTATGAGACAGACGGATGGAAGCTTGAAACAACAGATTTTTAGAAAAATAACGCACACAGACAGATACTTACATAAAAACTCTAACCACCATCCAAAACAAAAAAGAGGTGTGATTACAAGTCTCGTTGACAGAGCCAGACGGATTTGCACGCCGGAGTATCTAGAAGACGAATTAAAACATCTGAAGCACGCTTTTGAGAAAAATGGCTACTCAAAGAAAGAAGTAAGCAGAATTCTGCACCCAAACAACAAAAAGCTTAAGGACAAGTCCGAAAAACGATGGAAGAATACAGTCTCTCTCCCTTTTATAAAGAAAGTAACGGATCAGATTGGAAAGATTTTAAGTAAACATGATATTAGACCTGTTTTTAGACCAACGAAGAAAATTTGTCATGTTCTTCGGTCTGTAAAAGATAAACGCGCTCCTCTATCAGCCAGTGGCGTATATAAAATTCCGTGTACATGTGGTAAAGTTTATGTTGGAACAACAAAAAGAAGCGTAAATACACGGTTAAAAGAACACAGAAGTCTTTGCCGATTAGGAAAAACAGATAAATCGGCTGTAGCAGAACACGCTTTTCAGCCAGGAAATCATCAAGTGAAGTTTTCCGAAACAAAAATTTTATCTACGACGACGAACTATTACCCACGGCTTTGTAGAGAAGCAATTGAAATATATAAACATAGGGATAATTTTAATCGGAAAGAAGAGACAATGAAACTTAGTGATATTTGGACAGTAGCAATACAGAATTGCTAGACAGTTTTATCCGTGACGAGATTACGATCGATAGTTAAGTTTTATCTCTGACAAAGGTTATCTCTGCATATCACGTGTAACTCTGGTCACGCCCACTTTCTACGATACATAAGTCGCTCTCAGACGTCCGACCCGTCAGTCGGCAAGACTCACAGGAGGAGAATCACCCCTCTGAAGATGTCCAGCGCAGCTCTGGACGAAACGTTAGGAGCTGAAGAGTTTCATGGACCACGACCTTACATCCCGGAAAGTTTACCAGAAGATATGTCATCCGGTCGTGAAAGCCTTCATACTATGAATGAATGAAACGCCAGAGTTTCACTTATGACAAGGAAGTGCAGTGCACTGTGGAAGCCTGGATCTGTCAGCAACCCACGACCTTCAACAATAAAGCGATCCACTCCCTTCCTACGCGCTGTGATCAAAGTATCACTGTCGACGGCAATTATTTATCGTTTTATAGTTACTCAGGAACAGTAATTACACTGCTGAGCCAAACATTATGACCACCTGCTTAATAGCTTGTTTGTCAGTGTTCGGAACGAAATACATCACAGATTCTGCGTATCACGAATCCAACAATTTGTTAACACGTTTGTGGAGGAGTGTGGCATTAAATGTACACGCCCAAGTCCTGTAATTCGCGTAAATAATGGGCAGCTGATTTGCGTACAAAATGTCTCCCAATAGTGACCCACATGGTTCCCAGGTCGCTGACCTGGGTGCATGGGGACGGTGCCCGATAGCTACCTACATATTCTACTTAGGATTTACGTCAGGCGAATTTGGCCGCCGAGACATCAGTGTGAATTCAGTATAACGCTCCTCAAACCACTGTAGTACGGTTTTGGCTGCTTAAGGGGAGCTGGAGGTGCCTATGCTGCCCATGTTAAAACCACTAAGTTTGAGGAACATTTATGAATAAACTACCAAATAGAAAAATTTGAATTTTTTTACATATAGTGTGGTTTAGTATCGCAGTTATCACAGAGGGATTTTGGAGTATCTTTTCTAGTTTCCTTCCAATTATTATTTTTATTAATGACCCAATTTTTTTTACAAATAATTGCTTTCTAATTAAACTGAAATGAAACTACTGAACATATTGCCAAATGGCTGTGTTACAATGTAAGTTTGACCACTAGGAGTGCTGCATAAAAATTTCATCTCTCTAGCTTGAATGGATTTTGAGAAAATGTTTCTTATATTCGAAAAATTCTAATTTACGGGAAATGGCTATCAAAGTTTCTCAATACATTCCTATACTATAGGATGGATTATCAGGGTCTTCTTCTTCATCCTCCAAAAGCTTCCCCTTCTGTCTTCTTTTCTGGCCTGTTGTTCCATCATACTTCATATGCCTTTATCTTCTTTCTGCTCCTCTTATCCTTTCTCTGTGCTCTTACAGTGTTCACCCCAGCTGTAAATCCTAATGCCTTCAGAACTTCACACTGTTCCCTTGGTTGTAGGTTGCTATTGCATCATAAATGCCAAAGTGCAGTGTTCTTATGCTTACAAACACCCTTTTAGGAATCACTTTCCAAATCAAATTGTTTAAGCTCTCATTAGGATTCTGCGTCTTTCCGTGTAGACATTTGTGTAACAATTCTGGCTGTGCTAAGTCATGAAAAATTGGTTTTATTGCATTTATCAGAGCTGCTGGTAAACCATGTTTGTGATCATAGTCCTTTTTTGCATTACATTTGCACCAGGAATCTTTTGGGCACAGGCTGTGTTGAGGGTATTCATTGGAAGAGGCAGTATGAAGGAAAAATGCCCACACAGCTTTTCGCATGTCACTAACATTACTAGTGTTTTGCCTTATAGCATACCCATAGTATCTCTGTAGACGTTCAATCACCTCATCAGTAAGCCTGCCTCTCCCTCCTATTGCCTTTCCATCACTGAGCTTACTCGAACCCAAAGTTTGTTTGAGCCTTCGAAGCCGTGCACCCATACCCTTTTGCACATGCCCAATGCATTCCAACTTTTCAACTACAAATTCATTTCCATATGGTTTCAGTTCCTCTATAGTCTTGAAACCTTTGGAGTCACCATCCCCAAGGTAGTATTTGCTAGAAGATGTCACAGGGCTATGGACGGCCATGTGTTGCTTAGCAGAAGAACGCACTGTTTCAGTAATTGTAGTATCGCAACTTGGTATTAGTGTTAATTTTCTTTTCCCTACGTTCTTCCTGTTCTTACATACACGGTTACTAAAACGTGGCATCGTAACCAGAACAACGCTTTACACAAGAAGTATAATACTACCAACAACAGGCGCAACACTGAACTAATTCGAAACGGTAAACAGCAAAGATACGATGTTCCGCGCTCTTAGCGCTTCATTTGTCACAGAAAACAATGTAGCCAACCCTTGCACACTCGCTGTATGCGTAACATAAGGCGCTGTATGCGTAACAGGCCGAGAAAATCCCAAGCAGTTCGCCAGGAAGTCACGAGAGGGTGTTAGATGCATTCAGCGGCCGCCCATTTCCTCTGCAGGCGTGGGGGAAAATGGTAATAACTCCACTTCTAGGGCGAGTAGAACAATAATTCAAAGTTTACATTAAAGAGGAACGTTCCAATTAATTTTCGGTAGCAAAAAAAAAAAATCGTAATTTTTTGTATCTGACCAGCTCCGGCTCCCCTTAACATAGTTGTAATGCTGAAAGATGCCATCGCCGTCGAGGAAGACATCAAGCGTGTCTTCGATTACTATCACAGACCCCATACAAGTTCAGGGGAATGTCTCCCACAGCATGATACTGCTCCGACCAGCCTGCATCCGTGGTGCACTACACGTTTCTAGCCGCCGTTCACCTCGATGACGGCTTTTCTGAAGACCATCGTAGCCGCCGTTCACCTCGATGACGGCTTTTCTGAAGACCATCGACCTAGCATAGCAAAACTGAGAATCACCCGAAGAGCCAAACGGTTTCCATTGATCGACGATCGATTCCCGATGGTTCCGTTCCCATTGCAATCGTAACTGACGATGTCAACACGTGAACATGTAGGGGTGGTTGCTGCGGAGCTTCATGGTCAACAATGTATGGTGAACGCAGTGCCCGGAACACTTACACCGGCATTGTGCTGCTTCAGCAGAGATGCCACAGATCGCCAATTGTCTTACTTTACAGGGCAGACAAGCGTCCGTACCCTACGCTCTGTGAAGAGTCGCAGACTTCCAACAATGTACAGCCTAGCGGTAATTTGACCTTCCTTCTACCTCTTTCCGTAGATTCTCACGACAATAGCGCGTGAACGTTCGACCAACATCGCCGTTTTGGAGATACTCATTCGCAGGCTCTGCGTAATAATAATCTGCCCTTTGTCAAAGTCACTTATCTCAATGGATTTCCCCATTCGCAGCCCATATCTTTGCTAGGGTAATCCCCCGTCCGGTTCCGCTTCGCTTGCACACTTTGGTTACTGCGTCACGTGCCCGGAAACGCCACCAGGCCGCATCCAAGGTCGCGGTAGGCAGCGGTCATAACCTTTTGGCTTATCAGTGTTGTTGTTGTTGTTGTGGTGATCAGTCCTGAAACTGGTCTGACGCAGCTCTCCATGCTACTCTATCCTGTGCAAGCTGCTTCATCTCCCAGTACGTACTGCAGTCTACATCCTTCTGAATCTGCTTAGTGTATTTATCTCTAGGTCTCCCTCTACGATTTCTACCCTCCACGCTGCCCTCCAATACTAAATTGGTGATCCCTTGACGCCTCAGAACATGTCCTACCAACCGGTCTCTTCTTCTGGTCAAGTTGTGCCACAGACTCCTCTTCTCCCCAATTCTATCCAATACCTCCTCATTAGTTATGTGATCTACCCATCTAATCTTCAGCATTCTTCTGTAGCACCACATTTCGAAAGCTTCTATTCTCTTTTTGTCTAAACTATTTATCGTCCATGTTTCACTTCCAAACATGGCTACACTCCACACAAATACTTTCGGAAACGACTTTCTGACACTTAAATCTATACTCGATGTCAATAAATTTCTCTTCTTCAGAAACGCTTTCCTTGCCATTGCCAGTCTACATTTTATATCCTCTCTACTTCGACCATCGGAGTTATTTTGCTCCCCAAATAGCAAAACTCCTTTACTACTTTAAGTGTCTCATTTCCTAATCTAATTCCCTCAGCATCACGTGATTTAATTCGACTACATTTCATTATCATCGTTTTGCTTTTGTTGATGTTCATCTTATACCCTCCTTTCAAAACACTGTCCATTCCGTTCAACTGCTCTTCCAAGTCCTTTGATGTCTCTGACAGAATTACAATGTCAGTGTATATCAGTGTATAAGATTGTTATTAAAACTTCTTTATCTGTAAACAGTCGTTGGTTTGTAAGAAAGGAGGATCCGGTACTGTGACGTTCATGGGGTGTTTTCCATTAATTTAGACGTCTTAAAACATTATTTTAACGCAGTTTTTCATCACATATATCGTATGGCGTTCCGTTACTGAGTCACAAATCAAGACTACATATAACTGTAGTCTTCTTCTCATTTGGGCACACATTATACGAGGGTTGTCCAGAAAGTAAGTTCCGATCGGTTTATTTCCAACAGTTAGGTACACCTTCCACCTACTTCTCTACATAGTCGCCGCTCCAACTTCTAGTGCTGTCGTAGTGTTGTATCACCTTTCCCATATCCTCGTCATAGAAAGCAGCCGCCTGTGCTTTCGGCCAGTTATCTGCACCGGTCTGCAGCTCGTTGTATGTGGAAAAATTTTGCCTTCATAGCCAGCGGTTGTCGTCAGCAGAGATGAGAGTCAGGGGGAGCCAACTGCGGACTGTATGGTGGGCGATCAGACACTTCTCATCGGAAACTCTGCAGGAGCGTCTTCACCGCCCCTGCAGTGTGCGGCCGAGAATTGCCAAGAAGAACGAACTGCTCGACAGTTGTGTTATGTGGGCTGCATGACGCAGGCGAAATCTCTAACCAGGTCCTCGTACTTGGCGGGAGACGCTGTTCCCTACTCATCTTTACGTGCTCACTGTTCACTCAAAACTGAAAAGAGCGACGCGACACGATCGACAAGCATACTAGAGACACTTCCCAACATATCTGTGCAAAGCTTCACCGTATTTTGCCGGTGGTTTCCATTTCGCGACCGATCGGATCTTACTTCCTGGACAACCTTCGTATACTCCGATAAATTGAACGACAGTAATGTATAGAATCATTTTTAGAAATCTCTTATAGAATTAAGAAGTAACATTGGAAATATGGTATGAACTGCATATTTCAACTTCTGTGTCACAGCTACTGTATTTTTTTTTATAATCTGTTTAACGTCTTCCATATCTTGCTGCCATTGACGCTTTTTCCCTATGTCACTCGCAGTAACCTTAAGATATCTACATTTCGATGTCTTTAAGAGATGATGCATCAAATTCAGTATGGTAGAGAACCGTAGAAAAGTAAGTTTCACCACCGCGGATGTGATCGAGTCATAACGTTCGATGCCTTAGCACACGATGAACCAAACTGTCATTTCCTTCAGTGCGAGTTCCACAGAGACATCCCATGTATCCTATTTCTCTTGGTACCACTTCACATTGTACTCTGAGTGTTCATTTCGATTTGATCATGCTTATGTAACTTCCCATTCAAATGATATCAGTGTCTACATCCTTGTTCACCCACTGTCCATATTATACTCGCATTTATTCCCATATTAGGTATGAACAGTATAAGGATCATAGCTCATCTCTGGGACACATCAATCAATTCTTTTGTGGAGGAGTATATTTTAAGCTGAGTTATTCTCTACCTGATGCTTTTCTCTCAGCCAAAAATGTCCTATAATCTGCGATTTGGGCAGCAAAATCATTTCATTGCCTTCACTGCCACTGAAGAAATTTCAATTTCGTAAGAGACTTTTTTTTCTTCTTTCATATTTTTTACAAACTTCACAAGCGATTCCTAAAGTAGATGGGAATTCTGGGAGTAACATATAACTTACCCATAACTATTATTTGGCAAAATGAGCATTTTTAAGAGTGTTGACCGAGCGGCAGACTCAGTCATCTGCCCTTCAACGCCGATGCTCGAGAGAGAAGACGAGCGCAGGGTTCGCTCTCAGTATTTCTCAACAGCTGCTCGCCGCTTATAATAGCTTAGTAACTGAGCCGCGCCATAGCTCTTTGAGAGTGAGTTTGAATTTAGATCATAGCCAGTCCGCGGTTGCAACATGATTCGGACACTGGACTCGTATTCGGGAACGGAGCCCAAACAACCGCCTGCGTACTCAGACTGCATGGTCTCCCCGAATATCTGAGGAGAATAGCAACATTTCTCTTCCCTCATACTTGGTCCGCTGAGACTGTCTTCATTCAATGACGACGCGGCCGACAGGAAGCTGAATTGCAACTTCCCTTTCTTCTTTCTGTCATAGATCCTTGTCTACATCTACATCTACATCCATACTCCGCAAGCCACCTGACGGTGTGTGGCGGAGGGTACCTTGAGTACCTCTATCGGTTCTCCCTTCTATTCCAGTCTCGTATTGTTCGTGGAAAGAAGGATTGTCGGTATGCCTATGTGTGGGCTCTAATCTCTCTGATTTTATCCTCATGGTCTCTTCGCGAGATATACGTAGGAGGGAGCAATATACTGCTTCACTCTTCGGTGAAGGTATGTTCTCGAAACTTTGACAAAAGCCCGTAACGAGCTACTGAGCGTCTCTCCTGCAGAGTCTTCCACTGGAGTTTATCTATCATCTCCGTAACGCTTTCGCGATTACTAAATGATCCTGTAACGAAGCGCGCTGCTCTCCGTTGGATCTTCTCTATATCTTCTATCAACCCTATCTGGTACGGATCCCACACTGCTGAGCAGTATTCAAGCAGTGGGCGAACAAGCGTACTGTAACCTACTTCCTTTGTTTTCGGATTGCATTTCCTTAGGATTCTTCCAATGAATCTCAGTCTGGCATCTGCTTTACCGACAATCAACATTATATGATCATTCATTTTAAATCACTCCTAATGCGTACTCCCAGATAATTTATGGTATTAACTGCTTCCAGTTGCTGACCTGCTATTTTGTAGCTAAATGATAAAGGATCTATCTTTCTGTGTATTCGCAGCACATTACACTTGTCTACATTGAGATTCAATTGCCATTCCCTGCACCATGCGTCTATTCGCTGCAGATCCTCCTGCATTTCAGTACAATTTTCCATTGTTACAACCTCTCGATACCCCACAGCATCATCTGCAAAAAGCCTCAGTGAACTTCCGATGTCATCCACAAGGTCATTTATGTATATTGTGAATAGCAACGGTCCTATGACACTCCCCTGCGGCACACCTGAAATCACTCTTACTTCGGAGGACTTCTCTCCATTGAGAATGACATGCTGCGTCCTGTTATCTAGGAACTCCTCAATCCAATCACACAATTGGTCTGATAGTCCATATGCTCTTACTTTGTTCATTAAACGGCTGTGGGGAACTGTATCGAACGCCTTGCGGAAGTCAAGAAACACGGCATCTACCTGTGAACCCGTGTCTATGGCCCTCTGAGTCTCGTGGACGAATAGCGCGAGCTGGGTTTCACATGACCGTCTTTTTCGAAACCCATGCTGATTCCTACAGAGTAGATTTCTAGTCTCCAGAAAAGTCATTATACTCGAACACAATACGTGTTCCAAAATTCTACAACAGATCGACGTTAGAGATATAGGTCTATAGTTCTGCACATCTGTTCGACGTCCCTTCTTGAAAACGGGGATGACCTATGCCCTTTTCCAATCCTTTGGAACGCTACGCTCTTCTAGAGACCTACGGTACACCGCTGCAAGAAGGGGGGCAAGTTCCTTCGCGTACTCTGTGTAAGGAATTCATATCGTAATTTCTTTCGTCTCTAAAACTCTAGCTTATAGGTCTCGAGCGCAACATCATCATTTTTTCTTCATGGAGTAGGGTACACTGCCTCTTGTCCACAGAAGTCCGTCGCTTTGCTGTCCATTCGACTTGTGGTGAATGGCAATTTTAGGCAGACGATCCTTCTACCTTATTTTTACATCGTTACATCAGCTGACTTTATATGTTTAATTTTGCTTTACACCTCTGAAATATGTAGCTTTGGTCTTATTTATGTGTTTCGTTTATTGCCCGCCATTCTCCAGTATTTGACTGGCCTGAGAAACTTCGTCTCAACTGACGCACTTTTCCTTCTGTCGTTCTCCGAGAGCATCTCCGTCTCACTTTCATATTATACTACCGTACCGATAGCTTTTATAAGGCTTCAGTTCAATTTTCTTTCTGATTTTATATTTCAGAGTTCTACAAATTGCTTCACATATACGCTTAAATTTGCAAAGTTTTGTTCCTATGTCGGGATATTTCAATTCCAAGGTAGTTAAAAGTGGATACCCGCTTCATTATTTTGCCGTTTATCTCAGTTTTGGATCTTAACGGGTTTTCCCTCTGAAATGCCTTTGCTTTTACGTGGGTATATTATCAGCCCATATTCTTGTGGTACATTTCTTGAAATGTGTAGCCACCTGTCCGTTACATAGTAATAACGCGGTCTGCATATAAAATTCTACTTAATCTATACTATGATGACAGCATTATACTACACTTGAAAATATTTCCGTCCTACTGTGAACTTGTACACAAGTGTTTCGGAATGACTTCTACCTTGTCTTACCCCTCTATTTGTTTTTACAGATGTTGTTAGTTGCTTCGTTGTATCAGTAAACAAAGTATGTTGTAAATAGACTTCTGATCGCTTTCCTTAGTTCATCTGATAAACCTTCTATGATCAAAATTTTGCAGAGGACCTCTCTATTCAGGCTGTCAAATGTCTTTAGAAAATCGATGGACGCGATATAAGTTTCCAGGCGGAATTCCCATCTTTTCTGAATCATTAGTTTCTCTACGAAAAAGGCATCTGGCGTAGAGCGACCCCAACTAATGTTCATCTGTTCGTTGATGATGATAGTGTGTGCTACGCCCCTAAGACTAAAGACTATTCTGAAGTATATTTTATAGGCAACTGTCCGGTGAACTGATGCCCCTGTAATTTTCACGCTCACAAGGGAATGGTCAGACTTGTCATGTCGAAACCTGTGTTGCTTTTTTTACCACTCTGAGTTAACATTGCAAGAAGTCTGTATGCAGAATTTTAGCTGCTGACATGACCTGGAAGTCTGTAAACAATTCTATGAAGTAAGACATTATTGTCACATGGTTTCCACGCTTATAACTGCCTCTTGTACAACCCTGACCTCTCTCGCTACGTTATACCAACGCCATCTAGGGACAAGGTGGCGTTAGCTACGCGCCGCTCTCTTGCCACAGCGGTGAGAGAGCTGATTCCCCCAGTGAAAGCGATCGTATGATAATTAAACATTCGTTGACAAATATGGCTGGTATGTTATCTACGACATTCTTTCCAAATAGGTATGAAATAGACACAAATAAATATACGGTTTAGAACACGTCCAAATTTTATTTCTTGTAATTACCGCAAAAATGCGAAACATTCATACAATGTTCAAAACATAGGTTTTTTGTGCGCCAAGAACATACAAGCAAAGACGACATATGACAGCCCTGCGAATCACAGACGTTGTTAGATGTCCGTAGACAAAACTGAGCTGGTGTTAGGAATGAATCAGGCCTAATATCAGCATATTTCGAGGAGTGCCACGCATATTTAATCAAATTCTGAAATCGTGGGGAGGAAAATTGATAATGTACTACTGATTGAAGCTTGAGAATATTGTCACGGTGATAGACAGAAAATTGCAGTGATCAGCATACAATAATTTTCTCTGTTAGTTTTCTGTAAAATGCCTTCCACTGGCGGAAAAATTCTCTGTCTAAAGGTTGAATTACGTTGGTCGTGCCGGGTGGAATCTGAAGCATTTCTACTTCTTTGCCAGGGTGGGCTCGAACTACAGCTTTTAATGAATCAGACCTTTTGTGACCTGAATCTAGAAGGAGAAGAGATTTGTTCCCGCAGAACGGAAGAAAAGCATGACGCATGAAAAGTGTAACGTTTTCGTTTGCCATTTTTCCCGACTTCGATGCGTCTGCTACAAGACTGTTTGCGTAGAACATTGTTCTTATGACACGTGGTTCAAAACGTCCAGTTGGTTCTTGAAGACACACATATATTTTAGGCAGCAATGAACCATCCAGAATAATTGTGGGCATTATAGTGTATGAATGGGTGAGTGCAGTCGTGGACCGTGCAATCGCCTCAATATGTTTTTCCCGTTTGAATGACAGTGTTCTTTTCGCACGTATTTCTTTTTGAAAACCTGACTGATCTGCATTGTACACGTACGATTCACTAAATCTAGCGATCTTATTTTTTGCATTCGTAAGAAAAGCTTCTAACATTTCGATTTGTGTCACTTCATTTTCCGACCTGTTTCTCGATAAAAATTTTGTTATTTTTCTTGCCACAATTTTATGTGATCTTTTGAAGCGACTAATCCAACTTTGAGAAGCTGTAAATTCTTTGGCGCCTATCGCGTTGGCAATCTCTAACGCCCAATCACTCAAAGTTGTATTGCTCACACCAAATGACTGTTGTCTGGCATCGGTAAATAACTCAAAAAGTCGCGCATTTATCTCTGTCGCAATTTCCAGTCGACTATTACGTCGTCGAGCGACTTGCTTTTTCCATCTATACAATTCACGTTCAGAACGGACAAAGCGATACTTATTTTGAACAGTACTGACACGTAGGCGTTTCTTACCACTTTCGTTCACCCAATGCGTCACCGCTTTTTCTTTGTCTGATAAGGTAATTGTAGTTGCTGGTGTTACTTTCGGAGGTAATTGATAATGGTACGCGGCACTATCACTCGAAGAGTCTTCATGACTGCAACTTTCGTCGGTGTCTTCGCCGTCTGTAGAGTCACAGTCTGCAATATCGAGTGTTCTAGTTGTTTCTAGCCACATGTCTGCGCCATTTACATGCTCGTCTAGAAGTTTAACAACCATGTCGCACAACACATAGTCTTCACGCGTGTTTTCTGTTGATTGCTTCATTTAGCGTCTGTGGTATATCTCTATGGCAAGCAGCAAAACATTTACAGGGTTCGCCATCACCTGTGAGGGTAGATTGAATGTTCACCGTAAAGTGGCTTGCGGAGTATAGATGAACATGTACAGAACATCTTTCATATCTCTAACCAGTTTCAGGACGGTACGTTTCGAAATACGTACCAGAAATTAAAAGGACGTGCATGCCACAGAAACGGAAATTCGTTTCCCCTTTCCACCTAAACCTTGCAGCGATATTCCTCTTTAATGAACGCCGCGATAAGACGGCCGCACTTGCCGACCATGCGCACAACGCTCGCGACTCGCCATTTCCAGGGGTGGCCAGCCGTCACTGCAAGCGCCAAGCAGGAAACACAGCCGTGTTCGTGATTTTTTTTTAGGGACTTCCAGTTCATGTCAGCAGCTACAATTTTGCAAACGGACCTTTTGCACAGTTAAATAACAGTGCTAAAAAAATCAATACATGTTTCGGCATGACAGGTCTGACCATTCCCTTGTCAGTCCTGTCACCTTTCGTGTAAATAGGAATGATCTTCGCTTTTAGCCAATTCTCAGGTATTCTTCTTTGTCTCCAGCACATATTCAGCAGAAGCGTGAGTCCAACAGCCAAGAATCTTCCTCCATACTTCCAGCACTGAACATAAACCCCGTACATTTCTGCCACTTTTCATTTTTCTTAATGCTTTCATGTGTCGATTCAGTAAAACAGGATTTTTCCCTGTAGATCCTGCAAATTTAGTAATGACGACTTTGTGATTTTGCGCACAGAAGAAGAGGCAAATTCTTGCCTACCAACTATCTACGATGACGGTGCTAAAATGGTAAAAGTAATGAGAAATTTGATCCTTGAACTTGAAAGACAGCGACTGATGTCCTGGACGATGTAGACGAAGACTTATAAATTCAGCCTGCTAGACGAAGAGGTATAAGTTCAGCCTGCAGTTAGTTTACAGTTGGAAGATATACATTCATTACCAGGCCCTCTGAAATTGAAGAAAAGCGCTAGAAAACAGCATCCCTCAATTTTCTCTTTGACTGCTAATGAAACGATGTTAAAATAAAGTTGTAGAAGTTAAGGAAGCAAAATTAAGGAAGAAAGAAGAAAAAGATTTATGTGTAGGAAAATAAAAATTAAAAGCCAAAGGAAAGGGCAAGTACAGGAGATTTCCATCTAAGATAAGGCCTAAGGAGACTGACATTAAGAAATGTCGTTGGACTATACCTTCTGACTCTTCGTCAGATGATGATTTAGACCTACCCTTACCCAAACTCTGCAGTGACGACGAGACGGATGACACTGACCCTAAAAATTTGGAGGAACTTCTGTCAAAAGAGACAGGGGAACATTTGCTGGTAACGATGCCGTTTGTCTGCTCTGGGGAGAGCTGGTGGGAAACAGAGAACTGTGGTTTGCATGTGTGTTTTGGACTAGATGGGTGCATTGCGTGTGTTACAGATTACAGCAATGGAATGAAATGTATCACGGAAAACTTTCTTTGTAATTCAAAAATCTTGAAAAATAAATGGTTTAAGTACAAAATTAATCACTCAAATGCGTGTTCTGTAGCGGTAAATGTGCGTCTTGCTGTAAGATAATCTCTGTGGAAGTGTAGTAGTTATCGTCCTCTGTAAGCAAAGTTCTGCTGAAGTCAGTGTACTCACCTCATCATAAACAAAACTGAAATGCTTTGCGTATAGTTATCGTAGTTATTACATACCTTACCGTGATCAAGAAAGTACTATAATGTAACGTATTGTTGTGCTACGAAAGAGGCTGTCTCATTGTAGATATACCACAAAAGTTACTACTAAAACATGTTTTACTTTACAGAAGTAACGCAATTATCATGTGGTATACGTCGGTAAAGAATACTGGAATTTTTCTCAAGGTTAGCGTCTATGTTATTTTTCCCTGAGCCAGCGGGCGCAAGTGGCTGCCTGCGGTGCGAGTCATTGTTTGTTTCTTTGTTGGCGCGCATCGTTATTGGGATTAGGAGACCTAACTTCTACAAATTCACGTTGTCGAGAGTGCCCTGCTCTGTTTGAATCCCGCCAGTTCTGATGAAATTCAGGTCTGTCGTTACGATCATATCGTCTGTCGTCATGTCGGTAGATTCCATAGTTTCTTTCTTGTCGGTCACGTGGTAGAGAATTTCTCCCTGAGTCGTAACTGCACACTGGACCGTTGCGTCTAAAGTTATTCTGTCTCCCTTGATAATAATAGTTCTGGTTGCCAAATTGGCTGTCTCTATGATTGTTTCTGTGATAGTCATTACTGCGGAGAGGTGATCTTTCCCTGTAATTATTACTACTCTGCCAACGGTTGTCATACGGGTGGTGTCTGTTTTACGTTGTAAGAATAGCCTTGTCGTGTCCAGTTATTATTTCTGTCATCGCGGAATTGTGACAGATGTGACCTGTAATTGTTGTACTCCTGTTTTCGCGTTCCGCGATTGTCAGTGTCAATTTCCAGTTCTTGTAACAGTCCCTGAAAAGCTTCAATGTCGTCTTTGCAACGTCCTGCTAAAATAATATGTCGTAAATGTTCAGGCAGTTTGATTAAGCAAATGCGGATGAATTCTGAGGGGCTGTATGGGTTTGAAAGATACTGATTCTTATGCAACATGTCTTCAAAATATTTCAAAAGACTGGAAAATTCAGATTGTTCGAAACGTTTCATCATTATGATGCTATGTTTTACTCGGTCTTGTGTAGCTTGAGACCAATATGCTGAGAGGAAGGCATGATAAAATTCTCCTTCACTGTGACAATCGTGAATGACCGATCGCATTCTTACAGCTGGCTCATTTTCCAAGTAGGTACACATAAATTCTAACCTGTGCTCCAATGACCAGTTGGGAGGAAAACAATAAGAAAATTGATGAAGCCATGCTTGTGGATGAATGTCGTTGTCAGAATTCTTAAATGTTTTGAATTTACGTGTAGTAATGAACAGCTTATAGTCGAAATCATCGTGTCGGCGAGTCGCACATCGCTCATTGTTACTTCGTTTCGGCGGTTCCATCTCAAAATCCAATGCGCCTTGCCAATTTCTTTCATAATCTCCGAAGTGTCTTGTGTTATTATTTTGTGGTTGTTCCGTATTTCTATGTCCCTCTTCCCATACTGGAGCGCGAGTGTCCTCTGAAATATGTAATTCTTGTATTACCTGTGTCAACTGTTCTTGTACTTCGCAGATTTCTCTTTTGTACTGTGTTTTGATTTGATTTTGATTTTGTTTGAATTTTCTAATTTGTTCATACTCTTCTGTGTCAGTGAAGGCTACGGGTCTTGTGTCATTCAGATCATCATCTACCTTTATAGATAAGTTAGTGACCTGATCCGAAAGTTCTGTTACTTTCTCCGATAGTGAACACATTTCCTCAGTGTGTTTTTCTGAACCAAGTTTCAGAGTGTGATTCTTGAGTTTCTCCCGGCGTATTTGATAATCAAAATATCCACGGGTATGCTGCCGGTCTATAGTGTCCAACGGGCACAATATTTCGGCGATCAAACATGTCGCCATCATCAGGTGAACTGACGGACTGAGCTCCTGTGAACGTGCCGGCACGGAGATCCGTACGCTATGGCTGCTCAGAGGGAACTGGGTTCGGTCGCGGCGGCGGCCGATTTAAATACCCTCCGCCCGCGGCGCGCTCCCTCCGCCGTCCGCGCCCAGCGCCACGGTCGCGCGGTGGAACAGATTGCGACGGCGTCTGAGATGACGTCGGTGTGATGGCTCTGTCCGCTGTGGTCGTCACAACTATACGTCTGCTCGATTTACTCTTGATTAACCCGATCGCTGGTTCCCAAGCCTTGCTAAGATTATAGCCACAGTCCCGGTTTATGAGGTCGTCATTGGTGCGAATTTCGATGGCCTCTCTAACAACGCTGTCCCAGTATCTCGACGTCTGTACCAGAATCCTCGTGCGGTCATACTCCATGGCGTGATTTTCCGACAAACAATGTTCAGCGACCGCCGACTTGCTCGGATACATCAGTCGAGTGTGCCTCTGGTGTTCACGGCATCGATCCTCGACGGTACGCATCGTCTGACCAATATACGACTTGCCACATTGACACGGAATCTGGTACACGCCGGCCTTCAGCGTTGACCCTACAAAGAAGGTGGAGAACAAGACGAGGGCGCTTCTCAAAGACGCAGATTTACCGGAGGGTGACGCTAAGAAATTGTTACCCCAAGGTCCGGTACCGCCTAGACTATATGGACTCCCGAAGGTTCACAAAGAGGGGGTACCATTACGCCCCATTGTCAGCAACATCAGGGCACCTACATATTTGTTGGCCAAATACCTGACGGGAATATTAAGTCCTTATGTGGGTAAATGCCCTCATCACATCCGTAATTCCGTGGATTTTGTTAAACGCCTTGATAGCTTCAGGTTGGATGAGTCAGATATCATGGTGAGTTTTGATGTCGTTTCCTTGTTTACGAGGGTACCCCTGTGAGAGTCACTAGAATTGATTAGTCAGAAGTTTGATGAGAAGACCACTGAACTTTTTAGGCATGTCTTGACTTCCACGTATTTTCTTTTTAATGGAGAATACTACGAACAGCCGGCCGCGGTGGTCTAGCGGTTCTGGCGCTGCAGTCCGGAACCGCGGGACTGCTACGGTCGCAGGTTCGAATCCTGCCTCGGGCATGGGTGTGTGTGATGTCCTTAGGTTAGTTAGGTTTAAGTAGTTCTAAGTTCTAGGGGACTTATGACCTCAGATGTTGAGTCCCATAGTGCTCAGAGCCAATACTACGAACAAACGGAGGGAGTCGCCATGGGTAGCCCACTCTCACCGGTGGTAGCGAATTTGTACATGGAGAACTTCGAGGAGGAAGCCCTGTCGTCATCCGTATGGAAACCTACTTGCTTTTTCCGTTACGTGGACGACACGTTCGTCATCTGGCCACATGGTATGGATAAACTCCTTGACTTCCTTACACATCTAAACTCCATACACCCCAACATCAAATTCACTATGGAGACTGAAACGGAGGGTAAATTACCTTTCCTTGACGTCTTGGTCAAGAGAAGGGCTGACGGCACCCTAGGTCATGGGGTGTATCGGAAGGCTACGCACACTGATCTGTATTTGCATGCAGACAGCTGCCACCACCCTTCACAGAGGAATGGGGTACTTAAAACTCTAGTACATAGGGCGCGCACTATCTCTGACGCAGAGAGTCTACCCCAGGAATTGGAACATCTGAGAACTGTATTTCGAAAAAATGGGTACTCAGAGTGGCAGATTCAACGTGCTCTCCGCCCAACCACTGCAGCACAACCTGTTGAGATGGATGAAGTCACGAGGGAGGAGGTAGGCACTGCATTTATTCCATACACAGGCGCACTCTCGGGGAAAATCGCCCGCATTCTGAAGAAACACCGGGTCGGAACTGTGTTTTGTCCTCCAAATAAAACTCGCACACTGGTGGGGAGCGCCAAAGATGACCTCGGTTTGAGGAAGGCCGGCGTGTACCAGATTCCGTGTCAATGTGGCAAGTCGTATATTGGTCAGACGATGCGTACCGTCGAGGATCGATGCCGTGAACACCAGAGGCACACTCGACTGATGTATCCGAGCAAGTCGGCGGTCGCTGAACATTGTTTGTCGGAAAATCACGCCATGGAGTATGACCGCACGAGGATTCTGGTACAGACGTCGAGATACTGGGACAGCGTTGTTAGAGAGGCCATCGAAATTCGCACCAATGACGACCTCATAAACCGGGACTGTGGCTATAAACTTAGCAAGGCTTGGGAACCAGCGATCGGGTTAATCAAGAGTAAATCGAGCAGACGTATAGTTGTGACGACCACGGCGGCCAGAGCCATCACACCGACGTCATCTCAGACGCCGTCGCAATCTGTTCCACCGCGCGACCGTGGCGCTGGGCGCGGACGGCGGAGGGAGCGCGCCGCGGGCGGAGGGTATTTAAATCGGCCGCCGCCGCGACCGAACCCAGTTCCCTCTGAGCAGCCATAGCGTACGGATCTCCGTGCCGGCACGTTCACAGGAGCTCAGTCCGTCAGTTCACCTGATGATGGCGACATGTTTGATCGCCGAAATATTGTGCCCGTTGGACACTATAGACCGGCAGCATACCCGTGGATTTTTTGATTAAGTTTCAGAGTGTCCATTTGTGTTGAAATCGAATCTACTGTGTCCTTTAAGTTTTCCTGAGTTTTTGCAAGTTGCGTAACCGAATTGGTAGATGCAACTGAGTCAATTTTAGCCCACTAGGTCTCATGATTTTCATGAACAATGGTTTGCAGTTCCTTTATGGCTGCTTCGTGTTCCTGCAATGCACTTTCATGCCGCGAAAAAATAGATTGAAAATGCTCACAAATTTGTGTTTTTACGTCATTACAGACTTTTCGATATTTCGATTCAATGTTATGTAACTCAGTAGTTAAATCTTCACGTGTTTGTTCAACTGTGGTGTCTAACTTCCGAAGATTTTGTTCCATTGTGTCTAACTGTTGCTGTGTTTGTCTCTGGTGTTGTTCCATTGTGTCTAACTTTTGAAGATTTTGTTCCATTGTGTCTAACTTTTGAAGATTTTGTTCCATTGTGTCTAACTGTTGCTGTGTTTGTTTCTGATTTTGTTCCATTTTTTGCATTAATTGCAATAATAATGTATTAGTGTCTGGAATCTGTTTCTCTATGCTTTTTGGCAGTGCATTTTCACCGGCAACATTCACATTTTGAAAAGCAGAAAATGTGTCTTGACTCATTTGAGAAAACGGTGAGGACCCAAAACCTAAGTCTACAGTATTTGCAATATTGTGTTCTGTCCTGAGGCGAGCTGTTGCCGACCGATCGATCGATAATGCTTCCTTGTTCACTACCTGTTTCACTGTCTACACCATTATTTGCCGCCCGCTCCATTTCCCTATGCACAATTACCAAATTACTACTTGGAATGTCTGTTAATTCACTACCCAGTGGTGCTGATAAGCTACGCTCGTCGTCACTATTATTTCTCAGTTTACTTTGAAGCCTAGTGTTACGTTTTTCACACGCCATTATTGTCACAATATTTCACACGACAACACAGAAAAACACAATTTGAAGAGCAACAATAAGAGAACACATTAACATAGCACTGAAAATAATATCTCGTTAATTGCAAGCGCAGCTGCGAAATACTTGGTGCAAATCTACATGCATGCCACAACTGTTTTATTGTACAACAATGAAAGGCTGCAACTACAAAGGAGATTCTCTCCACAATTACGCGCTAGCAATAAACAAAATCTACACTAATTACACAAACTACAAGAAAAAAATCAGAAGATTCCAGTGAGGTATCCTCGGCTAAGGGTCGACATATGAAACTTCCCCTTAAAAAAAAATTATACATGACTGTGCTTAAACTGACACACAATATTTTTTTTAGCGCAACGCAATCTGACTTTCAAAAATCCCTACAAAAGAATGGCCCTGACTAACATTAATCTATACCTTTCACAAATAACTTACCTCACCAACAATCTCCGTTACCCGAACTACTGCAATACAGCGAGCGCCACTACTGCCAGCTAAATAACAGATTCAAACTACGGAAGGCACTAACTACCAGTAGGCATAGTTAGCAAATGAAAGATTTTAATAGAGAACAAACATTGTATTTACCTTAATAGTCATAATATACACTCCTGGAAATGGAAAAAAGAACACATTGACATCGGTGTGTCAGACCCACCATACTTGCTCCGGACACTGCGAGAGGGCTGTACAAGCAATGATCACACGCACGGCACAGCGGACACACCAGGAACCGCGGTGTTGGCCGTCGAATGGCGCTAGCTGCGCAGCATTTGTGCACCGCCGCCGTCAGTGTCAGCCAGTTTGCCGTGGCATACGGCGCTCCATCGCAGTCTTTAACACTGGTAGCATGTCGCGACAGCGTGGACGTGAACCGTATGTGCAGTTGACGGACTTTGAGCGAGGGCGTATAGTGGGCATGCGGGAGGCCGGGTGGACGTACCGCCGAATCGCTCAACACGTGGGGCGTGAGGTCTCCACAGTACATCGATGTTGTCGCCAGTGGTCGGCGGAAGGTGCACGTGCCCGTCGACCTGGGACCGGACCGCAGCGACGCACGGATGCACGCCAAGACCGTAGGATCCTACGCAGTGCCGTAGGGGACCGCACCGCCACTTCCCAGCAAATTAGGGACACTGTTGCTCCTGGGGTATCGGCGAGGACCATTCGCAACCGTCTCCATGAAGCTGGGCTACGGTCCCGCACACCGTTAGGCCGTCTTCCGCTCACGCCCCAACATCGTGCAGCCCGCCTCCAGTGGTGTCGCGACAGGCGTGAATGGAGGGACGAATGGAGACGTGTCGTCTTCAGCGATGAGAGTCGCTTCTGCCTTGGTGCCAATGATGGTCGTATGCGTGTTTGGCGCCGTGCAGGTGAGCGCCACAATCAGGACTGCATACGACCGAGGCACACAGGGCCAACACCCGGCATCATGGTGTGGGGAGCGATCTCCTACACTGGCCGTACACCACTGGTGATCGTCGAGGGGACACTGAATAGTGCACGGTACATCCAAACCGTCATCGAACCCATCGTTCTACCATTCCTAGACCGGCAAGGGAACTTGCTGTTCCAACAGGACAATGCACGTCCGCATTGTATCCCGTGCCACCCAACGTGCTCTAGAAGGTGTAAGTCAACTACCCTGGCCAGCAAGATCTCCGGATCTGTCCCCCATTGAGCATGTTTGGGACTGGATGAAGCGTCGTCTCACGCGGTCTGCACGTCCGGCACGAACGCTGGTCCAACTGAGGCGCCAGGTGGAAATGGCATGGCAAGCCGTTCCACAGGACTACATCCAGCATCTCTACGATCGTCTCCATGGGAGAATAGCAGCCTGTATTGCTGCGAAAGGTGGATATACACTGTACTAGTGCCGACATTGTGCATGCTCTGTTGCCTGTGTCTATGTGCCTGTGGTTCTGTCAGTGTGATCATGTGATGTATCTGACCCCAGGAATGTGTCAATAAAGTTTCCCCTTCCTGGGACAATGAATTCACGGTGTTCTTATTTCAATTTCCAGGAGTGTATATAGCAGTTCATAACATCCATTCTTACAAATTTCGAAACTCCGCCATCTGTCTCCCCACATCCACCACTGCTGGCGGCTCACCTCCAACTGCGCAACGCTACGCGCTGTTCACATCCAGCTGCCGCTGCCCAACACTACAATGGCAGACAACAATGCAAACTAGCCACAGACTGCACACAGCACAGCCAGCGATTTTCATACAGAACGCTATGTAACGTTGGCAATAAGAAAACATAAACAGCCTACTTACAATGTGGATGACCTCACACTTTTCGTTATTCAGGGTCAACTCCCACTTCTCGCACCATTCAGATATTTTTTCTAAATCGTTTTGCAGTTTGTTTTGATCTTCTGATGACTTTATTAGTCATTAAACGACAGCGTCTTCTGCAAACAACGGAAGACGGCTCCTCAGATTGTCTCGCAAATAGTTTCTATAGATAAGAAACAGCGAAGGGCCTATAACACTACCTTGGGGAACGCCTGAAATCGCTTCTGTTTTACTCGATGACTTTCCGTCAGTTACTACGAACTGTGACCTCTCAGACAGGAAATCAGAAATCCAGTCACATAACTGAGACGATATCCCATAAGCACGCAATTTCAATACGAGCCGCTTGTGTGGTACAGTGTCAAAAGCTTTCCGGAAATCCAGAAATACGGAATCGATCTGAAATCCCTCGTCAGTAGCACTCAACACTTCATGTGAATAAAGAGCTAGTTGTGCTTCGCATGATACATCTGAAGTATCCGGTCTTAATGCCCATGTACAGAAGTTACCACGATTCTCATAGTCGTTTCCATGCAGCTCTTGATAGAGAGAGATGTGATATGGATGGAAACTATGTCTTGCCTAACTTGCCTAACTCATGCCACTTCCTCGTGAGATTGGTCGGAACCTACAGTGCGGATCAACTGCAACAGCAGCAGGAACCTTCATTTGTCGATCTTCCTTCGCCACTTGTTTCCTTCTGTTACTTTGTTTAGGTGTTACACTACCACTTCCGCAAAACTGGTTGAAGAGGTTGATAAATAATTGCCGAGATTGTTGACGTCTATTGGGATATCGTGGCTCACACATTGTTCAAGAACAACTGTATTTTTCCTACACTCTCGATACACCATGAGCATGTCGGCTTTTTCTGCTTTGGTATGTCCCATCGCCCGCTTCCGACCTACTGCTTGGACTGTCAGACACTAACTGACTAGCAACTCGCACTGCATTCAAGGAACACACAATCCAGCTCTAAGCAAACGTAACAACATCGTATCTAGCAACTACTCAGGCTGAATGGCACAAACAAATGTCGGTATGGAAACATTTCAAAGTACGACATCTCGCAAACGACAGGCACTAGAATCCGGCAATAAACACCACTGATATTACAATTTGCCCTACTTTTAGTTTGTTAATGTGACTAGGCGTTGTTCCATTTTAAAAAGAATACATTTGCACAAAAAATACACTTTCTAAGTATTATTAAAAACCTCGTGATTGGCTAACAATACGGGCCCATGACTGTCACTCCACTCTGTGAGAATAGCATATGAATAGCACTCCCCATTTCCGAAATATTTGAGGTGCAAGTGTTAATTGATTTACCATGTATATGCTGAGATTTCAGTGAAGATTAAAACTGTGTGGCGGACCGGGAGTTGAACCAGGGCCCTTTACACCTCGCTGCCAAGTGCTGTAACACGTGAGCTGCCGATGCACGGCTCACAACACGCCGTCACAGTCTGACTTCCGCCAGTATATTTTCCCGTCGTAGAGCACTTGTCCGCCAATTGTAAATGTGCGAGGTTTCAGTCCTGGGTTGGCACACAATTTTAATCCGCCAGAAAGTTTCAAAGCACCACACACTCTGCTGCCGAGTGGAAGTTCTTTCTAGGTGCATATACAGGGTGTTTCAAAAATGACCGGTATATTTGAAACGGCAATAAAAACTAAACGAGCAGCGATAGAAATACACCGTTTGTTGCAATATGCTTGGGACAACAGTACATTTTCAGGCGGACAAACTTTCGAACTTAAAGTAGTTACAATTTTCAACAACAGATGGCGCTGCAAGTGATGTGAAAGATATAGAAGACAACGCAGTCTGTGGGTGCGCCATTCTGTACGTCGTCTTTCTGCTGTAAGCGTGTGCTGTTAACAACGTGCAAGTGTGCTGTAGACAACATGGTTTATTCCTTAGAACAGAGGATTTTTCTGGTGTTGGAATTCCACCGCCTAGAACACAGTGTTGTTGCAACAAGACGAAGTTTTCAATGGAGGTTTAATGTAACCAAAGGACCGAAAAGCGATACAATAAAAGGATCTGTTTGAAAAATTTCAACGGACTGGGAACGTGACGGACGAACGTGCTGGAAAGGTAGGGCGACCGCGTACAGCAACCACAGAGGGCAACGCGCAGCTAGTGCAGCAGGTGATCCGACAGCGGCCTCGGGTTTCTGTTCGCCGTGTTGCAGCTGCGGTCCAAATGACGCCAACGTCCACATAACGTCTCGTGCGCCAGAGTTTACACCTCTAGCCCTACAAAATTCAAACGCGGCAACCCCTCAGCGCCGCTACCATTGCTGCACGAGAGACATTCGCTAACGATATAGTGCACAGGATTGATGACGGCGATATGCATGTGGGCAGCATTTGGTTTACTGACGAAGCTTATTTTTACCTGGACAGCTTCGTCAATAAACAGAACTGGCGCATATGGGGAACCGAAAAGCCCCATGTTGCAGTCCCATCGTCGTGCATCCTCAAAAAGTACTGGTCTGGGCCGCCATTTCTTCCAAAGGAATCATTGGCCCATTTTTCAGATCCGAAACGATTACTGCATCACGCTATCTGGATATTCTTCGTGAATTTGTGGCGGTACAAACTGCCTTAGACGACACTGCGAACACCTCGTGGTTTATGCAAGATGGTGCCCGGCCACATCGCACGGCCGACGTCTTTAATTTCCTGAATGAATATTTCGATGATCGTGTGATTGCTTTGGGCTATCCGAAACATACAGGAGGCGGCGTGGATTGGCCTCCCTATTCGCCAGACATGAACCCCTGTGACTTCTTTCTGTGGGGACACTTGAAAGACCAGGTGTACCGCCAGAATCCAGAAACAATTGAACAGCTGAAGCAGTACATCTCATCTGCATGTGAAGCCATTCCGCCAGACACGTTGTCAAAGGTTTCGGGTAATTTCATTCAGAGACTACGCCATATTATTGCTACGCATGGTGGATATGTGAAAAATAACGTACTATAGAGTTTCCCAGACCGCAGCGCAATCTGTTGTTGAAAATTGTAACTACTGTAATTTCGAAAGTTTGTCTGCCTGAAAATGTACTGTTGTCCCAAGCATATTGCAACAAACGGTGTATTTCTATCGCTGCTCGTTTAGTTTTTATTGCCGTTTCAAATATACCGGTCATTTTTGAAACACCCTGTACATCACCTGTTTAAAAGTATCCGAAAATTCCTATGTAATGCGGAATTTGTAACACCTATTTCTGACGTATGTTGTATCTCTATCGATATTTGTATGCCAGTTTGTAGTATTGCTTATGTGTAATGTCGTATCTGCCATGAAAATTCTTTGATTCTGTATACATGTTTCAGTTACGTGAAAGTTTTGAACGATGTTGTTTAAATTATGCTTGTGAATGTAAATAACTAATAGAATGATTGTTATGTAATGTACTCTAAGCGACTTGGCCCATAGTTAGGGGACGTAGGGTTGAATGTAAAAGATGTGGGGAAACCCCGCAGCTACGGAAGTATCCTGGCAGAGTGGAAAGGTGTGGCTGGCGCTCAAGTGGCAACTCGTCCTATGTGACGGGTATGGAGTCTGGGCTGTGGTTAACACCTCGCTAGCAGTAGCGGATTATTGTAGCTCATATTCGTACAGTTTTAAGGCCTCAAGAGCTTAAGGGCAGTATTTATGGGCCTCGGATGCTGTATTTGGTGATACTATTATCATGGTATTGTTTTTGGCCCTGTAAATATAATTCCAATGCCATGAAGTTATGCAACAGAGAGAGGCCAACAGTATTGCTATGATTGCATCGCTGCCAGGTAAATAGCCACTGCAAATTGCGCCAACAGTGCCATCAGCCTTCCACTAAATTGTTTATATTTGCCACTCTGTAAATGGACCAGGTATTTGCGAAATGTGATTGATTTTAATAATAATGGTGGTGTTGTTAAAAACTCTACCTTATACCCGTGATTATCCCAAATCACAAACCTGGACAGGAATCCTATCCTAGTAAATTCAATTTCGAGTGTCCAAATTTATTACGAGAAAACGGTTCAACTTGAATTTAGTCTTGTGTTGTGATTTGCACAGGCAGTTATAATTTTGAGTAGGTCTAAACACTACTTATGAAAGCACATTTGTTATTTAAAGAGTTGTTCTTTACTTAATTGATAATTAATGATAAGACTACTTACCATTTCTCATAAATACTGGTGTAGTTTTGCTAATGAACATAGTTCTTCTAATCATGAAAGTTTAAGCGTCCTCATGTACTAGGCTAGTTAGTTAATGAAGCAACGCAAAGGCTCCTTCAGAGCCACTGTAGTTAGATTTGTATTCTGTTTAGTTGCTGCAAACCGAGTTTAACAAAGAACTGTTCACTGTGTTATTTATTCTAATACAAGTTGCCTAATGCACAGACATAGAGACCCTGTACTAAGCGAGGGAGTTATAGATTATGATCATTAGCAGACCCCTGGTTTAAATTCACAATCATTTGAAGCTTTTCCCTGTGCAGTATTGATGCTAGTTTCATGTGTGTCGGTAATTGGTTTTATAAATTGTTACTTCTAGTTCATTTAAGGTACGTGTTGTTGAGAAGCATACGTTACTGTTCGCTATTTCATTGTCCGCAGCTCTTGGTGGTGCGGTAGCGTTCTAGCTTCCCGCGCCCGGGTTCCCGGGTTCGATTCCCGGCGGGGTCAGGGATTTTCTCTGCCTCGTGATGAGTGGGTGTTGTGTGATGTCCTTAGGTTACTTAGGTTAAAGTAGTTCTAAGTTCTGGGGGACTGATGACCATAGATGTTAAGTCCCATAGTGCTCAGAGCCATTTGAACCACTATTTCATTGACCATTTGTTTGTTAGTGACGCATTTATCTGCAATGTTAGGTTACTGTGTTGTAGTATGAACAGATGTAAGGAAAGAGTTTACTGTGTGTGTCAAGGGAGGTTAGGTTAGCCTTAGCACTGCCTTCGGCTTTATTATAGTTGTTGACCCAAGAATGTCTAATTATTTTTTATTTCTTTTTTTTTTTCTTAATTGAGTTTAGATTGCCCCTGAAGGGGACGGGCTGGCAGCAGGTTAGTATGCCGCTCTTCAGCCTACAAAAATTTGTTTTAAAAAGATGAAGACAATAAATAATAAAAACAGGCGATAAAATCGGTGACTTAAGTAGTAAAATTGCGGAAAATTGTGGAACTTAAAACAGAAAACAAAGGGTTGATGATGCTAATAAAATATACAGGAAGTAGAAAAATAATAGACATACAATTAAAAAACATGGCGACAGTCTGGTGTCTGTTCACAAGAGATATAAAATTCACACCCATCGACAGCATGATTTCTGTTCGCAACACTTTGGAAAGGTGCAGAACACTGAACACTTACTTAAACATGGCACTGAAAAGTTGGCACAAGTATGACGTACCACAGCCGAGAGTAGGTGGGGGGAAACTGGACAGATGATGGGAAAATAAAAAAGGGGGGAAGGAGAGAAAAAGCGAAGGGGGGAGGGGGAAAGGAGCCAATGGAGGATGAGGACCCATAAGAGGGGCGGGGGGTGCTGAGCAGACGTGACAGGGAGTGGGGACGGCAGAGGAGGGGAATACAAAATGACTTGGGGGGGGGGGGGAGAAGTTAGGTAGGGAGAGGATGGCGGGGAGAAAACACAGGATGGAAGGGGGGAAGAGGGAGCCCAGGGAAATGATGGAGGAAAGGAGGGAGGGTGAGGATCAGAGTTGATCGTCAGGGTAAATGGAGGGAGAGAGAGCATCATCCAGGAGGGGGAGTTGATGGAAGCCACCTTGGCAAAAGAGATGTAGGGTGTAGAGATGGAGGGTAGGGGAGACACAACAGTGAAGGCGTGGCAGGGGGCAGAGACGGGAGAGGAGCAACCAGGGGGTGAGGGGGATCAAGGCGGCGGGAGGTGTAGAGGATGCGGATATGTTCGAGGAGTAGGAGCAGATGGGAGAAAGGAATGAGGTCATAGAGGATCCTCATGGGGGACGGGAGGCGTATACGGAAGGCGAGGCGGAGTGCATGACGCTCAAGGATGTGGAGGGACTTACAGAATTTGGGGGGGGGGGGGCAGATATCAATGTCTAATTAGGCTGGCGACCGGTTTTAATACGTAATGTTACAACTTGCTTTTGTGATGGGAAATCATCTGTTCCTGACCCACCTGTTTACTGTTAGTTATACTCTGCTGGAGTGTTTCAGAAACGAATCTCAGTTTGAATGTTCTGTTTCGATTAGGTTATTTCACAGTCAACTTATAAAAAATTCCTCGCAGCGGTATAACGTTGCCATCGATTGCCGTTTAAGGTGGTCGCTGGTGGCGTTACAAACAGAGCGCTAGATGTCACAGGGAGCTGGTATTTGAGGAGGTGTGGTCAGTAGAGAGGCAGTTAACAGCAGAATGCGCCGGGCAGTAGAGCTCAGTCACTTCGAACGTAGACTAGTCATTGGATGTCAGCTGCGTAAGAAGTCCGTCTGGGATACTTCAAACCCTTTACAGCTGCCCGAGTCGCCTCTTGGAGATGTTTTTGTGAAGTGGAAACGCGAAGGAGCAAACACAGCTGAATCAAGGGCAGACAGACCTCGCGTGCTGACGAATAGGGGCCGTCGAGTGTCGCGGAGGGTGTTTTTAAGGAATCGCATGAAATCAGAGAAAACAACACTCGTGAATTCAAAAGTGCTACGAATATTCCAGCTAGCACAGTGACTATGCGTAACGAGTTTAAAAAATGGAGTACAGTGTTCCAGCACTTGCAAGATCCAGGATGATGAGCTGAAATCGGTCTGCAAATTTAAATACCTGGGGTCGTACATACAGAGGGACGGAGGACTGGAAAGCGAGATACAACACCGAATAAATTGCGGTTGGAACAACTGGAGGAAAATGAGTGGAGTGTTGTGCGACAAGAAGGTGAGCACTGGGTTGAAAAGGAAAGTCTACAAGTCGGTGGTAAGGCCTGCTATGATATACGGGGCAGAGACGTGGCCAATCACAATAGCCCAGAAAAGGAAGATGGAAGTGGCGGAAATG
This sequence comes from Schistocerca cancellata, assembly GCF_023864275.1. NCBI lineage: Eukaryota > Metazoa > Arthropoda > Insecta > Orthoptera > Acrididae > Schistocerca > Schistocerca cancellata. The sequence goes on along the minus strand of NC_064628.1, from coordinate 5,695,993 downwards.
AGGATGCTGAGGTGGATGTGTGGGGTAACAAGGAAGGACAGGACTAGAAATGAATTTGTTAGAGGAGCTGTGAAAGTGGGACCCATGGGGAAAAAGAGCAGACTAAGGCGGTACGGACACTTACGGAGAAAAGGGGAAGAGTGTATCGGAAACAGAGTTGAAGATATAAAGATTGAAGGAGCGAGAAGGAGAGGAATACCGAAGATGAGGTGGAAGGATAAGATATCCGGGGACCTAAGGGAGAAAGGATGGAAGAAGGAAGAGGTAATGGATAGAGTACTATGGAGGAGAAGGATCCAGAAGAGCAACGCCGAGCCTACGTGACGTGGGACAAGGCGACGATAAAGAAGAAGAAGAAGAAGAAGAAGAAGAAGGAGTGTTCCAGGACCTCCTCATTAGTCACACATTTCTGTGGTCAATAGTAAGCGATGCTTTAAGGGGCGAAAAGAGCGACGACACTGGATGTGTGGAAACGAATGGAGTGATGAATCACTCTGCGCTAATCCTATGGAAGGATTTGAGTTTGGAGAATACGTCGAGAATGTCACCTGCCATCGAGTGTGATGACAACTGTGAAGTACAGACGAGGCGTTGTTATAGTATGGGGGTGTTTTTCGTGGTTATGGTGTGGTCCCCTTATTTCACATACGAATACGCTAAATGCAGATGCACATGGACCTTTGACAGCCTTGTGTACTGTGTACAGTACAGGAACAGTTTTAAGATAATGATTGTTTATATCGGCATAACAGTGCACCCTGTTATGATGCAGCGTCTGTGAGGTCAATTACATTCGTGAAATGGACCGCCCTTCCCAATCCCCAACTCAACCCAATGGAACATGTCCAGGACGAATTAGAAAGTCGGCAGCGTTCCTGACCCCAGACTCCAGCATCACCACCTTCTCTGCTGTCGACTCTTGACGGAGATTAGACTGCCATTCCTCCACAGAGATTCAGAGAAAGTGTAGAATTTAAAATGAAAGAAAGACGAAGGGTGAACACGTCCTCTACTGATGTTAGGTGTCTAGGTACTTTCGATCCGACAGAGTATGCCGATTTGAAATTTAGTTCCGTGACTTTTAAACATCTAAACAATTCATTCTATTACATTTCAAGGTAAACGTTGGAGATGAAAATCGTCTCTCAAGAATGTCCCCTATTGGGAGACCCTCCACCCCAATACCAGCTAGTCTGGAATTTGACTGAATGGCAACAAGACTCTAGCATCGCTCTCAACCTGCTCTGATGTAATGACCAGAAAATAAAAAAGTACTCTTCTACAAATCTATGAGGGTATGATGAAAACCAGTGTCTCTGAATTTTTAATGTGAAAACTTTTGAAGCTTTTTAAATAAAACAAACGTTATTAACATTCAACACCTTTATTCTTCATATCTACATATTTATTTCTCAACATAGTCACCCCTGGTGACGAACACATTTCTCCCAATGAGAGACCAGTTTGTTGATGTTGTGACTGTAGAATGTTTGACTTTGCTGAAACCTTACCTGAGCTTGCAAGGCTTCCTCACTATCAAACTGAAGTCCTCGAAGGTATTCTTTAACTTTTGGAAACGGATGAAAGTCAGATGGGGTGAAATCGGAACTGTGTGGAGGATGATCCATGACAACCCAAACGCTGGACTGATGCAGATATCGCAGCTCTTGTCTGTGGTTTGGCATTTTCATGTTGAAGGAGAGGATGCTCCGTGTGTGAACGAACTCTCCGAATTCGAAAGTTGATTACAGCACGCTTTTTCTCATGCGGCGACATAGTTATATTGCACGACGCCATATTACGCGCTACAATTCCGACTCCTCTAATGGCAGGTTGCTGCAACTGTGCAGACATGAAGAGTAAAGATCTAGAATTAAATGAAACAAGTTCACTGTTACCAGTCACTACTCATTTATCTCCACGAGACGTTTAAAAGGTTTAAACCTCTATCATCAGGTCGACTTACATTTGTTAGTATGACGTGTATATGTGTGTGGTTGTGTGTGTGTGTGTGTGTGTGTGTGTGTGTGTGTGTGTATGTGTGTGTTACGATGTTTTGGAGGAACTTATGGTACTGTCTAGTGGAGAAAGAATACACTATTTCAAACATGGTTTTGGATTTTTTTGGCAAAAACTAAACGTATATCTAACGGTAAAAATAAAATAATTAAAAAGGGGTATCTCCAGCGGTCACAGGTTCCTTTCACTGTCGTAACACTTCACTTGTATACCGTCATATTTTGTAAACAAGTACGGCTTCTGGAAACTATTAGATGCAAGTATCATATAGCAGAAGAGAAACATTATGACAAAGTACAAAGAATATACATCATAACAACATTATTACAGTATAAGTTTTAAAGGATTTTTGAGATCTTTGTTTTGAGGTGTTGAATACATGCGTTGAAACAAATATTTGTGGTAGTATACTGGGTGTTACAAAAAGGTACGGCCAAACTTTCAGGAAACATTCCTCACACACAAAGAAAGAAAATATGTTATGTGGACATGTGTCCGCAAACGCTTACTTTCCGTGTTAGAGCTCATTTTATTACTTCTCTTCAAATCGCATTAATCATGGAATGGAAACACACAGCACCAGGACGTACCAGCGTGACTTCAAACACTTTGTTACAGGAAATGTTCAAAATGTCCTCCGTTAGCGAGGATACGTGCCTCCACCATCCGTCGCATGGAATCCCTGACGCGCTGATGCAGCCCTGGAGAATGGCGTATTGTATCACAGCCGTCCACAATACGAGCACGAAGAGTCTCTACATTTGGTACCGCGGTTGCGTAGACAAGAGCTTTCAAATGCCCCCACAAATGAAAGTCAAGAGGGTTGAGGTCAGGAGAGCGTGGAGGCCACGGAATTGGTCCCCCTCTACCAATCCCTCGGTCACCGAATCTGTTGTTGAGAAGCGTACGAACACTTCGACTGAAATGTGCAGGAGCTCCATCGTGCATGAACCACATATGTCGTACTTGTAAAGGCACATGTTCTAGCAGCACAGGTAGAGCATCTGTTGTGACTTGGCAAGACAGCCAAGCCACTATGATTGGTAGCCGAAAGGCACGCGTCTAAGCTCACGCAGGCTGGCGTCAGGTCTGGAACAGTTATAGGAGTTTATAGTAGGAAGAAAAGTACGTAGCTTCTGGAATACTTAACTTTAATCCATAATTGGTGAACATCGGTCTGACGGTACATGCATCACAAGATAAATAGCAAATGATAATGGCGCCTTGCTAGGTCGTAGCAAATGACGTAGCTGAAGGCTATGCTAACTGTCGTCTCGGCAAATGAGAGCGTAATTTGTCAGTGACCCATCACTAGCAAAGTCGGCTGTACAACTGGGGCGAGTGCTAGGACGTCTCTCTAGACCTGTCGTGTGGCGGCGCTGCAATCACTGATAGTGGCGACACGCGGGTCCGACGTATACTAGCGGACCGCGGCCGATTTAAAGGCTACCACCTAGAAAGTGTGGTGTCTGGCGGTGACACCACAGTATCCCGTATGAAATCATGATAACGTGCTCCATTGAGCGTAGGTGGAAGAACATGGGGCCCAATCAAGACATCACCAACAATGCCTGCCCAAACGTTCACAGAAAATCTGTGTTGATGACGTGATTGCACAATTGCGTGCGGATTCTCATCAGCCCACGCATGTTGATTGTGAAAATTTACAATTTGATCACGTTGGAATGAAGCCTGATCCGTAAAGAGAACATTTGCACTGAAATGAGGATTGACACATTGTTGGATGAACTATTCGCAGAAGTGTACCCGTGGAGGCCAATCAGCTGCTGATAGTACCTGCACACACTGTACATGGTACGGAAACAACTGGTTCTCCCGTAGCACTCTCCATACAGTGACGTGGGCAACGTTACCTTGTCCAGCAGCAACTTCTCTGACGCTGACATTAGGGTTATCGTCAACTGCACAAAGAATTGCCTCGTCCATTGCAGGTGTCGTCGTCGTTCTAGGTTTTCCCCAGTCGCGAGTCATAAGCTGGAATGTTCCGTGCTCCCTAAGACGCCGTTCAATTGCTTCGAACGTCTTCCTGCCGGGACACCTTCGTTCTGGAAATCTGTCTCGATACAAACGTACCGCGCCACGGCTATTGCCCCGTGCTAATCCATACATCAAACGGGCATTTGCCGACTCTGCATTTGTAAACATTGCACTGACTGCAAAACCACGTTCGTGATGAACACTAACTTGTTGATGCTACGTACTGATGTGCTTGATGCTAGTATTGTAGAGCAAAGAGTCGCATGTCAACACAAGCACCGAAGTCACCATTACCTACCTTCAATTGGGCCAACTGGCGGTGAATCGAGGAAGTACAGTACATACTGACTAAACTAAAATGAGCTCTAACATGGAAATTAAGCGTTTCCGGACACATGTCAACATAACATCTTTTCTTTATTTGTGTGTGAGGAATGTTTCCTGAAAGTTTGGTCGTACCTTTTTGTAACACCCTGTATAAATATGATTTTCTCAAGTTACATAGCTTAAACTTCATACTCTTTTATATAATCACGTGACATGTTGCAAACTTTAAGTAGAGTAATTATGTTCGTCACGGTGGTAAAATAATACATAAATAATAATTTTGGATGGGACTGACATATAGGAATAAAAGGCTGGAGGCAGAGGGAGAGGATGAGAGAGAGTGAGGGAGAGACAGGGTGAAAGGAGTGAGGTGAATGCCTTGTACATTTGGGGGATGTCATGATAACACAACTAAATATTTATGCTAAATATTAAGGTGTGTGTTTGTGTGTGTATGTGTGCGTGTGGGTGCGTGCATTGCAAATTCAACAACGTAGGCAACTGCTGAAAACAGAAATGATACTATTGTAAATATTGTCATTTTTGTCATTTAAGATTGATTCAGGTTGTTTTGTATATTTTAGAGTGTTTCAAGGCTGTATGGTTTTTTGCCTTTAGGTTAGATGTGTAGGATGCAGATACTTATGTTGTTAACATGGTGTTTCGTTTCTTGCTGATGCGTGGTATTTTTTTGTTTTTCTTTAAATCAGATGTCAAGTGATCTAACCTATGTAGAAGCAGTCACAGTCCAAAAGTTCAATTTTGTACACACCTGTGTGATGAAGTGACTGTTAACAGTGGACTCGTTGTTTCATTTTATGTCAGTAACGGTCACAGTAAATCCTAATCAAAAATGTTAGAATTTGAAGATGTGGAATGTTAATGATGTCTTTTTTATTTGAAAAGCTATAAGAGTTTTCACATACAAAATTCGGAGCTATTACTTTTGAGCACGCCATTGTGGGTCTCACGTGACTAGGTGGGTATACTGCACAGTTAGTGTAAGTAATCGACTTTTCTCATTTACACACGTAATCATACAGGCAGTAGGCCTTGATATTTTTGCCTGGGACGTGTTGTCCCTGAAATATAGCTTCAGTCCACTAGTTCCGACTAAAGTTTACGGAAGGTTTGCTGAGATTGCAGATTCCTCCCACTCAAATATTCCCAACTGAAGAATGAAGAGGCGAAACATGAGGTCAGCAGTTTATCGCTTTGCATTCGGCTACCTCCACTTCCAACTATTATTTATTTCATTCCTCCCACTGTTTCTCATCAGTTTTTATAATATCATCATCAGTTGCTTGTTCATCCCGTAGCCTCTCGAACCAAAGGGTGGTGCCGTTAAAACTCAACCCATTAGCGAATAAATTAGACAGGGAGAGCGCGTCGGTTTGCGTTCCTTTTTCCGGGAGTTTCTTCCTCGACCGACATCCGCTTAATGAAGACCATTACGGCTCTAATGGGCCCCCTGATAAGGCCGCGGACTGTGTCATTTACGAGCCGTTGGTTCTCGCCCACATACCGGCCACCTGGTTGCGGACGCGCCTGCGAGGTGCGTTTTCTCCTCGGCCAGCGCTGACCTTCCGCCCCCCGAGATTGCAGGTGGTTCCCCACGCGCAGTTGCGAGCCAGACCGCGCTCCGTTACCTGCTCAATCTGATCGACGAGCAGGATTGACTTATGGCGGCACGAACCGCTCGCCACAAACAGCCGATAATTGGGCCCCCAGCCGACGCCCACCCGCATTACCTAGTTCCCTCGGTCGCCGACGGCCGTGTCATTTCGCGCCATCGTAAAAGTATTTTTATCGTGGTAATAAGCAACATTTTGTTTATATAACTACTTACAAATAGACTGGTCAAAGGTCACGGGAAGGTCTATCCCATCTGAAGATGTGACGTGTATGATGCACGAATGACGTGGCTAGATGCGGCGTACGGCACCGTGTCTTACAGACAGCTTGTAACGCCGCAAATGCATATCCTCCTATTTCCATCTATTCCACTGCAATTTTTTTTCCTTATTTTGTTACCTGAAGATATAACATTTCTGTGTCCTTATATATTGTAATTGCTTTACTGTTTGTATATATGTATTTATGCATTTATGTTGGTTTGTTTTGTGAATATTATTTGTATTTATACGCTGGGTCTGGCCTAGGGAAAACTATGCTATCGAACGAATACATCGATAGGTCGTGTGGAGAACCAAAGTGTGTAGGATCTTTGGTAGTGTTAACTCTGACGCGTGGAGCGCGGGCAGAGGGAGAGTCTGGCTGGGGTGGTGCAGTGGAGCAGGTGTGTTGTGTGACGCTCCCGCGAGTTGCTGCGCTTTCGGGGTTGGGCAGCATGTAATTGCGATCGACTTGCTATGATAGTTTCTGACACGGTGTCGCGGACGGGAAGCATTAGCTGTCGCACATCAAGAGCCCGTTTCGCCTGGTGACCGTGTCGAGAAGAAGGCGCGCCAACATCCAGCTTCCGCAACAGCGACGGCCGACAATGAGTGACTGTCGCCACCTCCTCGATGGACGGCTTCAAACCTTCAATCAACCAACAAGGAAGACTGGAAGCACGTAAAGTTTTAGAACTGTATGGCGGACCGCAGCTTTTCAAACTGTTCCATTTTCATAACTAAATTACAGCAACGTAGCATGAACCTTTGTTGCTCATTGTCCCAATTGCATTACCAAGCAGGGTCCCTTCCTTTTCCGGAATGAACCCGAGTGTCGGTGAAATTTCAAACGCCAGCATTAAAGTACTGTAATTCGATTTCAATGCTTTAATTTCAAAGCTCAGTTAAAGTATTCATAGCTGGCCACAATATTTAGATTACACAAGCACAAAGTAAGAGTGCGAGTTTTGTTACCATATTTTAGCTTACCTGTGACTGCAGCTCAGCTTGGTACGTACTAAATTTTACTATTGTTCAGAATCATTTAATTCAAGTTCAAAGTTAAATCTCTTATTTCTAAATTGCGTAGATTCAAGTAGCTTTTGAAATGATTGTTGAGGTAGTCCAAGACTAACCGTATTTTACTGAATTTCGATGTGCTTTAGAAAGAAAGCTCACTATTAACTTCAGTCACTAAATTAACTTTCGATTTTCCAGTTATGTTAATTCTTTTGCTAAATTAAGTCAGAGTGTAGCGAAATTTATTACTTCTGACAAACTTTCAGTTTTCACACTACACGTGTCAACCTTCAGTTGTCACGCTTCTAGTGCTAATTATATGTTTAATAACCTTTCTTTTTCAGTTACTATAGTAATTGTCCTTAGGACTGGCGACCGTAATTTCCCCCAAATCTCAAATATCTAATTACCGCTAGTTAATTGTTAACGTAACGGCCGCACATTTAATTTCTTTATTAACTTTACCCCTTTTCAAAATTAATTTCCACCAGTTTCATTTGCATTTTTCCTTTCATTTAGATGTAACCCTTTCCTCCCTCTTTACCGACAGATTAACTTCGGTGACGATTGCTTTTCCCAAATTTCCATTAGGTACACGCGGTTTAATTTTTCACTGTCATTAAGGTCGACAAGCGAGGGGGAGGTTACAAGGTGTGTAGTAAACATAACAGCACGTCGCGAGTCAACTTTTCCGCTGCTCTACATCTACCTCCACATCTCTACACAACTCCGAAAGCCACTGTATGGTGCTTAGCAGAAGGTTCAGATGGCTCTGAGCACTATGGGACTGAACTTCTGTGGTCATCAGTCCCCTAGAACTTAGAACTACTTAAACCTAACTAACCAAAGGACATCACACACATCCGTGCCCGAGGCAGGATTCGAACCTGCTGGTCCTTCCCCATGAACCACGGACCTTGCCGTTGGTGGGGAGGCTTGCGTGCCTCAGCGATACAGACGGCCGTACCATAGGTGCAACCAAAACGGAGGGGTATCTGTTGAGAGGCCAGACAAACGTGTGGTTCCTGAAGAGGGGCAGCAGCCTTTTCAGTAGTTGCAGGGGCAACAGTCTGGATGATTGACTGACCTGACCTGGCCTTGCAACGCTAACCAAAACGGCCTTGCTGTGCTGGTACTGCGAACGGCTGAAACAAGGGGAAACTACGGCCGTAATTTTTCCCGAGGGCATGCAGCTTTACTGTATGAATATGTGGCACAACTTGACAAAATGAAGGGACCGGTTAGTAGGACATGTTCTGAGGCATCAAGGGATCACAAATTTAGCATTGGAGGGCAGCGTAGAGGGTAAAAATCGTAGAGGGAGACCAAGAGATGAATACACTAAGCAGATTCAGAAGGATGTAGGTTGAAGTAAGTACTGTAGGGAAGCAGCCTACTCACACCTTATAAAATTCTCATCAGTCTTTCCATTGTGTGCCAGCCTAGTCTGCTGCAACTAGCTCTGACGTCATAAATGTTGCGCAATACTTTAAAAATCAAGTAAATTACCTGAAACGGTTCTAGCATGTCAGGAGTAATACTAAATCAATATGTGTTGAATATCAGTTCAATAACTTTAACCATTTTCGAAATTTGGATGTTTTTCTGTAAAAATCATTGACGCAAGAGAAAAGAGCTAGAAACTTAAAAATTTATATTTAGATTCCTTTTTCATAATAATTTAATAGAAACAGGACTTTGGATCTCACAAATTAGGATTTTAGTTGAAATTCATGATTTTTTGGTTTTTGTCTTAAAAATTGAGGAAGCAATATAGATTAAGTAGGCTAATAAATAAGGCTAGGATGTTTAAGTTTAAGTAGAATGGAAATCCGCTATAATCATAAGGATGTGAGATGTTTCAATTGAATAACTATAAAACTATAGCGAAAGCGTATCTCCAAAGGGCAAGTTCAGAGCTCGTCTACTGCGTGTAATGTAATTAAATTAATTCTCTCGCCCAAAATAATTGACTTAGCCACGTCAGACTTTTATTATGATCACTTACCTGTGTGCTGATTGCACATTTAAATCGAGAGCTTCATCGGCCATCAGCAAAGGAAGCGATGATTTATTCAATAACTTGAAGTGGTGCATTACTAGCCTAGGGGCTAGTCGGGAGAACGGAATTGATCAGGCATTCCCTTAGCCGTCCGCACCGCGGCTTTATATATAAGAACGCTGCGTGAGGAGAAAAAGGCCCCAGTTCTCTCCAGACTCTGATTAGCGCACCACCTGTGTCGGGCGTCGCGTCGCGTCGGTATCATTGCTATAAACAGCCTCGGATGCCGTATTAAGTTACTCGGGATACGCGTAACCATGAAATCATTTTCGAGTAAAGTGTTAATTCTGGGATGACTTTAATGATCTATCTTCAGTTTGCGTATGTCGTATTTTCACGTGCCGCCGCGAGACAAACATTCTACCATTATTTAGCGTGGCGTTTGATGAACATTATCATCAAATTATGGCGAGCATTCACTTAAACATTTAATTTGGACAGTTATAGTTGCATCAGCGCATTAGGCTCTGAACTGCTCTGGTAGTTGGATTGTGTGTATTCCTTTTTTTTTCATCTGTGACTTTCAGAATATAGCGAACGTTTTTAAAGGATCGTTTTTTGATTATGAATCCCAGACAATCTCCTAATTCCTTAGAGCTATAAGCTGTAGCTATAAGTGTATTTCTCAGATGAAGTGGGCACTTGGAATTCTAATTACAGGCTTCACGTTTTGCTAATAACTTTCTGGTTGCCAATATTGTAGTTAGAGAGCCAGTGTCGAGAGCGGCAAAAGACAGCATAAATAATAGGAACATTCTACATATATTAACAGCACTAATTGCACCCGCCGCCCCACAGTACTGGGAGATGAAGAAGCTTGCACAGGACAAGGTAGCATGGAGAGCTGCATCAAACCAGTCTTAGGACTGAAGACCACAACAACAACAACCGTAGCGGTCGCGCGGTTCCCGACTGAAGCGCCTAGAACCGCTCGGCCACACCGGCAGCCCTGGGCGACGCATGTCACCGACAGTTCGTGTCTCTTTGTATCTCCTCCATGTCCGAACAACATATCTTTGGTTCACTTCGAGACGCCTGGACACTTTCCTTGTTGAGAGCCCTTCCAGGCAGAAAGTAATAATGCGAAAACGGTCGTAGCGCGGTATTGACCGTCTAGGCGTGGCTGGAGTAATGACAACCCGTGTACCTCCTTCGTGCTGGAATGACTGGAACTGATCGGCTGTCCGACCCCCTCCCACTAATAGGCGCTGCTCATGCATGGTTGTTTACATCTTTGGACGGGTTTAGTGACATCTCTGAACAGTCAAAGGGACTATGTCTGTGATACAATATCCACAGTGAATGTCTATCTTCAAGAGTTCTGGGAACCAGGGTGATGCAAAACTTTTTTGGATGTGTCTGTTTTGTGAGTAAATGTTCAAATGGCTTTCTCAGTCGAGCATCTGTTATCGATCCAAAGTGTAATGTGCTAAGTAATTTGCTTCTACTTAAACCACATTTTAGTATATTTTGAAAGAAGACGACACCTCATATGTGTTGGTTGCTGAGTGTAAGAGCTCTGCGCCCCCGGTAGCTGAGTGGAATGCCGGCGTGGTAGCTCAGCGTGTTCGCTCAGAGAGCTGGTTGGCCTCTGTAATAAAAAACTGAGTGGAAGGATCAACCCACCAACTTTAACGGATGTCATGTGACGTCCGCAACGGCCAAACACAACGATCAACAACGACCAAAATGGGAAAAAAGGGGTCTGCGCGACAGATTGTCAACCCTAAGGACTTGGGTTCTATTCACGGGCCGGCCGGAGTGACCGAGCGGTTCAAGGCGCTACAGTCTGGTACCGCGCGACCGCTACGGTCGGAGGTTCCAATCCTGCCTCGGGCACGGATGTGTGTGATGTCCTTAGGTTAGTTAGGTTTAAGTAGATCTAAGTTCTAGGGGACTGATGACCTCAGAAGTTAAGTCCCATAGTGCTCAGAGCCATTTGAACCATTTGAACAGATAGCACTGCGAGCAATCTGGCAACGCTGCGTTGTTCTGCGTGTGTACACCTAGCGTCTTCATCCTTTCCACATGCTCAGTCCGAGTTTCAACTCGGTACAGCCACCACGTGATTTTTGAGAGCGCCATCAGTGAAGTTATGTTTTTGTTGTGTGTTACAAAAGTGAACAGCGGAACTTAGAGCAACGTCATGCCATCAGGTTTTATGTTAAACTTGGAGAACCCGCGAGTGTGACCTTTGAAAAACTGAAACAGGCCTTACGAACAGCACAAGTTTTTCGCTAGCACAAATCATTTTTGGAAGGGCGAGAAAACGTTGAAAATGTTTGACGGTAGGGGAACGTGTATAAAAATTTTGTTCCCCCAGGACAAACTGTTAATCAAGTGTTTCACAAAGATGTCCTTACAAGATCAGGAAAGGGATGAATCGAGTGAGGCCGGACACTACAGACAAGTGGACGCTACATTATGACAGCTCCCCGTGTCACACGCCCACTTCCATCACGGAATTTTTGATCTCAAAAGGTGCTCACCTGACCTGAGTCCTTGTAAGTTTTTTTCTTTTCCTGAAATTGAAAAATGTTTTAAAAGAACTTCGTTTTGGGACTCTGGAGAACATTCAAAAGGATGTGACAGATTCGTTAAAGGCCTTACCAGTTGAAGTCTTTCACCGCTGCTACCAATATCGGGAACAACCGCTCCGCCGTTGTATAGCTGCCGAAGGATACTACTTTGAACGTGACATTATTGTTAACAAGTTTGTTTGCGTGGCCATCCTCTGCAGCAGATTCAGAAATATTTGTTTTGTAAATAATACCGTGTTTCGTTGCTGCAACTTAATTTATTTTTCCCAGACGCGTTTCGTCTTTTTCTTCTTCTAAGGCATCCTCAGTGGCATCTACATTGAACGTTACCACATGCAGAAAACCAAAGCAGAAAAGAAAACCATGCTAAGTGATCAAGTACACATGCCAAACAATTCATTGTGTACACTAATAGATAAAGTAATAGATTGACACTCCAAAAGAGAATTATTATCATAATAATAGTAATAATAATACCACCCAACACCTTTTCACTCACTTTTCCATGAATCCCTCCACAGAACATGTAAACCAAAACTCACATCAGCTGACCACCAAAGCTTTCAGCCACTCTCTGACAGCTATTACATTCATATTCAAGTCTCCGCAACTCAAACCACACACACACACACACAGAGAGAGAGAGAGAGAGAGAGAGAGATAAGCATCATGAATAGACATCAGTTTTCAACATACACTTCCCTAAGCCGGCCGCGGTGGTCTCACTGTTCTAGGCGCTCAGTCCGGAACAGCGCGACTGCTACGGTCGCAGGTTCGAATCCTGCCTCAGGCATGGATGTGTGTGATGTCCTTAGGTTAGTTAGGTTTAAGTAGTTCTAAGTTCTAGGGGACTGATGACCGCAGATGTTAAGTCCCATAGTGCTCAGAGCCATTTTTGAACACTTCTGTAGATTGGCAACATATAGGTAAACAAGCCAAACAGGAGGAAACAAAAAATGAATTCATAATATTTACGTCTTTAAAAGTGCAGTTTTCGAACAAATAGCTATAACTAGTAGCAAAGTAATAATAGTGCACCATAAAGAAGAAAAAGAAACGTGGTGAAAAAGTGTGAAAGAAAAAGTACAGAACATAAAATTCTGCTTATGTTTTGCAAATTAAGTGGTGGTGCGAACTCCAGACCAGATGAAAGGAAACGCAGGTGCCAACATATTGTAAGTAATTACTTATTTACATAAAAAACGGGACGTGAACTGTTCGACTATCTAAAAATAATAAAACTGTATCGTGTCAGATCCCACTGAAGATGCATCAAAGTAAGAAAAAGGCAAAACGCGTCTGGGAAAAATAAGTTAACTTGCAGCAAGACTCAAATGGCTCTGAGCACTATGGGACTTAACATCTGAGGTCATCAGTCCCCTAGACTTCGAACTACTTAAACCTAACTGACCTAAGGACCTCACACAGATCGATGCCCGAGGCAGGATTCGAACCTGCAACTGTAGCAGCAGCGCGGTTCCGGATTGAAGCGCCTAGAACCGCTCGGCGATAATGGCCGGTTAGTTGCAGCAAGAAAAGGCGGTTTTGTTTACGAGACGATATTGTTCGAAAAAAACAACTTTGTTCAGTAACAAAATCTATCCCATTACTTTTTCCACACACCTCGTAGACGTGGTCTGTCATCCAATAAAAAGACACAATATTAATGTAAAGAAAAGATTTAATATTGATAAGAATAAATAACAACTAAAGCCTTTCCGTTGAGACATTTTATGCGTTTTGTTTTCTTTGCTTGAAGGTGGTATCAGCCACGACAGCCCTATTTCCAGGTCACTGGCGATACAGAGTGTGGATGTGTGCGGGTGAGTTATCAGTGTGTGGTGAGGCGTGGCAGGGGAGCGGCGGCCCGCCGCTGTCGCTGTCGCTGTCGCCGTCGCTGTCGCTGTCGCCGTCGTTGTCGCTGTCGCTGTCGCCGTCGCTGTCGCCGTCGCTGTCGCCGTCGCTGTCGCCGTCGCTGTCGCCGCCGCTGTCGCCATTGCTGTCGCCGTCGCCGTCGCCGTCAGACGGGCGGCAGGTAGTCCCCGCAGGTGGGGAATCCAGGCGGGGGCGGGGCCATCTCCTCCAGCTCGCCCACCTGCAGCACCAGCTCCATGCCACTCAGCTGGTGGTACACGAAGTGGCAGTGCATCAGCCAGAAACCTGGAAAACAGCCACACGCCTCCTCAGCTCAGCCGGCTCGCAGGTGCTCCACAGTGGCTAAGCTAATGCTGCGTGCACACAATTGAACGGACATGCAGCGTCAGACGAGTGTCTGATAAGTATAAATTACACTACTGGCCATTAAAATTGCTACACCAAGAAGAAATGCAGTTGGTAAACGGGTATTCATTCGACAAATATATTATACTACAACTGACATGTGATTACATTTTCATGCAATTTGGGTGCATAGATCCTGAGAAATCAGTACCCAGAACAACCACCTCTGGCCGTAATAACGGCCTTCATACGCCTGGGCATTGAGTCAAACAGAGCTTGGATGGCGTGTACAGGTACAGCTGCCCATGCAGCTTCAACACGATACCACAGTTCATCAAGAGTAGTGACTGGCGTATTGTGACGAGCCAGTTGCTCAGCCACCATTGACCAGACGTTTTCAGTTAGTGAGAGATCGTGAAAATGTGCTGGCCAGGGTAGCAGTCGAACGTTTTCTGTATCCAGAAAGGCCCATACAGGACCTGCAACATGCGCTCATGCATCATCCTGCTGAAATATAGGGTTTCGCAGGGATCGAATGAAGGGTAGAGCCAGGGGTCGTAACAAATCTGACATGTAACGTCCACTGTTCAAAGTGCCGTCAATGCGAACAAGAGGTTACCGAGACGTGTAACCAATGGCACCCCATACCATCACGCCGGGTAATACCCCAGTATGGCGATGACGAATACACGCTTCCAATGTGCGTTCACCGCGATGTCGCCAAACACGGGTGCGACCATCATGATGCTGTAAACAGAACCTGGATTCACCTGTAAAAATGACGTTTTACCATTCGTGCACCCAGGTTCGTCGTTGAGTACACCATCGCAGGCGCTCCTGTCTGTGATGAAGCGTCAAGGGTAACTGCAGCCATGGTCTCCGAGCTGATAGTCCATGCTGCTGCAAACGTCGTCGAACTGTTCGTGCAGATAGTTGTTGTCTTGCATCTGTTGACTCTTGGATCGAGACGTGGCTGCACGATCCGTTACAGCCATGCGGATAAGATGCCTGTCATCTCGACTGCTAGTGATACGAGGCCGTTGGGATCCAGCACGGCGTTTCGTATTACCCTCCTGAACCCACCGATTCCATATTCTGCTAACAGTCATTTCTCGACCAACGCGAGCAGCAATGTGGCGATGCGATAAACTGCAATCGCGATAGGCTACAATCCGACCTTTATCAAAGTCGGAAATGTGATGGTACGCATTTCTCCTCCTTACACGAGGCATCACAACAACGTTTCACCACGCAACGCCGGTCAACTGCTGTTTGTGTATGAGAAATCGGTTATAAACTTTGCTCGTGTCAGCACGTTGTAGGTGTCGCCACCGGCGCCAACCTTGTGTGAATGCTCTGAAAAGCTACTCATTTGCATATCCCAGCATCTTCTTCCTGTCGATTAAATTTCGTGTCTGTAGCATGTCGTGTTCGTGGTGTAGCAATTTTAATGGCCAGTAGTGTAGTTAAAGACTCATAAGTGAGCAGCGCTATAAGACATATTCAATAATGAAAGGGAAATTTGTATGACATCGATCATTTGGGCATTAAAATAATTCAATAGCTTGCGATGCCACTACCCGAATTTACTGTATTACTATTAGATCACGGAGCATCGGACTTCCGGAAAGCGGCTCTCGCGTGTAATAGGTTTGAATAGACACCCCATGGTGATCCAATTACTACACGGAAGTTTTGGAATAAATAATAATAATGGCGCGTTACAAACTTATTTTTACGTCTATATTTGATTATTAGTAGCACTGATAATCTCTTTGAAGTGACTCAATAGGGAGCACTTAATTCTGTATGTTTGATATTGCCTAGCAGGAGGACGTTATTCATTTAAAATAATACCACAGTCTGAAATCGTTTCACAAGAAACAAACACACATGATAAATACTTGAACTTGTTTTAGGTTAATGTAAACTACACAAATTGTAATTACTGAATTTAAAGTTATTGAGCTTGCATTGTGCATAAGGCACAATGTCTACTGTGGCGGCAGCAATTTCCTTGAACGCTTAATTAAAGAACAATGTAGCTCTGCTTGTCAATATAGTTACTGAAAACACTAATTCAGAATCACGCTGCTCGTACGGAACCGAGTAATTTTTGACTATGGAAGTGTACTGAAAAGCCACCACATCGAGATGGATAGTAATTAAGGTGGCACAGTACCGGGAATCTTTCATTCGTTGCATGAAGCGCTGTCTGCTGCCAATTTCGGCGTTAATTCCAACTATTTTCTCTTATAATATATCTACCCCGATACTCATACACCATGACTTTTCACTGATGTTGCAGCACATAGAAATCACTGGATATGGGGTAATAATGAGCTATTTCCTTTAAATAATTGATTACTCTCGGGGATTGCAATTTAAACCACAAAATTATTATTGCTTCCAAACATTACACACTGTACAGAACTTGGTTTGACTATTACACAGACTGTTTCACAAAATATAAATGAACTGGTAATGGCGTTGGTATAACAATCACTGTTCATAATAATACTCCTTATAATGTCCCCACAGAAAATACCCTCTACCACACACCAATTAATCATTTTCAATCAAACCATCCACATTCATTCACTTTAGAAAAGTTATCTGATCCGATTTTCTCGTAATATATGCGGCGACAGCTCGACGACGCCAAAGTATTTTCTAGTGCGTTTATTCTTTGAAATAACAGATGCATATACGCATTCTCCATGGTTGTTAAGAGTGGTAACTAGGACAGGTTCTGGAGTATCTGTTGAGGGATTGACGTGTTTCTGAGAGATACATATTCTGCTTTTCTTCTCGCTAAAGCAAGCCAATTAACATTTGTGCCGCTAGCGGTTTGTTTGAAGAGAAAGAGACTGTAAAAGGAAAATAATTAAGGCGTGGAATCACCGGATATCTGGATATGTAATGGAGATGGATTTAATACACAATTTCCTCCATAAATAAGGTTAGTGACTTTTTTGTTCTGGAGTGAATGAACGAATGAGTTTTTTCTTAATCATTTGATGATCACATTGGCCCTGTAATTAGTGGGGAAGTTTCAGCTGTGTCGAAGGGAGGCTGCAATCACTGAGTCTGTGTTAAATCGTCCAAAAAGGAATTCGCAATCTTTCGTAAAAGGAACAAATTGTCCAAACGACTGATTCTCCCGACTGACTGCAGTGTTCAACAGTAATAATAAATGTAAAGATCTCTTACAGCAAGCCAGCCGCTGAGTACCGAGACGAAGGACTCCACCAAAGATCCTATTTGGCTGATTTCACGTAATGAAATATTATATTAAAAACTGTACATAGATAAAGGAGAGAAAGAGAGAGAGCGAATGAAAATAGAGATAATACTAATAATCCTCCATTAGTCTAATTTTTCGCCTGTCTTATCACCGATCAGCCAAGAACTGGGAGGGCCTTACTTTACTGTATAGATTTATACGTGAAGGTGAAGGGATCTTAAAGGCAACAGATACACGTCTATACAGACAAGACATTACACAGAGATAGCGGCTAGCTGCATTCATCATCTATTCTTAGATAAAGAGACGGCAACTTATTACCCGAACATTTAAAAATGTTAAATCCTGTAAGATAACTTCTAGTTTGTTGGCTACCGAAGTGAGCTCACCAACTGACCTCATCAGTTATTGAGATCACAACACGCCGTTGGATGCGGCTACTGGTCCCTTCACACCTCGCCGTTGGCACAAGCAACTCATCGCAATTAACACAGCATTGCACCATGCAGTGCCATGTACCCCAGAGCAGGAAACCGCACTAGTTTGCCGCTCACAGCCCATTTCCGTCGAAGTACTGCGTCTTACAAGCCTTAGTGTCCATTTAGCTTGTAGCCATACGATAAACGAAGTCCACATCTGTTTTCAGCTCACTTCTAAATGGTCTGTTGGCAACGTTACCGTAGCACACCCCGGCAGTCACCTTTACGCCACTTAACACTTGTTCCGCCTCAGAGCTACGCCAACTTACTTCTACCGCCAATATTACGCGCCAACCTGTACACTGTTCTCATTCTCGGGGATTCCCCCCCACACCTAAACATTATTTTACATTACGTCAAGTTCTCTATTTACAATTAAACATACCATAGCATTACAATATTCAATTATATTAAAGTAATACGAGGTGCATTCAAGTTCTAAGGCCTCCGATTTCTTTTCTAATTAACTACTCACCCGAAATCGATGAAACTAGCGTTACTTCTCGACGTAATCGCCCTGCAGACGTATACGTTTCTCACAACGCTGACGCCATGATTCCATGGCAGAGGCGAAGGCTTCTTTAGGAGTCTGTTTTGACCACTGGAAAATCGCTGAGGCAATAGCAGCACGGCTGGTAAATGTGCGGCCACGGAGAGTGTCTTTCATTGTTGGAAAAAGCCGAACGTCACTAGGAGCCAGGTCAGGTGAGTAGCGAGCATGACGAATCACTTCAAAGTTGTTACCACGAAGAAACTGTTGCGTAACGTTAGCTCGATGTGCGGGTGCGTTGTCTTGGTGAAACAGCACACGTGCAGCCCTTCCCGGACGTTTTTGTTGCAGTGCAGGAAGGAATTTGTTCTTCAAAACATTTTCGTAGTATGCACTTGTTACCGTAGTGCCCTTTGGAATGCAATGGGTAAGGATTACACCCTCGCTGTCCCAGAACATGGACACCATCATTTTTTCAGCACTGGCGGTTACCCGAAATTTTTTTGGTGGCGGTGAATCTGTGTGCTTCCATTGAGCTGACTAGCTGGCTTTGTTTCTGGATTGAAAAATGGCATCCACGTCTCATCTATTGTCACAACCGACGAAAAGAAAGTCCCATTCATGCTGTCGTTGCGCGTCAACATTGCTTGGCAACATGCCACACGGGCAGCCATGTGGTCGTCCGTCAGCATTCGTGGCACCCACCTGGATGACACTTTTCGCATTTTCAGGTCGTCATGCAGGATTGTGTGCACAGAACCCACAGATATGCCAACTCTGGAGGCGATCTGTTCAACAGTCATTCGGCGATCCCCCAAAACAATTCTCTCCACTTTCTCGATCGTGTCGTCAGACCGGCTTGTGCGAGCCCGAGGTTGTTTCGGTTTCTTGTCACACGATGTTCTGCCTTCATTAAACTGTCACACCCACGAACGCACTTTCGACACATCCATAACTCCATCACCACATGTTTCCTTCAACTGTCGATGAATTTCAATTGGTTTCACACCACGCAAATTCAGAAAACGAATGATTGCACGCTGTTCAAGTAAGGAAAACGTCGCCATTTTAAGTATTTAAAACAGTTCTCATTCTCGCCGCTGGCGGTAAAATTCCATCTGCCGTACGGTGCTGCCATCTCTGGGACATATTGACAATGAATGCGGCCTCATTTTAAAACAATGCACATGTTTCTATCTCTTTCCAGTCCGGAGAAAAAAAATCGGAGGCCTTAGAACTTGAATGCACCTCGTATTACATTTCTATTTTTACTAAACGTAACAATATTATTTAGTTTAATTCTTCTGTTACTTCGCTGTCAGATTGCAGCACAAGCCAGACACTGTCTTCCACATAGCGTTCTTTCATTTAGCTGCCACCAGGCGGAAGCACTTCTGCTTTGCCTTCGATTCTGGCCCACAGATGGCGTAAGCGTCCACTTTCTCTACCACTGCCCCTTGGCTATGCCTGGCATTCACTAGACGGCACGTTCTCACATTACAAGCTGCAACTGAAAACTTGTGCCTGTCCAGGACTCAAACCCGGATTCTCTTCTTGTTGCGAACAGTCGACTTGACAGACTTGGCCATCTGGACACGTCCCCAAAAAGCAAAGTATCTGAGTTCGAGTCCTGGTCCGACACTGATTTTAGAGTATAGCTGTCGAATTATTTCAACGACCAAAGTGGCAATGTTACACAGCTTTCCGTTTGGTTATGAATATAAGATTGAACCGTACTTGGATGCTCCGCTTCTTGCGAATGATAGCTTTGACTACCCCGGTCATCTCGACGTGCTTCCCGACCGACCCAAATTCCAAACTGCTGCTCATCTCTGAGGTGATCCTGTTCACATTCCCCTTTGCCCGTAGTCTCACGTATTCCTGCAAGGGGACAATGATGATATGCATTGGACGTGTCCAAAAGAACAGACAATATGCATATCATAATATTAATTTGTGAATACGAAAATTGAAGTACTGATTTTTAATATTAATTATACAAGCAGGACAATGAAACTTATCTAATTCGAAAGGTACTATGTCGTTGATGTGCACAAAGAAAAAAACATATGTGTACATAGCCGTTAAGAGAGGTAAAAGGAACTGCATAACTCTGATGATATCTTCTCTATCAAGCCTTAAAATCTTCAACACATGAACATCGAAAATTGAAATGCTGCCCAGCGTGTCGATCAGCTGCTATTGTAGAGATGACACACGAAAGTAGCAAATGCATACGGGCAGCTTCTATGTGACAACTGCTATGTCGATGATGACGTCAGCAGTTAAAATCAAAGTATCACACCAACGACGCCTGTAAATAAAGTTGTGTACTGGCGCAGTTATTTCGCTTACTTTTCGGTAAGAGTGACTTTGTGATCATTTGCCGCCGTTATCTGAAAATTTGAAGTAAGTTCTTAATTTTTAATTTCTTTATTTTGAATAACTATGACTTCTGACTTCCCTTATTATACGGAAACTATATTTGTTTCAGGGTGTGCCTAGAAGGATAATGCTAATGGTTCAGAGTGGAAGACGCAGAATTAGACAGATACAGTCTTCGTGAAGAAAGTAATAGGAATGAGGACATTCATAACGATAATGCAGCTGTTCTATTGAACGATCATGATTGGAATACATGAACAACGAGAATTAAGGTACTGTTTTTAAAATTAATTAGTCAAGGAGGCCAATGAAACTTATATAATTCGAAAGGAACTTTGCCATAAATGTGCACAAAAAAAATCAGGAGAGGTGAAAGAAAAGAGACATATGCATACGAGAAAAGTTTTCCTCTGTCTCTCACATTGCTACCACCTTCTACCTAGCGCTCCGATCAGATGCTATCGTAGAAACAACACACGAAGGTAACGACGTTCCATGAAATCACATTCTATAGTCGTTCATGTTTAAATGTTGCAAAGGGTTCATTTGCAGTGACACACGCATACTGCGCAGCTACAATGCCACAAATGGTAGGTCATTGACGTTGTCAGCGAGCGGAAAACCCGAAACGTAATAACGGAACCGTTGGGGGGCAACAAACGTTGTTTATTAGCGTCGTTTTTGGACTTTCTTTTGTCTCATAGTAAACAGAATGAACTGTGTTCGGTTGCCGTCGTCACAACAAAATGTGAATTGTTCCTGATTTTCAGCTTCGTCATTTTGAATAACCACAACTTTCCTTATTGTTCAGTGACTATATTCTTTTTGGCTGTGCCTCGAAGAAGAACAGTAACGAACTGGACTCAAAGACGAAGAGTTAGAAAGACAGTTTTTGCGTCGACAAAGTAAAGGGAATAATGTGAACTTTAATGACGATAATACTATTTTCGTTTTGAAAGATACATTTAAATGTGCATTTAACATAATTCCAAATTGTTTTGAGGGTTATAATTGCGGTTTGATGCATTTACTGTGGAGATTTTGTACTTGAAAATCACTCGTGCCTGATGTTATGCGATATAATTGGCATTCACACTATATTGTCGTAAGGGAAAAGAGATTTTGCCATCGTTAACACGAAATTTATTTTTCAATGCAATGTATCAAGGACCTCAGTTAATCGGATAGTTGAAGAGAAATCAAAGAATTATTTCAAGAATATTCGTAGTTTGTAACGCCGTAAATGCATATCCTCCTGTTTCCACCTATTGCACTGCAAATTTTTTTCCTTATTTTGTTACCTGAAGATATAACATTTCTGTGTCTTTTTATATTGTAATTTTTTTACTATTTGTATATATATGCATTTATGTCGATTTATAATTGGTTTGTTTTGTGAATATTATTGGTAATTATACGCAGGGTCTGGCCTAGGGAAAACTATGCTATCGAACGAATATATCGATAGGTTGTGTGGAGAACCAAAGTGTTTAGGATCTTTGGTAGTGTTAACTCTGTCGCGTGGAGCACGGGCAGAGGAGAGTCTGGCTGGGGTGGTGCAGTGGAGCAGGTGTGTTGTGTGAAGCTCTCGCGAGTTGCCGCGCTTTCGGGGTTTGGCAGAATGTAATTGCGCTCGACTTGCGATGATAGTTTCTGACAAGGTGTCGTGGACGGGAAGCATTAGCTGGCGCACATCAAGAGCCCGTTTCGGCTGGAGACCGTGTCGAGAAGAAGGCGCGCCAACATCCAGCTTCTGCAACAGCGACGGCCGACAATGAGTGACTGTCGCCACCTCCTCAATCGACGGCTTCATACCTTCAATCAACCGACAAGGAAGGCTGGAAGGACGTAAAGTTTTAGAACTGAGAGGCAGACCTCAGCTTTTCAAACTTTTAAAATTGTTGCATCACAAAATTACAGCAACTTAGCATGAACCTTTGTTGCTCATTGTCCCAATTGCATTACCAAGCAGGGTCCCTTCCTTTTCTGAAATGAACCCGAGTGTCGTTGAAATTCAAACGCCAGCATCATTCGATTTCACTGCTTTAATTTCAAAGTTCAGTTAAGGTATTCATAGCTGGCTGCAATATTTAGATTACACAAGTACAAATTAAGAGTGCGAGTTTTGTTACCATATTTTAGCGTACCTGTGACTGCAGCTCAGCTTGGTATGTACTAAATTTTACTATTGTTAATTGTTCAGAATCATTTAATTCAAGTTCAAAGTTAAATCTCTTATTTCTAAATTGCAAAGATTCAAGTAGCTTTTGAAATGATTGTTGAGGTAGTCCAAGACTAACCGTATTTTACTGAATTTCGATGTGCTTCAGAAAGAAAGCTCACTATTAACTTCAGTCACTAAATTAACTTTCGATTTTCCGGTTTTATTAATTCTTTTGCTAAATTAAGTCACAGTGTAGCGAAATTTATTACTTCTGACAAACTTTCAGTTTTCACACTACACGTGTCAACCTCCAGTTGCCACGCTTCTAGTGCTAATTATATGTGTAATAACCTTTCTTTTTGAGTTACTATAGTAATTGTCCTTAGGACTGGCGACCGTAATTTCCCCCAAATCTCAAATATCTAATTAACATTAGTTAATTGTTAATGTAACGGCCGCACATTTACTTTCTTTATTAACTTTACCCCTTTTCAAAATTAATTTCCACCAGTTTCATTTGCATTTTTCCTTTCATTTAGATGTAACCCTTTCCTCCCTCTTTACCGACAAATTAACTTCGGTGACGATTGCTTTTCCCAAATTTCCATTAGGTACACGCGGTTTAATTTTTCACTGTCATTAAGGTCGATAAGAGAGGGGGAGGTTACAAGTTACAATGCGGTATTTGCTATGGGTCAGTTGTGATGCTGAAATTTCAGATACAGTTTTATGTGTAGTGTATCACTTTAAGATACATGACATTTTTATCACAGGTCAGGTCGACTGAGCCGCACACAGTAGCCACACGGTCTGGGGCGCCTTGTTAGGTTCGCACTGCCCCCCCCTTCCCCCCCCTCCCCCTCATCAGACACAGAGATACTGTAGCCAGCGAGGCGCTGATAATACTCGAGTTCGATTCTCGGCGTACACAACGAGTAGAAAACTCGTGGCTCGGAGCATCTTACTAAGACATGTGTTGAAATATTTCCCAGAAACGTGGACGCACGAAAGGTATTCCTGGGTTCTTATTCATTTCTTCTTACTGACTTCTTTATGCCTGACATTCTTCCAGAGACGCTCACCTCTGCTCTTACGCACTTAATTTTCTGTACTTTTAAGAAACAATCTATGTCACTAGACGGCTCTGTCTAAACTTTCGCTTCCCTGTTGTATGGCTTCCAGTGCAACAGAAATTTGATTTTCAATATGCCATATAATTATTGACCTAATTTAAAAATTTTAAATGTTGGCGCCGGCCGCGGTGGTCTCGCGGTTCTAGGCGCGCAGTCTGGAACCGTGCGACTGCTACGGTCGCAGGTTCGAATCCTGCCTCGGGCATGGATGTGTGTGATGTCCTTAGGTTAGTTAGGTTTAAGTAGTTCTAAGTTCTAGGGAACTGATGACCACAGCTGTTAAGTCCCATAGTGCTCAGAGCCATTTGAACCATTAGACGCTGGCATAATCTACTCATTAAATGGTATAATTCTATGCCAAAGGTTAGACACGATACAAGTATTTGTGTTAGAAAGTGTGCGTTTATCTTGAGGCAGTACAACTCACATCGTGGAAATTACCCAGACTTAATTCATCCAGTATTTGATAATGAGAGAATTTAACGACTTTCAGCGAACTTCGTAATTTGAAACCTCTTCCAAATCTTTTCTCGCTTACGTACTTAAGTCCAGTGATTAACACATTAACTCATTTGTAAGCTAATGGCCGGCCGCTGTGGCCGAGCGGTTCTAGGCGCTTCAGTCCAGAACGGCGGTGCTGCTACGGTCGCTGGTTCCAATCCTGCCTCGGGCATGGATGTGTGTGATGTCCTTGGGTTAGTTAGGCTTAAGTAGTTCTGAGTTCTAGGGGACTGATAACCTCCGATGTTCAGTCCCATAGTGCTCAGAGCCATTTCAACCATTTGTAAGCTAATGAGACATTTTATTTGTGGGAATTCGATTCTTTAAAGAACCGGGGTGAGGGTGGGGGCAGGTTTGTTGATTTTCTGTTATTTGTCAGCTATAGAATGCAACTGCTGCCCTTCACCACAGAAGATATTAACAATTATTGAATTATAGCGGCTACTGTGAAGTGTATTTTTTAATTATGACAAACAGGAGGTCGAAAACTAACCAATATGACATTATTATTGATTTTAATTAAAAGTAAAGCTGTGACTAATCCGAAGGATGTTTTGAACGCCGCAGTAGTTTACTAGGCGTGATCCTAGTGGAGATTGTGGGCCGTTATCTCCCTGCAACCTCTGAACTGAATTACCCAGTCAGTCACAGGTGAATCTACAGTTTAACGTGGACTCTGGGCTGTGGCGTTACTTATAATTTCCACATTTCAAACATCTGAGGAAAGAGGTGATAAATGACGGATACAAATCTTTGGAGTGACCGAGCCTCGAACCCGAGACATTTGGACCCATAGCCTGGCAATTTACGAGTGAACCAAAGACCCGCACGTTATGGAGCCTGTGCCCTCAGTCTGGTCTGGTGCAGCTCTGCTCGCTACTCTGTGCCGAGCCAGCCTCTCCTGCAGCGTACATCCATTTGAACCTGCTTGTTATATTCATGGCTAAATCTTTGTCTAGAATTTTCAACCCTCACACTTCATTCCATCATAGTTCGAGCTGCCTCCAACCAACCGATAATTTGTTTTGGTCAAATTGTGCTACTAATTCATATTTTCGCCCTAATTTGATTCAATATCTCCTCAATTTTTCGGTCTACCAGTGCAGTCTACAGCATTCTTCTGTAGCTCTGTGATTCAACAGCTTCTTCTTCTATAGCAGCACCACGTCTCAAATCCTAACGAGTAAAACTTTCTGACAGATTAAAACTGTGTGCCAAACCCAGACTCTAACTTGGGACATTTGCCTTCCGTGGGCAAATGCTCTGCCATCTGAGTTACCCAAGCACGCCCCCTCCTCCAAACGGGTCGTTTCTCATGCTTGGGTTGCTCAGATGGTTGCCGGCATGGTAGCTCAGAGTGTTCGGTCAGAGCGATGCATGCCCTCTGTAAAAAAAAAAAAAAAAAAAAAAAACTGAGTAAAGGAAGCAACGATCAACCTGAACGGGTGTCTTGTGGCGCCTGTCCAGACCAAACGCAGCGAACTATATCGAAAAAAAAATGGTACAGAAGTTGTCCGCCAAAGGCACACAGTTTTAATCTGTCAGGAAGTTTCATATCAGCGCACACTCCGCTGCAGAGTGAAAATCTCATACTTGTAAGAGTATATATGCGGGGGTTAGAGAAAAGTACCGAAACACTAAAAACACAACAATTAATCGTGCCTAATACGGTGCAGGAAACCCGTTGGCATTAAAAACGGCTTCCAGTCGTCTCGAAATTGATAAATACAGGTCCTGTGTGGTATTCAAGGAAATACCTTTCTGCTGCAAAAAAGAGAGAAGTTTAGGTAACGATGACGGATGTGGAGTGTGGTGTCACCGGCAGACACCACACTTGCTAGGTGGTAGCCTTTAAATCGGCCGCGGTCCGTTAGTATACGTCGGACCCGCGTGTCGCCACTATCAGTGATTGCAGACCGAGCGCCGCCACACGGCAGGTCTAGAGACACTTCCTAGCACTCGCCCCAGTTGTACAGCTGACTTTGCTAGCGATGGTTCACTGCCTACTTACGTTCTCATTTGCCGAGACGATAGTTTAGCATAGCCTTCAGCTATGTTATTTGCTACGACCTAGCAAGGCGCCATTATCAGTTACTATTGATATTGTGAACCATGTACCGTCAAGACCGACGTTCATCATTAATGGATTAAAGTTAAGTATTCCACCAGTTAAGTCTGTTTTTCTAAATTCTAATTTCCTTGTCATGTTCCAGACCTCACGCCTGCCTGCGTGAACTAAAACGCGTGCCTTTCAGTGTTGGCTCTCCTGCCAACCACAACATTGGCGACGAGGCAAAACCGCGTTCTTATCGATATTTCCCTGATTTACTTGTGTAATGGCTTCGCCACAATCTCCAGATGTACTGTCCGAATTTTATTGCTTACGGAATCAGCAGACGCAGGCCGTACTGGATGCCCTTGGACAGCTCGTCCAGGGTCAACGTGCAATGCAAAACGATGCGGCAGCAGCCGCTCCACCGCTAACGCAGCCACAACACGCAGTTTGATGCTGCACTGGAAAGCTGCACTGGAAAGCTGGACGAAATGATCACGCCAATTTGGATTCCATCTCGCCGCCTACAGAATTCAAGGTAACGAGCGGCAGCCTTTTTGTTATCATCAGTCGGGGTGAACACGTACCGTGTGATAGTCAAATTATTTCCCCGCAGCGACGTAGCAAGTCTGTCCTACGAACAAATTTTGTCTGCATTAGATGCATATTTCAAAGAATCAGTCAATGCAGTTGCAAAACGGTATACCTTCTTTCGTACAAAACGTACGGGCGGTCAAACTAATCGGGAGTGGGTTGCAGCCTTGCAAGGCCTTACTAGGGATTGTGCTTTTGAGTGTCAATGTGGACTCCCTTATTCAGATACTATGGTACGTGATGCAACTGCACAAAACATTTCTGATGTTCGTATAAGGGAACAGATTTTGAAATTAGTCAAGCCTTCCCTTCAACAAGTGATGGACATATTGGATCGGCAGGACACACTTTACTTTGCTCAGGAATCATTTTAAACTTCGCCAGCCGTGTGTCAGGTTAACTGGCCCACCGGGCAAGCTGCACGGAGCAGTAAACAGCCCTCGCGCCCGGCAGCGCCGCTGCCGCCAGGCTCTCTGCCACGTGTGCCGCGCCAGCAAGCAAATGCAGTGGCTCAAATGGCTCTGAGCACTATGGGACTTAACGTCTGTTGTCATCAGTCCCCCAGGACTTAGAACTACTTAAACCTAACTAACCTAAGGACATCACACACATCCATGCCCGAGGCAGGATTCGAACCTGCGACCGTAGCAGTCGCACAGTTCGGGACTGCGTGCCTAGAACGCAAATGCAGTGCTCAAATCCTGCCCACGGTCCGCTACTAGACATTCACGTGAGAATTGCCCGTCACGCCAAGCTATTTGTTTTTATTGTAATAAAAAAGGACATGTTCAGAGTGTTTGCCAGAAAAAGCTCAGACCGGAAATTCACACAAGCATTCCAGGCCTTTTGCTTCGCGCTGGATTCGAACCAAGGATACTCAGGCTCGCGAAACTTCGCCCATGGAAATTCATGTAGTTCATTCCACTCTGTCCAGTGCCGCTCTCTCTAACAGTGACTGTGTTCGTCCCACAAATAGTGTTTGTCGACATCGCCGGAACTTCCGTCAAGTCGCAAGTGATTTTGTGGCAGTGTCAGTTCACGTTGCACGAGACAGTCACTCTTGTCGTCAGCAGGACAATAAACTTTTTGTGGACTTGGACATTAACGGCAAAGTGATACCATTCCAGCTCGATACCGGGGCTGCAGTTTCACTGATCAATCAAGACTCTTACAAACTGCTGGGCACACCTCCGTTGCGTGCTGCAAATGTTAAGTTAACTAGCTATTTAGGTCAAGAGATCCCTGTGTTAGGACAGTGCAGCCTTCTTGCAACATACAAAGGACAAACAAAACTTGTGTCATTTTACGTCCTTCGTTCTTCTTCTGCAGTGAACTTATTTGGTTTCGATTTATTTCAGTTGTTTAACTTGTCTATAGTCAATCAGGTCCTATCAGTGAACCAGACTGTGCGTTCCGACAGTGTTTCTCGTCTATATGAAGAATTTGCAGACATTTTTGCACCGGGCCTCGGTTGCGCTAAGAACTATAAAGCACATTTGGAACTGAAGGTAAACGCGCAACCGAACTTTTTCAGAGCGCGCACTGTTCCCCACGCATTGCGTGATGAGGTCGCAAAAACATTACACGATTTGGAATCACAAGGTGTAACTGAATGTGTGCAGGCTTCTCTCTGGGCATCACCCTTAGTAATTTTGCCAAAACCTTCCGGAAAATTGAGACTTTGTGTTGACTTCAAGGTAACAGTGAATCCACAACTAGTGATAGCAACTTTTCCTCTACCCCGGCCGGAAGATCTTTTTGACAAACTGTGCCCGGGTAAATATTTTTCGAAGTTGGACCTAGCAGATGCGAACTTGCAAATACCGGTGGACGAAGAATCCCAGCGCGTTTTGGTGGTTAACACGCATCTTGGTTTGTATCGATTCAAACGACTGCCATTCGGGTGTGCATCCGCACCTGCATTGTTTCAGCAATATCTACAAACTATTTGTGCGTCGGTCCCTACTGCAGCAAACTATCTGGACGATATTGTGATCTCTGGAAAGACGCAAGAAGAACATTTAGCCAATCTCAGAACATTATTTCAGGTCTTGCAACAAAATAGTCTTCGCTTGCGGAAGGACAAATGTGTGTTTTTTGCTCGTGATTTGCCATACCTGGGACATGTACCCAATGCCCAAAGCATACATCCCAGTCCCACGCTCCTTCGTGCCATACAAGACTTGCCTTCGCCGCAGAATTTGAAGCAGCTACAGAGTGTGCTGGGAAAAATAAATTGCTATAACATATATGTGCCACATGCCTCTTCCATTTCAGCTCCGCTTCATCACTTACGCCGTAAAGGTGTTCCGTTCGTCTGGACGATGGAATGCGAACGCGCCTTTCGCCAGTTGAAATCGGCGTTGCTTTCCAATACTTGCCTTACGCCATTCGATCCCCAGAAGCCCCTTTTGTTGATGGTGGATGCATCGGATTTCGGGATCGGTGTTGTGCTTGCGCACAAAGATGGATCGCACGATCGCCCTATTGCCTTTGCGTCCAAGTTGCTCTCGTCTGCGCAAAGAAGTTATTCACAGATCGAGAAAGAAGCATTGGCTCTCGTATTTGGTGTTACAAAGTTTCATGATTTCTTGTATGGTCGTCACTTTAGCATCATCACAGACCACAAACCTTTGACCTCGCTTTTTCATCCGAACAAGCCTGTATCTCCACGTACAGCGCAGAAATTCATTCGCTGGTCTATTTTCCTCTCGCAGTACCGACACGATATCTTGTGTCGGTCCACTGCTAAGCATGGAAACGCCGATGCGTTGTCCCGTTTGCCTGTTGCTGAGGAAAGAGCATTCGATTCCTCCGAACTTGCTTGCATGTTCATTGATTCGGAAACCGATGACGTGGTCGAATCGTTTCCGATTGATGTTCGTCGTGTAGCTACAGCCACAGCTACCGACCCTGTCCTTGCTACCGTTCAGCGGTTTGTTGCTACGCAATGGCCCTTGTCAAAGTCACGGATCGGGGACCCGTTGGTTCGCCGATTTTTTGCTCACAAGGAGACACTTTTTGTTCGACGTGGTGTTTTGCTGTTGCGTTCTGATAATGATCAGTCCGGGGTCGTGGTCCCACGATCGTTACAGTCCTCTGTCTTACAGCTTATCCACCAACGACATTGGGGTATAGTGAGAACGAAACAACTTACTCGTCAGCACTGTACTTGGTTCGGAATCGACGCCGCGATTACGAATATGTGCTCTTCTTGCATGGAGTCTGCCGAACAACAATCAGCACCCCTGCGGAAATTCTTTTCATGGCCAAAAGCCACTTCCTCTTGGCAATGCTTACACATCGATTTTGCTGGTCCATTCTGGGATGCTCGATGGTTGGTTGTGGTAGATTCATTCAGTAATTTTCCTTTTGTTGTCCGGATGTCTTCCACGATGTCATTTGCCACCATCCAAGCGTTATCTGCCATCTTTTGCATTGAAGGTCTTCCACAGACTATTGTTTCCGACAAGGGCCCACAATTCATGTCTGCAGAATTTCAGTCATTCAGCAAGGCCAATGGTATTCAACATCTGACGTCCGCGCCGTTTTCGCCACAGTCAAACGGTGCCGCTGAACGATTGGTCAGGACTTTCAAGTCACAGATGTTGAACTTGAAAGAGTCGCATTCTTGGGAGGACACGTTATTGCTCTTTTTGTCCTCGTATCGCTCTCAGCTCCGAGATGGTCGCTCGCCGGCTGAGTTGCTCCACGGTCGTCATCATCGAACATTGACGTCTTTGCTACATCCTCCTCATCAGGTTCCTGTGCAGCGGCAGACACCTGCTTTTGCCCCAGGCGACGTTGTTTACTACCGCCACTACTGAGGTTCACGGCGTTGGCTCGAAGGGCGCATTCTTCGCTGCCTCGGACGCGCTATGTATCTGGTTTTGGGGGCCTCTGGTGAGGTGCGTCGGCATCTCAATCAGCTGCGCCTCTGTCGTCGCACGGGATCTGCCGCTCCCCGTCTGCTTTCAGCGACGGTGCCGTCCGGTCAGCGCCCTGGGGACCCATCTACTGGCTCGCCTCAGCCCCAGGTGTTACCGACGCTGCCTTCCATTTTACCCCATGGCGACGCGCCGCCGCCGCCGCCGCCGCCGCCGCCGCCGCCGCCGCCTGTTCTCCCGCCGGCGACGCCCGCAGTGGACGCGTCGCTGCAACCGCCGGGCGCCTCCCTGGGTCACGCGCCGCCGATCGCTTCCCGTTACCAGTTGTCCTCCGACATGGAACTCTTGCCCCCTCCGGACCATATGTCGTCTTCGCCCGTCGGGTGCCCCGGCCCGATGGAGGTCGACCCTTCGGCCCCTCCTGTCTCTCTACGGGCGCATACACCGCATGTTGGCGTGCAGGTTTTCAGGCGTTTCCTAGCTCCCTGCGGTCCGAATGGCAGGGTGCGCGTGGCCTGTTGTTAGGCTCCCCACCTCGTCGCATACGTCAACATGGGGTCCTCCCCACGGCGGACGGAAGCCTTATGCCACCACCGTACGCCGATTTGCGGGGGAGGAATGTGGTGTCACCGCCAGACACCACACTTGCTAGGTGGTAGCCCTTAAATCGGCCGCGGTGCGTTAGTATACGTCGGACCCTCGTGTCGCCACTATCAGTGATTGCAGACCGAGCGCCGCCACACGGCAGGTCTAGAGAGACTTCCTAGCACTCGCCCCAGTTGTACAGTCGACTTTGCTAGCGATGGTTCACTGCCTACTTACGTTCTCATTTGCCGAGACGATAGTTTAGCATAGCCTTCAGCTACGTCATTTGCTACGACCTAGCAAGGCGCCATTATCAGTTACTATTGATATTGTGAATCATGTACCGTCAAGACCGACGTTCATCATTAATGGATTAAAGTTAAGTATTCCACCAGCTACGTCCGTTTTTCTAAATTCTAATTTCCTTGTCATGTTCCAGACCTCACGCCAGCCTGCGTGAGCTAAAACGCGTGCCTTTCGGCCTCCTTTAGCAACTTCGCTGTTGGCTCTCCTGCCAACCACAATATGGAGCGCCCTTCTCTCTGAAGTAGATCATAAAGGCTCAACAGGATTGAGATCTGGTGACTGTGATGGCCAGGGAATATGCAACAATTCGTCATCGTCCTCACAAAAACCAGTCTTAGACAATGCGAGCTGTGTGAAAAGGGGCCCTGTCGTCTTGTAACACAGCGTTACCACTGGGGAACAAACACTGTACCAGAGGATGGACGTGACTAGTCAAAATGGTCACTTAGTCCTCGGCGCTAAATGCAACCTTGCAGGCCGCTGGAATAACACCATATCGCTGCCCAGACCATCACCGAACCCCCACCTCATTTGACACTTGGGACGTAAACTCCGCCAGAAATTGGAAACAGTGTGAAACGAGACACATACTGCAAGCATACGTTTGTATCGCTGACCTATCGATCGTCACCTCTCTGGCGATGTTTGAGCGCGTTAGGAGTTGTAGCTTAGTTACTTTTGGAACACAGCCTTCGTGCAGTGTTGATGCCGTGGGTGCACCACGCATTCCTCAAGTTACTGTCATGGAATTAAGAATATACTGTATATATGAGGACGGTATCTGTTCTCTCTGACATGTCCTTGACCATCTTCTGTGCGGATGCACAAACATTTGCCGAACTCTTGCGGGAATCGGTAAAGCCGCGAGTAATGAGTGTAATGGGCAGGGGCACTACGAATGTAGTGCGGGACAATAAGTCGAGAATGTGGGTCTCTCGGGAGGCGTGTCAGAGATAAGTCCCTGCAGTCGCCCTATCCTCTGTGTTCTCGGTGGTTCAGATGGATAGTGTGTCTGCCACGTGAGCAGCAGATCCCGGGTTCGAGTCCCGGTCGGGGCACACATTTTCAACTGTCCCCGTTGACGTATATCAACGCCTGTATGCAGCTAAGGGTATTCATTTCACTGTATTGATTTAATTGTAATTTAGTAAATAAGAATGTGTGTTCATTTCATTATAAATGTATACCTAAAAGGTGACAATTTTCGTTGTCGTGTGTCATTTAGGGAGGTCAATGACCAAAAACATCGGGACGCATACTGGAATATAACGTGCACTGGAGTGACTCTAATTACAAGTTCCAAGTGAGAGAAAGATGTGTAGATGGATTGTTTAAATATCACCAGCGTAGGCAGTTTCCAGTTTCGGATATCGCACACCGACTTTTGGAACATCGGCGTCGCCATTCGGTCACTTGGACGCTCGTAGAATGGACGAAGGAAATGTTTAGTTCTGGCTGCATTAGCTGTGGTTTTCGTCGAATTATAAAGCTACTTGTGAACAGTGAATGTTTACGTGTGTTCTGCGTTGCACGTCTTTGAGCTGGTTAATACCATTCAACAACAATTTTAGTACGTCACAAGGATTTGCGCGATTGGAATGGAAATACTGACCACGTCGAGAGCGGAATACTGTCAATCGTGAACAATACTGCTCAATCTTGTGTCTGAGTGTATTTGACATAGTATTCTGAATTCTACCAGACTGTTGTTGTTGTTGTTGTAGTCTTCAGTCCAGAGACTGGTTTGATGCAGCTCTCCATGCTACTCTATCCTGTGCAAGCTTCTTCATCTCCCAGTACTTACTGCAACCCACATCCTTCTGAATCTGTTTAGTGTATTCATCTCTTGGTCTCCCTCTACGATTTTTACCCTCCACGCTGTCCTCCAGTACTGAATTGGTGATCCCTCGATGTCTCAGAACATGTCCTACCAACCGATCCCTTCTTCTAGTCAAGTTGAGCCACAAACTCCTCTTCTCCCCAATTCTATTCAGCACCTCCTCATTAGTTATGTGATCTACCCATCTAATCTTCAGCATTCTTCTGTAGCACCACATTTCGAAAGCTTCTATTCTCTTCTTGTCCAAACTATTTATCGTCCATGTTTCACTTCCATACATGGCTACACTCCAGACAAATACTTTCAGAAACGACTTCCTGACATTTAAATCTATACTCGATGTTAACAAATTTTTTTTCTTCAGAAACGCTTTCCTTGACATTGTCAGTCTACATTTTATATCCTCTCTACTTCGACAATCATCAGTTATTTTGCTCCCCAAATAGCAAAACTCTTTTACTACTTTAAGCGTCTCATTTCCTAATCTACACCGGCCGGTGTGGCCGAGCGGTTCTAGGCGCTTCAGTCCGGAACCGCGTGACCGCTACGGTCGCAGGTTCGAATCCTGCCTCGGGCATGGATGTGTGTGATGTCCTTAGGTTGGTTAGGTTTAAGTAGTTCTAAGTTCTAGGGAACTGATGACCACAGATGTTAAGTCCCATAGTGGTCAGAGCCATTTGAACCATTTTTCCTAATCCTCTCAGCATCACCCAATTTAATTCGACTACATTCCATTATCCTCGTTTCGCTTTTCTTGATGTTCATGTTATATCCTCCTTTCAAGACACTGTCCATTCCGTTCAACTGCTCTTCCAGGTCCTTCGCTGCCTCTGACAGAATTACAATGTCATCGGCGAACCTCAAAGTTTTTATTTCTTCTCCATGGATTTTAATTCCTACACCGAATTTTTCTTTTGTTTCCTTTACTGCTTGCTCAATATACAGATTGAATAACATCGGGCATAGGCTACAATCTAGCAGACTAAGTTGGCATTATTTGCTTAAGCGGCTCTGTACCCTGTTAGATAATAATTATTACAGGACACATCGAAGCAGGCAGTGCAAGAACAGAAGAGCAACCACCGTGGGAAAACCATGTAAGTGGGGTGTAGGGACTAGAGATGGGCAAAACTGTTCTTTTCAGAGATTGGATCAGAACTGTTCACTCCCTGAAATGAATTAGCTCTTTTTCATGACTCACCACTCATTTACAATAGAAAATAAATGGAAGGCACATTGTCCTTTAAACTTGGTTTATTCCAGTACTATACCTGTATTTTGATCTTATTTGATCCTATTTTGAAGTAACACAGATAATGAGTAAGAATTTTGTATTGTTTATTGAAATTTCCACGATATGACAAAGTTTTTGATTATTGATTTATTTTGCACTATCTTGGTTTTCTGGGTGATCGGAAAATGTTGTAACTTGAGATTTACATTAACAATATATTTGGCTATAATGTCTTAAAATTTCATTAACCTCATACAAATACATCGCAAGTCATATATTTTTAAAGTGAACGTTTCCTTCCGAAGACGCCTAAAATCGCAAAATCCATACCAGAATAAGAAAAAAAAATATAAATTTGACTGTAAAACAAAAGTGCTGCATATAGCCTTACGCAGAATAAAACAAGGAAAATATTGGTGTATCACATTTTGCGATACGTTTATCGGTTCGCTCGTAATTAAAGCGTAAATTCGAGTGTCCGTAATAAAAATCCTATAGTAAGAGGAGTCATCAGGAACCTAATCTAATCAGTTTAAACAAATAAAAATAAAATAAAAACAATTGATGTATACATAACATAATAATGTAATATACATAGCGGTATTACTACGAAGAACAATATCCAGTAGGGACGAACTCCGATGCAGAGGCGCTGAGTCGAGCAGGTCGAGCCGCGAGCTGTATTACTGCATCAGCTGAGACCGCAGAGACCAGAGAGACACCTGAGTCGCTTTGCTCAACGCTCTGGCTAGAGTCGAGACGGTGGGGTGAGCGTTGAGCGGGCGAGTTCCAAGGGTGGGGGGAGCGGTGAACTCACCCGCTCCGAGACAAATCGTCCGTTCCCTTGCGAGCAGGTTGTTGCAAGTAGTTCCTATGTTATCCGCTAGGTGGCTCTCTGTCCTGTTGCTCGCATCAACTGCCCAGAGGGCAGGACGTGCGACTGAAACGATCGCCGACAGAGTGCGATGCGAAGTTAAGCTGCGCCAGACACTGCAAGCGGCAGACGACGCACAGAGACGGCACGGCATATGTGAAACACAAAATCCAATGGGGCACTGCACAATGCAGGCAGCCAAGGTAGAAGCAGGGCAGAGGCCGGCGCTGGCTGTGTTGTGTGGCGTGCACTGTGCTCTGACCAGCAGAGGCGCTGCTGATATGCTCCGTCTCTCTCTCTCTCTCTCTCTCTCTCTCTCTCTCTCTCTGCTGTGGGAAACGTTTGGAGCTACCGTTCTTTTTTTCTGAATCACTGATTGTTCACTCCTTTGAAAGATTCAAATCTATGAAATAGTTCAAGAGCGGATCCCCCATCTCTAGTAGGGATGCGGTCGTTAAATGTCCAGGCCCCGTTCCAGTGATAGGAAGCGCTTGTGTAGGACATAAATACCACATTTTCCCCTGGCGTGTTACGATCCGAAAAAATGACTTTCTACCATTGCTCTATGGTCCAGGTTTTATGGATTCAGCATTTCGTTTTCCTGTAAAATGCCTTGGAATCACTGACGAGTGGTTTTGGAATCCGATCTCGTCCTGCAATTTCCAGCTTCTGGAGATTCCTTCTTGTTTTTTTGCTGCTGACGGTGTTCGCGAGTGCGGCATTCAGTTCTGCAATGACTTTTGCAGCTGTCGCCCTTTCACTTTTCGTCACAATCCTCCTCAATGACCGTCTTTCACTTTCGTCCGGGTTCTAACGTAGCGGACAGTTTTTGTTAAAAAATATATATCGGTAGAATTTTGCACAGAGCACAACTTAATCATAGCTAACACTTGGTTCAACAATCATAAAAGAAGGTTGTATACATGGAAGAATCCTGGAGATACTGAAAAGTATCAGACAGATTATATAATGGTAAGACAGAGATTTAGGAACGAGGTTTTAAATTGTAAGACATTTCCAGGGGCAGATGTGGACTCTGACCACAATCTATTGGTTATGAATTGTAGATTAAAACTGAAGAAACTGCAAAAAGGTGGGAATTTAAGGATATGGGACCTGGATAAACTGAAAGAGCCAGAGGTTGTACAGAGTTTCAGGGAGAGCATAAGGGAACAATTGACAGGAATGGGAGAAAGAAACACAGTAGAAGAAGAATGGGTAGCTTTGAGGGATGAAGTAGTGAAAGCAGCAGAGGATAAAGTAGGTACAAATACGAGGGCTGCTAGAAATCCTTGGGTAACAGAAGAAATATTGAACTTAATTGATGAAAGGAAAAATTTAAAAATGCAGTAAATGAAGCAGGCAAAAAGGAATACAAAACTTCTCAAAAATGAGATCGACAGGAAGTGCAAAATGGCTAAGCAGGGATGGATAGAGGACAAATGTAAGGATGTAGAGGCTTGTCTCACCAGGGGGTAAGATAGATACTGCCTACAGGAAAATTAAAGAGATCTTTGGATAAAAGAGAACCACTTGTACGAATATCAAGAGCTCAGATGGAAACCCAGTTCTAAGCAAACAAGGGAAAGCAGAAAGGTGGAAGGAGTATATAAAGGGTCTATGCAAGGGCGATGTACTTGAGGACAATATTATGGAAATGGAAGAGTATGTAGATGAAGATGAAATGGGAGATCCGATACTGCGTGAAGAGTTTGACAGACCACTGAAAGATCTGAGTCGAAACAAGGCCCCGGGAGTAGACAACATTCCATTAGAACTACTGACAGCCTTGGGAGAGTTAGTCCTGAAAAACCTCTACCATCTGGTGAGCAAGATATATGAAACAGTCGAAATACCCTCAGACTTCAAGAAGAATATAATAATTCCAATCCCAAAGAAAGCAAGTGTTGACAGATGTGAGAATTACCGAACAATCAGTTTAATAAGCCACAGCTGCAAAATACTAACGCGAATTCTTTACAGACGAATGGAAAAATTAATAGAAGCCGACCTCGTGGAATATCAATTTGGATTCCTTAGAAATACTGTAACACGTGAGGCAATACTGACCTTACGACTTATCTTAGAAGAAAGATTAAGGAAAGCAAACCTACGTTTCTAGCATTTGTAGACTTAGAGAAAGCTTTTGACAATGTTGACTGGAACATTCTCTTTCAAATTCTGAAGGTGGCAGGGGTAAAATACAGAGAGCGAAAGGCTATATACAATTTGTACAGAAACCAGATGGCAGTTATAACAGTCGAGGGACATGAAAGGGAAGCAGCGGTTGGGAAGGGAGTGAGACAGGGTTGTTATTTAATCTGTATATTGAGCAAGCAGTACAGGAAACAAACGAAAAATTCGGTGTAGGTATTAAAATCCATGGAGAAGCAATAAGAACTTTGAGGTTTGCCGATGACATTGTAATTCTGTCAGAGACAGCAAAGGACTTGGAAGAGCAGTTAAACGGAATGGATAGTGTCTTTAAAGGAGGATATAAGACGAACATCAACAAAAACAATACGAGGATAATGGAATGTAGTCGAATTAAGTCGGGTGATGCTGAAGGAATTAGATTAGGAAAAGTAGTAAAGGAGTTTTGCCATTTGGGCAGCAAAATAACTAATGATGGTCGAAGTAGAGAGGATATAAAATGTAGACTGGCAATGGCAATGAAAGCGGTTCTGAAGAAGAGAAATTTGTTAACATCGAGTATAGATTTAAGTGTCAGGAAGTCGTTTCTGAAAGTATTTGTATGGAGTGTAGCCATGTATGGAAGTGAAATATGGACGATAAATAGTTTGGACAAGAAGAGAATAGAAGCTTTCGAAATGTGGTGGTACAGAAGAATGCTGAAGATTAGATGGGTAGATCACATGATGACATAACTAATAATGAGGTATTGAATAGAATTGGGGAGAAGAGGAGCTTGTGGCACAACTTGACTAGAAGAAGGGATCGGTTGGTAGGACATGTTCTGAGACATCGAGGGATCACCAATTTAGTATTGGAGGGCAGCGTGGAGGGTAAAAATCGTAGAGGGAGACCAAGAGATGATTACACTAAGCAGATTCAGAAGGATGTAGGTTGCAGTAGTTACTGGGAGATGAAGCCACAACAACAACAACCACAACTGATATGTTGATACAAAATAATTCCTGCCATCCTAATAGCCAGAAACTTTCTGCTTTTAGATCTTTGATAGATAGGGCTTTTAGAGTCCCTATGAATGAAGAAGACGGAATGACTGAGCTGAAAATCGTGAAACAACTAGCCAGAGCTAACGGATACCACCAAAACGTTGTCAATAAATTAATACCACAGAAACAGCGCGCGAATGCAAGGAAGAATTCCGCAAATAATATTACGAGAGTCACAGTACCATACTTCGGTGATATTTCGCAAAAAGTGGCTAACATTTTCAAACATTTTAAAGTTGATACCGCTTTTCAGACCAATAATACGCTGCGGTTCAAACTAAGAAATAATTTGCAGCAGGAAAGCGATAAATATGAGAGAGCTGGGGTCTATAAAATTCAGTGTAACACGTGCAAGGCAAGCTATGTAGGCCAAACTGGTAGGTCCTCTAAAGTGCGTTACAAAGAACATAGCGATGCTTTCCGGCTTAATAATTTCGAAAAGTCAGCTGTAGCCAGGCATATTTGGGAAGCGGGACACCCCATGTTGGGAACAGATCAGGATCTCGTTGTTTTACATAGACGGAACAAAGGCAAAAAGCTGGATCTACTAGAACAGCTGGACATTACGATACATAGCGTGGATAATCAGAACACGCTTAATGAACAGCTAACTGGTGATACAAATAACTTTTTCAAACATTTCACTGGTTTCTTTTAGTAACTACATTTTTAGCAATTGGCAGGATACCATCATTTCATGAGGTCCTTGCATGTATACGTTATCTGTTTGTATACACATCTCTGACTTCCTTGTTTACTTGCGCGTGAGCTCACTCGCATTTCAGTGTCGTGTTTGGCTACGTGGTGTGTGGTATCAACGAAGACGCACGGGAGGTTTACGACGATAGAGGAGAGAGCCATGTGGTTATATGTTGAACACCATAGGCGACACCGTCTTAGAGTTTTTTATATTTTGACGACTATGTGGCGATGCACCTTGGAAGACACGGCTGTAACAAGGGAAGTAGCCACGATGTTTTAATTTTATTATCAACTTTATTGTGCCTGGTGCATGTTCCATTTTAGCGAGTTTTTAACAGGTTCTTTTACTTTTTATTATTCTGATGATGGGAGCTTGACTTCCGAAACGCGTCAATCTTAGTGTTTTACACCATAAACAAGTGGTTGAGCCGATATACAGGGTGTTTCAAAAATGACCGGTATATTTGAAACGGCAATAAAAACTAAACGAGCAGCGATAGAAATACACCGTTTGTTGCAATATGCTTGGGACAACAGTACATTTTCAGGCGGACAAACTTTCGAAATTACAGTAGTTACAATTTTCAACAACAGATGGCGCTGCAAGTGATGTGAAAGATATAGACGACAACGCAGTCTGTGGGTGCGCCATTCTGTACGTCGTCTTTCTGCTGTAAGCGTGTGCTGTTCACAACGTACAAGTGTGCTGTGGACAACATGGTTTATTCCTTAGAACAGAGGATTTTTCTGGTGTTGGAATTCCACCGCCTAGAACACAGTGTTGTTGCAACAAGACGAAGTTTTCAACGGAGGTTTAATGTAACCAAAGGACCGAAAAGCGATACAATAAAGGATCTGTTTGAAATATTTGAATGGACTGGGAACGTGACGGATGAACGTGCTGGAAAGGTAGGGCGACCGTGTACGGCAACCACAAAGGGCAACGCGCAGCTAGTGCAGCAGGTGATCCGACAGCGGCCTCGGGTTTCCGTTCGCCGTGTTGCAGCTGCGGTCCAAATGACGCCAACGTCCACGTATCGTCTCATGCGCCAGAGTTTACACCTCTATCCGTACAAAATTCAAACGCGGCAACCCCTCAGCGCCGCTACCCTTGCTGCACGAGAGGCATTCGCTAACGATATAGTGCACAGGATTGATGACGGCGATATGCATGTGGGCAGCATTTGGTTTACTGACGAAGCTTATTTTTACCTGGACAGCTTCGTGAATAAACAGAACTGGCGCATATGGGGAACCGAAAAGCCCCATGTTGCAGTCCCATCGTCCCTGCATCCTCAAAAAGTACTGGTCTGGGCCGCCATTTCTTCCAAAGGAATCATTGGCCCATTTTTCAGATCCGAAACGATTACTGCATCACGCTATCTGGACATTCTTCGTGAATTTGTGGCGGTACAAACTGCCTTAGACGACACTGCGAACACCTCGTGGTTTATGCAAGATGGTGCCCGGACACATCGCACGGCCGACGTCTTTAGTTTCCTGAATGAATATTTCGATGATCGTGTGATTGCTTTGGGCTATCCGAAACATACAGGATGCGGCGTGGATTGTCCTCCCTATTCGCCAGACATGAACCCCTGTGACTTCTTTCTGTGGGGACACTTGAAAGACCAGGTGTACCGCCAGAATCCAGAAACAATTGAACAGCTGAAGCAGTACATCTCATCTGCTTGTGAAGCCATTCCGCCAGACACGTTGTCAAAGGTTTCGGGTAATTTCATTCAGAGATTACGCCATATTATTGCTACGGATGGTGGATATGTGGAAAATATCGTACTATAGAGTTTCCCAGACCGCAGCGCCATCTGTTGTTGAAAATTGTAACTACTGTAATTTCGAAAGTTTGTCTGCCTGAAAATGTACTGTTGTCCCAAGCATATTGCAACAAACGGTGTATTTCTATCGCTGCTCGTTTAGTTTTTATTGCCGTTTCAAATATAGCGGTCATTTTTGAAACACCCTGTATTTATAACATTGATATTCACAACCATGACCTCTCATCCAGTATGGATAAAATGAAAGTAGCAGACAGTGTTACTCCGCTTTCACTATATGCGCTTACATAGTTGGTGCATCTTGCAATACCAAATCTTCGGCTCCCTTTGTTACGGAAGCACCCATAATAGTAGCATCAGCAATTTTTCCACCTTCGAATTCAATAGCCACGACATAAAGCACTTACAACTACGCAGAACACTCTATTCTGACCACGACAAATACTCTCAAAGTATTGAGGACAATGCGCAAGTGCCGTCCGTACTCACCTAAATACGCAACCTGCAAGCTAGGCTAGCAACTGTCTTTATGTTCAAGAATGTATTTCTCACATCGTTTCCATGTTTGTTGTCCGGCACCTGTACACTCTTACGAAAATTGCGCTCATTTTGTTATTCCACAGCTAAATTATAGTTCTCTGGCTATAATTTTGCACGTACGGAATAGCGTCCCGGCGACATATTTCAGACTAATTCGAGCGACTGGACGCACAGTAGCCTATCAACGCGTTAAGCCTGTGACAGCTCGAAGCAGCCGCAGACACACAGGGTGTGCGGGGCGGGCAAAGCGGGAACCCGTCTGCCGATGAGGGCTCTCACTCCAAACCGGTTGCGGCAGTGTCTACATAAAACGAACTTTTAAACTCGTAGAGTTATTTCATATTTCTTATTAATATTCTGTCTGATTCCATCGTTTTTCATTCCGGGCGAGCGTCTGTACACACTAATACTGCTCGTAAACTTGAGCCCGCTTGTAATTATTTTACTCGGCTGTGTTTTACACGGGCCGGTTGATTCGCCGTTGTGTAGGATTCTTCTCAGTACAAAACTTGCCGTAACTTTTTATTCGGTTCCTTTCTCGTTTTCGTGTTTCACGCTAGACTTTATGGTATTGCGTAAGTACGTCTGCTTGCTAAACTCGTATTCTGGCTTCTGGTCACAGTTTAACGATGAAACGCAATTTAAATAATCAATTTGTGCGTGATTAAAATACGAGCATTTTTTTCTCTGTATTTGCCTTATTTACATTTTCATTTAAAATTCTCTTCCTTTCTATCTCACCTTCCTTCTGGACCATACTCGTTTTTTTGAGCTGCAACAAACAACTCAGGAATTTTTCTTAACTCATTTATTTTTTCGTCAATTTTGATACTAAAATTATAGCTCGATTACTTAATTTTTTGTTTTCGTCATAGACTACAAGCTGCATCGAATAAAAAAGGTATGAACATAGTGAACATGCTGTGTTATCATGTTCTGTAAATCAGTTGCTCTACGTGACAGTTAATTAACCGCCGTTTTTTAATTACTTCTCGCTTGCACAGGTGCCGCATTTTATCAGTTTCGTAACATTATTATTCTACATCTACATCCATACTCCGCAAGCCACCTGACGTTGTGTGGCGGAGGGTACCTTGAGTACCTCTATCGGTTCTCCCTTCTATTCCAGTGTCGTATTAGTCGTGGAAAGAAGGATTGTCGGTATGCCTCTGTGTGGGCTCTAATTTCTCCGATTTTATCCTCATGGTCTCTTCGCGAGATGTATGTAGGAGGGAGCAATATACTGTTTGACTCCTCGGTGAAGGTACGTTCTCGAAACTTCAACAAAAGCCCGTACTGAGCTACTGAGCGTCTCTCCTGTAGGAGTCTTCCTCTGGAGTTTATCTATCATCTCAGTAACACTTTCGCGATTACTAAATGATCCTGTAACGAAGCGCGCTGCTCTCCGTTGGATCTTCTCCATCTCCTCTATCAACCCTATGTGGTACAAATCCCACACCGGTGAGCAGTATTCAAGCAGTGGGCAGACGAGTGTACTGTAACCTACTTCCTTTGTCTTCGGACTGCATTTTCTTAGGATTCTTACAATGAATCTGTCTGGCATCTGCTTTACCGACGATTAATTTTATATGGTGATTCCATTTTAAATCACTTCTAATGCCTACTCCCATATAATTTATGGAATTAACTGCTTCCAGTTGCTGGCCTGCTATATTGCAGCTAAATGATAAAGG
Organism: Schistocerca cancellata; assembly: GCF_023864275.1. Taxonomy (NCBI): domain Eukaryota; kingdom Metazoa; phylum Arthropoda; class Insecta; order Orthoptera; family Acrididae; genus Schistocerca; species Schistocerca cancellata. The sequence continues at coordinate 5,652,208 of NC_064628.1, read as the reverse complement.
ATCTTTCGTTCTATGTATTCGCAGCACATTACACTTGTCTACTTTAAATGCGAACATTTTTAGGTTAACCTAAAAATGTTCGCATTTAAAGTTAATCTGCCCAGTCAGGCAATCAAGGCTAGTTTCGAGTACAAGAACAGTACAGAAAAGGTCGCAATGACGACACAACACATACACTTCAATAGGAATTGTCTCAAGAATAGCGTCATCCCAAATTATGTCAAGATTGACATCAAAACTAACTAACACTTGTCTACATTGATATTCAATTGCCATTCCCTGCACCCTGCGTCAATTAGCTGCAGATCCTCCTGCATTTCAGTACAATTTTCCACTGTTACAACCTCTCGATACACCACAGCATCATCCGCAAAAAGCCTCAGTGAACTTCCGATGTTATCCACAAGGTCATTTATGTATATTGTGAATAGCAACGGTCCTACGACACTCCCCTGCGGCACACCTGAAATCACTCTTACTTCGTAAGACTTCTCTCCATTGAGAATGACATGCTGCGTTCTAACTTATTTTACTGTCAAACTGTCTCACTTCTCCCTCGGAGGGACTGATGGCCTCGCAGTTCAGTCTCGTAACACCCACCCAACCAATTTCACACTCGGTACAGTCTTCTCTGTCACCGTGCAGTGCATACGCAAACTAATTTTACTAATTTCGGCTACCTTTGCAGAGATTACATCATAATAATACTATACAAAATTCTCTGAAAATAACATCTGCTTTCAATATCGAAACATTTATAGTTATAAAGTTGGTAGTTACATTCCTAATATCCTGAAAATTCGTTAGAATGCAAGGGTAGAATCGAATGCTGAAAGTATCTATGTTTACACCGTATTCCCATAGATCAACACGAGTTTTTCAAGAATAAACAAAATTCATCAGATAAAAAAAAATGGTTCAAATGGCTCTGAGCACTATGGGAAATGGCTCTGAGCACTATGGGACTCAACTGCTGTGGTCATCAGTCCCCTAGAACTTAGAACTACTTAAACCTAACTAACCTAAGGACATCACACACACCCATGCCCGAGGCAGGATTCGAACCTGCGACCGTAGCAGTCGCGCGGTTCCGGACTGCGCGCCTAGAACCGCGAGACCACCGCGGCCGGCTGAGCACTATGGGACTCAACTGCTGAGGCCATTAGTCTCCTAGAACTTAGAACTAGTTAAACCTAACTAACCTAAGGACGTCACAAACATCCATGCCTGAGGCAGGATTCGAACCTGCGACCGTAGCGGTCTTGCGGTTCCAGACTGCAGCGCCTTTAACCGCACGGCCACTGCGGCCGGCTCATCAGATAAAAGCGGGGAGCATTGTTTCCAGAAAATGGGTATGTTTCTCTGCCTCGTATTTCAGACTATCAACAATGAGGTTGCATTCTAACCCATGGTCTAGCATTTCTCAGACTTCCTTTTTTTGCTGAAAGAATCACGTGAAGATGTTCAAGCTTAGTTATTCACTTCCCCCTGCACGACTGCTGCATTCCAGAGTAAAATGTTCCTACCATAGGAAGGCCAACAAAATTACTCGTCAAGCAAATGTTGTATACATCCTGATATGCCGGCCGTAGTGGCCGAGCGGTTCTAGGCGCTTTAGTCTGGAACCACGCGACCGCTGCGGTCGCAGGTTCGAATCCTGCCTCGGGCATGGATGTGTGTGAGGTCCTTAGGTTAGTTAGGTTTAAGTAGTTCTAAGTTCTAGGGGACTGATGACCTCAGATGTCCCATAGTGGTTAGAGCCTCTTCGCAGTATGCAAACGGGAAAAATTTTCCGTAGTTTCTCAGCGTCGTTTGGAATCATCTTCCATCCTGTCTTGTTATTCAGGAGGTACCCTCGCTTCCTGTTACTGTGGGTCGGCGATTCTGGGCTCATAACCTGTGAATCTTATTCAGGAAAATCCTCAGTTGCTATTAATTTCGTAGGTCATTAGGAAGCTCTTGCGTACGGAGCTTCGAGTTGATGCGTGTATCAATGCTGACGGAGGGCATATCAAATATTTCATACTGTGCTGGTACATCCTTTTCCTGTGTGTTTCTCGTGATTGTGTCGAAGAGTTGTAGAAACTGAGCTCTAATATGGAAATGGAGTGTTTCCAGACCCATCTTCCTACAACACGTTTTCTTCCTCTGCGTGTGAGGGATGTTTGCTGGAAGTTTAGCGATAGCATTTTGTTACACCCTGTGTATTCCGTGCATGTGTACAGGGTGTAACTAAATTCCCTTTAAAGACTTTGAGTACTTTTCGGTATGGGCCAACACGATTAATTTCAGCACAGGAACTCACGTCTGGAAACGTAGTTTTCCAGCTACACGCAAAGTATCACAGCACACATTCAAATCACCCACATCTTCGGAGCTACTGGCTAGAGTATTTCGTATGTCATTCCCCGACCACGTGATGTCCCATTCCCAGCCACGCACGTGCGTCAGAACATGTGGTTCCAGCACGATGGCGCACCACGTCATATTTCGCGTGCGAGATGATCTGGGCCAACGATTTGGACGACAGCGGCCAGGTCGTGACAGCCCGAATGCTTGGCCTTTACGTTCTTCCGACTTGAAATCGCGAGACTGCCACCTGCGATGTCACGTGAAATCCTCGATTTACGAGTCCCCTGTGGCAGCCGAGGAAGACCTGCTGGCGCGGGTTTTGGCTGCGGCGGATTCTGGCAGAAAAACCGAAGAGATTCTGGTCGTATGTAGAGTACACTAATGACTAAACACAATCGATGCCTTCTCTGCGCGATAGCAATCGATATTCTCTCGATGACAATGGTACCGAAGCAGAGTTACTAAACACAGCCTTCCTAAATTCCTTCACCAAATAAGACGCAGTAAATATTCCAGGAATTCGAATCAAGAACAGCTGCCAACATGAGTAACTTAGAAGTAGATATCCTTGGAGTAGTGAAGAAACTTAAATCACTCAAGAAAAGCAAGTCTTCTGGTCCAGACTGTATATCAGTTAGGTTCCTTCCAGTAGCTCCATACTTAACAATCATACAGAGGGGTCCAAAACATGTATCCACTGTTTAAAAGTCCATAACTGGCAAACTAATTGACGGGGTTGTCTCATCTTTGGTAGTGTAATAGTTTGCAGTTCCGGCAATCGCCACACAAGCGTTGTATTGCCTCGTTTTGTTTTGTCAGATGACAGTCGCCAGATAATCTGTGTTTTCTTCTGAGTTGCACCTAGTTACTCGAGTAAACATGGCTGGCGCAAGGCTTACGTTCGATGAAAGGAAGTCAGTTTTGAAGTGGTATTTTAAGTACGAAAACGTTAATGAGGTTCAATGGCAATGGCGAAATGAGTTATCGTACAGAGCCACCGACACGTTTAACGATTCGTCGCATTCGAGACAAATTTGAAGCCGAAGGCTGTGTTAAAGATGTACACAAACAACGATCTGGACGACCTGTAACAGTAACAAGTCCAGCTAACTCCCATCGTGTGTTGCAACAATTCACTCACTCACCACAGAAGTCTGTGAGACAGTGTGCCCGTGAAACTGGAGTGAGTCGCTCAAGTGTTCGGCGAATTTTCAAGACAGCAAAGTGGGACTGCTACATACCACGATTGCTACACGCAATGAGCGAGGACGACCCAGATCGTAGAATGGAGTACTGCGAGTGGTTTACTAACATGGTGCGCAACGATGAAGAGTTTGCAGAGATGATTGTGTGGTCTGATGAGGCACAATTCGAACTCAATGGTACAGTAAATCGCCACAATTGCATCTACTGGGCCGCCGAAAATCCGAACGTCCATGTAGACAAAGCCGTGAATTTTCCAGGAGTAAATGTGTGGTATAGGTTGTCTTACCAGGGCTTGACTGGGCCATTCTTCTTTGACGGCACAGTTACCGGTAAGGTGTACCTTCAGAAGCTTCAGACATCCATTTTACTTGCCATCCGAGACTTGTATGGAGACAGAAGAGTTTACTTTCCACAAGATGGTTCACAGCCCACTACCAAAATCGTTTTAGGGCGTATCTCGACGAAAATCTACCAGGAAGATGGATAGGCCGTAGAGGTGCTGTGGAGTATCCACCACATTCCACAGACATAACTCCTCTGGACTTTTACCTGTGGGCAACACTAAAGGACGTCGTTTATCGACAAAAGCCACACACATTGGATGAACTTCGAGAATCCATCGTACATTCATGTGCAAATATCCAACTGAACACGTTGCAGCGAGTAGTTCGTGCTGCAGTTCGGCGGCATCGTTTGTGTGTGGACGTTAATGGTGACCATTTCGAACACTTACAGTGATATCTTTAAGTTGGACTTTGAGCTACACTTTCACCAAAACTGAGACAACTCCGTCAGTTTGTTTGCAAGTTATGGACTTTCAAACAGTGGATACATTTTTTTGGACCCCTCTGTATACAACCGTTCGCTCGACGAAAGATCCGTACCCAAAGACTGGAAAGTTGCACAGGTCACAGGAGTATTCAAGAAAGGTATTAGAAGTGAACAGCTAAATTGGATGCCCATATCGTTAACGTCGATATGCAGAAGTATTTTGGAAAATATATTGCGCTCGAACATTATGAATTACTTCGAAGAGAACGGTCTATTGCCGGCCGGAGTGGCCGAGCGGTTAAAGGCGCTACAGTATGGAACCGCACGACCGCTACGGTCGCAGGTTCGAATCCTGCCTCGGGCATGGATGTGTGTGATGTCCTTAGGTTAGTTAGGTTTAAGTAGTTCTAAGTTCTAGGGGACTTATGACCACAGCAGTTGAGTCCCATAGTGCTCAGAGCCATTTGAACCAGAACGGTCTATTGATACACAGTTAACATGGTTTTTACAAAATATCATTTTTGCGAAACACAACTAGCTCTTTACTCACATCAAGTGTTGAGTGTTATTGACAAGGCATTTCAAATTGGTTCCGTATTTCTAGATTTCCTGAAGGCTTTTGACACTGTACCACACAAGTGGCTCGTATTGAAATTGCGTGCTTATGGAATATCGTCTCAGTTACGTGACTGGATTTCTGATTTCCTGTCAGAGAGGTCACAGTTCGTAGTAACTAACGGAAAGTCACCAAGTAAAATAGAAGTGATTTCAGGCGTTGACCAAGGTAGTGTTATAGGCCCTGTGCTGTTGCTTATCCATACAAACGATATAGCAGACAATCTCAGCAGTCGTCTTCGGTTGTTTACAGATGACGCTGTCGTTTATCGACTAATAAAGTCACCAGAAGATCAAAATAAACTGCAAAACGTTTTAGAAAAAAATATCTGAATAGTGCGAAAATTGGCAGTTGACCTTATATAACGAAAAGTGTGAGGTCATCCACATGAGTGCTAAAAGGAACTCGTTAAACTTAGGTTACACGATAAATCGGTCTAATGTAAAAGCCGTAAATTCAACTAAATACCTAGGTGTTACAATTATGAACAACTTAAATTGGAAGAAACACACAGAAAATGTTGTGGGGAAGGCTAACCAAAGACTGCGTTTTATTGGCAGGACACTTAGAAAACGTGATAGACCTACTAAGGAGACTGCCTACACTACGCTTGTCCGCCCTCTTTTAGAATACTGCTGCGCGGTGTGGGATCCTTACCAGTTAGGACTGACGGAGTACATCGAAAAAGTTCAAAGAAAGGCAGCACGTTTTGTATTATAGCGAAATAAGGGAGAGCATGTCACAGAAATGATACAGGATTTGGGCTGGAAACCTTTAAAGGAAGGCGTTTTTCGTTACGACGGAATCTTCTCACGAAATTCCAATCACCAACTTTCTCCTCCGAATGCAAAAATATTTTGTTGACACCGACCTACATAGGGAGGAACGATCACCACGATAAAATAAGGGAAATCAGAGCTCGTACGGAAAGATATAGGTGTTCATTCTTTCCGCGCGTTATACAAGATTGGAATAAAAGAGAATTGTGAAGGTGGTTCGATGAACCCTCTGCCAGACACTTAAATGTGATTTGCAGAGTATCCATGTAGATGTAGATCGTTGTTGCGAAACAGAACTACCTCTTTACTCACGTGAAGTGTTGAGTGTTATTGACAAGGGATTTCAAATTGGTGCGGTATTTCTAGATTTCCAGAAGGCTTTTGATACTGTACCACACAAGCGGCTTGTAATGAAATTGCATTCTTATCTAATATCGTCTCAGCTATGCAACTGGATTCGCAATTTCCTGTCAGAAAGGTCACAGTTCGTAGTAATTGACGTAAAGTCAGCAAGTAAAACAGAAGTTATTTATGGCGTTGCACAAGGTAGTGTTATAGGCCCTCTGCTGTTCCTTATCTACATAAACGATTTAGGAGACAATTTGAGCAGCCATTCTAGGTTGTTAGCACGTGATGCTGTCGTTTATAGTCTAGTAAAGTCATCAAAAGATCAAAACAAATTTCAATACGATTTAGAAAAAAAAAATGGTTCAAATGGCTCTGAGCACTATGGGACTTAGCATCTGAGGTCATCAGTCCCCTAGAACTTAGAACTACTTAAACCTAACTAATCTAAGGACATCACACACATCCATGCCCGAGGCGGGATTCGAACCTGCGACGTAGCGGTCGCACGGTTCCAGACTGAAGCGCCTAGAACCGCTCGGCCACACCGGCAGGTTACGATTTAGGAAAGACATCTGTATTGAGCGAAAAGTAGCAATTGACCCTAAATAATGAAGTCATCTACATGAGTGCTAGAAGGAATCCGTTAGATTTCGGTTACACGATAAATATAGAGGCCGTAAATTCAACTACACTCCTGGAAATGGAAAAAAGAACACATTGACACCGGTGTGTCAGACCCACCATACTTGCTCTGGACACTGCGAGAGGGCTGTACAAGCAATGATCACACGCACGGCACAGCGGACACACCAGGAACCGCGGTGTTGGCCGTCGAATGGCGCTAGCTGCGCAGCATTTGTGCACCGCCGCCGTCAGTGTCAGCCAGTTTGCCGTGGCATACGGAGCTCCATCGCAGTCTTTAACACTGGTAGCATGCCGCGACAGCGTGGACGTGAACCGTATGTGCAGTTGACGGACTTTGAGCGAGGGCGTATAGTGGGCATGCGGGAGGCCGGGTGGACGTACCGCCGAATTGCTCAACACGTGGGGCGTGAGGTCTCCACAGTACATCGATGTTGTCGCCAGTGGTCGGCGGAAGGTGCACGTGCCCGTCGACCTGGGACCGGACCGCAGCGACGCACGGATGCACGCCAAGACCGTAGGATCCTACGCAGTGCCGTAGGGGACCGCACCGCCACTTCCCAGCAAATTAGGGACACTGTTGCTCCTGGGGTATCGGCGAGGACCATTCGCAACCGTCTCCATGAAGCTGGGCTACGGTCCCGCACACCGTTAGGCCGTCTTCCGCTCACGCCCCAACATCGTGCAGCCCGCCTCCAGTGGTGTCGCGACAGGCGTGAATGGAGGGACGAATGGAGACGTGTCGTCTTCAGCGATGAGAGTCGCTTCTGCCTTGGTGCCAATGATGGTCGTATGCGTGTTTGGCGCCGTGCAGGTGAGCGCCACAATCAGGACTGCATACGACCGAGGCACACAGGGCCAACACCCGGCATCGTGGTGTGGGGAGCGATCTCCTACACTGGCCGTACACCACTGGTGATCGTCGAGGGGACACTGAATAGTGCACGGTACATCCAAACCGTCATCGAACCCATCGTTCTACCATTCCTAGACCAGCAAGGGAACTTGCTGTTCCAACAGGACAACGCACGTCCGCATGTATCCTGTGCCACCCAACGTGCTCTAGAAGGTGTAAGTCAACTACCCTGGCCAGCAAGATCTCCGGATCTGTCCCCCATTGAGCATGTTTGGAACTGGATGAAGCGTCATCTCACGCGGTCTGCACGTCCAGCACGAACGCTGGTCCAACTGAGGCGCCAGGTGGAAATGGCATGGCAAGCCGTTCCACAGGACTACATCCAGCATCTCTACGATCATCTCCATGGGAGAATAGCAGCCTGCATTGCTGCGAAAGGTGGATATACACTGTACTAGTGCCGACATTGTGCATGCTCTGTTGCCTGTGTCTTTGTGCCTGTGGTTCTGTCAGTGTGATCATGTGATGTATCTGACCCCAGGAATGTGTCAATAAAGTTTCCCCTTCCTGGGACAATGAATTCACGGTGTTCTTATTTCAATTTCCAGGAGTGTAAATACCTGGGAATTACAATTATGAACGACTTAATTGGAAAGAACAGATACAAAATTTTGAGGGGAAGGCAAACCATACACTGCATTTTAATGTCAGAACACTTAGAAGATTCAACAGATCTAATAAAGAGACTGCCTACATAATAAAGAGACTGCCTCTTTTGGAGTGCTTTTGGGGGGGGGGGGATCCTTACCAGATACGATTAACGGAATACATCTAAAAAGTTCAAAGGGGTGCAGCACATTTTGTATTATCGCGAAATAGGGGAGAGAGTGTCACTGACACGATACCTGGGGTGGACATCATTAAAACAAAGGCATTTTACGTTGCAGAGGAATCTTCTCACGAAATTTCAATCACCAACTTTCTCCTTCGAGTGCGGAAATATTTTGTTGACACCGATCTACATAGGGAGAAATGATCATCATAATAAAATTAGGGAGGTCGGAGCGCGCATGGATACATATAGGTGTCTGTTTCTTCCGCGTGCTCTTCGAGATTGGAATGAGAGATAATTATTGTGAAGGTGGTTCGATGAACGCTTTTCCAGGCACTTAAATGTGATCTGCAGAGTATCCATGTAGATGTAGATGTAGATGCTGCATCTCTGTTGACTCGTCGGTCGTCACGTCGAGCGCTGCTTGTAAATGGGGCCAGGCGACAAACAGCAGGAGACAGAGACAAACGTGTGTTGCATTGTGCATGTAGCGGGAAAAGGGTTCGTTTCCGGGCACGATTTCCTATGCTAAACTTAACCATTTTGGTCCCCAGTACAAGTTCACACAGTCTGTAAAGGGAATTTAGTTACATGCTGTAAACTTAAATAATATTCATTCATTCCATTCTGTCCAAATTGTTAATGTGTCTTCTTTTTTGACAGGTTGAACTAAAAATATGTTCTTCTTAAAAATTTCTTGTAACGTTGCGAACTTGGCAGCGCTTCAGCAGCTTTGCATGCAAGAGCTTCAATGGAAATAACAGCCAAACAGTTGCAGAATACTGGTTTATTATACCTTTGCAATGGTTCCGACAGTTTTAAAACTGTCTTCTTCGGAAGATATTGTACATAGAATCACATATTATCATCATCCGCTGTGGGAGTCGTTGAATCTGTCTAGTATATCTGCGTATCATCCACTTAATCACTTTCATTTTATCCATATTTTTCAGCTTCAAACGTGACTGTACTCAATACACTCGAAGTATGAATTTAAAAAAAAAGCCTTCAGTCACATCTTTCCGTGTTTTATTCAGTACACGATGCATTTCGGTCCATCTTCAAGTGTAATTCGTCTTAATACATGCTTTATTTGTTCTCTCGGATGAGATGAAATGCATATTCCTGTCACGAAAATGTTTGATGTTCGGTTACAAATTTAAAGTCAGACGCGGGAAATATGTGCCAAATAGTGGAAAAGATGAATAGTGTATACTTACCAAATAATCCAAGAAAAGCGTTTTTAACGTTTTAGTAACAGCATAATTTTTTTCCTCCATCGTTTTCAAGCATATCACTTCAGCTAAGAGGCACATTCGCAAACACATGTTTGTAAATACTTCACAGATGTTTTTGTACATGGTGTGGTGAAAGACAAATTTTTCATAGTGCTAAAGATACAATTATTGAACAATTGACATATCAGGAAACAATTGACACACGCAGGAAATCATTTTGGAACAGATCTTTAAAATTACTGAAATAGCTGTGGCTTGTGAAATCTGTTTGTTCATGTAACATCGATTCTGGTTTTTTGATTTTGTGGAGGCATATCTCCAGTTGTTCTAACAGATTTAGGGTCTTACCACTGGCTTCATTATGTAATACTACCAAATTGTTTTCTACATTTTTGATGACATGCTTCATTTCCAACATATGTTGTGCAATGACTGATTTTTCAAAGTGGCTGAGCATGAAAGCATGTACATGTTCTTGAAAACAGGCAGAAACTTCAAAAACCTAACAACAAACCTTTTCGTGACAGCAGTATGCATTTCATCTCATCCAAGAGAACAAATAAAGCATGTATTAAGACGAATTACACCTGAAGATGGACCCACAGGGTCAGAAATGCATCTAAATCTACCTCTACATTTATACTCCCCAAGTCACCTAACGGTATGTGGCGGAGGGCACTTTATGTGCCACTGTCATTACCGCCCCTTCCAGTTTCAGTCGCGTATGGTCCGCCGGAAGAACGACTGCCGGAAAGCCTCCGTGCGCGCTCGAATCTCTCTAATTTTACATTCGTGATCTCCTCGGGAGGTATAAGTAGGGGGAAGCAATATATTCGATACCTCATCCAGAAACGCACCCTCTCGAAACCTGGACAGCAAGCTACACCGTGATGCAGAGCGCCTCTCTTGCAGAGTCTGCCACTTGAGTTTCCTAAACATCTCCGTAACGCTATCACGGTTACCAAATAACCCTGTGACGAAACGCGCCGCTCTTCTTTGGATCTTCTCTATCTCCTCCATCAACCCGATCTGGTACGGATCCCACACTGATGAGCAATACTCAAGTATAGGTAGAACGAGTGTTTTGTAAGCCACCTCCTTTGTTGATGGACTACATTTTCTAAGGACTCTCCCAATGAATCTCAACCTGGTACCCGCCTTACCAACAATTAATTTTATATGATCATTCGACTTCAAATCGTTCCGCACGCATACTCCCAGATATTTTACGGAAGCAACTGCTACCAGTGTTTGTTCCGCTATCATATAATCATACAATAAAGGATCCTTCTTTCTATGTATTCGCAAAACGTTACATTTCTCTATGTTAAGAGTCAGTTGCCACTCCCTGCACCAAGGGCCTATCCGCTGCGGATCTTCCTGCATTTTGCTGCATCGTGTACTGAATAAGACACGACAAATTGTGACTGAAGGCGTTTTTTTAATTCATACCTCGAGTGCACTGAATCACCATTTGAAATACGTGATTTAAAGGTAGTAGGTCTGTAATGTAGAACTTTGCCTTAAAAAGCACTTCGCAACTGGCTAGTTGTTATTTCCAATCCGTTGATAATATCTGTAACATTTACTTCAATTTTTTTTCTAACGACTGGCAAGAATCAGCTTTCGGAAGACACTCCATAATGCTCTAGATTGAAAATAGAAACTGGCAGTGCTGTAGGCAGGTGAGACGACCCTTGAACCGTCCGTCTAGTCTCGTGCCGACCACTGCACCAGCCCACAGTACGACGCTGCTCTTCGCTTCCCTGCGACGGCCTCCTAGCGTTACTCACCCGGGTTGTCGGCGAGCAGGCGGAGGCGCACGTAGCCGCCGGCGGGCACGGCCACCGTGTCCTTGGAGGGGGGCGCGCCGCTGCGAGGCAGCCACTGCTCTGCGGCCGGCGGGGGCCCGACGCCCTCCTCCAGCACCCAGGCGCGCAGCCCGTGCATGTGGAACGGGTGGCTCAGGCCGCCCATCACCGGCGCTGCAACACGCGTCAGCCCCTTGAAGCACTAGTGGTACATTCTCGATTTGAGAAATTAGCAGTTTACGAGGATTGTTGTTCCAAACTCGACAGTATTTTTATTACTTTTCAATCATTTATGTCATTACAGTTTCTTTTATTACGCAAATTAACAATTTCGATAAATTTTATTTAGTCATAGACCTGAAATAAGGGCCCACATGAAGTACTACACCACCCATGACACCGAAAGGTTACAAGCTGGCTACTTTCCTCCTTTCATTCATATGTTAAGTTTCATCTACCACATCTCACGACTAGCGATAGACACTACGCCTAAGGTTCAACCTGCTAAAAGTCTCCTGATATTATTTAATGCTGGGGAATTTACACTGGTGTCCAAAATCAGAGCAACAAACGGAAATTTTTCAAGGTTTTGCCACAAAACAGTAGAAACAGGTGATAGTAAAGTACAGTATGAATCCAATTCCTACCCTGTGCATTGTGCCTGGCGAACCATCACTTGTCATTCGGCTGCGGTCTGCCTCCATAGCTGAGTGGTTAGCGCGGCGAAATGCCATTCACGGGGACCTGGTTCAATTCCCAGCTGGGTCGGAGATTTTCTCCACTCAAGGACTGGGTGTTGTGTTGTTTTAATCGTCACATCATCATCATTAACTCGCAAGTCGCCGAAGTGACATTAACTTAAAAAAACTTACACAAGGCGGCCGGCCTAACCGATGACAGGCCGTAGCCACAGGACTTTTATTTTTATCCGGCGGTGGGTCCTCACGATGAATTATGTGAACAGCCTGTTATCGACGCCACAGTCACCGGCATTTCATACTTTCGCTCGCCGTCCACTGGACCAACTATTTAGAAATACGCCAGGAGCAACGAAGTCATTCGGCATTCGCATGCAGCAGGACTTAGTGGTACTTGGTGCTTGATCACGGTTGAAATCGTTCACTGCCCCGATTAATATGGAGACTCAGGATTATTTTAGATCACTCAGTGTGCCAGAAGATTTTTACTTCAACCTCTGCTTTTAAGTCAATGTTTTACAGAATTTTATCCGAGTACTGTGACTGTGTGGTCTAAGGAAGAAAATTCTGTCGGTTGTGCTGTGTTATTTCAAGACAGTGTCGTCAAGATTCGTTTACCTGGCTACACGTACAGTGTATGATGCTGAAATATATGCGATATTGAGGACACTGGAGAAGATCCCACACCTACCTGCTACCAGATTCCTCATCCAAACCGACTCCCTAAGTGCTCTTAGACTACCGATCATATATATCCAGCCGAAAAGTATCTTCAGCGGATTCATGACACCATTTTCCACTTACAGAGGCAGGGAAAGGGCGTGTCATTCAGAGTAATGAAGCAGCAGATGCGGCAGCTAAGGATGCCAGTTTGGTAGCACCAACTTCTAAATGTGCTACTCCTGGACGTGCAGTTACCTCGTTATTGAGACGCAGCATCATGCTTACATGCGAGGCGGACTGGTTAGGGTTGGGGAAGAACAGGGCGAGGCCAACGAAACCAACGACTGGACCGTGTCATTACCAATCCCGGCCACAGTGATGGCAGCAAGTACCTGTAATGCGCCTTTGGACAGGACACTGTCCTCTGACGCATGGATCCCTCCTTCTGCAGGAAGACGCACTGGTATGCAGTGCTTCTATATGAAGCCATGAGGGCCGCATTTGTCAGTTAACCTGCCCTCTGTCTTATGAGATGATGAATGGAATGCGATTCGTGTTTTAAGATTCTGGGTGATGTCTGGTCTTCTCTGTAGTGTCTCAAGTGGAAGGTTTTAATGTATTTCTAGGCTCGTTGCTTCATCGTTTATTTTTCAGTTGATGCTGTAAGTGCGGTTCCTCGTTCTATCATTTTAGATATGTGGTTACAGTGCATGTATTTTACTCACACACTGCCCTGAGCCATCCATCTTTAGCTGCTTTCTGTGACAGTGTGACAGAGTCTCAGAAATGCTGCATGTTCCATTTTTTAATTTACGTTTCGTTGCATGCTTCTAACAACTGATATCCACACTTGTACTCTTTTAGGTGAGTACGAGCACTGATTAGCTCACTGTTGAACGCCTTGCGCATACCGCCGCCACCATTCACCAAATAGGATTGATAGAGGAAATAGAGAAGATCCAAAGAAGAGGAGCACGTTTCGTCACAGGTTCGTATAATGAGTATGAAAGCGTCACTGAGACACTAATCCACCTGCAGTGGCAGACGCTACAGCAGAGGCGTTGTCCATGACGGTGTGGTTTGCTGTCAGAATTACGACAAGGTAAGTCAGTCAGCACTTTGTTTCTTCCTACTGTATACGTCGCCAGAGGCCCTTGAAGGTAAAATTAGAGAGATTCCGGCTCACACGGAAGCTTAACAATCGTCCTCTAAGCACATTCTAGTGCCGGAACACGAAAGCAGTGTACTGGAACTTATTCTCGTTTTCCTATATGGGCATATGTTTTATTTTTGTTCTGTCTATTTTTATCCATTCATTCGCCTAAGTAGTTTACGGTAAAGGTTAAAATGCGGTATGTCCGCAGCGCTCAAGCCTGTGGAGTTAGCGAGAAAAGACCGAGAACATTAATTTTCTTATGTTTGTAAAAAATCCTATCGGATGTTTCATCGATCTTGTACTTTTGTCTTTTCCTGTCCATGATAGAGGAGATGGATTTCTGTTCACTTCTTTAACAATGTGAAGTACATTAATTCTTACAGTACAAAGTCAACTTCATTTTGTAGTTCCTTATTTCACCTGATCTATCTGCTTTACCGGCACCTGCAATAGTTCGGAGAAGCAAGAAATCTAAGCAAAGCAAACTGGAGCCACAACATTGTCTTCAAAGAAGAAGAGGAGGTAAATAACTTAAAAAAATGGTTCAAATGCCTCTAAGCACTATGGGACTTAATATCTGAGGTCATCAGTCCCCAAGAACTTAGAACTACTTAAACCTAACTAACCTAAGGACATCACACACATCCATGCCTGATGCAGGATTCGAACCTGCAACCATGGCAGCAGTGCGGTTCTGAAGCGCCTAAATAACTTCAAGGCGAGAAGACTATCATCTAATAATCCAATATTAAATGTTGCAGATTTTTCATGTATACGAAAAATCATAAGCCTGTCTCGAAAGTGTCCTGCGCGTAATGTTACTATACAGTTTAAAGAACACAAGACAATATGCGACAATAACCCATCCACATTTGCTGCACACTTAAAAGACACCAGCCACAAAGTACCTAGTATAGATGGATCACCTCAAGTATTACACAAGTTACAGAAAGTAAGAGTCATGGATGTAATGAAAACAAGAGCTTGGCAACAACTGTTCCTCAAATAGCGTAAAACATCTCGGATTTATTTCATGAGCGTAACATGGAGTCATAGGATGATGATGATGATGATGTTTGGTTTCTGGGGCGCTCAACTGTTTGGTCATCAGCGCCTGTTCGAAGTGCCAATCTTTACACAGTCCAATTTTATTTTCACAATCCAATGTAGTCACTGCTACAAATGATGATGATGAAATGATGAGGACAACACAAACACCCAGTCCTAGGACACATAAAATCCCCGACCCGGCCGGGAATCGAACCCAGGACCCCGTGATACAGGGGCAGCAACGGGATCATAGAAGCAACGACATACAAGGCGTAATTTACTACTAAAAATCATCCACAAAATACTTGAAAATGGCCTAAGGCAACTGTAAAATCGTACATAAAATAAAGAGAATTGCAGTTGAAGGCATCATGAAATCTTTCAAAAAATTCATCACAGTTGCAAACCCTATCACATTGAAAATTATAGAACTCACTATTGTTGCGCCTCTTGTGAGGGGCCAGCAAATTTCCATCGTCATTATTACTCCTAAAATCATTAATTGGCAACAGCCTTGCCGCAGTGGATACACCGGTTCCCGTGAGATCACCGAAGTTAAGCGCTGTCGGGCATGGCTGGCACTTGGATAGGTGACCATCCAGGCTGCCCTGCGCTGTTGCCATTTTTCGGGGTGCACTCAGCCTCGTGATGCGAACTGAGGAGATACTCGACCGAATAGTAGCGGCTTCGGTCAAGAATACCATCATAACGACCAGAAGAGTGGTGTGCTGACCCCACACCCCTCCTATCCACATCCTCCACTGAGGATGACACGGCGGTCGGATGGTCCCGGTAGGCCACTCGTGGCCTGAAGAGGGAGTGCTAAAATCATTAATTAATCAGTAGAGGAGAAAGAGATATTGATATACCGAGTACCCACCACCGCACACCATAAGTTGGATTGTGAAGCGCAAATGTAAATGTAGTTGATAGGACATGTGTTAGGAAATTGGGGAATAACTTCCACGGAATTACAGGCAACTGCAGGGTGCAGAAACTGTCGTGGAAAACTGAATTGTAATAAACAAGCAATGTAGAACGTTTGGGGAATGAGCTACTCTGAGATGAAGAGACTGGCAGAGGAACCGGGAAAAGATGACGGGACCGACCAACCCAGCCAGAAAAACAATGAACCAAAATAACAAAAGCATATCTAACACTGGTGTTAGCATCAGTAGATACGTGAGCTTGTAACTTAAATTAATGAGGTGTTCCATTGTGTCTGGCATATTTAAAGGCTGAGAGACAGCCCTATCATCTACAACACAAAATTTAATGACATGTGGAATAATCGGGTCTATTCCGGATGTTTTTGTCGCTCTGGCACAATATTTCGGCCACGTAACTTGTTGCCTTCTTCAGGTGCTACCTGAGACTGGACAAAATCCTCCTTATGGCAGTCTCAGGTAGCACCTGAAGAAGGCAACGAGTTACGTGCCCAAAATATTGTGCAGAGCGACACAAACATCCAGCATAAACCCGATTATTCCACATGTCAAGATCTCGACGGGAAAGCCTGAAGAGTTACAGTAAATGTAATGTTGCAAGAACCGTGAAGTGCGGTTCGGAGGCAGTAGAAACAAAGGAACTCACACTGGTCGATGAGCAGCAGGTCGACGGTGGCGCCGAGCGGCAGGCGGACGACGTGCGTGCACTCTGCGAAGCTGCGGCCCTCGCCCACCCCGGAGCAGAGGGCGCCCCGGGGCAGGTCGTCCAGCTGGGTCAGCAGCGGGCTGCCCGGCGTCACGAACGACACGTTGTTCATGGTGCCCGCCACCAGCACAGGCAGCGGCGGCTCTGCGGGCAGCCAGGTAGGCAAACCGCCTCAGCACAGTGTTACCAGCCAACAGGCTAACCTCCGAAAACATTTACAGCCACGTTACGACACTCTCGTACTCTTGAATACATTATTTTCTCAAAGATTTTTGAAAATGCTGTAAGCAAGGACACTGACCTATAATTATTGACCTCTGTGGTGTCCCCTTTTTTGTAGAGAGGATTCACAATGGCGTATTTTGACCTGTCTGGGAAAATACCTCGAGTTAGTGATGCATTACGTATGTGACTCAGAACATCAGCTGCAGTTGCTCCACATTGTTTTAGTATCTTATTAGAAAGGTCATCTACTCCAACAGAACATTTATTTTTCAAAGATTTAATAATTTTACTTATTTCACAAGAGGTTGTAAGGTGAAACTCAAACTGACAAAAATTTTTCAAAACTGTCTCTTCCTTGTATTGCCTGGCTTTTTATTTTGAACTATTCGCACCAATTTTTTCTCCTACACTTAAGAAATGGTTGTTAAATACATTAGCTACTTGTGTACTGTCGGTTAGGATGGTCTCATTCTCTTTAATAGTAATACTACCTATTCCAGTAGTTACTTTTCATGTCTCCCGTCTAACAACATTCCATATAGATTTGATTTTATTGCCGGAGTTGTTAATTTCTTCTCTAACATACATATTTCTTGGTTTCCTTACAATTTTTCTCAGTGTGTTACAATAATTTTTATAGTGTAAAACTACTTTTGGATCTTTACTACTTCTTGCTGTCTCATTCAGTTTTCTTTTTCTTTCTGAAGACACATTAATACCTGTAGTAATCCAAGGTTTCTTTGAAAAGTCTGGTGTTACATTTAGTAATTTTGTTTGGAAAACAATGTTCAAAAAGGGATATAAATTTATTAAGAAATATGGTGCATTCACCATTAGAATTTGGCTCATTATATACATTTCCCCAATTAACATTTCTTAAACTTTCTCTGAAGTGCTCTATAGTTACCAGGTTGAGCAACCTAACACTTTTACTTAATGGTTTCTGAACTCTACACCCTGTTAGGTTTTGTAAGTTAATCAGTTGTGCATCATGGTCTGACAATCCATTTACCGCAAGGAAAGCATGTGTTTGTTTTACATCCTCTTTCTCCACAAATACATTATCTATTAGAGTGCTACTGTCTTCAGCTATACGTGTGGGAAAATCGACCACTGATTCTCAGTTATATGTTGTTAATAACACATGTAGTTCACTTTCGCTATCAGAATTGCTTAGAAAGTTAACATTGAAATCACCACATATTAATAACTTCTTCTTTTTGTCTGACAGACAGAATAATAGGGAGTCAAACTTTTTTTATGAATAGCTCCCACTCTCCTAATTGGCACCTGTACACTGTTGCTATACATTATCTAGCTGAAGATGACATGCACAAACCTCAAAGTGCTGTTGAACACAAAATTTGCTTATTTCTATAATGTTGTATTTATACCATTGTTTTATGAGAATGGCAACTCCTTCGCTGCGATGCCCGTCTGTCTCACTCCCTGCCCAATTACGATGACTACAAGGAGTTGCCATTCTCATAAAACAATGGTATAAATACAAAGCTGTAGAAGTAAGCAAATTTTGTGTTGATCAGCACTTTGAGGTTTGTGAATGTGTTTGTTCATCATAGTACGTTATTGTTGTACGAACCTCCTGAAGCAGCAGAAATCTCTTAATGACACACAGCACAAGTACTGCAATATTTACAGGTGACACAGTTGCCATACACTGCACGTACTGCTCCCTCACGGTAGAAAATGGAATATTCCCTCTAGAATTACGTTACAAACAAACCAGTATACTGACATCATGAGGAGCACTGACTGAAAACAAATCGCAACACAAAGAACGAGTTGTGCGACATAAACGAAACTTGTATGCGTGTTTCTACATCTAAAAGATGAACTCTATTCAAATTTCACGCCAGTCGTATAAGAGTGGTGCTGCTAGCGCTACAATGACGATGCAAATCAGGTTTGATTTAAACATTCACTGTAAGAGGCGTGAGCATAAGTTAGCTTGGGATTGGACGCCGTCACGAATGCCTTGCCGGCCGCGTTGGCCAAGCGGTTCTAGGCGCTTCAGTCCGCAACCGCGTGACTGCTACGGTCGCAGGTTTGAATCCTGCCTCGGGCATGAATGTGTGATGTCCTTAGGTTAGTTAGGTTTAAGTAGTTCTAGGGGACCGATGACCTCAGATATTAAGTCCCATAGTGCTCAGAGCCATTTTTTTCTTTTTTAACCACAAATACCTATGAGACAACAAAGATGCAGTTATCAGAACCTCACTGAATGAAACTTCCACTCTGCAGCGGAGTGTGCACTGATATGAAACTTCGTGGCAGATTAAAACTGCGTGCTGGACCGAGACTCGAACTCGAGAACTTTGCCGTTTGCGGGGAAGTGCTCTAGAACGCGAGGTTAAATCTGTCAGGACGGGTCGTGAGTCGTGCTTGCGTATCTCAGATGGTAGCGCACTTGCCTGCGAAGGGGAAAGGTCCCGAGTTCGAGTCTCGGTCCGGCACACAGTTTTAATCTCCCAGTAAGTTTCAA
Source organism: Schistocerca cancellata (assembly GCF_023864275.1). NCBI lineage: Eukaryota > Metazoa > Arthropoda > Insecta > Orthoptera > Acrididae > Schistocerca > Schistocerca cancellata. The sequence continues at coordinate 5,632,809 of NC_064628.1, read as the reverse complement.
AACCCCACTGAGGTTGAACAAGGTCGTTTAGCAGGGCTACGAGGAGCTGGATGTTCCTTTTGCGACATTGCAGAAAGACTGCTCAAATTGTCTCCTAAATCGTTTATACAGATAAGGAACAGCAAGGGGCCTATAACATTATTTTGGAAAACGCCAGAAATCACTTCTGTTTTAGTCGATGACTTTCCGTCCATTACTACGAACTGTGACCTCTGACAGGAAATCAGAAACCTAGTCACATAACTGAGACGAAATTCCTTAAGCATGCAATTTCACTATGAGCCGCGTACGTGGTGCAGTGTCAAAAGCCTTCCGGAAATCCAGGAATATGGAATCGATATTAAATCCCTTGTCAATAGCACTCAACACTTCATGTGGATAAAGACTAGTTGTGTTTCACAAGAACGATGTTTTCTAAACCCATGTGGACTGTGTCACTAGACCATAATTCATAATTTTCGAACACAATGCATGCACGTTTGCAAACCTGTATTCAACGATTCATCGGCTATTAATGTACCAACATTTCACATTTGCAGTGGCTCATCTTGCGCTTACTTTAACCTGTGATCTTGCAATGTTAATCACTTACACACGTTTCCTAGGCAAATGTATTCCCCAAATTTCATTACTCTGCATTCCTTGTGAGTATTTCTGGATCACAAAGTTCTACACTAAAGTTTCGACAGTATGCGACATTTATGCTCTCTGAAGCAGGGTATTTTCCCAGATAGACTGAAGTATGCCACTGTTAAACCACTGCATAAAAAAGGGAATACGTCTGATGTCAGCAACTACCGCCCAATCTCTCTTCTGACTGCCTTATCCAAAATTCTTGAAAAAGTAATGTATTGTAGAGTAGTTTCACACCTTTGTAAAAATAAAGTTTTAACAAAATGTCAGTTTGGTTTCCAGAAGGGTTTTTCAAAGGAAAATGCTATATATACTTTCACTAATGAAATATTAAATGCTCTGAGTAACTGGAAGTCACCCGTTGGGATTTTTTGTGATCTATCAAAGGCTTTTGATTGTGTAAATCATGGAATACTTCTAGATAAGCTCGAGTAATGTGGTATGAATGGGACAGTGCTCAAATGGTTTAAATCATACCTAACAGGAAGAGTAGAGAAAATTGAAATAAGCAGTTCACATAATATGCAAAAAACTGGTGGTTTCTCAAACTGGGGAACAATCAAGAATGGGGTGCCCCAAGGTTCAGTCTTGGGTCCTCTGCTGTTCTTAATATATATTAATGACTTGCCATTCTATATTCACGAAGATGCAAAGTAGTACTTTTTGACGATGATACAAGTATAGCTATCACCCCAACAGACAATAATTAACTGGAGAAATTGTAAATGATGTTTCTCAGAAAATCATTAAATGATTCTGTGGAAATGGGCTCTCATTAAACTTTGACAAAACACAGTATATACAGTTCCACACAGTAAATGGGATGACACCATTAATAAATATAGACTTCGATCAGAAATCTGTAGATAAGGTAGAATATTCAAAATTTCTACGTGTATGCATGGATGAGGGGTTGAACTGGAAAAAACACACTGAGGATCTGCTCAAACGTTTGAGTTCAGCTACTTATGCTGTTAGGGTCATTGCAAATTTTGGCGACATACATCTGAGTAAATTAGCTTGCCATGCCTATTTTCATTCTCTGCTTTCATATTGCATCATTTTCTGGAGTAACTCATCACTGAGTAAAAGAGTGTTCATTGCACAAAAGCGCGTACTCAGAATAATTGCTGGAGCTCATCCAAGATCATCCTGCAGACACTTATTTAAAGAGCTAGAGATCTTCACTGTAGCCTCACAATATATACGTTCACTTATGAAATTTGTTATTACCAATCCGAACGAATCCAAAAGCAATAGCAGCAACACTAGGAGAACAGATAATCTTCCCTAGTCAAGGTTAAATCTAACTTTGGCTCAAAAGGGGTAAGTTATGCTGCCACAAAAGTCTTTGGTCACTTACCTAATAGCATCAAAAGTCTGACAGATATCCATATGGCATTTAAAAGGAAACTAAAAGACTTTCTTAATGGCAACTCCTTCTACTCATTAGGTGAATTTTTGGATATAGTAAGTGTGTAATTACCCCAACCACACTCCAAAAAAATTAATAAAAATTAAAATATTTAGTGTTATGTAATATTTTGTGTAATGTAATATCTTGTATAGACACCTTTTATTAACCTGACACGTTCCACATCATTACGAAGTGTCGTATTCATGATCTATGGAACAAGTACTAATCTATGTTGTTGTTGTGGTCTTCAGTCCTGAGACTGGTTTGATGCAGTTCTACATGCTACTCTATCCTGTCAAGCTTCTTCATCTCCCAGTACTTACTGCAACCTACATCCTTCTGAAACTGCTTAGTGTATTCATCTCTTGGTCGCCCTCTACGATTTTTACCCTCCACGCTGCCCTACAATGCTAAATTTGTGATCCCCTGATGCCTCAGAACATGGCCTACCAAAGGGTCCCTTCTTCTTGTCAAGTTGTGCCACAAACTCCTCCCCAATTCTATTCAACATCACCTCATTAGTTACGTGATCTACTCATTTAATCTTCAGCATTCTTCAGTAGCACCACATTTCAAAAGCTTCTATTCTCTTCTTGTCCAAGCTATTTATCGTCCATGTTTCACTTCCATACATGGCTACACTCCATACAAATACTTTCAGAAACGACTTCCTGACACTTAAATCTATACTCAATGTTAACAAATTTCCCTTCTTCAGAAACGCTTTCCTTGCCATTGCCAGTCTACATTTTATATCCTCTCTACTTCGACCATCGTCAGTTATTTTGCTCCCGAAATAGCAAAACTCCTTTACTACTTTAAGTGTCTCATTTCCTAATCTAATTCCCTCAGCATCACCCGATATAATTCGACTACATTCCATTATCCTCGTTTGCTTTTGTTGATGTTCACCTTATATCCTCCTTTGAAGACACTATCCATTCAGTTCAACTGCTCTTCCAAGTCCTTTGCTGTCTCTGACAGAATTACAATGTCATCGGCGAGCCTCAAAGTTTTTATTTCTTCTCCATTGATTTTAATACCTACTCCCAAATTTTTCTTCTGTTTCCTTTACTGCTTGCTCAATATACAGATTGAAGAACGTCGGGGAGAGGCTACAACCCCGTCTGACTCCCTTCGCAACCACTGCTTCCCTTTCATGTCCCTCGACTCATATAACCGCCATCTGGTTTCTGTACAAATTGTAAATAGCCTTTCGCTCCCTGTATTTTACCCCTGCCACGTTCAAAATTTGAAAGAGAGTATTCCAGTCAACATTGTGAAAATCTTTCTCTAAGTCTACAAATGCTAGAAACGTAGGTTTGCCTTTCCTTAATCTATTTTCTGAGATAAATCGTAGGGTCAGTATTGCCTCACTTGTTCCAATGTTTTCACGGAATCGGAACTGGTCTTCCCCGAGGTCGGCTTCTACCAGTGTTTCGACAATATGAAACCTTTATTTTGACTATCGCAGTTTCGCAACTGAGGACACCCAAACAAGTCGATCGATGCTGCTGCACATCCAGAGGCAGATCGATTCTGTCGATCGTGCAAACGACTGTCTGCTACGTAACGAAGCGTTCCTTAGTGGCTACGGTGAGAGACGGAGTAATCCATCATAGCGTAAGAAGAAATCTCCGGCAGCTGCAGCGAGTAGCGCGTGCGTCTGAACGCGGATGGCTGAGGCGCGGGTCAGCGCTCCGCCTTCGCCGCCGACGCTAATGACGGGCTGCCGCCGTCACATTAGGAGCGTAATGGAGGCGCCGAGCCGACTCACGGAAGTAGCGGCGGTAGACGCCCGGCGCGAACAGCCGGCCCGCCGAGAAGAAGTGGAAGCCGAAGGAGACGGCGAGCCGCAGGTGCGGGGGCGTGTCGAAGGGCCGCATGCGTGCCGGCGCCGCCTCCGCCGCACGCAGCGCGCTCACGCACAGCCCGCGGCCGCACGCACCGTGCAGCGGGTTCAGGTCCTGCCGGCAACCAACAACACCACACACGTCGACTTCGAAGAAGCTTTTGATAAAGTCGACAGAAACAAATTACACTCAAAGACCAAAACTCATAACACCCACGATAAATATCAGTCAAGCTTCCAAAAGCACCAAAGTACAGCAACTAGATTAATCAAAGTAAACATGCTATGGACAAACGTGAAGCTACCATCCTAACACTGCTTGACTTTAGCAAGGCTTTTTGATACATTTGACTTTGAAATATTACTAATTAAAATGAAACAGCTGAATTTCTCAAACAGCGCAATACACTGGTTCGACAGCCACCTCAAAACCAGAAGTGAACAAGTCATTTGTGGGTCGGAGAAGTCATCGTGGAAAAACGTGCGCTCTGGAGTTCCCCAAGGCTCCGTCCTTTGTCCATTATTTTATTTATTTATTGTTCCGTCGGACGAAATTAAGGAGGAGTCTCCATGGTCACGCAACGGCTTAATACATGAAATTATAACACGATAGTAGAAACAGATAAAATGGAATATAAGAAACATATTCAGGTGACAAGTCGTAAGTTTAAATAAAGAAAATCAACAATGTAACACTGGAATTTGCTTAATTTTTCAGCTCTTCCAGGACCTCCTCGACAGAATAGAGTGAGCCGTGAGGAAACTCTTCAGTTTGGACTTAAAAGCGTTCGGGCTACTGGTAAGATTTTTGAGATCTTGTGGCAGCTTATTGAAAATGGATGCAGCAGAGTACTCCCTTCTGCACAAGAGTCAAGGAAGTGCATTCCACATGCAGATTTGATTTCTGCCTAGTATTAACTGAGTGAAAGCTGCTAACTCTTGGGAATATTGCTAACAACAAACGACATTAAAGAAAATATGTACTGTGAGAGCAATGTCAGAATTCCCAGACTATTGAATAGGGGTCGACAAGAGGTCCTCGAACTTACACCACATATAGCTCGAACAGCCCGTTTTTGAGCCAAAAATACCCTTTTTGACTCAGAAGGATTACCCCAAAAAATAATACCATAGGACACAAGCGTATGAAAATATGCGAAGTAGACTACCTTTCGTGGTGAACTGTTACTTATTTCAGATACTGTTCTAATGGTAAATAAAAAAATGGTTCAAATGGCTCTGAGCACTATGGGACTCAACATCTGTGGTCATCAGTCCCCTAGAACTTAGAACTACTTAAAGCTAACTAACCTAAGGACATCACACACATCCATGCCCGAGGCGGGATTCGAACCTGCGAGCATAGCAGTCGCGTGGTTCTGGACTGAGCGCTTAGAACCGCTAGACCACCGTGGCCGGCAATGGTAAATAAAGCAGCATTTAGTTTCTGAACAAGATCCTGAACATGGGCTTTCCACAACAGCTTACTATCTATCCGAACGCCTAAGAATTTGAACTGTTCCGTCTCGCTTATATTATGCCCATTCTGTCTGATCAAAATATCGGTTCTTGTTCAATTGTGAGCTAGAAACTGTAAAAACTGAGTCTTACTGTGATTTAGCATCAAATTATTTTCCACAAGCCACGAGCTTATTTAATGAACTAGATTATTTGATAATGTTTCAATATTACACACAAGATCCTTCACTACCAAGCTAGTGTCATCAGCAAACAGAAATATTTTTGAATCACCTGTAATACTAGAAGGCATATCATTTATATAAATAAGAAACATCAGTGGCCCCAGCACCGACCCTTGGGGAGTGCCCCATTGGGACTTCTCACTGTACATTAATGATATTTCTTCAGTGATTCACTCCTGCAACTACCATCTACATGCCGACGACATCCAACTGTACATAAGTGCAAGCCCCAAGAACATTACTGACACAGTAGAGAGTATGAACACATATCGTTGCTCTGTTTCGCTATGGACACAGAACCTAGGTCTGAAACGTAAACCCCAAGAAATCCCAGGTCATTCTTATATCTCATCCAAAGTTAATCAGCCGGTACTTTCGCGAAACAGTCCCTTAAATACTCCTCAATGATACCCAACAAACATACCAAAAAACAGTAAAAGACCTTTGAATAATCTTGGATAAACACCTAAATTGGGAAGAACAAACAGTCACAGCTTGCTGGAAATCGCTCTCCTCCCTACATGCGGTCCAAAAATTTAGAAAAATATTGTCAACCCATGTTAAACAAAAATTAGACCAAACACTAGTCTTGCCTTATCTTTACTACTGTGATGTAATTCAACATGGCACAAACAGTGAAAATTCGAGATGCCTCGAGCTAGTGATGAATGCTTGCGTTAGATACGTGTGCAATATACGGTTGTATGATCATATCAGTCCTTCATACTCCCAGCTAGGTTGGATACGCCCACATAAGGCACGCGATCTCCACACGATGTGCTTACTTCATCGATTTCTTCGTCACTGGTGTCCCCAATACTTATCTTCTCACATTTAACACCTATCATCATCCCATAACCGTAATACCAGATCGGATACGTGTAACATCTTCGCTGTACATTTACATAACAAAAAATCTTTCTCCGTGTCATTCTCCATCTCAGCCATACGACTATGGAACGCGCTACCCTGTGATCTGCGTCTTATCCAGAACCACTCAACATTCAAGAGGGAACTCAAAACTTACATATTAGGGACGGCATAGCCACCATTGTTGTGCCCCTCTCATCTCTTTCTTTCTCCCCTCCATCATAGCTTCGAATTTTACCTTTCTGTTTCTCTTCCTCTAACCTAGCTACCTCTTCTATATCTCTTTCACCCCATTCTATCGTCTTACGTCTCTGCTCCATGTGAATAACTCACAAGCTGCAAGAACATAACGATAAAATTCCCAACTAGCAATAGGACTGACACTCATAAAAGAAAAATATGTTTACTTTCATATACATAGTCATTACTATTATTATTCTTGATTGTTACGATTATTTTTTTATTGTTATAATTATCCTTGTACTACTGTTATAATCTCTATTTTTTTCTTTAACATTAATATTGTATAACACGTGGTATGTCCATAATGTTCTGTACAAACTGAAATTCATTCAATCTGAGTATGCCTGCTTAGGTGTAAGAGAGGGCCTGAAGGCCCTAACCTTGCCAGGTAAAATAAATGCATAAATAAATAAATAAAATGAAAAACGACGCACCGCAGATTATCTGATGGGACACAAATCGGTAGGTGTGATGTACAAGTACAGACAAACAAATGATTGCAATATCCGTTTTGTAATTAAAAACCACCTTTTCTTCCTACACTGTATTTTATTACCCCCAGACGCGTTTCGCCTTTTTTTTACTTTAAGACATCTTCACTGGGAACTAGAATGATACAGTTTTGTTTAGATATGTGTTATCTGTAGATTATAAAACAGTTCGCGTCTCGTTTTTTTTAAAAAAATTCTGAAAAATTGGATGATGTATTCAAGTGAATGAGCTTCACGAACTGAGCAAGTTGAAACTTTCCCCTTCAAAAAATAAAAATGACTGTGCTGGTAAACTTCTACGTTTTTTGAAACTTCCTGGCAGATTAAAACTGTGTGCCGCACCGAGACTCGAATTCAGGACCTTTGCCTTTTGCGGGCTAGTGCTCTACCGTCTGAACTACCCAAGCACGACTCACGCCCCGTCTTCACAGCTTCACATCTGCCAGTACCTCGTCTCCTACCTTCCAAACTTTACAGAAGCTCTCCAGCGTTATTTGATTTTAAAACAGCTGAGCAAAACTCAGCATACTCAAACAGCTTTCTCTTTACTTATTCCGATCATCACTAAACTGACACACAATATTTTTAGTGCAACGCAATCTGACTTTCAATAATCCCTACAAAAGAATGGCCTTGACTAACAGTAACCTATACTTTCCATGAATCACTTACCTCACAAAAATCTTCGCAACTCGAACTACTGCAATACGGGGAGCGCCAATACTGCCAGCTAAATAAAAGATTCTGCCTACCGAAGCCACTAACTACTGATAGGTATAGTTAGCAAATGGAAGATTTTCATAGGAAACAAACAATGTATTTACCTTAATAGCTTTGAAAAGTCATAATATGTGTATAACTTTATGATATCCATCTTTACAAATTTCCTTTTCTGCCTGACACACGTCCAGATCATCCGCTCTCAAAACTCCGCCATCCCTCTCCCCACATCCTCCACTGCTGGCGGCTCGCCTCCAACTGCACAATGCTACGCACTGTTCACATCCAACTGCCCAACACTACACAAGCGAATATTCCAACAATGCAAACCAACCACAGACTGCACAGAGTACAGTCAGCGATTTTCGCACAGAGCGCTACGTGGCGTTACCAACATAAAAACCTAAACAGCCTACTTACAAAGTTAATAATGCATCGCTCCACTGCTACACCTTATGCAAGGAGTTATTCGGCTTGGCAGTGATGGATATAGTTAACGCGTTAGATCGTCAAAATCCTGAGCCTGTTGGAGGACCCTTCCAATTATCCTCGAAACGTTCTCAACCGGGGTGAGATCTTGCTGTCGACCTTGCTGGCAAAGGTAGGGTTCAGTCAGTGAGATATCCTCCCCACTGTTATCGTGCTAAATTCTATGGAAATGGCGCGTTAGTCGTCGATACGTGCTCATCTGGGAAGAGTTGCTGGCGACCTTGCTGGCGAAGGTAGTGTTTGGAAAGCGCGAAAACAAGCAATACAAACTCTCGCCACATGCCGGTGGGCGTTATCTTGCTGAAATATAAGCCCGGGATGGCTAGCTATGAAGGGCAACAAAACGAGACGTAGAATATCCTACATGTACCCTTGTGCTGTAAAGGTGCCGTGATGACAAGCACAGATATATATTTGACAACTGAAGTTACATTGCGATTTTCTCAGTAATGCTTGAGAAGTACGCGCTACTGCTTACACATTTTGTTGTCCTCATGGAGTACTACGAGTGTATGAAGTTTGCAGTAAATACGCGTTCCAAACGTCGTGGCCTCCCCTTGTCAGTGGATTTCCCATTTTCAGCCCTCACCTTCGGTAGAGTGACACCCCATCCGTGCCTGCTACACTTACATACAAGGTGCATTCAAGTTCTAAGAACTCCGATTTTTTTTCTCCGGACTGGAAAGAGATAGAAACATGCGCATTGTTTTGAAATGAGGCCGCGTTCATTGCCAATACGTCCCAGAGACGGCAGCACCGTATGACAGATGGAATTTTACCGCCAGCGCCGAGAATGAGAACTGTTTTAAATACTTAAAATGGCGAAGTTTTCCTTACTTGAACAGCGTGCAGTCATTCATTTTCTGAATTTGCGTGGTGTGAAACCAATTGAAATTGATCGACAGTTGAAGGAGACATGTGGTGATGGAGTTATGGATGTGTCGAAAGTGCGTTCGTGGGTGCGACAGTTTAATGAAGGCAGAACATCATGTGACAACAAACCGAAACAACCTCGGGCTCGCACAAGCCGGTCTGACGACACGATCGAGAAAGTGGAGAGCATTGTTTTGGGGGATCGCCGAATGACTGTTGAACAGATCGCCTCCAGAGTTGGCATTTCTGTGGGTTCTGTGCACACAATCCTGCATGACGACCTGAAAATGCGAAAAGTGCCATCCAGGTGGGTGCCACAAATGGTGAGGGACGACCACACGGCAGCCCGTGTGGCACGTTGCCGAGCAATGTTGACGCGCAACGACAGCACGAATGGGACTTTCTGTTCGTCGGTTGTGACAATGGATGAGACGTGGATGCCATTTTTCAATCCAGAAACAAAGCGCCAGTCAGCTCAATGGAAGCACACAGATTCACCGCCACCAAAGAAATTTCGGGTAACCGCCAGTGCTGAAAAAATGATGGTGTCCATGTTCTGGGACAGCGAGGGCGTAATCCTTACCCATTGCGTTCCATAGGGCACTACGGTAACAGGTGCATCCTACGAAAATGTTTTGAAGAACAAATTCCCTCCTGCACTGCAACAAAAACGTCCGGGAAGGTCTGCGCGTGTGCTGTTTCACCGAGACAACGCACCCGCACATCGAGCTAACGTTACACAACAGTTTCTTTGTGATAATAACTTTGAAGTGACTCCTCATGCTCCCTACTGACCTGACCTGGCTCCTAGTGACTTTTGGCTTTTTCCAACAACGAAAGAGACTCTCCGTGGCCGCACATTCACCAACTGTGCTGCTATTGCCTCAGCGATTTTCCAGTGGTCAAAACAGACTGCTAAAGAAGCCTTCGCCGCTGCCACGGAATCGTGGCGTCAGCGTTGTGAAAAATGTGTACGTCTGCAGGGTGATTACGTTGTGAAGTAACGGCAGTTTCATCGATTTCGGGTGAGTAGTTAATTAGAAAAAAAGATCGAAGGCCTTAGAACTTGAATGCACCTCGTACTGTTGTTACTGCGTCATGTGCACGAAACGCCACCAGGCAACATCCACCGTCGCGGTGGTAACTGGTCACGTTTTGGCTTATCATTGTATAGGGGAATGGCGCACTGCGATTCGCTGTATACGACAGGCGAGGCGCAGGTACTCACGTAGGCATCGGCGGAGGCGAACCCTGCGTAGCCGGGGTCCCTGGTGAGAGGGCGGGAGCTGGCGCCCTCGTACTGCAGCGTGGCCAGCTGGTAGAGGCGCAGCGGCGCGCACGGCCCCAGGCCCTGCACGAGCACCCAGTAGGCGGCCGGCGGCTGCGAGGCCTCCAGCACCACGTCGTAGCGCTCCCCTGCAACACGCGCACACCCCTCACACTGACCGCACGCTCAGCGGCACTGTCCCTTCCGTGTCTCACCTGTCAAATACAGGGTGATCACAGAGTCTTTCCCGGATTATGACAATTTATTACAGAATAACCGTTTGACACAATAATCTACGTTCGATGCCGTTACATAGGTCAGTGTTGCTAGCTTTTTTAAGACCACTTACGTTAGTAAACCTCAACGTGCGCTCCCTTGGTAGCTCGGAGAATGTCGGAGCGGTATTCCAGTTCCCGCCAGGTTTTTCGTATCATGTGTTCTGTCACAGTACCCACAGCAGCTTGTATCCTAGCCTTCAGATTAGATTAGATTACGAGGGCAGTTCAATAAGTAATGCAACACATTTTTTTTTTTTTCTGAAACAGGGGTTGTTTTATTCAGCATTGAAATACACCAGGTTATTCCCCAATCTTTTAGCTACACAACACTATTTTTCAACGTAATCTCCATTCAATGCTACGGCCTTACGCCACCTTGAAATGAGGGCCTGTATGCCTGCACGGTACCATTCCACTGGTCGATGTCGGAGCCAACGTCGTACTGCATCAATAACTTCTTCATCATCCGCGTAGTGCCTCCCACGGATTGCGTCCTTCATTGGGCCAAACATATGGAAATCCGACGGTGCGAGATCGGGGCTGTAGGGTGCATGAGGAAGAACAGTCCACTGAAGTTTTGTGAGCTCCTCTCGGGTGCGAAGAATTGTGTGAGGTCTTGCGTTGTCATGAAGAAGGACAAGTTCGTACAGATTTTTGTGCCTACGAACACGCTGAAGTCGTTTCTTCAATTTCTGAAGAGTAGCACAATACACTTCAGAGTTGATCGTTTGACCATGCGGAAGGACATCGAACAGAATAACCCCTTCAGCGTCCCAGAAGACTGTAACCGTGACTTTACCGGCTGAGGGTATGGCTTTAAACTTTTTCTTGGTAGGGGAGTGGGTGTGGAGCCACTCCATTCATTGCCGTTTTGTTTCAGGTTCGAAGTGATGAACCCATGTTTCATCGCCTGTAACGATCTTTGACAAGAAATTGTCACCCTCAGCCACATGACGAGCAAGCAATTCCGCACAGATGGTTCTCCTTTGCTCTTTATGGTGTTCGGTTAGACAGTGAGGGACCCAGCGGGAACAAACCTTTGAATATCCCAACTGGTGAACAATTGTGACAGCACTACCAACAGAGATGTCAAGTTGAGCACTGAGTTGTTTGATGGTGATCCGTCGATCATCTCGAACGAGTGTGTTCGCACGCTCCGCCATTGCAGGAGTCACAGCTGTGCACGACCGGCCCGCACGTGGGAGATCAGACAGTCTTGCTTGACCTTGCGGCGATGATGACACACGCTTTGCCCAACGACTCACCGTGCTTTTGTCCACTGCCAGATCACCGTAGACATTCTGCAAGCGCCTATGAATATCTAAGATGCCCTGGTTTTCCGCCAAAAGAAACTCGATCACTGCCCGTTGTTTGCAACGCACATCCGATACAGACGCCATTTTAACAGCTCCGTACAGCGCTGCCACCTGTCGGAAGTCAATGAAACTATACGAGACGAAGCGGGAATGTTTGAAAATATTCCACAAGAAATTTCCGGTTTTTTCAACCAAAATTGGCCGAGAAAAAAAATGTGTTGCATTACTTATTGAACTTAATAAAAGGTGTCCATACAAGATATTACATTACACAAAATATTACATGAGACTCAATATTTTTTTTATTTTTTTTTATTTTTAATTTTTTTTTTGGGGTGGGGGGTTGGAAATTACCCACTTCTCTCTCTCTCTCTCTATTCGTTTAGTCGGTTCCAGACTCTTCGTGACCCCATGAACCAAATCACGCCACTTTTTCCTGTCTTGCACTTTCTCCCGTAGACCTTCCAGGTTGGAACACATTGCTTCTGTGATGCCATCGATCCGTCTCATCCTCTGACGTCCTCTTCTTCTAGTTCCTTCAATCTTCCCCAGCATTAATGTTTTTTCCAGCGAGGCATGCCTTCGCATTGTGTGTCCAAAGTAGGTCAGCTTTTGTTTTAACATTAGACCTTCCAGGGAGAAATCTGGTTTTATTTGCTCCAATATTGATCTGTTGGTTCTCTTTGCAGTCCATGGAACTCTAAGAAGTTTCCTCCAACACCACAATTCGAAGGAGTCAATTCTTCGCCGTTCAGCCTTTCTAATGGTCCAGGTCTCACATCCATACATCACAACTGGAAAGACCATAGCCCTCACAATATGGATCTTTGTTGCTAGTGTTATATCTCTGGACCTTATAACCTTGTCAAGGTTTGACATCGCCTGTCTACCGAGCAACAGGCGTCTCCGGATTTCATGGCTGCAATCGCCGTCAGCAGAGATCTGGGAACCGAGATAACTGAATGTGGTCACTACCTCCATGGTTTCTCCTGCTATATCCCACGAATTGGTAGGTGTAGTTGCCATAATTTTTGTTTTCTTCACATTCAGCATAAGACCGGCCTTTTCACTTTCGTCTTTCACCTTCAGTAAGAGTGTTCTCAATTCTTCTTCACTTTCTGCCTACAGGATCGTATCATCCTCGTACTTGAGGTTGTTTACATTTATTCCAGCTATTTTAATTCCTGTTTCTCCTTCATCTAGCCTCGCATTCCTCATGAGATGTTCTGCACACAGATTGAATAAGTACGGTGACAGTATGCAGCCTTGCCGGACTCCTTTCTGAATCTTTATCCATTTCGTTGTTCCATACATAGTTCCCACCGTGGCTTCTCCGTCAAGGTATAAACTCCGTATCAGATGAATGAGGTGATCTGGTACACCCATGTTTGTCAGTACGATCCATAATTTGTTGTGATCGACGCAGGCAAAGGCTTTGGCGTAGTCAATAAAGCAGAGTTACACATCTTTCTGGAATTCTCTCGCTTTTTCCATAATCCACCGAATGTTAGCAATTTGATCTCAAGTTCCTCTTCCTTTCCTAAATCCAGCTTGTTCTTCTGGTAGCTCTCGATCTAGATATTGGCGAAGTCCATTTTGTAAGATTTTCAACATAACTTTGCTAGCATGTGAAATAAGTGCGATTGTTCGGTAATCTGAGCATTCTTTAGAACTTTTCTTCTTTGGAATGGGGATGAATACTAATCTTTTCCATTCTTCTGGCCACTGCTGCGTGATCCATATTTTTTGACATATTGAGTGCAGCACTTTCACTGCATCCTTTCCAGTGACTTTAAACAATTCTGCTGGTATTTCATCATGTCCACTAGTTTTGTTATCAGCCATATTTTCAAGGGCCCACTGGATTTCGCTCTCCAAAATATCTGGCTCTAGCTCTAAATTAACATTAACATCAGCAGTAGGAGCCCTGTCATGTTGCAGTTCTTTCTTGTATAGGTCTTCTACATATCCTGCCCATCTTTCCTTAACATCCTCTGCTTCACTCAGGTCTTTCCCGTTTCTATCTTTTTCATTCCAATTTTTGCCTGGAATTTTCCTTTAATTTCTCTAATTTTCTTATAAGGATCTCTTGTCTTCCCCATTACGTTACTATCTTCAACTTCCTTGCACTGTTCATTAAAGAATATATTTTTATCTCTTCTAGCTAATTTCTGAAAATCTTTATTTAATTCAAACATAGCTGATCTATCTCCCTTGATTTTTGCTTTCCTTCGTTCTTCTGCAACTTTCAGTGCCTCAACTGATAGCCATCTAGCCTTCTTACTGTTCCTTTTCTTGGGAATGTGTTTCTCTGCGGCCTCCTTGACAGTATTAGCTACTTGTGTCCACATCTCTTGCGAGTTTTTGTCCTCCAGCTGTAATACATTAAATCTGTTTTGTACCTCTACAGCATAGTCGGAGGGTATAGAGTTAAGGTCGTATCTGCAAGTTGGGATACTTTTTGCTACATTCTGAAGTTTCAGCCGAAATTTTGCAATCAGAAGCTCATGATCTGATCCGCAGTCAGCCCCAGGTCTTGTTGTAGCTGACTGAACCGCGCTCTTCCACCTCTGATTACAAAGTATGTAATCAATTTGGTTCCGGTGATGGCCATCTGGCGAAGTCCAGGTATATAGGCGTCGTTTTGGTAGTTGAAACAGTGTATTAGTAATTATTAATGAATTTTCTTGGCAGAATTCTAGAAGTCTCTGTCCAGCTTCATTTGTTGTACCAAGACCATATTTCCCTGTTATACCTTCTACAGCTTCATTTCCCACTTTTGCATTCCAATCTCCAACTATGAAGACGATATCCTTTTTTGGTGTTGACAGTAGTACTTCTTGTAAATCTCCATAGAACGGGTCAATAATTTCCTTTTCAGCATCGGTTGTTGGTGCATAAACTTGAATTACTGTGATGTTGGGGGGATGACCTTGAAGTCTGATGGACATCATTGTATCATTTTTATATTTGCATCCCATCACAGCTTTTCTCACTTTATCACTAACTATGAAGGCTACTCCATTACTTCTGTTGTTATCGTGCCCAGAATAATACACCGTATGGCCGTCCGAAGCAAATTCTCCCATGCCAGTCCACCTCATTTCACTTATTCCCAATATGTCGATGTTAATTTTCTCCATTTCTCTTTTCACTATGTCTAGTTTTCCATGATACATGGATCTTACATTCCATGTTCCTATGCAGTGCTTCTCTTTGCACCATCTTACACTTCGTGAAGCTCCTCTCCAACTGGTTCCCCCCGGAGATCCGATTGGGGAACTTGAAACTCCGAAACATTTTGAGCTGAGCGAAGCCATGGCGTTTTCTTGGGATAGTTCAGTGGTGGTTTCCCGTTGCCTTCCACTTACCCACTTACTACGTCCAAAAATTCATCTAATCAGTAGAAGGAGTTGCCATTAAGAAATTCTTTTAATTTCCTTTTAAATGCTATATGGCTATCTGTCAGACTTTTGATGCTATTAGGTAAGTGACCAAAGACTTTTGTTGCAGCATGATTTACCCTCTTCTGAGTCAAAGTTAGATTTAACCTTCAGTAGTGAAGATCATCCTTTCTCCTAGGGTTGTAGCCATGTACACTGCTATTACTTCTGAATTCGTTTGGATAGTTAATAACAAATTTCATAAGTGAATATATATATTGTGGGGCTACAGTGAAGATTTCTACCTCTTTAAATAAGTGTCTGCAGGATGATCTTGGATGAGCTCCAGCAATTATTCTGATTACACGCTTTTGTGCAATGAACACTCTTTTACTCAATGATGAGTTACCCCAGAATATGATGCCATACGAAAGCAGAAAATGAAAATAGGCGTGGTAAGCTAATTTACTCAGATGTATATCGTCAAAATTTGCAATGACCCTAATAGCATAAGTAGCTGAACTCAAACGTTTCAGCACATCCTCAGTGTGTTTTTTCCAGTTCAACCTCTCATCAATGCATACACCTAGAAAATTTGAATATTCTACCTTGGCTACCGATTTCTGATCGAAGTCTATATTTATTAATGGTGTCATTCCATTTACTGTGTGCAACTGTATATACTGTGTTTTGTCAAAGTTCTTCGACGTCACCAACTGGTGTGACGAAGACTCTGTCCTTCATATAGCCCCAGAAGAAAAAGTGAAGGGCCGTAACGTCTGGAGAGTGGGGTGGCCAGGGTGTTGGACCGTTCCTTCTAATCCACCGATCTGGATATTACTCCCCCTTCCAGACATTACGCCCCTTGGCTTTTTTTCCTGGGGCTATATCAAGGACAGAGTCTTCGTCACACCAGTTGCTGACGCCGACGAACTGAAGGCTAGGAGACAAGCTGCTGTCGGTACTGTGAGAGAACACATGTTGCGAAACACCTAGCGGGAACTGGACTCCGAGCTACCAAGGGAGCACACGATGAGGTTTCCTAACGTAAGTGGTCTTAAAAAAACTATTAACACGAACCTATGTAACGGCATGAAATGGAACTTATTATGTCAAACGGTTATTCTGTTACAAATTTTTATAATCAGGGCAATACTTTGTGCTCACCCTGTACTACAGTACAGCAACTGCATTAATCAGGTTTACTGGCGGCAGAAAACACGCCGTGGATGGATATGAAGCAATCAATCAAGCACTGTCTTATTTAGGTAACAATTTTCGGACAAATTTCTGGGTAGAGACAAAACAAGACTCCCTAGCCACTACATAAAAGGATTTTGTCAGAATTTTCATAGCCAAACGAAGAGAAGGAAATGGAAAATTGGGGTATCAAATTGACCATCGTGAGGTCTAGCTTTTTAAAAAAGTAATTACCTTAGTCAGGGTAATTAAGAAAAAGGTAATTACTGACTTGAAGGAATACTGAAATATTTGACGGACAATTGCTGCTAACAATGTAAATGAAGTAATAAAAAAGTTCATCTCTGAAGATTACCCATTTTATGAATAACAACTTACATTGGTGCAAAAACTGTGGTATTTATTCTTTCGAGTTGAAAAATAAAATAAATACCGAGTTACTGCATGAATTGGAACTTCTCTGCTTTCTCTTGACCTATAT
The DNA here is from genome assembly GCF_023864275.1 of Schistocerca cancellata. NCBI lineage: Eukaryota > Metazoa > Arthropoda > Insecta > Orthoptera > Acrididae > Schistocerca > Schistocerca cancellata. The sequence continues at coordinate 5,615,593 of NC_064628.1, read as the reverse complement.
AAGAGTAACCCATTGAATTACAGACCGATATCACTGACCTCAATTTGCAGTAGGATTTTGGAGCATATACTGTACTCGAAGATTATGACTCACCGTGAAGAAAATTGCTTATTGATACATAACCAACACTGATTCAGAAAATATCGTTCTTGTGCAACACAGATAGCTCTTTATTCCCATGAACCAGTGAGTGCTGTCGACGAGGGATCTCAGATCGATTCCATATTCCTAGATTTCCAGAAGGCTTTTGATAGCGTTCCTCACGAGCGATTATTAATGAAATTGCGTGCATATGGAGTATCGTCTCCGTTGTGTGACTGGATTCGTGATTTCCTCTGAGAGAGGTCACAGTTTGTAGTGATGGACGAGAAATCATCGAGTAGAACAGAAGTGATATCTGGCGATCCGCAAGGTAGTGTCATAGGCCCTCTGCTGTTCCTGATTTATATAAATGATCTAGGTGATAATCTGAGCAGCCCCCTTAGATTGTTTGCAGATGACGCTGTAATTTACCATCTAGTAAAATCATCACGCGATCAATTCCAATTACAAAATGATCTAGAGAGAATTTCTGTATGGCGCGAAAAGTGGCAATTAGCCGTAAACAAAGAAAAGTGCGAGGTCATCCACAAGGGTACTAAAAGAAATCGGATAAATTTTGGGTATACGATAATGGCACCAATCTAACGGCTGTCAATTCGACTAAATACCTAGCAATTACAATTACGAGCAACTTAAATTGGAAAGACCACATGGATAATATTGTGGGGAAAGTGAAACAAAGACTGCGCTTTGTTGGCACAACAGTAAGAAGATCCGAGAAACCCACTAAAGAGACAGCCTACATCGCACTTGTCCGTCCTCTGCCGGAATATTGCAGGGCAGTACGGGATCCTTACCAGGTAGGATTGACGGAGGACATCGAAAAAATGCAAGGAAGGGCAGCTCGTTTCGTGTTATCGCGCAATGGGGGTGAGAGTGTCACTGATATGATTCGCGAGTTGGGGTGGCAGTCACTGAAACGAAGGCGGTCTTCTTTGCGGCGACATCTGTTTACGAAGTTCCAATCGCCAACTTTCTCTTCCTAATGCGAAAATATTTTGTTGACACCCACCTACGTAGGGAGAAATGATCATCATAATAAATCAGAGCTCGAACGGAAAGATTTAGGTGTTCCTTTTTCCCACACGCTTTTCGAGAGTGGAATGGTAGAGAAGTAGTATGAAAATGGTTCGGTGAACCCTCTGAGAGGCACTTAAGTGTGAATTGCAGATTAACCATGTTGATGTAGATGTAGATATACCATTAATAATAATAGAATACCGATAGATGTTTAAATGTATTAAATTCGAAGCTTTCTGAACAAAAGTTGAAAAGGAATTTTTTTTAAAAAATAAAGTCAAATGTTTTGTGAAATGATTTGTCTAAAAGTAAGACAGAAAATAGGTTATAAAACAGTTGACGCACCTCATGTGCTGTACATGATTTCGAGCATTATTCGAAGGTGCCTCAAATATTTCTCTAAGGTATTTTATTTTTTACTTTTAGAAATATCACTTCATAAAATATGTGACATTTTTTTCGAAATAGGTTTCACTGGTGGAAGTAAAGCTGTGTGGGAGGGGGGGGGGGGAGAGGAGGTCAGGGGAGGGGGGTCATGAGTTCTGCTTATGTAGCTCACTCGGTAGAACACCTGCTCTCAAAAGGCAAAGGTCTCAAGTTCGAGTCTCGGAACGGCACACAGTTTTAATCTGCCAGGATGTTTCATTTAGCGCTCGTTCCGCAGCACAGTGAAAATTTCATTATTTTTATAGTACAGTTTTTTTTTAATGTTATGCACGAATATTAAACAGATTAATTTCTCAAATCGTAGATGGTGTGGTTCGATAGCTTTTTCATAAAAAGGTCTCAGCGAATCGTGTTTAGGTTGCACAACTGATCATGGTAATGTATGATCTCTAGATTTCTCTACGATTCATTTATTGCTCTGTTGTTTTTCTCGCTGCGCAAAAATGATAGTGTGTTATAATGTCACAGGTTCAAATGAAAGTGGCGAGCACAGGACAAAGGAACAAGCAAACAACCCCCTTGAACACAGACCAAGAACCCAGGGGTTTCCCCAGTACGACATATTATGACTGGTACGCGGACGGCTTATAACAGAGCCTCTGAGGATCCGAACTGAGATGTACACTTGATAACAGACACAGTACATCAAGTACTCTACGTGGCTAACGTTCAAGTGAAGGCAGGCTTGTCCACATCTTCTTATCGATGCCTCAACTTGTTCAAAAATCCGACACATGTTCCAAATGCACTGGCAACCATCTACAGTGAGTCTAACAATTCATCGACACTATCAACAGCAATGGAACGTACCAAAGCGTTTAGATATCCTCACACAGAGAGTCCAAAGGGTTCAGGTCGAGGGGACCTGGGAGACCACTGTGCTGCTGAGCCACGACTGAGACCTTTACTGTCGAAACGCTGTTACCAATACTTTGGCGTCCAGAATGATGTTGAAATAAAAAGATGGCAGTTTATCGCTTTTTAATTTATGCCTTACTTGCGGTGTTTCGAAATAAACACAGTCGTAGACATCAACAGTGTTATAACACTGTCATGACTGCACTTGAACATACACTCCTGGAAATGGAAAAAAGAACACATTGACACCGGTGTGTCAGACCCACCATACTTCCTCCGGACACTGCGAGAGGGCTGTACAAGCAATGATCACACGCACGGCACAGCGGACACACCAGGAACCGCGCTGTTGGCCGTCGAATGGCGCTAGCTGCGCAGCATTTGTGCACCGCCGCCGTCAGTGTCAGCCACTTTGCCGTGGCATACGGAGCTCCATCGCAGTCTTTAACACCGGTAGCATGCCGCGACAGCGTGGACGTGAACCGTATGTGCAGTTGACGGACATTGAGCGAGGGCGTATAGTGGACATGCGGGAGGCCGGGTGGACGTACCGCCGAATTGCTCAACACGTGGGGCGTGAGGTCTCCACAGTACATCGATGTTGTCGCCAGTGGTCGGCGGAAGGTGCACGTGCCCGTCGACCTGGGACCGGACCGCAGCGACGCACGGATGCACGCCAAGACCGTAGGATCCTACGCAGTGCCGTAGGGGACCGCACCGCCACTTCCCAGCAAATTAGGGACACTGTTGCTCCTGGGGTATCGGCGAGGACCATTCGCAACCGTCTCCATGAAGCTGGGCTACGGTCCCGCACACCGTTAGGCCGTCTTCCGCTCACGCCCCAACATCGTGCAGCCCGCCTCCAGTGGTGTCGCGACAGGCGTGAATGGAGGGACGAATGGAGACGTGTCGTCTTCAGCGATGAGAGTCGCTTCTGCCTTGGTGCCAATGATGGTAGTATGCGTGTTTGGCGCCGTGCAGGTGAGCGCCACAATCAGGACTGCATACGACCGAGGCACACAGGGCCAACACCCGGCATCATGGTGTGGGGAGCGATCTCCTACACTGGCCGTACACCACTGGTGATCGTCGAGGGGACACTGAATAGTGCACGGTACATCCAAACCGTCATCGAACCCATCGTTCTACCATTCCTAGACCGGCAAGGTAACTTGCTGTTCCAACAGGACAATGCACGTCCGCATGTATCCCGTGCCACCCAACGTGCTCTAGAAGGTGTAAGTCAACTACCCTGGCTAGCAACATCTCCGGATCTGTCCCCCATTGAGCATGTTTGGGACTGGATGAAGCGTCGTCTCACGCGGTCTGCACGTCCAGCACGAACGCTGGTCCAACTGAGGTGCCAGGTGGAAATGGGATGGCAAGCCGTTCCACAGGACTACATCCAGCATCTCTACGATCGTCTCCATGGGAGAATAGCAGCCTGCATTGCTGCGAAAGGTGGATATACACTGTACTAGTGCCGACATTGTGCATGCTCTGTTGCCTGTGTCTATGTGCCTGTGGTTCTGTCAGTGTGATCATGTGATGTATCTGACCCCAGGAATGTGTCAATAAAGTTTCCCCTTCCTGGGACAATGAATTCACGGTGTTCTTATTTCAATTTCCAGGAGTGTATTATCTGTGTTTGAAATTTTATTCTGACCCAAGGGCAATAACGATCTTGTATTTTACAATTTGAGTGGTATTATTATTTAGTACTGGCCGTCACATTTACTAAGTAGAAGATTTACGAAGGCCAGTGGGCGTCATTAACAGTTCCTGCCTAGATAGGCGTTATATTTTGAACCATGTGTTTCAGTGCTTAGTAATTTTTATTTTATGTGTTATAGAGAGTTGCTGCCATGCCCTATGTGGACGATTCGCCACGTTGGTGAAGTTTCTAGTTGTTCTGCTGGTCTGTGCCGTATTGCTAAAGCAGGCAGTCCTAGCACAGCTGACTGTAAATGTTTCCTAGTGGTGAGAAGCACGGGCTGGTTTTAAGTGCTAACTCACTAACTTCAACCATTCTCAGATATTTATTACAACTGATATTCAGGCCAAGTGGTGACGTCACTACCCCTTTTTGGTTATTAAATTTATCTTGTTAGCTTGTTTAATTTTTTTTAAAAATGCCTTTGGTATATGAATTTGTCTTTTGGTCTTTACTGCTCCTTTGGACGAAGTAAATTAACTGTTGGTTTTGCCTTTTTGTAGCATTATCAAAACAGCATTTGTGGTTATATTTGATTGGCCCTTCTGGCCGAATGATTGAAGTCATTCCTTTCAGTAACTTATTGTATTTCTCAATAATTAATCAAAAGTATTGAGTCCTTCAGACCGTGATTATCTTGCATATTAAGGTTGTCATTCTGACATTACAGTTGTAAATGTTCAGCGGCCCTTAGGCCTGGAGTTTAAAAAATTTCATTGTGTTTTTTTATATACCAGTGAACAAGTGTTTTTAATGTTTAACAAATTTAAATTGTGATTGAAACTGTAACTTCATTTGGGTCTACGCTTTCAGTCCCTGCAGCCTTTGAGCTCTGCTTATCTTACGTTTTGGTTAAGTTTTCCCATACCACGACGTATCAATTAGGATTATCTGCTTGCTTCATTCTTGAACAGGTGTGATTCAGAGTTTGTAACTATTTGAATAAGGAAGATATGATCTCCTGGAACCGCAGTACAATTTTACTTTATTGGACGATTACATCCGATAGCACTGGGATCATCTGTTGCAACGTAACTGAACCATACTGGTCAACTACAGAGAGCCTCTAACACTCAGTTTTATCATAGTAGTATCAAAATTAATCGTTGAATAAAGTACACACATACCGCAGCTTCCCAGCAATCATGTGTTCCTTTTCATATTTCATTTGCTTTGCATCCTTCTAATATATCTTAAGCTCTACCACTACCAACATTACTGCTATCGTAAAAAAGTTTGAATGACGACACCTGTTCAATATCACGATGATATAGAAAAAACTAGATCTTAAACTAATCCCTAAGAAGTAATAGGTCATCGTCTGTTCCACCAAGAGTTCATCAGTGAACATTTCCGTGCAACAGTTACTCCCACACTGCTTGACGGAATCAAGTTGCTCCACCAAAAACACACTGAACTCAACATGATCTTGGCTCAGCATCTAAAACGGAAATAACAGAACAGTCACAGGAAGGACGGAATTTCCCTCGTGGCTAATTTAAAAGTTTAGAGAAATATCTCCACCGAAAATAAAACAAAAACTCGTCCAGTCGTTAGCTCTGCCGAATCTTTACTACTATGATGTAGATTAACATGGCACATATAGTGATAATTCCCAGGGACGCCAGATAACGATGACTCCTTGCATATGATGTGCATAAGATTGGGTTGTTTGATCACGTCAGTACTTCCTGTGTCCAGTAAGGAAAGATATGTCTACATATGCAATGTGATTTTCAGACACTCTGTTTACTTCATCAGTTTCTTTCCCGTTGCTGTTCTCAGCGTTATTCTTGCACAAGCAGCTCCCCTCATCATTGCTTAACTCCAAATCGATTTAATTCTTTCATGTTGTGTGCCGCAGACACAAAGGTATTAAAGAAGCATCCCATCTTAACTGTATTTTGATTACACTGTCCGCATGCTTAGCTGAGTCGTAACATGCTCGCCTCCCACGCAGCGGGCCCATGTTCGACTCCCGGCCGGGTTGGAGATTTTCTCCACTCGTGGACTGGGTGTTGTGTTGTCCTCATCATCATCTCACCTTCACCACCGACACGCGAATAGCCCAATATGGCGTCGGCTGAAATAAGACTTGTACATGGCGCCTCCCGGCCAGCAATGCCATACGATCATTTCATTTTTTGATCACATTCATTTATTTATTTTCACATAGACAGCTCAGTTCGGACATTCATTTATTTTCACACAGACAGCTGAATTTGGTAGTGTGCCATTTTCAAGTACTTACTCATATCTTTATAAGTTTATAAAGTTATCCTCTGTGGGTGTATACATTATACATCCGTCATATACATATACAAATGCTGCTGATGTAGACTCCATACTCTCATACATTAGAATAACACTTACTTTAGTGGCATATATTAGCAAATACAAAACTTATGATCCATTGCACAGAACATTGCTCTTCATGAGTTGATTGCCACTGTCCACTTTAAAACAGAGAGTATTTTTAATAGCTATCAACAACAGTTTCCATTGCCCAGTGTGTCTGAACCTAACGATATGTGCGAGGGACATAATGCCTAATTATTGCACAAATTTTGTCAGCAAGTTTAATCCAGAATGAGATTTTCACTCTGCAGCAGAGTGTGCGCTGATATGAAACTTCCTGACAGATTAAAACTGTGTGCCGGACCGAGACTCGAACTCGAACTCGGCCCTGAGTTCGAGTCTCGGTCCGGCACACAGTTTTAATCTGTCAGGAAGTTTCAGCAAGTTTAATATTATTATCACAATGCCTTTTACCTTCCATCAAGTCATGTACTTCAGCCTTGTTTGACTTCTTACATTTAATTAAATTGTCTTTTATGATATTCATATTTCTCTAATTGAATCATTTGTGTAGAAGTTAGAAATATTGAATGATACGAATTTACTGTTTATCGAAATGTGAACAGCTTGTCTTGGACACTGGGAACAATACATTTCGTCTCGTAAGTGCAAAACTCTGTTATGGTGTTTTATTTTATTTCCCTGTATTTAAATTGTGCTGTTAATACAATTTATGACTGATCGAATTGCAAAACCCTCTTTCCGATTTTTAGTGTGCGCCCTGAGTGCGCCCTAGGATTCATTATTACACGCTGCCTGGCGTCCTTATCACAGAAATAAAACTGCATTTTTAATGCCCTTTGAATATTATGTCATTTAATTTCTTAGTTGACGTTTTTGTTTTGTTTCATTTAAATGATTTTATTTTTCTTGTAGAATCCATGGATTTTTCTATCATACTGACTCATTCATAATTACCATGCTGTTGCCTTATTGGCCTTCACTGTTACTACCTCCTGTATTTCTAGTTTATTGCCTATATCACAAACCACATTTCTTTCTTTCTTATTTTCACCTATCGTCTTATTGTTACGATTAATATGTTCCAAAATTATTCCACTGATTGTGCAATTATTTCATTACGTTTCTATAATGGTGTTTGAGACATATCTAGGCCTACTCTTTTAATCGCACTACTTTGGAGCTTAGGTTGAACTTCAGGCTATTATTTAGTTATTTCATCTCTGGCTCCATGAAGAAGCCGATTAAGACAGGTTTTGCATTCTTCTAAGTATTTTAAAATTTCTGTTGCTAGTGCATTCCATTTTACATCATACACGACAACATTTCTTATTCATCAGTATTATTAGTTTCCTGTGCTATGTAGTTTTAACTATTTCTCTAGCATAGCACATACAATCTGCAGTCACCTACAGGATAAATTTAGCTTGAAATAGGGACAGCACTTCGTCACGTTCTAAATATGTGAGATATGCTTGGTTATTAAATATTTTTTACACTTAAAAATTTCTCAAGGATCTCCCCCCTCACACATTTTATTTCACAATGTTCCTTCACAAGTGTTGTTTTTCAAAAGTTAGTTTAATTTTCACAGCCACAAATTTTGAGATCACTTTGTTTTTTAGACCAGTCAACTTCTTGTTCAGATTAGCTTCCCTCTGTCTTGCTGTTTTTTCTGTTAGTATGTCATTACATACACTCCTGGAAATTGAAATAAGAACACCGTGAATTCATTGTCCCAGGAAGGGGAAACTTTATTGACACATTCCTGGGGTCAGATACATCACATGATCACACTGACAGAACCACAGGCACATATACACAGGCAACAGAGCATGCACAATGTCGGCACTAGTACAGTGTATATCCACCTTTCGCAGCAATGCAGGCTGCTATTCTCCCATGGAGACGATCGTAGAGATGCTGGATGTAGTCCTGTGGAACGGCTTGCCATGCCGTTTCCACCTGGCGCCTCAGTTGGACCATCGTTCGTGCTGGACGTGCAGACCGCGTGAGACGACGCTTCATCCAGTCCCAAACATGCTCAATGGGGGACAGATCCGGAGATCTTGCTGGCCAGGGTAGTTGACTTACACCTTCTAGAGCACGTTGGGTGGCACGGGATACATGCGGACGTGCATTGTCCTGTTGGAACAGCAAGTTCCCTTGCCGGTCTAGGAATGGTAGAACGATGGGTTCGATGACGGTTTGGATGTACCGTGCACTATTCAGTGTCCCCTCGACGATCACCAGTGGTGTACGGCCAGTGTAGGAGATCGCTCCCCACACCATGATGCCGGGTGTTGGCCCTGTGTGCCTCGGTCGTATGCAGTCCTGATTTTTTTTTTTTTGTGGTTTTAGGGCGCAAAACTTCTATGGTCATTAGCGCCCAGCCCGTGACTTAAGACAGTAAAAAACCGAAATTGAAAACCAGCAGCAATGGGAACAAAGTCAGAAAATTGGAGAAACTAAAAATAGAAGAATGCTTAAAAATCCACTACAGAAAGGGGGTGGTTGTCCCCAAAAAAAGCGTCAAATGACTGGCGTCATTTCACTGTCACTAATAAACTGGAGAACGCGGTCGGCTGAGCGCGTGTCATCTGCTAAAATCGACGATAGATCAGGCGAGAGCTGTAGACGGGAGCGTAACGGATTAAAATAGGGGCACTCAATTAAAAGGTGTCTAACCGTCCACAGCTGAGAGCAGTGGGGACAGAGTGGGGGAGGATCACCGCTTAAAAGATGTCTATGGCTAAAACGACAGTGCCCTATCCGGAGTCTAGCTAAAATTACCTCCTCCCGACGACGCGTTCGGGAGGAAGAGGTCCAAGCGCAAGGAAGGGCTTTCACTTCCCGCAATTTATTACGGGAAAGTGTTGACCAATGCGCATGCCATAAATGAGCAACTTTGCGACATAAACCGCTCCGTAGATCGGTGAAGGGAAGCGACTGAATAACTGGCCGAGGAAGAGAGACTGCAGCCTTGGCCGCTATATCGGCCGCCTCATTCCCACAGATACCAGCGTGTCCCGGGAGCCAGAGGAACGCCACCGAGACGCCCCCCAGGTGGAGCAAGCGCAGACAGTCCTGAATCCGGTGGACCAGAGGGTGCACAGGGCAAAGAGCTTGGAGACTCAGGAGAGAGCTGAGAGAATCTGAGCAGATAACGTACTGTATCCGCTGATGGCGGCGGATGTAGTGGACAGCCTGGAGAACAGCGTAAAGCTCCGCAGTATAAACCGAACACTGGTCGGGAAGCCGAAAGCGATTTGGGGTGTCGCCAACAATATAGGCACTCCCTAAACCTATCGATGTTTTCGAGCCGTCGGTGTAAATAAATGTGGCGTCCGTCATTTCTGCACATAGAGCAGCAAATGCCCGACGATAAACAAGTGTAGGGGTACCATCCTTGGGAAATTGACAAAGGTCACGGATCAGGCAGATCCGGGGACGGAGCCAAGGCGGTGCTGAACCCCAAGTTGTCAAGAAGGTTTTAGGAAAGCGGAAGGAAAGAGAATGGAGCAGTTGACGGAAGCGGACTCCCGGGGGTAGTAGGGAGGAGGAGCGGCCGGCATACCCTACATCAAAGGAGGCGTCGAAAAAAAGGGCATGGGCTGGATTAGCAGGCATGGAAGACAGATGGCTAGCATAACGACTCAGGAGGACTGCTCGCCGATTGGACAGCGGAGGTTCAGCAGTCTCAGCATAAAGGCTTTCAACAGGGCTAGTGTAAAAAGCTCCAGACACTAAACGTAATCCACGGTGGTGGATAGAGTCGAGACGCCGAAGAATAGACGGCCGAGCAGAGGAGTAGACTATGCTTCCATAATCCAATTTCGAGCGCACTAAGGCGCGATAGAAGCGGAGAAGGACCACTCGGTCCGCTCCCCAGGAGGTACCATTCAGGACACGGAGGGTGTTAAGCGATCGCAGACAGCGAGCCGAAAGATAGGAAACGTGGGAGGACCAGCATAGTTTTCTGTCAAACATAAGACCCAAGAATTTAGCGACGTCTGAAAACGGAAGGTTGACAGGACCTAGATGTAAGGAGGGCGGAAGAAACTCCTTACGTCGCCAAAAATTGACACAAACGGTCTTACTGGGTGAGAAACGGAAGCCAGTTTCGATGCTCCACGAGTGGAGGCGATCGAGACATCCTTGAAGACGTCGTTCAAGAAGGCTGGTCCGTTGAGAGCTGTAGTAGATCGCAAAATCGTCCACAAAGAGGGAGCCCGAGACATCAGGAGGGAGACAATCCATAATTGGATTTATGGCGATGGCAAACAGTACAACACTCAGCACGGATCCCTGGGGTACCCCGTTTTCTTGGGAGAAAGTACGGGAGAGAGTAGTGTTCACCAGCACCCTAAAAGTGCGCTCTGCCATAAATTCGCGAAGAAAAAGGGGCAGCCGACCTCGAAAGCCCCAAGAGAACAGTGTGCGGAGGATGCCTGTCCTCCAACAGGTATCTTATTCTCTCTCCAGATCAAAAAATATTGCTACCGTTTGGCGTTTCCGGAGAAAATTGTTCATGATATAAGTGGAGAGAGCAACAAGATGGTCAACTGCAGAACGATGCTTCCGAAATCCGCATTGGGCTGGTGTTAAAAGACTGCGGGATTCCAGCCACCAAGCTAAACGGTAATTCACCATACGCTCCAAAACCTTACAGACACTACTCGTGAGAGAAATGGGGCGATAGCTAGAGGGGAGATGTTTGTCCTTTCCAGGTTTCGGAACGGGAACGACAATAGCTTCCCGCCACCGTCTGGGAAAGGTACTGTCGGTCCAAATTCGATTATAAAGGCGAAGGAGGTAACGCAGACTATGGGTTGATAAATGCAGCAACATTTGGACATGGATACCATCCGGTCCTGGGGCGGAGGAGCGAGAAGAAGAGAGGGCATGTTGGAGTTCCCGCATGGAGAAAACAGTATTGTAGCTTTCGTGATTTTGAGAGGAGAAAGCAAGATGTCGCACTTCTGCTGCACGTTTCTTCGGGAGAAACGCTGGCGGGTAATTTGAAGAGCTCGAAATCTCAGCAAAGTGCTGACCCAACGAGTTAGAAATTGCGACGGGGTCCACTAAGGTATCATGCGCGACAGTGAGCCCAGAGACCGGGGAGAAACTAGGCGCGCCTGAGAACCGTCGAAGCCGACTCCAAACTTCCGAGGAGGGAGTGAAGGTGTTAAATGAGCTAATAAAGAATTTCCAGCTTGCCTTCTTGCTATCGCGGATGACGCGACGGCATCGCGCACGGAGCTGCTTATAGCGGATACAGTTGGCCAAAGTAGGATGCTGACGGAAAATGCGAAGAGCACGTCGCCGCTCACGTATTGCGTCACGGCATGCCTCGTTCCACCAAGGAACTGGGGGGCGCCGGGGCAATTCGGAGGTGCGTGGTATTGAACGTTCCGCAGCTGTAAGAATAACGTCGGTAATATGTGTGACCTCATCGTCGACGCTGGGAAAGCGACGGTCATCGAATGTCGCTAGAGACGAAAAAAGTGTCCAATCGGCTTGGGCAAATTTCCAGCGTCGCGATCGCATATATGGCAGTGGAGGCTGCAGTCTAAGGACACATGGAAAGTGGTCACTCGAGTGTGTATCATCAAGGGCGAACCATTCGAAGCGCCGAGCTAGCGGAACAGTACCGACCGCAAGGTCCAAATGAGATAAATTTGTCGTGGAGGCAGACAAAAATGTGGGGGACCCCAGTTCCGCTTGGTGGAAGACGTCTAGCAATAGAGAGCCACGTGGACAAGGATGTGGAGATCCCCAAAGCGGGTGGTGGGCATTGAAGTCCCCAACCAGCAAATAGGGGGGTGGAAGCTGACCAAGAAGATGAAGGAGATCAGCTCGTGCCATTGGTGTGGATGATGGAATGTATACAGTACAAAGAGAGAACGTGTATCCAGAAAGGGAAAGACGGACGGCGACAGCTTGGAAGGAAGTGTTTAAGGGGATTGGGTGATAATGGAGAGTTTCATGGAGAAGAATCATGAGTCCTCCATGGGCTGGAGTGCCTTCAACAGAGGGGAGGTCATATCGGACGGACTGAAAGTGAGGGAGAACAAAGCGGTCATGGGGACGCAGCTTTGTTTCCTGAAGACAGAAGATGACCGGCGAGCAGGATCGTAAGAGGACCGACAATTCATCCCGATTGGCTCGAATGCCGCGGATATTCCAGTGGATAATGGACATGGGGTGAACAGAAAATGGAGGAATGTGACCAAAGTTGCTGTCAACTCAAAGACTGCTCGGAGCTAGCAACCGACAGCATGGAATGGCATTCAGCCGAAGGCAGAAGATCGTGATCCATAGGTTGGTCAGGAGCAGCCCCTGCCACCAGCGATCGGCCGGTTGACCGGCCACCAGCAGTGCGCCTCGGCGACACAGAAGACGGCCGAGGGCGATTTCCGCCAGGTGGTGCTGTAGATGGGACACGCCTTGGCGGAGAAGGAGAGGAACTGGGTTTCTTTGTAGCCTTCTTGGAAGAATGATGTTTAGATGAAGGAGGAACCGATGGTTGTGAAGTTGCGGTACGTAAAAACTCTTCACGAGTATGCTCTTTTTTCGAAGACTTGGCGTCCGACTTTTGGGCTCGAGATTTAGCAGAACCCGACGAAGGGTGAGCCATAGAGTGGGCAGGCGAAAGTGGTGAGGTTGAACGAGCGATCTTTGCACTGGCCGATCTGACGACCGTGGCACTAAAGGTGAGGTCGCAAGTCTGCGTTGCCGCCTCCTTTGTTGGCCGAGGAGAAGCAAGGACAGTGCTGTATTTTCCTGTCTGAGGCACGGTGGGCTTGCGACTGGCGAATAATTTTCGAGCAGCAAAGGTCGACACCTTTTCCTTCACTCTTATTTCCTGGATGAGCTTTTCGTCCTTAAAAACGGGGCAATCTCGAGAGGAAGCAGCGTGGTCACCCATACAGTTGATGCAGCGAGGGGATGGAGGTGGACAAGCACCCTCATGGGCATCCTTGCCACACGTAACACATTTGGCCGGATTGGAACAAGACTGGCTGGTGTGATTGAACCGCTGACATCGATAGCAACGCGTAGGGTTTGGGACGTAAGGGCGAACGGAAATTATCTCATAGCCTGCTTTGATTTTCGATGGGAGTTGAACTTTGTCAAATGTCAAGAAGACAGTGCGGGTTGGAATGATGTTCGTGTCAACCCGTTTCATTACTCTATGAACTGCCGTTACGCCCTGGTCAGACAGATAGTGCTGAATTTCTTCGTCAGACAATCCATCAAGGGAGCGTGTATAAACGACTCCACGGGAGGAATTTAAGGTACGGTGCGGTTCCACCCGGACAGGGAAGGTGTGGAGCAGGGAAGTACGCAGCAATTTTTGTGCCTGGAGGGCACTGTGTGTTTCTAACAACAGGGTGCCATTCTGTAATCTGGAACAAGACTTTACAGGACATGCAATTGCGTCGACACCTTTCTGAATAATGAAAGGGTTGACCATGGAGAAGTCGTGACCTTCAACAGTCCGAGAAACAACAAGGAACTGTGGCAACGATGAAAGAATCGTCTTTGGCTGAGACTCAGTATACTTACGTTTGTGAGCAGACATAGTGGAAGGTGAGGAAACCATTGCGGAAGAATCCCCCATGATTACCGGCGTCTCCGATGGCGCGCTCCTCCCTTGTGGGGGTCCTCTCTGAGGGCACTCCCGCCTTAGGTGATTGTTCACACTTCAGGTCACACCTCCCGACAAACGGACGGAGGGACCAATCGGCATTTTCGGAAGGTATCAGCTCGGGTAATCACCCCTCCCTGGGCCTGGCCGTTACCAGGGGGTACGTACGTATCCTACCTGTCTACCGGGGCGGGGAATTACGCGTTACCCCGTCACTGGCTACGCACAAAAGGCGTGGGTCGGCCTTCAGACACGCACAGGGAGGAAGAAAGAGAAAGGGAAAGGAAAGAAGAGAGGTCTCAAACGCCGCAGCGGAGAAAAGGGAAAGAGAGGAGGTAAGGAAAAGAGAAGGACAAAGGAAGGAAGAAGACATAAAAGCAATGAAGGCTAAGAATGCAGTACATTGACGAGCGTCCGTCTCCGGACGTAGGCACAAACCATACTCCCAGATGGGGAGAAAGGGAAGGAAAGAGCCAGAGGTGAGGGGAGGAGGGGCGAAGATAGGGATGAGGAAGGATGCGTAAAGGGAAGGTATGCAGCCCGGAAAGGAAAGAAGGCCACATTAGCTCGGGGTCCCGTGCTCGCTACGCACGTATCCACAAAAGACTTGTGGACCCCCTGGGGGGAGTCCTGATTGTGGCGCTCACCTGCACGGCGCCAAACACGCATACGACCATCATTGGCACCAAGGCAGAAGCGACTCTCATCGCTGAAGATGACACGTCTCCATTCGTCCCTCCATTCACGCCTGTCGCGACACCACTGGAGGCGGGCTGCACGATGTTGGGGCGTGAGCGGAAGACGGCCTAACGGTGTGCGGGACCGTAGCCCAGCTTCATGGAGACGGTTGCGAATGGTCCTCGCCGATACCCCAGGAGCAACAGTGTCCCTAACTTGCTGGGAAGTGGCGGTGCGGTCCCCTACGGCACTGCGTAGGATCCTACGGTCTTGGCGTGCATCCGTGCGTCGCTGCGGTCCGGTCCCAGGTCGACGGGCACGTGCACCTTCCGCCGACCACTGGCGACAACATCGATGTACTGTGGACACCTCACGCCCCACGTGTTGAGCAATTCGGCGGTACGTCCACCCGGCCTCCCGCATGCCCACTATACGCCCTCGCTCAAAGTCCGTCAACTGCACATACGGTTCACGTCCACGCTGTCGCGGCATGCTACCGGTGTTAAAGACTGCGATGGAGCTCCGTATGCCACGGCAAACTGGCTGACACTGACGGCGGCGGTGCACAAATGCTGCACAGCTAGCGCCATTCGACGGCCAACACCGCGGTTCCTGGTGTGTCCGCTGTGCCGTGCGTGTGATCATTGCTTGTACAGCCCTCTCGCAGTGTCCGGAGCAAGTATGGTGGGTCTGACACACCGGTGTCAATGTGTTCTTTTTTCCATTTCCAGGAGTGTATTTCTATATTGAAGAGTGTTGGGAAAATACAGCATCCTTGTCTTATCCATTTGTTAGTGGTAATTAGCTTTGTAATTATGGTTTAGCACCAGATGATCACAACAGTTCCCCTTCCGTCTCCTGCCAGCCACTGCCTGTTGTTGGGAATCTGGATGAGCCCATTATTTCTCTGTAGGCAGCTGCTCTCTTTGCAGAAAATTTCTGTAGCATCACTGACTATACACAGCTCAATGTCGAAGAAGAATTTCAATTAGGTATAAAGGAGACGAAAAGTAAACGGTATTTCTTGTACTAGCTGTCTCCTTTTTATATGCTCTATCAGCATACAATAATGAGCAAACCATTATCACTACAGCCTGCAGCGAGGTTGAACGTCGCCTGGTTGTTTTGCCAGGGTGTGGTGTGGTAAGTACAGTTTGTAAGTCGAGCAGAGACAAATAGAAAACCATTCTAGTGAGGATGAGGGCTGCAAATGGGGAAGTCAGCTCACACAAGCGAGTTTGTCAGAGGGTAGTTTGTTATAATCCAGTGCCCGGAAATGAGCTTATCAGAACCGGCGATAGGTGGACCACTGCTACTGTCGTGAGCATCCATGGAGATTTGTGAAGAATCTGAAAATACGAATAGGCGACAAACTATTGAAGATCACCGCCTCATCATAGAACATGGAGGTCAGAAGTTCGTCAGCTCTGTGAAGAAGGATAGGCAGTGATTCGTGGTAGTTGTGACGATTGAGTACGGCTCTGGTGCAGGCACGAGTGTTTTGCATCACGTAGTTGAGTGCATGTTGGTGAACATGGAGCTCCATAGAAGACAATTCATGTGTGTTCCCACGTTGACCCAACAACATCATCGGTAATGATAGATGTGAGCACCAGATAATACAGATTGGATCGTGCATCAGTGAAATCGCATCGTCTCGTCAGATGAATCATGTTTCTTGTTACAATAGCTCGATGGTCTTGTCTGGATACACTGTCATCCATGTGAGCGACTGCTCGAAACATGGACTGCGTGAAGGATGCAGTTCGATGGGAGCAGTATTACGCTACGAGCGACATTCACCTGGGCTTCGATGAGACCTGTGATGGTAACTGAAGGCACCAACATAGTTGTGGACTACTTGAACATTACTGTGGAGCAGTTGCATCCCACCATGCTTGGCGATTCCCCATCAGGGACGGCATCTTCCAGCAGAATAATTGTCAGGATCACAAGGCCACAACTGTCCTATAGTATTTTGAGGAGCATGATGGTGAAGTCACGCTGATGTGTTAGCTGCAAAATTCACCTAATTTTGAACCCAACAGAGCACACCTGGGATGCTATCAGACATGCAATATAGAATCGCTGCCATATTCCATTCCAAAGGTGGTTGGACACGCTATTATGCAAGGATCATAACGTTTTGGCTCATTGGAGAGAGAGAGAGAGAGAGTGTGTAAAAAAGGTGTATGTTTGTGTATGTCTATTCAGAGCATAGCTTTAGAACGCGACGAGCATTTAGGAGCAAAATTGGATCACACATGTCGTACTACCGTGAGACAATTAACGTAGCGTTTGAAGACACTCAACACAAAAGCGACAATTTTCTGGAAGGCAGGCGGCCATGCTTCAACCGCCCACCAGGAGGTGACCCAAGCGCCGCTGGACGCAGGTCGCACGGACCTGTTCTCTTCCGCAAGACACGTCCCGAAAATTGGCCAGGCTGTGTTCCAGCGCTCAGTGAAAGTATAGTCAGACTGAGAAAGAAGCATTATCCATCAATTCTGGCTTAAAAACTTCGATGATTATGTGAAAGTTAGTCATTTCACATTATTCACTGACCATAAGCCTTTGTTTCCTCTTTTCAAGGTTCAGCCAACATTCTTACCAAAACCGATCGCTGCATTCAGCGGTAGACCCTGTTCCTGTCGAGTTATACTCATGATATTCAGTGTCGTTCTATCACACAACATGCAAATGCTGATCTCCTTTCCCACATACCCACAGGCCAGGACCTGGTGTTCGACAAGGATCCCAAAGTGTGTTCCCACCTGGACATCCTACTCAATCCAAAGCTCGCCACACCACAGAGAACCCAACCCTCAACGACATCCTCCACCTGGTACGCCACCAGACCATTAACAGATCTACCACTGAGGTCCAGGACTGCTGTTACCTCTGATACGAACAACCAACACTGAACGACGTGTTCTGCTCCAAGGGTAAAATGGCAGCATCCAAGTGATCATCCCCACATCTCCCCAGCAGCGCATTTTGTTTCTTCTCCACATTGGGCTCTGGCGTGTGGTGTTCGTTTAACATTTGGCCTACCACCGTGCCTGTTTGTGTGGCATGGACATGGCTGTTATTCCAATAGTATCCTCTTGCATCGTCTGCTAGAGGAAGCAGGCCGCACCTCCAACCCATTTCTTCCCTTGTCCATACTATTCCAGTCCTTCGCCCAAGCTCCATTTGGATTTTGTGGGACTTTTCTTAGGCCACACTTTGCTCGCTGCAATCCAAACTGAAATCGAATTCCCATATTTTTCCAGCATGTCTGCCATACCAACTGGTAACACTTGCATTTTTCTCCACTGAAGTACTTCATGACACCATTGTCACAGACTATGGTCTACAGTTTTCGTCTGCAAAATGCTCTGTTTTCTGGGGCAAAAATGGCATTGCCTTAGTTCACACAGCGTCCTTGCACCCCACCTCAAATGGACTAGAGCAACATTTTCGTCTTTTAAAATGCAAATGTCTAAACTTCACGGTCACCATCCTCTGGTTAATGATTTCACCCTTTACCTGGCACTCTACAGGTCAGCCCCACAGCACAACTTGTCTCCTCCCCAGAAACTTCATGGCCAATTTCATCAGCCCAACTTCCTATCCTTCACCCCCCAGTTCACAGCCCCCATGCATGGCAGGCCACCCACCACCGTTATTCATTTGCAGACCCAGAGGGAGCCTTTGTTTGTCTAGGGGACACAAAAGTTGGTTTCCAGCTGTATTTTCCAAGTTGCTAGGCAGAGCCATGAGGCAACGGCCTTGCCACAGTGGGTACACCAGATCCCGTCAGATCAGTGAAGTTAAGCGCTGTCAGGCGTGGCCGGCACTTGGATGGATGACCATCCGAGCCGCCATGTGCTGTTACCATTTTTCGGGGTGCACTCGGCCTCGTGAAGCCAATTGAGGAGCTACTCGACCGAACAGTAGTGGCTCTGGTCAAAGAAAACCATCACAACGACCAGGAGAGCGGTGTGCTAACCCCACGCCCCTCCTATCCGCATCCTCAGCTGAGGATGACACGGCGGTCGGATGGTCCCTATGGGCCACTTGTGGCCTGAAGACGAAGTGCTAGGCAGGGCAATGGCAGAGGTCACGCTTCAGAATGGCTAACTATGCTACACACATGTCAGCCAATTATGACACCGCCATAGCGCTTCTCCTGACGCCGAAAACCTACCACTTCCTTTTGTTGCAGAGATGGAGCTACCTGGCATCTCCATCCTGAATACCATCAGGGCATCTCAGTAGCTCGCAGCGGCCACCTCACTGGAGTAGACCCTGAAAGCTCCACGCAGCATATCGGGAATGACACTAAAGGTTATGAACATCATCTCCCCAGCTGATCCAGCTGTCAGCGTGGAACGTGCCTACTCCAGATATATTGATATGAGCTTCGCCATCTCCTCCCATTCATGGGGGAGGGGGGGGGGGATGCTGTACCAAGGCTTAACACCTGTGGTATCAGCTACCAACTTCACATTGGTGCTCTTAAGATGCGTAACACGAACAGTTCTCCAGACGAGAGATGATCTCACTCCAACACTCCACCAGGAGGCGACCCCAGCACTTTTAGAGGCCTTGGGCCACAGAGACCTATTCTCTTCTGCAAGACGTGTGGTCGAAAATATGCCCAGCTGTATCCTAGCGACACTGGAATCTGGGGCTGCGCTCAGGCCTAACCAGAGCAGTTCATTCCGAGTGAGTTTTCCTAGGTCAGGTGCCGATTACACAAGGATTCCCTCAGTCAGGATGCTCACTCAAAGTCGCTACTGTTCACATCTGACTTTGCGATCCTGGGAGATGCCTGCTATAGACTTAGTGTCTGTGGCCTCCCCAATGAAGAAGAGGACGACTCTGTCACTGTGGTGGATTTGTGGCCTTGTAAATGTATTCCTGTTTGTGTTGTGACTTAGCAAGACAGCCAAGTCACAACGAGAGGAAGCCGAAAGGCACGCGTTAAGCTCACGCAGACTGGCGTGAGGTCTGGAACAGTTAAAAGGAAATGAGAACTTAGAAAATGGACGCAGTTCCTGTAATACTTAACTTTAATCCACATTTGTAGAACATCGCTCTTGATGATACATGCTTCACAATATTAATTATCAAAGCTATGGCGCCTTGCTAGGTCGTAGCCAATGACTTAGCTGAAGGATATGCTAACTATCGTCTCGGCAAATGAGAGCGTATTTGTCAGTGAACCATTGCTATGAACGTCGGCTGTACAACTGGGGCGAGTGCCAGGAGGTCTCTCTAGACCTGCCGTGTGGTGGCGCTCGGTCTGCTATCACTGACAGTGGCGACACGCGGGTCCGACGTATACTAGCGGACCGCGGCCGATTTAAAGGCTACCACCTAGCAAGTGTGGTGTCTGGCGGTGACACCACAGTTTGACTTACAAATGGCTACTCACCAGACTCAGACAATTTTGCTCCCTATGGGACTTTGACTTTATAAAGTATGAGTTTAATGAACGTAGAGTCAATAATTCAAAAACAGTCTTAATCGCGTTTATTATTATTATTATACCGCCAACCCGACGTAGGGGTCATCTTCTGGGCGCTGACGCTGTGAAATTATAGATGTCCGTCAGAAAGACTATTATAGAACAGCTAAAATTACGTAAATTTAAAATATGTTACCCACTGGTCGACTGCTGGCGGTGTCACTCCTGTCTGCATAACGGCAGGCAACTATGCGAAACTAACCCTTCGTATGGATTTAAATAGCGTACCGAAATCACGTGAACAGACGGGCACACCCCAAGCGGCGATGATCGGCATTTAATACAGTTTATTATATGTAATTGCTAGTCACGTTGGTTTAACATAAACTGGTGTCGTGTTGTACTCACCACAAGGAGTAGAGGGCGTTGTAGTCCTTCCATATTAACCGTTTTATTAAATTGACTCAAATATTTTATACGTAAATGTGCGAATAGATATATTATAATACAAGACGACACCAGTTTTTGTGTGTCACAGATTGTTTTACTTTATATTATGGCACATAATGTAATACACTTTCACGAATTTTACGAGTTGACATTTGTTATTATTTTATAATTGACACTATAATTGTAACTCTTTTTAAATGGAATGGTTCCGTCTTCTGTTATTTACTGTCACTTAAATTCATGTTAAACCAAGGTGACCAGTAATTGCATATAATAAACTGTATTAAATGCCGATGATCGCCGCTGGGGGTGTGCCCGTCCATTCACGTGATCTCAGCACGCTATTTAAGCCCATACGAAGGTTAGACTCGCATAGTTTCCTGCCGTTATTTAGACAGGAGTGACACCACCAGCAGTCGACCTATGGGTAACATATTTTAAATCTACGTAATTTTAGCTATTGTATAATGGAGTCTTTCTGACGGATATCTATAATTTCACAGTGTAAACGCCCAGAAGATGACCCCTACGTCGGGGTGAAACCGGTTGGCGGTATAATAATAATAATAATAATAATAATAATAATAATAATAATAACTACGATTAAGACTGTTTTTGAATTATTGATTAAGCATACTAATCGCTGGTTCTCTCCACAACCATGTTGTCCAAAAACGTAGACTCAGCTGCAAGAATTATTATTGCTGTATTTCGAGAAGTGACTCATTTTATGATTTGTTTCGATCCACATCGAAGCAGATGTGCAATTAATCTTTGATAAATAAATTTGTTCAATCATGCCTAGATATCGTGCTGCCGTCGGTGGACGTATAAGGCAGAGTGTGCTCACCTTATTGTGCTTAAGAAATAGACAATTACAGAAGGATATGAACACATCATGTAGGATTTTGTACTGCATATAGCAGAGGAAGCGTTCGGTGCCAGTGATCGTTTGTATCAGGACGACAGCGCACCCTGTTATAAAGCAGCATCTTTAAGGACATGGTGTAAGTAGGCTGTTTAGATTTTTATATGGGTAATGCCACGTAGCGCTCTATATGAAAATCACTGGCTGTGCTGTGTGCAGTATGTGGCTAGTTTGCATTGTTGTCTGCCATTGTTGTCATGAACTGCTACAGCTGGATGTGAACAGCGCGTAGCGTTGGGCAGTTGGAGGTGAGCCGCCAGCAGTGGTGGACGTGGGGAGAGAGATGGCGGAGTTTTGATAATCTGTAAGACTGAATGTCAATTATGAATATTAAGGTAAATACATTGTTTGTTCTCTATTAATATCTTTCATTTGCTAACTATCCCTATCAGTAGTTAGTACCTTCAGTAGTTTGAATCTTTTATTTAGCTGGCAGTAGTGGCGCTCGCTGTTTTGCAGTAGCTTGAGTAGCGAAGATTTTTGTGAGGTAAGTGATTTGTAAAAGGTATAGGTTAAAGTTAGTCAGGGCCATTGTTTTGTAGGGGTTATTGAAAGTCAGATTGCGTTGCGCTAAATAATATTGTGTGTCAGGTTAAGCACAGGCTTGTGTAATTGTTCTAAGTGGACGTTTCACATGTATAAATTGTTCTAAGGGGACGTTTCATATGTCGACCCTTAGCCTAGGATACCTCACTGGAATCTTCTGATTTTTTCTTGTAGTTTGTGTATTTAGTGTAGCTTTTGTTTATTGCTAGTGCGTAATTGTAGAGAGAATCTCCTTTGTAGTTGCAGTCTTTCATTGTTGTACAGTAAAACAGTTGTGGCATGCATGTAGCTTTGCGCCAAGTATTTCGCTGCTGCAATTAACTAGATATTATTTTCAGTGCTATGTTAATGTGTTCTCTTATTTTTGCTCTTCAAATTGTGTTTTTGTGTGTTATCGTGTGAAATATTGTCTCAATAATGGCGTGTGAAAAACGTAACACTCGGCTCCAAAGTAAACTAAGAAACGACAGTGAAGACGAAAGCAATGTGTTAGCGCCACTGTGTAATGAGTTAACTAATGTTCAAAGTAGTAATTTGGTAACTGTGCATAGGGAAATGGAGCGGACGTCAAACAATGGCGTAGACAGTCAAACAGGTAGTGAACAGGGAAGCATTATCGATCGGTCGGTCGGCAACAGCTCGCCTCAGGAATCCGAAATGATAGGACACAATATTGCAAATACTGTAGATTCAGGTTTTGCGTCCTCACCGTTTTCTCAAATAAGTCAAGACACATTTTCAGCTTGTCAAAATGTGAATGTTGCCGGCGCAAATGCACTGCCGAAAAGAGTAGAGGAACAGATTCCAGACACTAATGCATTGTTGTTACAACTAATGCAACAAATGGAACAAAATCAGAGACAGATGGGACAAAATCTTCAAAAGTTAGACACAATGGAACAAAATCTTAAAAGTTAGACACAGTGGAACAAAATCTTCAAAAGTTAGACACAATGGAACAAAATCTTCGGAAGTTAGACACCACACTTGAACAAACACGTGAAGATCTAACTACTGAATTACATAACATTGAATCGAAATGCCAAAAAGTCTGTAATGACGTAAAAACACAAATTTGTGAGCATTTTCAGCCTATTTTTTCGCGGCATGAAAATGCATTACAGAATCACGAAGCAGCCATAAAAGAGCTGCAAACTATTGTTCATGAAAATCATGAGACCTTGCAAGCTAAAATGGACTCAGTTGCATCTACCGATTCGGTTACGCAACTTGCAAAATCTCAGGAAAACTTAAAGGACACAGTAGAAAGACACATGGGGGAAATTAGTTCATTATCAGAGAAAGTAGCCGAACTTTCGGATCAGGTCACTAACTTATCTACAAAGGTAGATGATGATCTGAATGACACAAGACCTGTAGCCTTCACTGACACAGAAGGGTATGAACAAATTAGAAAATTCAAACAAAATCAAAATCAAATCAATACACAGTACAAAAGAGAAATCCGGGAAGTACAAGATCAGTTGACACAGGTAATACAAGAATTACATATTTCAGAGGATACTCGCGCTCCAACACGGGAAGAGGAACTTAGAAATACGGAAAAGCCACAAAATAATAGCACAGGGCATTTCGGTAATTATGAAAGAAATTGGCAAGGTACACCGAATTTTGAGATGGAACCGCCGAAACGACGTGACAATGACCGACATGCTACTCGCCGACACGATGATTTTGACTATAAGCTGTTCATTACTACACGTAAATTCAAAACATTTAAGAATTCTGGCAACGACATTCATCCACAAGCATGGCTCCATCAATTCTCTCATTGTTTCCCTCCCAACTGGTCATTGGAGCACAGGTTAGAATTTATGTGTGGCTACTTAGAGAATGAACCAGCTGTAAGAATGCGATCGGTCATTCACGATTGCCACAGTGAAGGAGAATTTTACCATGCCTTCCTCTCAGCATATTGGTCTCAAGCCACACAAGACCGCGTAAAACATAGCATCATGATGATGAAACACTTTGAACAATCTGAATTTTCCAGTCTTGTCAAATATTTTGAAGACATGTTGCACAAGAATCAGTACCTATCAAACCCATACAGCCCCTCAGAACTCATCCGCATTTGCTTAATCAAACTGCCTGAACATTTACGACATATTATTTTGGCAGGACGTTGCAAAGACGACATTGAAGCTTTTCAGGGACTGTTACAAGAACTGGAAATTGACACAGACAGTCGCGGGATGCGAAAACGGGAAAACAATCACTACAGGGCACATCCGTCACAATTCCGTGACGACAGAAACAATAAATGGCCACGACAAACCTATTCTTACAACGTAAATCGTGACCAAAACAGACACCACCCATATGATAACCACTGGCAGAGTAATAGTTACAGGGAAAGATCACCTTTCCGCGGTAATGACTATCACAGAGACAATCAGAGAAACAGACAATATGGAAACCAAAACAATTATTATCAAGGGAGACAGAATAACTTCAGACGTAACGGTCCAGCACGCAGTTACGACTCAGGCAGAAATTCTCCACCACGTAACAGACGAGAAAGAAACTATGTAAACTACCGAAATGACGACAGACGATATGATCGTAACGACAGACCTGAATTGCATCAGAACTGGCGAGTTTTAAACAGAGCTGGGCCCTCTGGGCAAGGCGAATTTGTGGAAGTTAGGCCTCCAAATCCCAATAACGACGCGCGCCAACAAAGAGACAATAGGCGATGACTCACACCACTGGCAGCCACAAGACGTACTTATGAAACTGACGACGGAGCTGCCGTAGCTAGTAATTACGTAAAAATGGAAGACATTAGGGACATCTTACTCCAGGAACACGACGTAAAACATAACAACATTGCATATCCTGTGATCCACATTACTGTAAATGACGTAAAATTTACGGCAGTACTTGACTCTGGCAGTCCCATTTCAGTAATTAGTGAAACAGCTTTTAGCAAATGCAACAAATCGAACGATTGCCCCACACTTCCGTTACGTAAGATTAAATTACAAGGTGCAATCTTTGGAAAAAGTGTAGATGTACGCCAACAAACCAATTTAGAATTCTTTTGCCAAAGCCACAGCTTCTCTATGAACTTTCTTATTGTTCCATTATTGTCGACGGAAATTATACTGGGAGTAGACTTTTTGAATGAATATAAAGCAATCTTAAGCTTTCACGATGCTGAAATAAGTTTAGAGAAAGAAGGTATGTCAATAGCTTTGAAATTTGAAGACTGGCTCTCAAACCATGATGTGGAAATTAATCGGCTTTACCTTCTGTTAGATAACAGTTCGGAATTTTCTACGGAACTAGACACTAACAATCACTCTGCAAATACTGACAGGGATGACATCGACGGCATATGTGAAATTAATGAGTTAATTCAGAATAAAATTCAGACAATTGAGAATTGTAATGACACTGATAGGCAGGACCTTTTTGAGATTTTACAAGCACATTCCACAGTTTTTACTCACAAAACAGGAACAATCAAGGGGTTTCAATACCAATTTCGTGTTCGTGAGCATACTAAATTTTGTGTTAGACCATACGTAATTCCAGCACATTATAGGGACCGTGTTAGAACAGAAATACAATCTATGCTTGACGAGGGCATTATTGAGCCTGCAGTAAGCTCATACAACAATCCGTTACATGTTGTTGAGAAGAAAAATGGATCGATCAGGCTTGTCTTAGATTCGAGACAAATCAATACTATCATTATTCCTGAAACAGACAGGCCGCAGACGATGGAAGAACTTCTTCAAAATTTTAATGGTGTAAAAGTGTTGTCTTCCATTGATCTCAGATCCAGCTTTTATCAGATCGAACTTCATCCAGAATGTAGAAAATACACAGCTTTCCTTTGTTTCGGCGTTTGTTATCAGTTTCGGAAACTTCCTTTTGGGTTGAACATTTCTTCAGCAGCATTCATTCGCGGGTTAAGTTCCATATTACCTGAGTTCTTAAAACGTCACATCACCTTATATGTGGACGATATTCTAATAGCAGAAGCTTCATGGGAACAACATAACCGCATACTCAACAGTTTGTTACGTATTTTTGCAGAATCTGGAATTACAGTTAACTTGGAAAAGTCTGAATTCGGTAGGACAAAGGTGAAGTTTTTGGGACATATTATTTCTTCTGAAGGCATTCAGCCGGATCCTGAAAAGTTAGAAGCAATTAGAGCCATTCCAGTTCCATCCACAAAAAAACAAGTCCGCAGTTTTCTAGGTCTCGTAAATTTTTACCGTCGTTTTCTGAATATGCAAATTCTAGTTACACCAAAACTTTGTTCTCTCACTGGAAAAAATACTATTTGGAACTGGGACGAACAAGCACAGTTGGAATTCAATTCTTTGAAAGAATCGCTACTTCACGCGCCAATACTAGCTCATCCAGATCTGTCACAAGATTTCTGCCTTAGCACGGATTCCTCCAAAGTTGGTCTTGGTGCCCATTTATTTCAAGAAGCCATAGAAAATGACACTACCATACAGAAAACCATTGCTTTTGCTAGCCGAGTGCTAACAAAATCTGAAAAAAATTATTCCGTTACTGAATTAGAAGCTTTAGCTATCGTTTGGGCATTTAACAAATTTCGTTTCTTTCTTTCTGGTAAGCACGTAAAAGTATACAGTGATCATCGTGCATTACAGTTTCTTATGTCTTCAAAATTAAATCATGATAGGTTAAAACGTTGGGCATTGTTTCTGCAAGAATTCCGCTTCACAATAGTCTACATTCCCGGCAAGGAGAACATTGTTGCGGACGCGCTGTCACGCGCACCGGCTGGGCTTGAGAAAAGTAACACAGAAGGCAACCTCGAGAAAAATTTCAGTATTCTTTACATTCAGAAAGTCGCCTTTGAAAACTTCATCACCACATCTTTAAAGGACATTGCTCATGAACAAGATAAAGATCCGATTTGGAAAGATATCAAAAGTAAATGGCATGAAAAGACACACACTCAGATTCGGCATTATTACCTGGTTAGAAACAACATACTCTTCAAACGCTGCACTGTTGATGACAAGCTATGGGTACTTTGCATTCCAGACGATTTTGTTAATAAGCTCATTTGGTACATTCATTTCAGCTACGCACATTTTGGTCCACGAAAATGTTATCATATTCTTCGAACGACTTGTTATTTTAACAATATGGAAAAGCGAATTCGAAGAGTCTTGTCTATTTGTAAACTTTGTCAAAAGGCGAAACCATCTACTATCTCACATCGTGCTCCGTTGTTTCCTATTATTCCTTCCAAATTAAAAGAATTTGCTGCTGTTGATCTCTTGGGACCCCTTGTCACAACATCGAATGGATTTTCGTACGTTCTAGTCGCTGTTGAACTTACTTCAAAATTTGTTTCTTTCACTCCGTTACGTAAAGCCACTGGACGGTCTGTATCCAACGCCTTTGTTAAAAATTTTTTACGTGAAGTTGGACACGTTAGTAAAGTCATTTCAGATAACGGACCGCAATTCAGATCTGCTGTTTGGTCACGCATGCTTCGGAATTATAAAATCAAACCTGTTTTTATTTCATTGTATTCACCACATTGTAACCCGTCTGAACGGATTATGAAAGAAATCAATAAGCTTTGCAGACTTTATTGTCACAGAAAGCATCAGCATTGGGACAGATATTTACACTTATTTCAAAATGTGCTGAATGAAATGCCTCATGATTCCACTGCTTTACCACCTACTCTTGTACTGAAGAATGTAGAACCTCCGAACAGAATCAGAGAGCTTGTACCTTTCCCGAATACACGTAAACTTCGACACAAAGACATAATTGATTTGGCTCTTAAAAATATAAAATCTGCAGCAGACAAAAGGAGAAAACTACACGGTAAAGCAAATGCAAAGAAATTATGTATTGGTCAGAAAGTTCTCATTAAAGCTCATTCATTGTCACATAAGAAGAAACACTTGAGTCACAAATTCTTTCTAGTTTACAATGGACCTTACAGAATCCGACGTATACCACATGATAATTGCGTTGAAGTTGAAACTCTTCGTACTAGGAAGAGTAAAGGTTTACACCACATTTCTCATGTAAAACCATTTATTGACAGATAATCTGCTTTTTAACTTAGTCTTTGCAATTTTCACTTCACGCTACTTGTACAATTTGTCACACTGAGAAACTGTTAACATGCAACATTTTGGTTTGCTTGAGAGTGGATTCAGGATTTGAAGTACTTTCTGTGAGATTCAAGATGACTTAGTATTTGGTTTCTTTGACAGCTACACGATTATATCACGATGTTACTAATGAGTGACAATTTACAATGTTGCTTTTGCGGTGTATCTGTTTTATATCTGCACAGTTTTTTCTGAATTCTTCTATAAAGTGAGACATGTTTTAGTGGTGACTTTTGTGCTATTGCTACAAGGAGACAGCCTTTTCCGTAGGACAACAATACGTTACAGCACAGTACTTTCCTCATCACGGCAATAAGCGTAATAACTAAGTTATCTATACGCAAAGCATTCCACTTTGTTTATCATGAGGTAAGTACATTGACTTCTGCAGAACTTAGCTTTCGGAGGACAATGACTACGACACTTCCCAGAGATTATCTTACAGCAAGACGCACATTTAGCGCTACAGGACACGTATTTAAGTGATTAATTTTGTACTTAAAACATTTATTTTTAAAGATTTTTGAATTACAAAGAAAGTTTTTCGTGATACATTTCATTCCATTGCTGTAATCTGTAACACATGAGGGTATAATTACAATAAACCTCAGGGGGGTACACGCCTACTTTGTGTACCATGTGTTTGGCAAGCACAAGGAGCCCTAGCTAATATGGTATTTGCTTATACAATTTAACACATCGGTACCATATTTCTCTAACACATAAATTACACACCTATCTGATCATTTAACAGAGAAACAAACATCCTTTTTACTACGTCAGTGACACATGTTTACGCCATTACAGAGTTGGATTACTTCACACTTAAGAAATTGTACTTTGTCTGTACTTTGTGCACTGTTCATATTTTTTTGGAACCATTGTGATACTATGAGAACTTTGAATGATGTATTTGGTAAGGGAGTATGATTTTAAAGTACGTTGGAGGCAGATGACACTTTTGACATGAGCAGAGAATTTTGTTAGGTTTTGAAATCATTGGAGGAAGCTACGACGTTTTTGACATTTGACTGAGGTGTTATGATGTTATTTTTACGACGACGATGTGTATTATGCTGTTGCGGTAAGTTTATGATCCATAAGCTGATGCTATATGAGTTATTTGATTATGCTATGTATCTGTTATGATGAAATATGGAAAAAGTGTCGACGAATAAGGTAAGGAATAATGAATAGAAGTTAGGGACTCTTGACTTGTGAAAAAGGATGTTGGAAACCAAGAATCGTACTTTAAGAGTTATGAAATGTATGTAAATGCGTGAATGTATTACAATGCCGACGAAAATTTTTTGGACTCTGTTATGTCAATTGGATTTTGTCTCTACAGATTTGTAACGCAAATTCTTGACCTGT
Source organism: Schistocerca cancellata (assembly GCF_023864275.1). Lineage (NCBI taxonomy): Eukaryota > Metazoa > Arthropoda > Insecta > Orthoptera > Acrididae > Schistocerca > Schistocerca cancellata. Next base: position 5,585,884 of record NC_064628.1, on the reverse strand, counting down.
GAAATATTTTTATATGAGACTGTCACTGTAGCGGAAACTACTGTCGTAAATATTTCCGTAAGAAAGTTAAGTGACCACCTGCACATAATGTGACGTGGGCACCCAGGTGTGTCAGACACCTGGAGAACAAGCCTTTTCAGACGCTCAGGTAGAAAAGAAAGCCATTAGGATGTGCCTTTCATCGCTAATGCGACACCCTCATTACTTAAAAATTTATGATATTTACTGAAATGCCTAACAAAATGACAAGAAATATTTTTACATCTGCACACCTGATTATGACAAGAGTCTTTGTACGAGAGTTGAGAGCAATTAACTTATGAAATGAAATGTCACATGACTACTGAATGACATTTTTATGCTTTGGTTTGTGTAATTGCTTATTTCATTTGATGTCTGGTTTCCAGCTGTGTTGCAGCATTGCTTTTATAAAATGAGATGCATTTGCTAATGTGAACTCTTTCTGTCAACAGATCTATTAAATGATAATTTTGTAATCCACATTCTTTAAAAAAGGAGCACTTGGAAAGGAAAGAACAATAAGAAGTAACTCGTAACAGTAACACTTAATTTTCTTTTCAGGTACATGGTAATATTTTTTTTTACAATAAGTTGTTATGGTGCACCACTTTAATTACATAGACATTAAGATGACCACTTTAATTACATAGACATTAAGATGTGAATATGCATTTCCCTTGTCTGCATTGTTGTTTTTACTGTAATATTTTTTCTGCTTGCGCTATGTCATGTTTAGGTATAAGTTGCTGCTGTTTGCCAGGCATAGTGTTATTGAATTTGACTTTTGCTAATTTATGCTGCTAGCTTTGCCAATTTGCATTTTTTGTCATTTCTGTTTGTGTTGATTTGTTGTGATGCTGCATTGCCTCGTCCCTTGGTATATATATCTGAGCTCAGTAGATTTAAGTTAGCTTAAGAGGGGGTAGACTATATAAGAAACTGACTATGGAGAATAGGTAAAGAATGAATTGCGAAGAAAGATTTGGGCCCCAATGAGTATTGTACAATCAGAAATAATTATTTTGAAAGAAATATGAATAGAATACAGGAAGGAGGTATAGGTAGGATTATCTTGGAAATAAATAATGAGGTAAGAAATATGTGAACACATAAATACAGAAAGCATGCTTGGATAGGATTTTTTTGGTGGAAGCAAAGGTTGAAATAAGACGAACGATCTATGGAATGAAGGGAGATCTCCAAGCAAAATACTGCAGTAAAACAAACCCTGTCCTTTCCTCTTTGCTGCTTTTTCCCAATATGTAATTGTGTGTTGTCCTTTCCTTTTGGTGTTATCCCACTATGTGTTTGGGTACCCGTGTGTATTTGTGTTTTTCCTGTCTTTATGTGTTTAGCTGATGAGAGCTATGTTGTAGAATTTTTCTAATACTCTGTTATTTTCTTTGTAAAGATGCTTAGATTTTATTTATTCTGTTTTGTTTTAATGCTCATGTGTGAAGTTGACGTTTCAAAAGTGATTCTGATCTTTTATGTATGTGCTCATGTCATCATTCCTGTAACACTGATGTATATGTTTATTTCTATTCTTTTGTAAAGCCCTATTACTACAAATATTATCTGTATTGTTATGTTTTTAATGATGTATTTTGTATCTTTGTAATTGTATTCTTATGTTATATAATTGTAATTGACACCAGTTCATCATATTATTAACTTGTCAGCATTCATTTCACTGCACACATTCTGTTGGTCATAGTATATGGACAATATGTGAGAAGTAGGGACTGTTAGTGTTTGCACGTGTGTTACTAATTCAGCAAGGGACTGGATAACAGCATTGCTGGTTCTAAGGACAATTCCAAAAACTTTGTGAGTGCACAAGTGGTGGTTATGGACTTGCTCTATTATCCGCAAGACTCTTCAATGGTGATTGTGCACCTGCACAGTCGCAACAGATGGCTGCTGGCCATCTCTACAAGGACTACAATGGGTCTGCACCTCTGGTGGCCCACCAATACCACAATCTCTACCAGGACTACAGTGGGTCTACTCTGTGATGACCTACCTACCAATATTCTTCGAAACATCGACTGACTCTGCTGTGGGTTTGCTCTGTTGTGGCCCATTACCTGTCAGCATGTCAAGAGTCAGCACTGTCTTACCGTTGGAAGGACAATACTACTTCTTCAAGACTGCATGGAAATCCACTACTTCCGTGTGCATTGTATTTTACTGCTCAGACTTTGAGCAAACAAACTGCAGGTTTACTCTTATGATGAATGATCAGGACTGTCTTTATTGACTGTGAAAAAAATTTTAGCTGTTGACCAACATTGTATCAATAAGTGTGTGCATTTGATATCGTTGTTATTGTAATTATGAAAAATTTTATCAAATCTTTATTGGCCACTGCCCAAAAATATTTTGTAAAATTTTTTGTGGGGAGCATGGGGGCTATGTAAGTAGGCTGTTTAGATTTTTATATGGGTAATGCCACGTAGCGCTCTATATGAAAATCACTGGCTGTGCTGTGTGCAGTATGTGGCTAGTTTGCATTGTTGTCTGCCATTGTTGTCATGAACTGCTACAGCTGGATGTGAACAGCGCGTAGCGTTGGGCAGTTGGAGGTGAGCCGCCAGCAGTGGTGGACGTGGGGAGAGAGATGGCGGAGTTTTGATAATCTGTAAGACTGAATGTCAATTATGAATATTAAGGTAAATACATTGTTTGTTCTCTATTAATATCTTTCATTTGCTAACTATCCCTATCAGTAGTTAGTACCTTCAGTAGTTTGAATCTTTTATTTAGCTGGCAGTAGTGGCGCTCGCTGTTTTGCAGTAGCTTGAGTAGCGAAGATTTTTGTGAGGTAAGTGATTTGTAAAAGGTATAGGTTAAAGTTAGTCAGGGCCATTGTTTTGTAGGGGTTATTGAAAGTCAGATTGCGTTGCGCTAAATAATATTGTGTGTCAGGTTAAGCACAGGCTTGTGTAATTGTTCTAAGTGGACGTTTCACATGTATAAATTGTTCTAAGGGGACGTTTCAATGGGTTTGCAGATAATAATACCCCGTAAATGGATTGTCGTACCCAGAATCCAGGCTTAATTCCAAATAAGCACCATTGGGATGAGTCTGGACATGAGCTTTGCTCCAGGCCTCCAGGCCCACTTTCTGTCTTAGAGAAGGTAGAAAGTGCGCCTCTTCAGATTCCTTCCTCTTGAGGAAGAATGGGCTGCCATTTCTGTGCATACCTTCAGACATCTCTTTGAAAGTGTCCCCAACAGAATTAAATCCATCATAAATGCGGAAGGTGGACACATCCCATATTAAGGTGCTCTAATAGGTGTCTGGATACTTTTGATCAGGTAGCACATAAGACTAGCGTAAGTACGAGGGTCACTCCAAAAGAAATGCACACTATTTTTGTGAAAATACAGTTTTCATTCTGCATGTGTGAAAGTTTTACAGTGTGTAGATACATTCTTCCCACTTGTTTTCAAACTTAGTTCAACGTGTTCCCGTGAGTGGCACCGTCACAGCATGTCTTCAAGATGGCAGCTACACTTGACGTTCGTCAGAACCAACGTGCTGTCATAGAATTCCTGTGCTGTGAAAACGAGTCGGTGGGAAGCATTCAGAAGAGGTTTAAAATGATGTATGGAGATGCCGCTGTCGATCGCAGTACAGTTAGTCGGTGGGCAAGCAGGTTACGTGATGAAACCGGGCACGGCAATATCGAGGATTTTCCCCGCAGCGGCAGGCCTCGTACTGCACACACTCCAGACAATGTGCAGAGAGGTAACGAATTGGTGACTGCTGACAGACGCATCACAGCGAACGAATTGCCACGCTGAGTTGGGATAGGGGAAGGAAGTGTTTGCAGAATACTGAAAGTGTTGGCGTTGAAAAAGGTTTGTGCCAGGTGGGTTCCCAGGATGTTGACAGTAGCTCACAAAGAAACAAGAAAAACGGCATGCAGCGAACTTTTGGAACAGTACGAGAATGGTAGAGATGAATTTCTTGGAAGAATTGTAACAGGTGATGAAACATGGCTCCATCATTTTTCACCAGAGACGAAGAGGCAATCATTGGAGTGGCATCATGCAAATTCACCCAAGAAAACAAATTCAGAACCACACCTTCTGCTAGAGAAGTTATGACTACGGTGTTTTTCGATTCCGAAGGACTCTTGCTTGTGGACATCGTGCCAAGTGAAACCACCATAAATTCTGATGCATATTTTGAAGAAACTTCAAGCTCGACTGAGTCGTGTTCGACCACATCGGCAAAGTCAGGATGTTTTGCTGTTACACGACAATGAACGGCCACATGTCAGTGAAAAAACCATGGAAGCGAACACAAAACTCGGTTGGACAAAACCGAAACACCCGCCTTCCAGTCCTGACCTAGCTATCGTCTCTTTGGGAAACTGAAAGACTCTCTTCGTGGAGCAGAGTTTGAAGATGATGACTCCCTTGTGCACGCTGCCAAACAGTGGCTCCAACAGGTTGGTCCAGAATTTTACCTTGAGGGTTTACAGGCGCTGGTTCCAAGATGGCGTAAGGCAGTTGAGAGGGATGGAAATTATGTGGAGAAATGAAAACATAGTTCCGTAAGGATGTATCTACACACTGTAAGACTTTCAAACATGTAGAACAAAAGATGGATTTAAAAAAAAAAAAGGTGTGCATTTCTTTTGGAGTGACCCTCATAACTACGACACACACTTGAAGATCCAGTTCGAGCAGGCATAGAGCATGTTGGTAGCCAGTTACCAAGCAACTGAGATACAAAAGAGCTGTCGGAGAGCTCTGAATACCTAGGGAACCACTGACCTGGCCACATGACGACGCCGTCGACGGTGCGCGGGTGGACAGGCGCGCCGTCGGCTGCGATGACGGAGAGCCGGTGGTGCTGGACGCTGAAGCGGAAGGGGCAGACGAGGCAGGTGGCGGCAATGAGCCTCAGGCGGTAGCGCCGGCCCGCCGCCACGTGGAGGCGCGCCAGCGGCGCCTGCGGCCACGGCCTCGACAGCCGGGGGCGGCGCGGCTCCGCCTGCAGCGGGTCGTGGTCGTGGTCGAGGCCGTGGTCATGGTCGAGGTCGAGGTCGAGGTCGTGATCGAGGTCGAGGTCGTGGCCGTGGTCGTGGTCGTGCCGCTGGCGACCTGGCGGCACGGCGGCCAGGGCGGCCTCCACCAGCCACGGCTCCAGCGGCCGCACCAGCGAAGCCAGCGACGGGCCCGGCACAGAGTCCTGCGCACCAGCGGCAGCACACGTCAGTCAAACTCCTGGGCGTCCAGACATGTCACAGCTACATTCTGGACTAATATGTTTAGGACGAGTGGTAGGGACAGAGCATCGAGTGACATTATACTGAGTGCACTATCAGAAAATTACCTCGAGCAATTAAACAGAGAACCGACTCGTCCAGATAACATCTTGGACCTACTGATAACAAACAGACCCGAACTTTTCGACTCTGTAAGTGCAGAACAGGGAATCAGTGATCACAAGGCCGTTGCAGCATCCCTGAACATGGAAGTTAATAGGAATATAAAAAAGGGAGGAAGGTTTATCTGTTTAGCAAGAGTAATAGAAGGAAGATTTCAGACTACCTAACAGATCAAAACGAAAATTTCTGATCCGACACTGACAATGTTGAGTGTTTATGGAAAAAGTTCAAGGCAATCGTAAAATGCGTTTTAGACAGGTACGTGCCGAGTAAAACTGTGAGGGACGGGAAAAACCCACCGTGGTACAACAACAAAGTTAGGAAACTACTGCGAAAGCAAAGAGAGCTTCACTCCAAGTGTAAACGCAGCCAAAACCTCTCAGACAAACAAAAGCTAAACGATGTCAAAGTTAGCGTAAGGAGAGCTATGCGTGAAGCGTTCAGTGAATTCGAAAGTAAAACTCTATGTACCAACTTGACAGAAAATCCTAGGAAGTTCTGGTCTTACGTTAAAACAGTAAGTGGATCGAAACAGCATATCCAGACACTCTGGGATGATCATGGCATTGAAACAGAGGATGACACGCGTAAAGCTGAAATACTAAACACCTTTTTCCAAAGCTGTTTCACAGACGAAGACCGCACTGCAGTTCCTTCTCTAAATCCTCGCACAAACGAAAAAATGGCTGACATCGAAATAAGTGTCCAAGGGATAGAAAAGCAACTGGAATCACTCAACAGAGGAAAGTCCACTGGACCTGACGGGATACCAATTCGATTCTACACAGAGTACGAGTAAGAACTTGGCCCCCCTTCTATCAGCCATGTACCGCAAGTCTCTAGAGGAACGGAAGGTTCCAAATGACTGGAAAAGAGCACAGGTAGTCCCAGTCTTCGAGAAGGGTCGTCGAGCGGATGCGCAAAACTATAGACCTATATCTCTGACGTCGATCTGTTGTAGAATTTTAGAACATGTTTTTTGCTCGTGTGTCATGCCGTTTTTGGAAACCCAGAATCTACTCTGAAGGAATCAACATGGATTCCTGAAACAGCGATCGTGTGAGACTCAACTGGCTTTATTTGTTCATGAGACCCAGAAAATATTAGATACAGGCTCCCAGCTAGATGCCATTTTCCTTGACTTCCGGAAGGCGTTCGATACAGTTCCGCACTGTCGCCTGATAAACAAAGTAAGAGCCTGCGGAATATCAGACCAGCTGTGTGGCTGGATTGAAGAGTTTTTAGCAAACAGAACACAGCATGTTGTTCTCAATGGACAGACGTCTACAGACGTTAAAGTAACCTCTGGCGTGCCACAGGAGAGTGTTATGCGACCACTGCTTTTCACAATATACATAAATGACCTAGTAGATAGTGTCGGAAGTTCCATGCGGCTTTTCGCGGATGATGCTGTAGTATACAGAGAAGTTGCAGCATTAGAAAATTGTAGCGAAATGCAGGAAGATCTGCAGCGGATAGGCTCTTGGTGCAGGGAGTGGCAACTGACCCTTAACATAGACAAATGTAATGTATTGCGAATACATAGAAAGAACGATCCTTTATTGTATGATTACATGATAGCGGAACAAACACTGGTAGCAGTTACTTCTGGAAAATATCTGGTAGTATGCGTACGGAACGATTTGAAGTGGAATGATCATATAAAATTAATTGTTGGTAAGGCAGGTACCAGGTTGAGTTTCATGGGAGAGTCGTTAGAAAATGTAGTCCAGCAACAAAGGAGGTGGCCTACAAAACACTCGTTAGACCTATACTTGAGCTTTTCTCATTAGTGTGGGATCCGTACCACATCGGGTTGACGGAGGAGATAGAGAAGATCTAAAGAAGAGCGGCGCGTTTCGTCACAGTGTTATTTGGTAATCGTGATAGCGTGACGGAGATGTTTAGCAAACTCAAGTGGCAGACACTGCAAGAGAGGCGCTCTGCATCACGGTGTAGCATGCTGTCCAGGTTTCGGGAGGGTGCGTTCCTGGATGAGGTATCGAATATATTGCTTCCCCCTACTTATACCTCCCGAGGAGATCACGAATGTAAAATTAGAGAGATTAGAGCGCGCCCGGAGGTTTTCCGCAAGTCGTTCTTCCCGCGAACCATACGCGACTGGAACAGAAAAGGGGGGTAATGACAGTGGCACGTAAAGTGCCCTCCGCCACACACCGTTTGGTGGTTTGCGGAGTATAAATGTAGATGTAGATGTAGATGTAGAATATTACCGTTTTCGTTCTAGTTATCTACACTGCTTGCCGTGATGACTGGGTGTTGTGTGCTGTCCTTAGGTTAGTTAGGTTTAAGTAGTTCTAAGTTCTAGGGGACTGATGACCATAGATGTTAAGTCCCATAGTGTTCAGAGCCATTTGAACCATTTGAACCACACTGCTTGCCAGAAGAAGCAAAGCACACAGAATACATGATCGGAGGCCGGTTTAACTTCATACACACCATTGGTGCGGATGTACACTGAGGGGACGTTATGGGAGAGCGATATGTACATATACAGATGGCGGTAGTGTCACATACACAAGGTATAACATCTACATCTACATCTACGTGATTACTGTGCTAATCACAATAAAGTGCCTGGCAGAGGGTTCAATGAACCATCTTGAAGCTGAGTCTCTACCGTTCCATTCTCGAATAGCACACGAGAGAAACGAGCACTTAAATTTTTCTGTGTAAGCGCTGATTTCTCTTATCTTATCGTGATGATCATTTCTCCCTATGTAGGTGGGTTCCAACAGAATGTTTTCGCAATCGGAGGAGAAAACTGGTGATTGATATTTCATGAGAAGATCCCGTCGCAACGGAAATCGCCTTTGTTTTAATTACTGCCACATCAATTCACGTATCATGTCTGTGGAACGATCTCCCCTATTTCGCAATCATACAAAACGAGCTGCCCTTCTTTGTACTTTTTCGATGCCATCCGTCAGTCCCACCTGATGCGGATCCCACACCGCACAGCAGTACTCGAGAATAGGGCGGACAAGCGTGGTGTTAAGCAGTCTCTTTAGTAGACCTGTTGCACCTTCTAAGTGTTCTGCCAATGAATGGCAATCTCTACCCGCAACATTATCTATGTGATCCTTCCAATTTAGGTTATTTGTAATTGTAATCCCTAAGTATTTAGTTGAATTTAGAATCTTCAGATTTGTGTGACTTATGGCGTAATCGAAATTTAGCGGATTTTCTTTAGTACTGAGTGAACAACTTCACACTCTTCTTTATTCAGGGTCAATTGCCACTTTTCGCACCATACAGATATCTTATCTAAAACATTTTGTAATTCATTTTGGTCATCTGATGACTTTACGAGACGGTAAAGGACAGCATCATCAGCAAACAATCTACGACGGCTACTCAGATTGTCTCCTATGTCGTTAATACAGATCAGGAACAATAGACGGCCTATAACACTTCCTTGGGGAACACCGGATACTACTTCTGTTTTACTCGATGATGTCCGTCTATTACTACTAATTGTGACGTTTCTGACAGGAAATCACGAATCCAGTCGCACAACTGAGGCGACACTCCGTAGGCACGCAGTTTGGTTAGAAGACCCTTGTGAGGAACGGTGTCGAAAACCTTCTGGAAATCTGAAAATATGGAATCAATTTGATATCCCCTGTCGATAGCAATTTTTACTTCATGAGTAAAAAGAACTAGTTGTGTTCCGCGAGAACGATATTTTGTGAATCCGTGCTGACTGTGTGTCAATAAATCGTTTTCGTCGAGGTACTTCACAATGTTCGAACACAGTATATGTTCCAAAACCCTACTGCAAATCGACGTTAGTGATATAGGCCTGTAATTCAACGGATTACTTCTACTTCGCTTTTTGGGTATTGGTGTGACTTGAGCAATTTCGCGGTCTTTACGTACAGATCTTTCTGTGAGTGAGCAGTTGTATATAATTTCTAAATATGGACCTATTGTATCAGCATACTCTGAGAGGAACCTGACTGACATACAATGTTGACCGGAAGCTTTGCTTTCATTAAGTGATTTAAGCTGCTTTGCGACACCGAGGATATCTATTTTTATGTTTCTCATCTTGGCAGTTGTTCTTGACTGAAATTCAAGAATCTTTAGTCTTCTTTTGTGAAGGAGTTTCGTAAAACCGTGTTTAATAACTCTGCTTTAGTGGCACTGTCATCAGTGACTTCACCGTTGTTATCGCGTGGTGAAGGTATAAAAGGCCAGTCCATTGGCGGAGCTGACAGTTATACTCAAGCGATCCATGTGAAAGAGTTTCCAACATAATTATGGCCACATGATGGGAATTAACAAATTTCGAACGCGGAATGGTAGTCGGAACTGGACATTTCAAAAATCGCTCGGGGAATTCAATATTCCGAGATCCACAGTGTTGAGAGTGTGCAGAGAACACCACAATTCAGCCATTACCTCTCACCACGGACAATGCAGTGGCTGACAGTTTTCACTTAACGATCGAGAGCAGCGGCGTTTGCGTAGAGTTGTCAGTGCTAATAGACAAGCAACACTGAGTTAAATAAGCGCAGAAACCAATGTGGGACGTACGACAAACGTATCAGGTGGGACAGTACGGTGAAATTGGTGTTAAAGGGTTATGATAGCAGACAACCGGTGCGAGTGGCATTGCTGAGAGCACATTACCTACAGCGCCTCTCCTGAGCATGTGACCATATGGGTTGCACCGTACTCGACTGGAAAACCATGACCCGGTCAGATGAGTCCCGATTTCAGTTTGTGAGACCTAATGGTAGTGTTGGAGTGTGGCGGCGGCCCCACAAACCCATGGATCCAAGTTGTCAATAAGGCACTGTGCCATCTGCTGGTGCCTCCATAAATGTGTGGGCTGTGTTCACATCGAGTAGACCAGGTCCTCTACTCCAACTGAACCGATCATTGACTCGAAAAGAAAATAAATTGGAAATTTGTGGAAAGTTCCTATGAGACCAAACTGCTGACGTCATCGGAACCTAGGCTTACGCACTACTTAATCTACACTCCTGGAAATGGAAAAAAGAACACATTGACACCGGTGTGTCAGACCCACCATACTTGCTCCGGACACTGCGAGAGGGCTGTACAAGCAATGATCACACGCACGGCACAGCGGACACACCAGGAACCGCGGTGTTGGCAGTCGAATGGCGCTAGCTGCGCAGCATTTGTGCACCGCCGCCGTCAGTGTCAGCCAGTTTGCCGTGGCATACGGAGCTCCATCGCAGTCTTTAACACTGGTAGCATGCCGCGACAGCGTGGACGTGAACCGTATGTGCAGTTGACGGACTTTGAGCGAGGGCGTATAGTGGGCATGCGGGAGGCCAGGTGGACGTACCGCCGAATTGCTCAACACGTGGGGCGTGAGGTCTCCACAGTACATCGATGTTGTCGCCAGTGGTCAGCGGAAGGTGCACGTGCCCGTCGACCTGGGACCGGACCGCAGCGACGCACGGATGCACGCCAAGACCGTAGGATCCTACGCAGTGCCGTAGGGGACCGCACCGCCACTTCCCAGCAAATTAGGGACACTGTTGCTCCTGGGGTATCGGCGAGGACCATTCGCAACCGTCTCCATGAAGCTGGGCTACGGTCCCGCACACCGTTAGGCCGTCTTCCGCTCACGCCCCAACATCCTGCAGCCCGCCTCCAGTGGTGTCGCGACAGGCGTGAATGGAGGGACGAATGGAGACGTGTCGTCTTCAGCGATGAGAGTCGCTTCTGCCTTGGTGCCAATGATGGTCGTATGCGTGTTTGGCGCCGTGCAGGTGAGCGCCACAATCAGGACTGCATACGACCGAGGCACACAGGGCCAACACCCGGCATCATGGTGTGGGGAGCGATCTCCTACACTGGCCGTACACCACTGGTGATCGTCGAGGGGACACTGAATAGTGCACGGTACATCCAAACCGTCATCGAACCCATCGTTCTACCATTCCTAGACCGGCAAGGGAACTTGCTGTTCCAACAGGACAATGCACGTCCTCATGTATCCCGTGCCACCCGACGTGCTCTAGAAGGTGTAAGTCAACTACCCTGGCCAGCAAGATCTCCGGATCTGTCCCCCATTGAGCATGTTTGGGACTAGATGAAGCGTCGTCTCACGCGGTCTGCACGTCCAGCACGAACGCTGGTCCAACTGAGGCGCCAGGTGGAAATGGCATGGCAAGCCGTTCCACAGGACTACATCCAGCATCTCTACGATCGTCTCCATGGGAGAATAGCAGCCTGCATTGCTGGGAAAGGTGGATATACACTGTACTAGTGCCGACATTGTGCATGCTCTGTTGCCTGTGTCTATGTGCCTGTGGTTCTGTCAGTGTGATCATGTGATGTATCTGACCCCAGGAATGTGTCAATAAAGTTTCCCCTTCCTGGGACAATGAATTCACGGTGTTCTTATTTCAATTTCCAGGAGTGTAACTTAAACTAACTTACGCTAAGGACAAGACACTCTCACGTGCCCAAAGAGGACTCAAACCTTCGACAGGGGGAGCCGCACGAACCGTGACAAGACGCCTTAGACCGCACGGCTCCCCAGTTCGGCGATTGTAAATGGTTAAATTTCGCTACCTGAAGACTATTTGCAGTCATTCATGGACTTCAGGCTCCCAAAAAACAATTGAATGGTTATGGATGGCAGCACGTCATGGATAGGGCGACAGTTGTTCGCAGTTGGTTTGAAGAATATTCTGGACATGATCTGGCCACCCAGATTGTCCGACATGAATCCCATCGAATTTTTATGGGACATAATCGATAGCTCAGTTCGTGCAGATATACTGCACCGGCAACACTTCCGCAATTAAGGATGGCGAAAGAAGCACCATGGCTCGGTATTTCTGCAGGGACGTTCCAACGGCTTGGTGACTCCATGCCACCTCGAGTTGCTACACAGCACCCCCCCCGCCCCAAATCCCCGTCGAGTGTATCCTCTCCTCCCCTTGCCTCCTTCGTCGTCGTCGCCGGTAGCGCTTGTGGTTTGTTGGTTTGGTTCTCTCTTCTTTCTTCTTTACACGCTTGGCAAATCCTCAGGCTCGTAAGTTCGAGGAAGTGGGGTAGGGGAACATCTTCTTATCTTTCCGGAATCAAGATATACAACAAAACATTAAGAACTTCCAATTTATAGCCTTCGTTTCGAGTACGGCAAGAAACGAAAAAAAATAACTGTCTCTTTTTTGACAAAAGTGATAACATCGATGGAAAATTGTAGTTCCTACAGTTGGTCGTGTACTGAAATGAGACGCAACACATGAATTGTCTTTTCATGTAACTGCAGTTTATTGAGGTCCCGAGTTGGCTAAAAAAATCACATTCATTCTGAACTCAATCATAATTAATGCCAATTTTTATAGTGTTCGCCTGTGTGTGTAGGGGATTTTCAACTTATAACTCAGTTCCGGCTACACGTAACGCAAGACTGTTCATACTTTGCTATGCAACCATACAATCAAATCTAATTCCCGAAATTTGGCTTTTCTCTCGCTAATTGATTATCTTTCGTAATAGTTAACTAAAAGTCAGTTCACAATCATATGCTTTCTCAAAACAACTTCCGATCTAATTATTATCAGTAAGTCTACATTGATGCTGTAGCTGGATCCCTTGTAACATACGTCGCGCCTCGCTGACAAAGTCCGCAAGATGTGACCTTTGTTTGGACAGCTAACGTATTCCTTTTTGGTTCCCTCTCTCTTCTCCCTTTACCACTCAAAGGACTCAATAATTAATTAGAATTGTCCTCTATGCAATCAATTAGGACTAAAAAACGAAATTCACTTATCGCGCACCGGAGTAACTTGATAGAGTGCTAACATCTCTGTCTTTTTCAAAGAAAAAGTATACTTCTTCATGGTGAAGTCAATGTCAAATCACTATTACATCACTGTAAATACGATATAATAGTCATATGAATTTTACTCATATCACACATAATTATTTCAAAAGCTTTTCAAATAAATAATCGAATTAAAAACCACAAATATTAGTATCGGAGATAGATACAATACGTTTCGATATATCAAAAAAAAAAAAAATTGGATTCAGCGTGTCGTCACGCTTTAAGACTTGCTGTTTTTCTACCAACCCAACATGACACTACCCGTTTCTCCGAATCGAAACTTCGCTGTTAAATTACTTTCCGGGCACTTCTTACTTTTACCACGATTGACACCTTATGTAAGGTTACACGAGTTGCTGCGCTATGCCGGGCAAAAGAAGATCCGACACGATATTAGGACGTATCCCATGACTTCTGTGACATCAGTGTAAATCATCAGAGTTGCAATTTTCTGTGACAGCCAGTATGGCGACTAGAGTGTATTATTGTTGTTCGTGCTTAATGTTGTTACCAGGCCTGGTAAGTTATATGAGGTTGCATGAAGAGTGTCAGATGTTCAGTGATTAAAGACTCGGAAATGCCACGCACTCCCGTGAGACAGCGTTATCAGCACCTGACAGGGTTTAAAAGGTGCCTCATCATGTGTCTCCATTTCGCTGGCTGGTCAAATCATGCAATACCCAAATTTGTAGGGAAATCGTATGTGATAGTCGCCCGACGTTGGACTGCATGGAAATGTGGAGACAGGTTCACTCATTGTCAAGGTTAAGGTCAACCACGTGTGAGCACCACAAGGGAGGATTAGCATGCTGTGCATCAGGCATATTATACTGCCTTCACATCTGTGCATGCCATCTGAGAACAAGTAGCGGACTCTATTGAACAATCTATGTCACCCTCAACCATTGCTCAAAGACTAGGAGCAACCAGGCTGCGAAATTACCGTCCCATGAATAGATTGTTGTTAACACCTCAACAAGAACAGCTGCATTTGAGGTGGGTCTTGAATGGCAAACATAGACTGCTGATGAATGGTGTCGCATTGTGTTCAGTGATGAATTGCAGCTGCACACTACCAAAGACGACCAACATCGGTGAGCATAGCGAGCGACCTGGGGAGATGTTTTGAGATGTAGAACAGTGTTATTCCTGGCGTTATGGTATGGGGAACCACTGGGTGTGACCACAGGTTACGGCTGGTAGTAATTAAGGGGACCCAGACGGCACACAAGAGTGTGTCATGGACACTTTGCATTCTCCTGTGTCACCTCTCAGGCAACAGTATCGTGGTGTCATTTTTCAACAGTACAAAACTTGTCCACACATGGTACGTTTCCCCATCAACTGTCTGCTTGATGGAGAGGTACTCCAGTGGCCAACAAAATCCCCTGATCTGTCAATGATAGAACGTGCATGGGGCCAGCTCGCATGTCAACCCTTTCTCAGCGCCAGTATCCGAGTTGCCAAGGACCACTTACAGTTGAGCGCCAGCTTGATTCTGGGGTCGATATAAAGGCTTTAGGCCACCCTTCCCAATCTAATCACAGCATGTATCCAGGTCATAGGAGGGTACAATGTTATACTAGTAAGTGGGCCTATACTCTCAAGTTCTTTGTAAATTTGACTAATTTTGTAACTGCTGATATAACATCAAATATCTAAGGTTGAATAACAAGTATACTGTCTTTGTTCTACTGTTACTGTATGTGTATGCGCCCTCTGCGACAACAGTCATATCTAGAACCTGCTGCTGTACAATCCCATATTTAGGAAAGCTGTCTGACAAATTAGCTAAACCCTCACATCCTGCAACAACAAAACTTCATTTTATGTAAGAGGCATTACAGTCCATATTCTGTTCAACAGCAGGGACAAAACAGAGTTATTAAGTAACAGTGGTGTTTTTAAAATCACTTGTAATGGCTGCAACAAACTGTGTAAGTAGCCTGTTTATATGTTTGTATGTTGGCAGCGCGACAGACTGCATTAATAACTCTGACAGCGATGTGTGCGCCCTCTTTAAGAGACTGTGTGGCTGGTCGGACTCGCAGTTGGAGGTAAATGGCCAGCAGTGATGGAGGTTGGAAGTTTATAGTTAGCAGAGATGGAGGTTAGAGGTCTGCAGTGTTAGCGCGAGGGGGCGGTCTGGACGTGTCCGTCATAGAGATTTAAAACTATTGACAATTATATAATTTTTTGGAACTGGATGTCACGGACGATTATATATTTTTTAAACCGGATGTCACATTATTAAGGTAAAATTTACTAAATACATTGTTTGTTCTCTATCAAAATCTTTCATTTGCTAACTATGCCTATCAGTAGTTAGAGCCTTCAGTAGTTAGGATCTTTTATTTAGCTGGCAGTATTGGCGCTCGCTGTATTGCAGTAGTTCCAGTAACGAAGATTTTTCGTGAGGTAAGTGTCTTACGAAATGTATGGGTTATCGTTAGGATTTCTTCTAATTCAGGGCTATTCTTTTGTGTTAATTATTTGAGCAGTCAGATTGTGTATGAGTTGTATTTGTCACGAATAATTTTGCAGGTCAGATATGAAATGATAAAGACAAGCAAAGTGACAGTACGTTCAGTTTCACTCAGCAGTTCCAGAATTAAATTAAGAAGTTTCACCTTCCCAGTTATTGCAATTTAAGTAAAAAAAACTATTAAACGAAGAAGTTTCAACTGTATATTTTTCAGACATGCAGGGCCATAACAGCTAGGCTGATTAAACAAGACTGCAGCTGGAAATTGCGTAAGTCAGACTCCATCTTTGCCAAACATGTGCTGAAGGAAGGACACAAATACCAAATCCAAACAGAAGTACTACACGTAGCCAACAAAGGAGAAAACAAAGCGTGTTAGAAGCACTTGAGATAAACAGACACTTAGCCCAAAATCTCTAGCTGGTTCTAAATGATCATGTACAGCTGAGCACATTACCACTTTTAAGCTTCACATGATGCTATCAACCAGTCACATACCCACAAACCGCCACAATGAACATAATGCTGCCTATTCCTATTCCTTAGCCCATAAACTTCTACAATATAACTTGTAATACTTCTCTGCCGTATATTTTAACCATGTACTATGTTCAATACAGTCCACTGAATAAAAATATTATTGACAATGTAAAATATGTTTGTTTCTCAACAAAAGTTGCGAATGCTCAGTTACAGCATCATAACCATTTATTCTGTAATAACGTAAGATTATATATTCTAATTATTGTGTATAATACTGTCCATTGCTTAGAGTTTGGTTTCCATTGAAAAAAAAAAGGTTTCTTGCACAACATAAATGAAAAGTATTCATTTTAACAGTATCTCAGAAAATAAAATCAATTTAACCTGTAATATTCCGTACTTTAATTATTTATTGGACTTAACAATAGCCATTGTGTAAAATGTAATTTCAAAATTAAGAAAGAAGTTCGGTGCACAACACGCTATGCAAGTCATTGTATCTTCACCTATAATGTTTTAATGTTTGGTTACCTAAAAACCAGTGTCCCTTCCAGACACTAGACACTTGTTTCCTGAAGATGGCCTAATAAGCCGAAAACTGGTTCGAAATAAACAAAAATCAGTAGAAGAAAAACTGTGTACTTGTTATTCAACCCTAAGTATGGAACTGCTCTACCAAGAAGTACCGGAAGAATCCATAAATAACATCAGATATTCTTTCAACCCGTGAATTTTCATTTCGTTTCGTCCTCAGCTTCTGGCTGCTTCATTCTTTTGCCAGGCGTTGTATCTGCAAACCGCATTGCTAAATTCATCTACTTAACAACACCGAAACTTGAGGTCAACGAGTAAACGTGACCCCTTTAAACAGTGCGCTGACAGTAGCTGCCATAAGAATCGATTATTACGCAGTTGATAAATAAAAAAATATAATAGTTCGTCCCACCGCCAAATTTCTATACCATCGATACGAGCAATCACAAAGCTTTTCATTCCGAAAAATTCTAATTATTGGCCTGTTAGCGGAACTTAAGGTATGAGGGCGGCTCGTTGTTCGTGTCTGGATAGTTCAGTCGATAGGAAGATTGTTCACGAAAGGCACGGTTCCGCATAGAAGCCCTGATCCGGTGTGCAGTTTTAATCTGTCAGGATGTTTAAAAACAGCGCACATTCCGCTCCGGGGTGAAGTATTCACTGTAGAAGTGGTAATCAGCCTGCAAATGAAAGCCGCAGACACGCATACCGAGGGCTCAGTACTTGTAATATACCATTTGCTGACAATGCCTGTGTGCTATTTCTGTGGCTATTGTCTGTGAAAGGGCCAGTTTCTGGTGGGGGGGGGGGAGGGGGAGGGTGTTTCTACAGCGTGGAACTGATGTGTCGGTCTCTCCTTAATCCTCATAAGTGGGCAGAGATCTTGGCAGGCGGGGCTGGCTGACTTAAGGTCGAGTGATATGATGATCGGCGTTTTCCAACACTTGCAGGAAAACTTCTGAAAGTGCTTAACAGGAAGTAGCACATTACAGAAGCACTGTAGGCGGGAACAGGAAATGGCCAATTAGAATGCGCCTGATTCGGATTGGCTGGAATTACCAAATGTTAAACAATTTCGTGGAGTGGACTGGAGGTGGCGAAAACGAGCTGTACGAGGTGCGAAAATAAAGTAATGAGAGTGATTTTCTTTGCAAGATGTGGCAACCCTGCAGGCTTGTGTAGCCACAACATCTTTGACCTCGGTCTATAAGCTGCTTCTAGTCCAAACAGCACATCGACGCAACTGGTCAGTCCTGAGAAGTGACGCGCGGCATTAGCCGAGCGGTCTCAGGCGCTGCCGTCATCGACTGTACGGCTGGTCCCGGCGGAGGTTCGAGTCCTCCCTCGGGCATGGGTGTGTGTGTTTGTCCTTAGGATAATTCAGGTTAAGTAGTGTGTAAGCTTAGGGACTGATGACCTTACCAGTTAAGACCATTAAGATTTCACACACATTTGAACAATTAGTCCTGAGAAGTGCTATAATAAGTTAACACGTGTTAGTGTCTCTCGTCACGGAAATGTAACCACATAATACTGCGCAACGAAATGGCATTTCTTTTTGCGTTAAATTGGGAGAAAACGCGATGAAAACTTACAGTAAGCTTCAGAAGGCTTTTGGAGAGGAGGTTATGTCAAGAGCTCAAGTTTTTCGTTGGCATTAAATGTTTAGTGAAGGCAGAATGAATGTTGAAGATGAAGACCGCAGTGGACGACCAGCAACCTGCTTGTGTGCTTCTTTGATTCCAAGGGAATTGTTCATAAAGAGTGGGTGCCTCCTGGACAAACAGTTAACCAATACTACTACAAAGAAATTTTAGAAAGACTTCGTAAAAGAGTTCTTCGAGTTCGTGCCAACATTGCTGATAATTGGATTCTACATCACGATAATGCGCCATCCCATACTGCTCTGTCAGCACAGCAATTTTTACCCTCAAGACAAATTTCAGTAACACCACGGCCACCTTATTCACGAGATATCGCTCCGAGCGACTTTTTTCTATTTCCAGGAGTCAACACGGCGGTCAAGGTACACCATTTTCAAACAACACAAGATGTCCAAAAAGCTGTGACGAGGGTCTTGGTGGATATTACAGGAGATGAGTTCGAGAAATGTCACCGTCAATGGCAGAAGCGCTGGAAAAAGTGTGTGCAATCAAAAGGGAACTACTTTGAAGGAGACAAAACTAAACTTGACTTAAACGGTAAGCAACATTTTTTTTCACGTCAGCCTCATTACTTTATTGTCGCACCTCGTAGAAGTCGTGTGTCGTAGAGGATGGAGGCCGTATTTTCGTAGTGCCCTTCAGAAGCTGGCACAGGGTATCTTCCATAATCAGTAGAGTTATTTCTTGCAGTAAGTGAAACTGAAAGAGTTCGAAAGTGCGTTCCGTGCGCCGTCACGGATTTGCAGTTGAACTTTCCGGTGTTCTAGAAGAGAGTTGACTTTAGGTGATCGCACACATGCTAGGTTCGCAGAGTACTTATATCAGGCTGCGAAGCCTGTAGTTAGCTGGACGATAGCGTTCCAGTGAATAAGATGGATTTTTCGAGGTTTCGTAGAAACCAATAAAGTACATTTGTGCCCGAGAAAATTTGAGAATGATATTTTTGTGTGATTATTTCCCACAGAGTTTGAACTATGTTACTGTTTTGTTGTTGAGGTGATTTTTGGTGGGAGTTGTTAGGAGCCAATTTGAGACAGTGTACTAAACTGTTAGCCGGCCGGTGTGGCCGAGCGGTTCTAGGCGCTACAGTCTGCAACTGCACGACCGCTACGGTCGCAGGTTCGAATCCTGCCTCGGGCATGGATGTGTGTGATGTCCTTAGGTTAGTTAGGTTTAAGTAGTTCCAAGTTCTAGGGGACTGATGACCTCAGATGTAAAGTCCCATAGTGCTCAGAGCCATTTAAACCATTTTTTGAACTAAACTTTTAGCGCTGATTATATTCCAATACAGTGTTCGGATCTCGAAATATTCCTGACAGTAGTTGGACTGGTACAGCGCATTAATTATTGACTTCGTGGTAGTGAACTGTTTGACCCTCTCTCGCAGGAAAATACGAAGCTGGCAATTCTTACTTACTTGGGGGATTCATAAGTAACGCGACACTTTTTTCTCAAAGCAGGTTGGTCTTATTCAGGACTCGAACACACCATATTATTCCGCAATCTTTTCGCTACAAAATCCTACTTTTGAACGTAATCCCCGTTCAGTGCGACGGCGTTATTCCGCCGCACTGTGATGGCCTGTATTCCCACATGGTACCAGCGTACTGATTGACGTCGGAGCCACTGTGTTGCTGAGTCAATAACCTCCACATTACCCACGTACTGCTTCCCGCGGGGCGCATCCTTCTAGGCCCACGCAGGTGGAAATCCGAAGTTGCGTGACCCACGCTGTAAGGTGGATGAGGAAGAAGAGTCCAATGAAGTTTTGTGAACTGCTCTCGGCTGCGCAGACTTCTTTCCGCTCATGCGTTGTCACGGAGAAGTTCGTCTGCATTTCTGTGGCGACGAACCCTCTGCCCTCACGTTCCAATACTGCAGGAGCCACGGCTGCCTGCGACCGAACGGCACGCGTGAGATGGGACGAGTAGGCGCGAACTTGTTGACACGATCAGAGATGCCTCGCCCAATGGATTACCGTGCTTTTGTTCACTTACAGCTCTCTGTAGACATTCTGCAAGCGCCTATTAAAATCTGCGATCCTCGGCTTTTTCGTCAGAAGAAACTCAATAACTGTTCTCTGCTTGGAACGCATCTCCATTACAGACCGTAGGGGCTGAAGTGGGAATATTTCACGATGTTCCATAACAAATTCCGTATTTTTTCAACCGAAATTGGCCGATAAAAACAATGTGTTGCATCACTTATTGAATGCCTATTGTAAACTGTTTTTATGTGTGTAGCAGCGTAGACTAAAAAGCTGGATCAATCAACAAACGATTCCGATTAAATCTGTGGAGCACTACATCATGTTCGAGGGGCGTTTGAAAAGTCGTGCAAAGTCCGAGAGATCGCACCACTGGTGCGTATCTGTGCATCTTTAGTTAGTAGCATCTTTGGAAAAAACGCACACCAAGTTCCAGCTATTTTGGTCTATTTCTTTGTGTTTGACATTCGTGTGAATCAAGGAAGTCGAGTGATTGTCAAAACATGGACGAAGAAGAAATTCGTGTGGTGATGAAACATTACTTTATGAAAGGCAAAACGCCTCCGGAGACTAAAGAGTAGCTTGCTAAACATTGCAGTGACCCTGCACCTTCGATTACAACAGTTTATAAGTGGTTTCAAAAGTTACGGAGTGGCCATATTGGCACAAGTGATGCTGAACATTCTGGACGCCCTGTGGAGGTTACGACTCCAGAAATCATTGGTAAAACCCATGATATGGTGATGGATGGCAGAAGACGTAAGATGCTTGAGATTGATAATGGTGTGGGCATCTCGAATGAACGGGTAGATAATATTTTGCACAAACATTTGGACATGAGAAAGCTTGACCAAAATCGGAATCGTGTGAAGTGTAGCAAGGATAGTTTGCAGCTGTTCAGGAAGAATCCGCAGGACTTTAAGCGTCATTTCGTCACTGTGGATGAAACATGGATACATTACTGTAATCCTGAGACCAAACAACAATGTAAACAATGGGTTACCAAGGGCACCAAAAAATGTGAAGACCAGTCCTTCGGGCGCAAAGGTTATGGCGACTGTCTTTTGCGATTCGCAAGGGATAATACTCATCGAGTATCTGGAAAATTGTAAAACTATTACAGGTACATATTATTCATCGATATTGGACCGTTTGAAAGACGAGCTACAAGAAAAATGCCGGCGATTGGACGGCAAAAAAGTCCTTTCCCATCACGACAGTGCACCAGCACACACCTCAGCAGTTGTGGTCGCAAAAGTAATGGAAGTGGGATTGGCTCTGAGCACTATCGGACTTAACTTCTTTGGTCATCAGTCCCCTAGAACTTAGAACTACTTAAACCTAAGTAACCTAAGGACACCACACACATCCATGCCCGAGGCAGGATTCGAACCTGCGACCGTAGCGGTCGCGCGGCTCCAGACTGTAGCGCCTAGAACCGCTCGGCCACCAAGGCCGGCGGAAATGGGATTCCGACTCGTTTCGCATCCCCCTTATTCTCCAGACTTGGCTCTCTTGGACTACTGTTTGTTCCCCAATTTGAAGAAATGTCTGGCGGGACAAAGATTTTGTTCAAACGAGGAGGTGATTGCGGCAACTAATAGCTATTTTGCAGTCTTGGACAGTTCCTATCATTCGGAAGGGATCAACAAATTAGAACAGCGTTGGACGAAGTGTATAAGTCTAAAGGGAGACTATGTCGAAAAATAAAAAAGGTTTACCGCAAACACGTAAGTAGTTTTTATTTTTGCACGGACTTTTCAAACGCCTCTCGTAATTTTTCTCGTGCGCTGTACATCGCCAAGAGTGCTGGGATTCCGCCTACAGCGTGCAGTAGGACTCGGTGCTACGCTACGGAAGCTGTGCGGCAGGGACGGAAGGGACATTTCTACATCTACATCCATACTCCGCAAGCCACCTGACAGTGTGTGGCGGAGGTCCATTACAGATGCATATTATTCATCATAATTGGACCGTTTGGAAAACGAGCTGCAAGAAAAATGCCGGCGATTGGACCGCAAGAAAGGTCTTTCCCATCACGTTCGGTGTACTGACCGTGACGATGCCGCGTCCGTTGATGAGGAAGGCGTCCGGGTTCTGGCCGGCGCGCCGCTTCCGGAGCCCCGGCAGGCGGTGGTCGGCGGCGGTGCGCAGCCAGTCAGTCACGACCACCACGTGCGCCGGCAGGTCGTGGTCGTAGAGCCGCGCCGACAGCCAGGGGTCGCGCGACCGCGCCTGCCGCACCACCAGCGCGCCCACCACGCCCTCCAGCTTCTGCACGCCTGCGCAGCACACAACACCACCACCAGTGCTGCTGGAGAGCGCTGCCTCCGCAACACTGTCTCAAGCACTGTTCTAAGTTACTAGTCTTATGTGTCCCTGGACTCTTTGGTGAAGCCATACATGAATAAAACGTTCTCCGTTTTCAAGCTGCGTCAATTCGAATAAAATCCTCGAGCTTCCGATGACCATTTCCGCCATAGTCGTCAGGAGTTCAGTGACTCCCGGAGCTCCTACGGTTTCCCGCTTATATTGGCAAGATGACATTATCAGCAGCAAATCAGATAGATCCACTGTGGCACGCGGGCGTATGTCGACCGGGCAGCTAGCAGAACTGTGGCCCGTGGCAGCACCGGCATGTGTCTCTATTAACTGTCTGCGTGATGTTAAGGTGTGCATGTGACCAGCAAAACCCGTAGATGTGTCTTCAAAACAACATGTGTGGGATGAGCTTGCCAGAAGCCAGGATATCAAGGATCTGTTACAACAGTCTTGGGCCCTCTTGCCTCAGGAGACCACACAAATACTTTAAGATTCCATTCCCAACCAAAGGAGCTGCAACGTCACACTGATAAGTGGGCTAAAAGGGACAAGCTCTTTGTAAATTTGACTTGATTTTTGTAACCATTGAAATTGCAAACGATCTGAATCTGTGATATTGATTTCGTTTCCTTCTCCCCTTCCTTTGTCAGGTAGCGTGTTTTTAACAGTCACATACGTAATGATTTTTTGAAAACGAAAAAAAATTAGTTTTACGATGGTCTTAGTCCCTGACGACAATGGCAGAGGCAGTCATTTTTTCCCTTTATTATTATTTCACCCTGCAAACCCCATATGGTTGGGGGTGGGCTGTAAACGGTAAAATTTTCCGCTCTTCAGCCAAGCGAATGGGAAGATGTATAATGAGCATGAGAAACAAACATGATGGCTGCTTTTGTATTTTCAATTAAAAATGAAATATGGACAGCTAAAAATTGAAAATATATACATTTTAGAAACACATCACACAATGGTGAAATTCTTCTGATAAAGAACACCGAAGCACCGCACTTTCACTTAAAATTTGAAGGACCAGCACTGGTGAGGAGTATTCTGAGAGGAGAGAATGTATTCCACAGGCTTGAGGGGTATGGTTAAAAGACAGGGGTGTGTGAGATAGGAGAACTATGGAGATGATAGGTAGGAAGTGAGACCAATAGTGGGAACATAGATGGCGGGAAAGTCTGAGGGTGACAAATAGTGTGATCTGTGGGTAGGATAGTGATTACAAGAGGAAAGGGATAGGGATGGATGGAGAGGGTAAAGGAGAGAGGAGCTCTGATGTGGAGTGTAACAGCTGGGGAAGAAGTAAAGTTGGTAGAAGCATAAAGTATTGGGGTAGATATCACTGTCAGGGAGAGGGAGTTGGTGGAAGTTGCGTTGGGATAGGATATGGAGCGTGTGTAGGTGTGTATAGCTGTAGGGACGGACGGCTGTGTGTGTAAAGGCATGGCAGCATAACAGGGCCTGTGATTAGAGGAGAGACAATGAGATTAACGGACAGAGATGCAGAGGCGTTCAATGTGTGAGGAAGGGTGAGAATTTGATGAGACTGTGCAGGGTTCATGAGGGGAAGGTAAACGGATATGGAAAGTGAGATGGAGCACATGAAGTTTAAGGATTTGGAAACTCCGCGCCGGATTAGCTGAGCGGTCTAAGGCGCTGCAGTCATGGACTATGCGGCTGGTCTCGGCGGAGGATAGAGTACTCCCTCGGGCATGCTTGTGTGTGTTTGACCTTAGGATAATTTAGGTTAAGTAGGGTGTAAGCTTAGGGACTGATGACCTTAGCAGTTAAGTCCCATAAGATTTCACGCACATTTCAACATTTTTGAACATTGATTTGGAGAGACATATACAACTTTTGTGGGGTGGAAATCCATGGATCATTTGCAAAACAGACGATGGTTGGGATCAGTGGAGAATAGTGGAGGAGTGTAATCGCCAAGTTCGACCTGTTCATAGTTTTGGTGTATTGTGGGCTTTCTGTTGGATGGTTAGCAGGTAAAGTTTCCACATTAATTGCCAGTTAAGGTTAGTCCAAGATATTTTAGTGCGCTACTTAACTGGATAGAACGGTCGTAAATTTCAAGGCGGAAGTCATGGAAGTGGAAAGTGTGGGTGGTTCCTCCTGTAATTACTGCCTTGGTTTTGAAGGTGTTGATCTTGAAGAGCCTTTTGTTAACCGTGAGGTAAAGCGATTGAGGTAGATATGGAGCGATCATTAGATTTTGCTGGAGTGCAGCATAGAGAGCGAGGGTATCGGAATCATCAGCTCACTGAAGGAGGTGGACTGGAGACGGTGGTTTGGGCATACCAGCAGTGTAGAGGAGATAAATGAGAGTAGAAAGGACGGAGCTTTGGGGCACCCCAACAGTGGGATGGAAGGAATTGGTATTGTTAATAGTAACAAAGGATGGATGATAGGATAGGAAGGATGCAATAAGGCAGACATTGTTAAAAGGAAGAGCATATGTGTGGAGTTTGAAAAGCAGACTGGACTGTCACACATGGTCGTAGGCTCTCTAAGTCGAGGGAGACAAAATAGCGGATTTAGGGTAGCTGCTAGGATAGGAGATGGGTGATGTGCAAGAGCTGATCGTCAAACTGGAATGGAAGCTGTACTGCTTAACAAGAAGAAAGTGGTGTTACTTCTTTTGTGTTAGCAGAAGAGCCAACACCGTGTTACGAGGGAAGGCCGAAATGCACGCGTTTTAACTAACGCAGGCTGGCGTGAGGAGGGAAGAACTATACTGACGTGAGGTCTGGAACATGACAAGGAATGAGAATTCAGAAAGCGGACGTCATTAGTTTGATACTTCACTTTAATCCATTAATGATGAACGTCGCCCTTGACGGTACATGATTCGCACTATCATCTGTTCAGAATACATAGTAATTATAGTAACTGAATGTGGCGCCTTGCTAGGTCGTAGCAAATGACGTAGCTGAAGGCTATGCTAAACTGTCGTCTCTGCAAATGAGAGCGTATGTAGACAGTGAACCATCGCTAGCAAAGTCGGCTGTACAACTGGGGCGAGTGCTAGGGAGTCTCTCTAGACTAGACCTGCCGTGTGGCGGCGCTCGGTCTGCAATCACTGATAGTGGCGACACGCGGGTCCGACGTATACTAACGGACCGCGGCCGATTTAAAGGCTACCACCTAGCAAGTGTGGTGTTTGGCGGTGACGCCACAAGTTCAAGAGCTGATGGATGCACTGTGGGAGGATGAAGACCTTGCCAAACAATGAGGTGAGGCAGATTGGAGGGAAGCGCGTAAAAAGGAGGTGTCAGTATGGGGTTTGTGCAGATGGGGACTAGGAGGAGGTATCAGGAGGGGTTTTGTGCGGTTTGAGGAAAAGTAGGATTTTGGAGATTGAGCCAGTCATTGAAACCTTGCGATTTTATCCGAATGTGACGTGGTAAGTTGAAATAGAAGTTAATGCAAAATTTTGTCATATGATGACATGATGGAGATCGTGGCTGTTGTTGAAGACAAATGTTGATGGTGTTGGGACAGCAACCAGCCAGAAATTTACCTATACAGCACAATATGTATATTTAAAAAAATACTTCATAATTAATGTAACAATATCAACTCAAAAAATCAATGTCTCTGTACTAGTGTAAAAGACATTACTGTTGCGTAAATGAATATATGATCCATTCCAAACATAGGACATCATCGTCAAATGTTACGATATATCATAGCATCTTTGATACTCATATGTTTGTAAGTTCTTTGTATGTATCAAAACATAAGGTGCGTGATAGAAATCGTTTCAGTAACAAATCTAAAGTGTTCAGTGAGAAAAATTTATGTGTGGAACAATAAGAATACAGTGGGAATGTATTCACATCTGTTGGACGAATGCTATGAAAACAAACACTCCAAACCGACATTTCACGTAAGTCACATGCAACGAAAATCTGTTACGCAACCATCTAGATTAGATTAGATTAATACTTGTTCCATAGATCATGAATACGACACTTCGTTATGATGTGGAACGTGTCAGGTTAATAAAGGATGTCTGTAACAAGATATTACATCACAAAAAATATTGCAAGACACTAATGTTTAAGTTTTTTCCCCTTAATTTATATTTAAAATTCAGCCAATGAGTAGAAGGAGTTGTGACCTAGAAATTCTTTTAATTTGTTTTTAAATGTTAGTTGGCTATCTGTCAGGCTTTTGATGCTGTTTGGTAGGTGACCAAAGACTTTTGTGGCAGCATAATTTACCCCTTTGTGTGCCAAAGTCAGAATTTAACCCTACATAGTGAAGATCATCCTTTCTCCTGGTGTTATGGATTTGCACGCTGCTATTACTTTTGAATTGGGTTGGATTATTAACAACAAATTTCATAAGTGAATATATATACTGTGAGGTTACTATGAGGATCCCTAGATCCCTAAATAGATGTCTGCAGGATGACCGTGGGTGGGCTCCAGCAATTATTCTGATTACACGTTTTTGAGCAATGAATACTTTTCTACTCAACGATGAATTACCCCAGAATATGATGCCATACGAAAGCAGTGAATGAAAGTAGGCATAGTAAGGTAATTTACTGAGATTCTTATCACCAAAATTTGCAGTAACCCTAATAGCATACGTAGCTGAACTCAGACGTTTCAGCAGACCATCAATGTGTTGCTTCCAGTTGAACCTCTCATCAATGAACACACCTAAAAATTTTGAAAGTTCTACCTTAGCTACAGACTTCTGTTCAAAGTCTATATTTATTACTGGAGTTGTGCCATTTACTGTACAGAACTGTATATACTGTGTTTTATCAAAATTTAAAGAGAGTCCGTTTGCTGAGAACCACTTAATAGTTTTGTGAAAAACATCATTTACAATTACATCACTTAGTTTTTGGATGTTATTACTATACCTGTATCATCAGCAAAAAGAACTAACTTTGCATCTTCATCAATGTGGAATGGTAAGTCATTAATGTATATCAAGAACTGTAAAGGACCTAAGACCGAACCCTGTGGGACGCCGTACTTGATAGCCCCCCCAGTTTGAGGAATCAGCTGTTGTTTTAACATTACATTAACCACTTATTTCAACTAATCTGTGTGTGGCATCTTTATAATTATGTATTATTTATATTTTAGGACAATTAATCTGTAAAAGAACACACCACATGTGATAAGGAAAGTGTGTAAACCGTCTGAGGATGAATCACAACGATTCGAAACCGGTAACGGTACCCTTTGAATAAAGGAACTGAAAGTAAATTTGTGGCTGGTTGCTGTCCCAACACCATCAACATTTGAAATAGAACTTTTTATCCCTCGGTGACAAGTGTTTGCGCGACCACACCGCACAGTGTGCTGAGTGTGTGCAGGAAGGCAAGCAGGCGGGCGGGCAGGCAGCGGTACGCACCGTCGTGCGAGTGCCAGAAGTGCGTGCCCGGGGTGTCGGCGACGAAGTCGTAGCGGAAGGAGGTGGCGGCCGGGATGGCGCACTGCGTCACGCCTGGGGCGCCGTCCATGTGTGGGGAGAACCGCTGAAGCGCGCCGTGCCAGTGGATGGCGGTGCTGTGGCCCGCCAGCCGGTTCTCCACGTCCACCACGACGCGGTCGCCCTCGCACACCTGGCCACGCACACATTAGATTAGATTAATACTAGTTCCGTGGATCGTGAATACGACATTTCGTAATGATGCGCAACGAGTCAAATTTTCCAATACATGACATAATTAAGGTAATTTAACAACCTAATTAAGTCAATATAACAACTTCTTTTTTTAACCTTTTTGTTTGGTTTTTTCTTTTTTTTCTTAATTTATATCTAAAAATTCCTCTATGGAGTAGAAGGAGTTGTCATTCAGAAATTCTTTTTAATTTCTCCTCAAAATACTTGGTTATTGTCACACTTTTGATACTAAGTGTCGGAAGTTCCATGCGGCTTTTCGCGGATGATGCTCTAGTATACAGAGAAGTTGCAGCATTAGAAAATTGCAGCGAAATCCAGGAAGATCTGCAGCGGATAGGCACTTGGTGCAGGGAGTGGCAACTGACCCTTAACATAGACAAATGTAATGTATTGCGAATACATAGAAAGAACGATCCTTTATTGTATGATTATATGATAGCGGAACAAACACTGGTAGCAGTTACTTCCGTAAAATATCTGGGAGTACGCGTGCGGAACGGTTTGAAGTGGAATGATCATATAAAATTAATTGTTGGTAAGGCGGGTGCCAGGTTGAGATTCATTGAGAGAGTCCTTAGGAAATGTAGTCCATCAACAAAGGAGGTGGCTTACAAAACACTCGTTCGACCTATACTTGAGTATTGCTCATCAGTGTGGGATCCGTACCAGATCGGGTTGACAGAGGAGATAGAGAAGATCCAAAGAAGAGCGGCGCGTTTCGTCACAGGGTTATTTGGTAACCGTGATAGCGTTACGGAGATGTTTAGCAAACTGAAGTGGCAGACTCTGCAAGAGAGGCGCTCTGCATCGCGGTGTAGCTTGCTCGCCAGGTTTCGAGAGGGTCCGTCTCTGGATGAGGTATCGAATATATTGCTTCCTCCTACTTATACCTCCCGAGGAGATCACGAATGTAAATTTAGAGAGATTAGAGCGCGTACGAAGGCTTTCAGACAGTCGTTCTTCCCGCGAACCATACGCGACTGGAACAGAAAAGGGAGGTAATGACCGTGGCACGTAAAGTGCCCTCCGCCACACACCGTTGGGTGGCTTGCGGAGTGTAAATGTAGATGTAGATGTAGACTATTTGGTAAGTGACCAAAGACTTTAGTGGCAGTATAATTCACCCCTTTCTGTGCCAAAGTTAGATTTAATCTTGAATAGTCAAGATCATCCTTTCTCCTAGTACTGTAGTTATGCACACTGCTATTACTTCTGAATTGGGTTTGGTTGTTAATAACAAATTTCATAAGAGAGTATGTACGGGGTGTTATAAAAAGGTACGGCCAAACTTTCAGGAAACATTCCTCACACACAAAGAAAGAAAATATGTTATGTGGACATGTGTCCGGAAACGCTTACTTTCCATGTTAGAGCTCATTTTATTACTTCTCTTCAAATCACATTAATTATGGAATGGAAACACACAGCAACAGAACGTACCAGCGTGACTTCAAACACTTTGTTACAAGAAATGTTCAAAATGTCCTCCGTTAGCGAGGATACGTGCATCCACCCTCCGTCGCACGGAATCCCTGATGCGCTGATGCAGCCCTGGAGAATGGCGTATTGTATCACAGCCGTCCGCAATACGAGCACGAAGAGTCTCTACATTTGGTACCGGGGTTGCGTAGTCAAGAACTTTCAAATGCCCCCATAAATGAAAGTCAAGAGGGTTGAGGTCAGGAGAGCGTGGAGGCCATGGAATTGGTCATCCTCTACCAATCCATCGGTCACCGGTCACCGAATCTGTTGTTGAGAAGCGTACGAACACTTCGACTGAAATGTGCAGGAGCTCCATCGTGCATGAACCACATGTTGTGTCGTACTTGTAAAGGCACATGTTCTAGCAGCACAGGTAGAATATCCCGTATGAAATCATGATAACGTACTCCATTGAGCGTAGGTGGAAGAACATACTGACGAAATTAAAATGAGCTCTACCATGGAAATTAAGCGTTTCGGGACACATGTCCACATAACATCTTTTCTGTATTTGCGTGTGAGGAATGTTTCCTGAAAGTTTGGCCGTACTCTTTTGTAACACCCTGTATATACTGAGAAGCTACTGTGAATATCCCTTGATCCTTAAATAAATGTCTGCAGGATGATCTTGGGTGGACTCCAGCTATTATTCTGATTACACGCTTTTGTGCAATAAATACTTTATTCCTCAGTGATGAATTACCCCAAAATATGATGCCATATCCAAGCAATGAGTGAAAACAGGCGTATTAAACTAATTTACTAAGATGTTTATCACCAAAATTTGCAATGACCCTTATTGCAAAGGAGCTGAACTCAAACGTTTCAGCAGATCATCCTGTGTTTCTTCCAATTTAATCTCTCATCAATGGACACACCTAACAATTTTGAATATTCTACCTTTGCTATACGCTTCTGATTAAGGTCTATATTTATTAATGGCGTCACACCATTTACTGTACGGAACTGTACTTATCAAAACGGCCACGGAACTGCCGCTCTGTATGTGGCGTTCAGCGTACCGAACTTCAAAATATAAATGCAGTAGCAGCAGAGAACGCAGGTGGCGGCAGATGTGAACAGCACATAAGCATTAGATCAACAAGTCAGTGTTCTTAACTGCCAAACACAAACACAGGAGAGCAGAACTATAGGTAGAAGCCGACTTGGGGGAACATCAGTCCGCATTCAGGAGACACGAAGGTACACCAGTAGGTAGACTATGGGCATACTTGTACACTTTGTTTATGTTGTAAGTTCTAGCCTACTTTATTTACATCAGACGATCCAGGTCACTGACATCTCCATGAGCTACACCTGCGGCGGCGCGGTTCTTTCCGTCTCGTTACGACGAACCTCCACCTACCTGTGAACATTGTCTCAGCAGATCGTCAGTAGGGAAGCCGAGCGAAACCTACTGTACTTCGACGTAAACCAGGCTGCAACTAAAGTCACTAATCTACGTTTCGGGAGAAAGTTTTCACACGAAATGAAAGGTTGGAAATTTTGCCCTCAGTTAATATATTCTGAAACTTAGGTCAACAAGTATCACTGCCAAGCCCGTGCTAGTCTTAACACAATCACTCACAATACGTTTCACTCACGTTAGCAAGTTTATGGTGTTGCATTTCCCGAAAACGTAATAGCTAGAAAAATACTGATTGTTTTTGATTGAGAATCCTCGCCAAATATTAAGTCTGTCGGTACCAAATGCAGTCACAGTTTTTAGCCTCCGACCTGCTCAATACGCCACGCGGAGTATATGTCTGATGTCGTCACAGAATTCACTTAAAAATTCGGAAATTTCTACACACCCATCGAAATCATTATGCCGTTACTTTACAACACTTTTGATGTATGAAACACTCCTAGATCCGGCAACTTATCGTTTCCATCGGAACAACTACTGCACACGTCCTATCAGTTTCATGGCTAGGCTCCGACTCCTCTCTAGAACACTCTAAGTCTTCTCTACCAGCAGAGAGAGGCGCGTGAAGAATATCGCTTTACCATTGGTCAGTTTACTCAACAGCCAGCAGCAAAACAACATTCTCCCGCGTCAGTCCGCGCTTTTTATCAATAACCAATCACAAAATAGTAAACCTCACGACTGCATTTTTTACCGACGTAATTATCTAATATGTTGAAGTTTTGTTTATACATAAAGTTATTTACTATTGTTATTTATACCTGAATTAACTTTCCCTTTACCATAAACTTACTTTACAAATCTATTCTACAAAAATCCCCTTTGTCCACATCCATACTTCTTCGAAATGTTCCCACACTAAATCCCACTACATAACTCGTTAAACAATTATCTTCATATTAACCTTAAATCACACTCACGCATCATTCATACTGATAAAACACATTTATAACATTTTACATACACAAAAAGACATAATAACACATTATGAAAATACTGTAACAGTTTATAAAAAACATTCTATTACTTTAGTGCACTCTACTGGGCACAATGGAAACTAAATCAGTCCCCTATCCGATACTGTCCTCTATCTGTTGATACATAAACTACGTGCGCGTCCAGTCTCTCGTCACCATCTGTCACTCTCCAGCTCTGAGACACATCTCCCACTTCACCGCCTCCAAGGCAGGATCGTTATATGGCGGTACGCCTCACACTCACTTATCTAGGACATCATGAAGTCCTTCTCCTCCTCCACCCTCCCTTCCCCTCCACTCCTCCAACTCCCCTCTCCCATCCCCTCCTCCCCCTCTCTCCTCTCCCATGCTCCCCTCCCATTCCTCGCTCCAGCAATAAAATAAAACAACCAATGAAAAATCGAAGATGGTAGAACTAGTGCAACTGTGCTAGCGTCACGATAAATAAACCATGCGCCCTTGTTCCATCCCCTCTCCACCATTCCAGCCAATTACAGGGAGTGTCATAATGATGCATAAAGATGACATGTTCATGAAAAATGGCAAAGATATTTACCACGAACACGCACACACAAACGACACAACCCACATAGTGTAACACCCCTTTCTCCTCTACTTCACTGAGAGCCTAGTACTTTGACCATCATTAAAACGAAAGACGATGGAACCCCATATGGGCGGTGCTCAAAAGTATCTGGACGATCTCTATTATTTATCAAAAAATACATCACACACCTCTCTCTGCCGTCCTTCAATCAAAGCCTAGTGTTTTACCCACCATTAAAATGGAAGAGCCAAATTCTGTGGTGTGGTGCAATATCTGTAGAGTGCTCAAAATTGTTCATATGATCTGAATTATTTATCAAAAACTACGTCAGACACATAAAAGAAATTATTCAGATAGAGAAGGGAGACGAAAATTTAATAGTCATGGGTGACTGGTATTCCATAGCAGGAAAAGGAAGAGAAGGAAACGTAGTAGGTGTATATGGATTGGCGCTAAGAAATGAAGCCGCCTGGTAGAATTTTGCACAGATCATAACTTAATCACGGCTAACACTTGGTTCAAGAATCATAAAAGAAGATTGTATACATGGAAGAAGCCTGGAGATACTGACAGGTTTCAGATAGATTATATAATGATAAGACAGAGATTTAGGAACCAGATTATAAATTGTAATATATTTCCAGGGGCAGATGTGGACTCTGACCACAATCTATTGGTTATGAACTGTAGATTAAAACTGAAGAAACTGCAAAAAGGTGGGAATTTAAGGAGATGGGACCTGGATAAACTGACTAGACCAGAGGTTGAACAGAGTTTCAGAGACAGCATAAGGGAAAAAATTGACAAGAATGGGGGAAAGAAATACAGTAGAAGAAGAATGGGTAGCTTTGAGGGATGAAGTAGTGAAGGCAGCAGAGGATCGAGCAGGTAAATAAACAAGGGCTAGTAGAAATCCCTGGGTGACAGAAGATATATTGAATTTAATTCATGAAAGAAGAAAACATTAAAATGCAGTAAATGAAGCAGGCAAAATGGAATACATACGTGTCAAAAAAAGAGATCGATAGGAAGTGCAGAATGGCTAAACAGGCATGGATGAGGACAAATGTAAGGATGTAGAGGCTTATCTCACTAGGGATAAGATACATACTGCGTACAGGAAAATTAAAGAGACCTTTGGAGAAAAGAGAACCACTTGCATGAATATCAAGAGCTTAGATGAAAACCCAGTTCTAAGCAAAGAAGGAAAAGCAGAAAGGTGGAAGGAATATATGGAGGGTCTATACAAGGGCGATGTACTTCAGGGCAATATTATGGAAATGGAAGAGGATGTAGATGAAGATGAAATGGGAGATACGATACTGCGTGAAGAGTTTGACAGAGCACTGAAAGACCTGAGTCGAAACAAAGCCCCGGGAGTAGACAATGTTCCATTACAACTACTGACAGCCCTGGGAGAGCCAGTCCTGACAAAACTCTACCATCTGGTGAGCAAGATGTATGAGACAGCCCAAATACCCTCAGACTTCAAGAAGAACATAATAATTCCAATCCCAAAGAAAGCAGGTGTTGACAGATGTGAAAATTACCGAACTATCAGTTTAATAAGTCACAGCTGCAAAATACTAACGCGAATTCTTTACAGACGAATGGAAAAACTGGTAGAAGCCGACCTCGGCGAAGATCAGTTTGGATTCCGTAGAAACCCACGTGAGGCAATACTGACCTTACGACTTATCTTAGAAAATAGATTAAGGAAAGGCAAACCTACATTTCTAGCATTTGTAGACTTAGAGAAAGCTTTTGACAATGTTGAC
Organism: Schistocerca cancellata; assembly: GCF_023864275.1. NCBI lineage: Eukaryota > Metazoa > Arthropoda > Insecta > Orthoptera > Acrididae > Schistocerca > Schistocerca cancellata. The sequence goes on along the minus strand of NC_064628.1, from coordinate 5,551,242 downwards.
TGGAATACTCTCTTTCAAATTCTAAAGGTGGCAGGGGTAAAATACAGGGAGCGAAAGGCTATTTACAATTTGTACAGAAACCAGATGGCAGTTATAAGAGTCGTGGGGCATGCAAGGGAAGCAGCGGTTGGGAAGGGAGTGAGACAGGGTTGTAGCCTATCCCCGGTGTTATTCAATCTGTATATTGAGCAAGCAGTAAAGGAAACAAAAGAAAAATTCGGAGTAGGAATTAAAATCCATGGAGAAGAAATAAAAACTTTGAGCTTCACCGATGACATTGTAATTCTCTCAGAGACAGCAAAAGAGATGGAAGAGCAGTTGAACGGAATGGACAGTGCCTTGAAAGAAGGATATAACATGAACATCAACAAAAGCAAAACAAAGGTAATGGAATGTAGTCGAATTAAATCGGGTGACGCTGTGGGAATTAGATTAGGAAATGAGACACCTAAAGCTGTAGATAAGTTTTCATATTTGGGGAGCAAAATAACTTATGATGGCCGAAGTAGAGAGGATATAAACTGTAGACTGGCAATGGCAAGGAAAGCGTTTCTGAAGAAGAGGAATTTGTTAACAACGAGTATAGATTTTAGTGTCAGGAAATCATTTCTGAAAGTATTTGTATGGAGTGTAGCCATGTATGGAAGTGAAACATGGACGGTAAATAGTTTGGACAAGAAGAGAATAGAAGCTTTCGAAATGTGGTGCTACAGAAGAATGCTGAAGATTAGATGGGTAGATCACATAACCAATGAAGAGGTATTGAATAGGATTGGGGAGAAGAGAAGTTTGTGGCACAACTTGACTAGAAGAAGGGATCGGTTGGTAGGACATGTTCTGAGGCATCAGGGGATCACCAATTTGGTATTGGAGGAGAGCGTGGAGGGTAAAAATCGTAGAGGGAGACCAAGAGATGAATACACTAAGCAGATTCAGAAGGATGTAGGTTGCAGTTGGTACTGGGAGATGAAGAAGCTTGCACAGGATAGAGTAGCATCGAGAGCTGCATCAAACCAGTCTCAGGACTGAAGACCACAACAACAACAACATATACATCAAATTAGTACCCAAAACATGATTGTCAATTCAAAAGTAACTACTCGCCCAGTGCCGTTTTCATAATTAAATAGTTCTAAATAACATAATAAAATAACAGTTGACGTTTGGAGGAATCGATTCGTGAAACTAACCTGACCAGAATCGTAACTGCAAAAATTATGTGATAGCTAAAATTTTACGATGAGCAGGTAAGCAGACAAACAAACAGATACTCTTGTTTTATTGTAAGAATGTAATTAATTAGGCCTGCCCTTCATTTACGCCACAATAAACCTTCAAATTACATATTTCTACATCTAAATTGTCTGGATTACTTCTTAAGATACATGCAGCTTGCTTAGTGGAATTGCTTAAATAATAACATCTGTAACTTGTAACCCCGATTCAAAAAGCATAACCTATAACCCATGGCCCTGTGGCCCATGATGATTAGTAGATGCGGCAGTGAAGGACATTGGTGAACGACGATGACAAGTGGTCAATGACGATCACTAGATTCGACAGCGACAGTCGGTGGTCAGCGATGATGATCGTTGGTCAACGATGGTGGTCAGTGGGCAATAATGAGGATCAGCAGCCACAGATGGTCATTGATTAATGATGACGATCAGCAGTCAGTGGTGGAAACTGGTGGCAGGGAAGAGGGGAAGCGGAAGGGGAGATGAAAAGAAATCGAGGTTCAAAGTTATACGAGCCTGTCGAACACCATATGACAAGAGCAGCCATTAAGCAGTGTTGTTGACACTATCGACCAAAAATTAGCTGTAGCGAACTCACAATGCCTCCACAATGGTTCAGGACAGAGAGAGAAATATAGTCTCATGAAAACTGTATTACTATCCACCCCCCATTATTGCATCAGTTGAAAGCTCAAGTATTCCTATCTATGTTGAAAGACAAATGGTTTACGTCGAAGCCTACTTCCGAACTGGCATTGAACTGGCATTCATTTTAACTATTAATGTGCTAGGGTTTCCGCTATCGTTACTAAATGTCATTTGTGCTTGTCCGAATGTGGCACTGATAAAATGTGCTTGATGCTTTCGTGACGGATTTCACCACGACTGCTGTCGGCCTACCAATGACGTCTAAAAATTATGCGTAATGACCTCAAGGGTATGAATATACGGATAGGTAAATCAGTCCTTCACGTTTGCTTATTGTCCTTCAATTACACACTCCTGGAAATGGAAAAAAGAACACATTGACACCGGTGTGTCAGACCCACCATACTTGCTCCGGACACTGCGAGAGGGCTGTACAAGCAATGATCACAGGCACGGCACAGCGGACACACCAGGAACCGCGGTGTTGGCCGTCGAATGGCGCTAGCTGCGCAGCATTTGTGAACCGCCGCCGTCAGTGTCAGCCAGTTTGCCGTGGCATACGGAGCTCCATCGCAGTCTTTAACACTGGTAGCATGCCGCGACAGCGTGGACGTGAACCGTATGTGTAGTTGACGGACTTTGAGCGAGGGCGTATAGTGGACATGCGGGAGGCCGGGTGGACGTACCGCCTAATTGCTCAACACGTGGGGCGTGAGGTCTCCACAGTACATCGATGTTGTCGCCAGTGGTCGGCGGAAGGTGCACGTGCCCGTCAACCTGGGACCGGACCGCAGCGACGCACGGATGCACGCCAAGACCGTAGGATCCTACGCAGTGCCGTAGGGGACCGCACCGCCACTTCCCAGCAAATTAGGGACACTGTTGCTCCTGGGGTATCGGCGAGGACCATTCGCAACTGCCTCCATGAAGCTGGGCTACGGTCCCGCACACCGTTAGGCCGTCTTCCGCTCACGCCCCAACATCGTGCAGCCCGCCTCCAGTGGTGTCGCGACAGGCGTGAATGGAGGGACGAATGGAGACGTGTCGTCTTCAGCGATGAGAGTCGATTCTGCCTTGGTGCCAATGATGGTCGTATGCGTGTTTGGCGCCGTGCAGGTGAGCGCCACAATCAGGACTGCATACGACCGAGGCACACAGGGCCAACACCCGGCATCATGGTGTGGGGAGCGATCTCCTACACTGGCCGTACACCACTGGTGATCGTCGAGGGGACACTGAATAGTGCACGGTACATCCAAACCGTCATCGAACCCATCGTTCTACCATTCCTAGACCGGCAAGGGAACTTGCTGTTCCAACAGGACAATGCACGTCCGCATGTATCCCGTGCCACCCAACGTGCTCTAGAAGGTGTAAGTCAACTACCCTGGCCAGCAAGATCTCCGGATCTGTCCCCCATTGAGCATGTTTGGGACTGGATGAAGCGTCGTCTCACGCGGTCTGCACGTCCAGCACGAACGCTGGTCCAACTGAGGCGCCAGGTGGAAATGGCATGGCAAGCCGTTCCACAGGACTACATCCGGCATCTCTACGATCGTCTCCATGGGAGAATAGCAGCCTGCATTGTTGCGAAAGGTGGATATACACTGTATTAGTGCCGACATTGTGCATGCTCTGTTGCCTGTGTCTATGTGCCTGTGGTTCTGTCAGTGTGATCATGTGATGTATCTGACCCCAGGAATGTGTCAATAAAGTTTCCCCTTCCTGAGACAATGAATTCACGGTGTTCTTATTTCAATTTCCAGGAGTGTACCTCTCCGCGAATGTCTCACCTTAATTATCAGTGTTTCCGTAAACATATGATTCCTTTTGGCGTTACAAATGTTTATTGGAAGATGAGAAAATAAAATAACGAGGCTCGAACGCAGTACTGACAGAACCAGTTGCGCTAAATTCACTGTTCGACGGTTAGGACTCTGGTGCGGTATTCACGAGACTGATCATAATTTGACTGCTGATTTCTCAGAAACTCTTCAGAAGCACATCGTACTAAAGAAGTACGTGTAATAGCTAAGTGTACACTACAATCGTGCCAAATACGAGTAAATTCCATGACCCCCTGATTATAATAATCCTCTCATGTAGCTCATGAGCCCGGAGCCAGTCTTGCGTGCCCCTAACCTACCGAAGCAATCCCACCGAGGAGAGGAGACCTACACTTTAACGCAACATCTTCACGTCATTGAGAGGTGAAGGCTACTTTTAAAGGCAGACTGGAATATTCCGTGTTCCGACTGATATAGGAGTCCGTGATCTTCCAGTTTCCAGACACGTCCTTTACCCCTTAAGTCTAGACCACCAGGACCGACACCTGTTGGTGTATGCTTCCTTTGTTGGTGTACAATGACAAAAGACCCAACATACGAGGGTGAGTCAAATGAAAACCTTAAATTTGTAATAACAAATCGAAATTTCGCGCCGTTATCCTGTAAGTTGGTAGAGCGTGCTACAAACAGCGTGCAGAATGGCCTGTAGGTGGCAGCATAGTGCAGATGCACATCCACCGTCGCAGTATCAGTATAAAGATGGCCGCCCCACTTGCGACTTGCACCAGGGAAGAACAGTGTTCTGTTATTCGGTTTTTGCGTAATGAAGGTGTGAAACCTATTGAAATTCATCGACGAATGAAGGTTCAGTGCGGTGATGCATGTTTGTCACAGTAGCAAGTCTACGAATGTAGTAGGAAGTTCGCAAATGGTGTGACTTCAGTGGAAGATGCTCCTCGTCCAGGTCAGGCACAACGAGTTGTGACTCCGCAGAACATTGCAGCAGTTGATGCCATAGTGAAGGAAAACCGCCGAGTGACACTGAATGACATTGCAGCATGTTTACAGATTAGTCATGGGTCAGCACACCACATTGCGCATGATGTGCTCCAGTTTCACAAAGTGTCTGCAAGATGGGTGCCACGGCAGCTGACTACTGAAATGAGAGAACGACGTGTTGATGCTTGTGAAGAACTTCTTCGGCGCTTTGAACGAGAAGGTGATGGCTTCCTTACAAGAATCGTTACTGGGTTCACTTACACCAACCGGAAACGAAGAGAGCGAGCAAGGAATGGCGGCGTTCTTCATCACCAAAACCAAAGAAGTTTAGAACAGAACCACCAGCAGGGAAGGTTATTCTGACTCTCTTTTGGGACGAAAAAGGCGTCATTTTGGAGCATTACGTGCCTAGAGGGACCACTGTCACCAGTGCATCATACACAGATCTCCTAAACAAATCATGAGCGGCCTGCAATCAAATCAAAGCGACGTGGAATGCTGTCAGCAGGTGTCCTTTTGCAACATGACAATGCAAGGCCCCACACTGCCAGTACAACAGTTGCAACAATCACAGGCCTGCATTTTGAGTGTCTTCCTCATCCACCATACTCACCAGACCTTGCCCCAACTGATTTCGATATGTCTGGACCACTCAAAGACGCAATGGGAGGAAAGAAGTTCCGTTCTGATGAAGAGGTACGCCACGCGGTGCATGAGTGATAGCGCGGACTAGCAAAAGAATTTTTTTGTAAAGGAATTTATGCACTTTGTAAGCGCTGGAAGACTTCCATTGAGCGTGGGGGAGATTATGTTGAGAAGTGGTACAGTTTTGTACCACTTCTGCACAATAAATAATGTTGTTGTTGTTGTCTTCAGTACTGAGACTGGTTTGATGCAGCTCTCCACGCTACTCTATCCTGTGCAAGCTCCTTCATCTCCCAGTACGTACTGCAGCCTACATGCTTCTGAATCTGCTTAGTGTATTCATCTCTTGGTCTCCCTCTACGATTTTTACCCTCCACGCTGCCCTCCAATACTAAATTGGTGGTCCCTTGATGCCTCGGAACATGTCCTACCAACCGATCCCTTCTTCTAGTCAAGTTGTGCCAAAAACTTCTCTTCACCCCAATCCTATTCAGTACCTCCTCATTAGTTATGTGATCTACCCATGTAATCTTCAGCATTCTTCTGTAGCACCGCATTTCGAAAGCTTCTATACTCTTCTTGTCCAAACTATTTACCGTCCATGTTTCACTTCCATACATGGCTACACTCCATACAAATACTTTCAGAAACGACTTCGTGACACTTAAATCTTTACTCGATGTTAACAAATTTCTCTTCTTCAGAAACGCTTTCCTTGCCATTGCCAGTCTGCATTTTATATCTTCTCTACTTCGACCATCATCAGTTATTTTGCTCCCCAAATAGCAAAACTCCTTTACCACTTTAAGTGTCTCATTTTATAATCTAATTCCCTCAGCATCACCCGACTTTATTCGAATACATTCCATAATCCTCGTTTTACTTTTGTTGATGTTCATCTTATATCCTCCTTTCAAGACACTGTCCATTCCGTTCAACTGCTCTTCCAAGTCCTTTGCTGTCTCTGACAGAATTACAATGTCATCGGCGAACCTCAAAGTTTTTATTTCTTCTCCATGGATTTTAATACCTACTATGAATTTTTCTTTTGTTTCCTTCACTGCTTGCTCAATATACAGATTGAATAACATCGGTGAGAGGCTACAACCCTGTCTCACTCCCTTCGCAACCACTGCTACCCTTTCGTGTCCCTCGACTCTTATAACTGCTATCTGGTTTCTGTACAAATTGTAAATAGCCTTTCGCTCCCTGTATTTTACCCCTGCCACCTTCAGAATTTGAAAGAGAGTATTCCAGTCAACATTGTCAAAAGCTTTCTCTAAGTCTACAAATGCTAATGACGTAGGTTTGCCTTTTCTTAATCTAGCTTCTAAAATAAGTCATAGGGTCAGTATTGCCTCACGTGTTCCCATATTTCTACGGAATCCAAACTGATCTTCCCCAAGGTCGGCTTCTACCAGTTTTTCCATTCGTCTGTAAAGAATTCGCGTTAGCATTTTGCAGCCATGACTTATTAAACTGATAGTTCGGTAATTTTCACAATTGTCAACTCCTGCTTTCTTTGGGATTGGAAGGTTTTCATTTGACTCACCCTCGTATATCCAAATTAAACGCCCCGAAAAGAGTTTACGGTGTTTTAGGAGAGAACAGGAAGACCCCCAGGCTCACCTGTATGGAAGGTCCGGGCAGGCGTCGGTTGACGGCGATGAAGCCCCGCTCGACGCCATCTGCAGCGACGCACTGCGGTGCGAAGCAAGCCGTCTGGTTGCTGGGGCAGCCGCCGCACGCACTGTGGATACGCACGGGGGTCAGCGACCCACAAGGACACGCTATCAAGGCGCACATCGCTTGCTCAAGTGGTTAATACAGTCCCACGTATTGTGGAAATTAAAGCCACCTGTTACCAGCTCTGTTGAGTCAGAGTAAAAGTTAGCCTGTTCCTTGAGGCTGATGTTAGTGTTCGGTTGTTTATACGTGGTGTCTCAAACCTTTTGGATGAAACAGTGATTCCACAGCCGATTATATTGAGATAGAGAACAAATGTTCGGAAGGGCATATTGTAAGAGGTCCATGATTAAGGAATTTGTTGCTAGCGCACTCGAGCAGATGTAATTTCGATGGATTGCTCCATAGAGTAAATATCTCAGGAGTGAGCATTCACATGCGCAGAACAGATTTTGTGTTGTCAACATACATTGCCGGCCTGGTCACGTGATCTCGGGAGGTCGTGTGTTTGTCCGTATAGCGCCCTGTATATTTAGAATGTCACTACATCCCTAGTACAGACGGATTCTTTTCGTACATGTCGTGGATTATTTATATATGTTGCGCAGACATTTTAACAGTATCCATTTGATATCGGGAATAAACCAGCTACGTAACTTTTAAGGGTAAGTGATATTACATTCAGCTTCTTTGCGACAGGTGTCATAGTTCAGATGCACTCGATTTTTGGTAGTTTTTGGTATGATACCGCACTTTATAGTATTACAGAGCCTGAAGCACATTTTTGCAGTGATAGTCCTGCAAAACGACTTGACAGTACGTTAGTACTTTCGCACGAATTTACCACACATTAGCGATTATATCCCTGCTAATCCGTCCTTTTTTCTTCTATTTCTGCGTATTTATTTTCTCGTTTTCGCGACCTAAAGCACAATTTTTCTTACTGGTGGCACTTTGAGGTATTTATTTAACGCATTTTAAGTACTTGCTCCCAGTTTATTAAATAAGTAGTAGACTGAGTAATCTATATACATAATTTACAAGTTACTGTTAAATGCATGGAGGATAGTATTTACTGAAACAACTAGCCTTTCCCTTTCCTGTTCCAGTAGCAAATTTACGAGAGGAAGCGATTGTTTGTAAGCTTTTGTATGAGCCGTAATATCTATTATATAGTCATAAAATCGTAGAAAAATAGGTCTACAGAATCAAGTCTTAATTATAATGCGTCTCGAAATTTTTAAACGTATACAGTGTCTCTTACTAAAATGAAAACTAAAATTAGAGCTATATGGAATGTACCCATGAAAAGTTACTATCCCTCCTTTCACATATTTTTCTTTGCATCCGTAGCAACAACAGTAATTCACCATCGCTATTACACTATCAACAAACGGTGAAACACAACAAAAACTCTTGGTATTATAAACTTCAAACGCTGCAGAAAGCACACGCGCACAGCGAAGTCCCGAAATCACGTGACAATCCTGGTTTAATGTTGACAACATGCGCAGAACGCAATGCTCACTCCAGAGATATTTACTCTATGGATTGCTCACGCGCTGCCAACGATATGTAAGCTATAAGAGAATCTCAGATCAGAGAGCAATGTTGACTGCAGTAGGAACAGTGTAGCAGTAGCAGTAAGTAGTTGCTAGCGAGCAGTTGTGTGTGTGGAGTTGGCTGGGCCGGTCGTGGGGAGCGATGGTGGAGCCTGAGCGATGTAGTATAAGGTAAAAGCAGCCTCGCGCATATGTAGTATTGTTATAACAAGTCCCATGTAAATGTTTTTTAAAAAAATCGTTTAATAATAATCTTTCTCATAAAAACTAGAAATAAATAAATTGCGTAACCTATTAATAATAAAATGTGACCAATCTCTCAATAACAAAACTATGGCTCACTTATAACCTTTCAATAATTGACTGTGAATTCAAACTGGTAAATTTGGACGTCAGCAGTGCTGCGTCATGGCCCTGAAAGATCATACTGAATAAATTGAAAATTCTTACCTCAATTAAGTCGCCGGATAACGCATATATATCTGCTCCTATAGGAAATTTTTCTGGCACAGCCGAGTGCAATGCTGGCCGATAGATTTGTCGTGTATAAAAAGAAACAACTGATTATTCTTTTTAATAATCGGGATGACCAAGGATTGGAGAAATTAGTAAATTCTTTAAATTAAAATGAATGATTGTCAAAAGTTACTTTTTATGAGAAAGATTATTAGTAAGAGATTTTTTTTAAAAAACATTTACATGGGACTTGTTATAACAATACTACATATGCGCGGGGCTGCTTTTACCTTATCCTACATAGCTCAGGCACCGCCATTGCTCCCCACGACCGGCCCAGCCAACTCGATACACACGACTGCTAGCTACTACACTCCTGGAAATGGAAAAAAGAACACATTGACACCGGTGTGTCAGACCCACCATACTTGCTCCGGACACTGCGAGAGGGCTGTACAAGCAATGATCACGCGCACGGCACAGCGGACACACCAGGAACTGCGGTGTTGGCCGTCGAATGGCGCTAGCTGCGCAGCATTTGTGCACCGCCGCCGTCAGTGTCAGCCAGTTTGCCGTGGCATACGGAGCTCCATCGCAGTCTTTAACACTGGTAGCATGCCGCCACAGCGTGGACGTGAACCGTATGTGCAGTTGATGGACTTTGAGCGAGGGCGTGTAGTGGGCATGCGGGAGGCCGGGTGGACGTACCGCCGAATTGCTCAACACGTGGGGCGTGAGGTCTCCACAGTACATCGATGTTGTCGCCAGTGGTCGGCGGAAGGTGCACGTGCCCGTCGACCTGGGACCGGACCGCAGCGACGCACGGATGCACGCCAAGACCGTAGGATCCTACGCAGTGCCGTAGGGGACCGCACCGCCACTTCCCAGCAAATTAGGGACACTGTTGCTCCTGGGGTATCGGCGAGGACCATTCGCAACCGTCTCCATGAAGCTGGGCTACGGTCCCGCACACCGGTAGGCCGTCTTCCGCTCACGCCCCAACATCGTGCAGCCCGCCTCCAGTGGTGTCGCGACAGGCGTGAATGGAGGGACGAATGGAGACGTGTCGTCTTCAGCGATGAGAGTCGATTCTGCCTTGGTGCCAATGATGGTCGTATGCGTGTTTGGTGCCGTGCAGGTGAGCGCCACAATCAGGACTGCATACGACCGAGGCACACAGGGCCAACACCCGGCATCATGGTGTGGGGAGCGATCTCCTACACTGGCCGTACACCACTGGTGATCGTCGAGGGGACACTGAATAGTGCACGGTACATCCAAACCGTCATCGAACCCATCGTTCTACCATTCCTACACCGGCAAGGGAACTTGCTGTTCCAACAGGACAATGCACGTCCGCATGTATCCCGTGCCACCCAACGTGCTCTAGAAGGTGTAAGTCAACTACCCTGGCCAGCAAGATCTCCGGATCTGTCCCCCATTGAGCATGTTTGGGACTGCATGAAGCGTCGTCTCACGCGGTCTGCACGTCCAGCACGAACGCTGGTCCAACTGAGGCGCCAGGTGGAAATGGCATGGCAAGCCGTTCCACAGGACTACATCCAGCATCTCTACGATCGTCTCCATGGGAGAATAGCAGCCTGCATTGCTGCGAAAGGTGGATATACACTGTACTAGTGCCGACATTGTGCATGCTCTGTTGCCTGTGTCTATGTGCCTGTGGTTCTGTCAGTGTGATCATGTGATGTATCTGACCCCAGGAATGTGTCAATAAAGTTTCCCCTTCCTGGGACAATGAATTCACGGTGTTCTTATTTCAATTTCCAGGAGTGTACTTACTCCTACTGCCACACAGTTCCTACTGCAGCCAACACTGCTCTCTGGTCTGAGATTCTCTTATAGCTTACATATCGCAGGCAGCGCGTGAACAATCCGTCGAAATTACATCTGCTCAAGTGCGCTAGCAACAAATTTCTTAATCATGGACCTCTTACAATATTTTTTGTGTTATGGACATATATAGCGTACACCACATAACAACAACGTAGCTCATTGCAACTGTTAGAACTTGTACTTGATGCTCTTGATAAAGATGAATGTGTCATAGGCATGTTTTTGGATCTTTCATAGGCGTTTGATACAGTCGACCACAAGACTCTATTAAATAAATTACAAGCATTAGGAATAAGAGGGGTAGCTAATGACTGGTTTCGATAATACCGAACAGATAGGGTACAAAGAGTACAAATACTAAACATTTAGTAAAACACTTATCAGAACCAAAATACATTACTATAGGGGTTCTGCAAGGTAGCGTATTAGGACCGATACTGTTCCTGATATACATCAATGACTTTCCGAGTAATATTACTCATGGTGAAAAAAATCCTCTTCGCTGATGACAGCAATCACTGAGAAAACAAGAGAACTCTTTGCCGAGAAAGCAAATGAAACTCTCAAGGAAGTTTATGATTGGTCAATAAGTAATAAAGTGACACTGAACATAAAGAAAACTAATGCCATGAATTTCAGTTTGAAGAGGAAAAATGACAATATTAAATTAAAAGTAGATGGTACTTCTACAGACTGTGTAACAAATGCAACATTTCTAGGAATGAATATTGATTCTCAGTTGAAGTGGTTTGAACACACAAAGGTACTTGCAAACAGAATGTCATCAACATGTTATGCTCTTAGAATCCTGTCATCAGTGTGTAACATGCAGTGTCTTTTAGTTACATATTATTCATATGTACACTCAATTCTTAGTTTTGGAGTTTTTTTCTGAGGAACAAATGCACAAAATATGAACACAGTTTTCAAACTCCAGAAAAGAGCTATAAGAATAATAACCCAAAATACTAGTCGAGTTCATTGCAAAAATCTGTTCAGAACACTGGGGATTTTAACTGCTCCATGTGAATACATTTACCAGTCAGTTGTACACATCAAAAATAACATTGGTAATTACTGCACAAACTGCTCTGTCCATGACCATGCAACAAGAGTTCTACCAAGGAATAAAACTGTACAATAAATTACCAAAAGAGACTAAAGAAATTGCCAAAATACACTACTTTAAAAAGGCAGCTAAAAAGTACCTGTTATGCAATACATTTTATACATTGAAGGATTACTTAGCTAAAACAGAGTAGGGGTTTGACAAAGAATGTTATACAAATAAATAATAATAATGATAATGATTATAAAATATCCAACATTCCACATGACACCTTCACTTTATGTTTTTTCCTGCTTTTTTCCTTTCTAGAAATACTTACCCGCAAGCTATGCATAGCACAGTACTAACACCTCTTCCTCTTTCTGAGCTCAACATCTCACTTATTATGGAGGATGCCGACTCAGTTTTTCAGGATAGCAAACGGGAAGTTGCGCTACAGAAAATGGCCCAGAGATCACCAGTGTGTGTGTGTGTGTGTGTGTGTGTGTGTGTGTGTGTGTGTGTGTAGTGAGTGAAGTATTATGAAACAATGTGTGTATAATGTGTGCAGTGATTTGATAGTGAGTTATGAGTGAACAATGTGGCATTACATTATTTAATAAGTTATTTGTATAAAAAGTATTGTATACCTGGAGTAAATCTAATGATTGTCTCTAACTAGATGTCTGTAAATGTATGTGTATACAAATTAGCTTATTTTAAATTGATTTAAATTTGTAAATACTTTGACATGCCCTATATCCTTGTAAAAAGAGATCTACGGATGAATAAACCTACTACTACTATTACAACTAAAGTGACGACCACCAATCTCAGTGTATGCATGGCAACGGCGCATGAAATTCTGCCGCACTCTCTCAAAGATCCCTGGCGTCTGTTGTACCTGGAGGCAGGTAGCTTGGAACCTAGCAGGCACGTCTTCATCCGTTTCTCCAGGGGTTTCATACACCAACGTCTTGATGTAACACTAGAGCATAACGTCCAGAGGTATGAGATCAGGCGATAGTGTTGGCCATGGGACAGAATGCCTCCATCCAACCCAACGATGAGGGTAAGTGTTGACCAGGTGCTCTACGACATTAACACATAAGTGGGCTGGTGCACTGCCATGTTGAAACCACATCCTTTCATGGCTAACAAGGGGTACAGTCTCCAAAAACTGAGGCACCACGTCTCCCAGGAACAGATGTAATGTGGACTGATCAAACGGAGAGGTAGCAAATAAGGTCCTGATAGGTGATGTTGGACAATGTCTACCGATACGTTGACAGAGATTCATTGGTGGCGGGCACCGCTGTGGGTGATGTCCTCACTCCAGACACAGCTGATGCGGGTGTTAACGACACAATCGTGGTTGAGTGAAGCCTCATTTGCGAGCAATACAAACTGTACGAAGTTCAGCACGACAGCACTGCTGTGGATAGTCCACTGACAGAAGTGAATGTGGGGCTTAAAACCCGTTGGTCCCAGTGCTTCCACATGTTCTTTATGATAGGGGTAATGATGTTCCACCAGTACTCTCCACGCTGTGTCCTTCAAAGTGTGCGCTTCATGGGCCAGTTGATGGGTGCTTACTGCTGGATGGTCGGCCACACGATCCGATACAATCTCTTCAAAGTCGTACAAGTCTTTGGCGAGGGCCTTGACTCCCTTTCTGTGGCGTGAACGACGCCGTCTTTCTTAAGTTGCTATCCACGGACATAAACTTCTTCCATTTAGGATGACGTATGTTGGGAAAATGTTCTCTGTACATTGTCCCTGATTTACGGGCACTACATCCTGCCGGAGCGCATGTTAAATGCATGTCTGGCAACTCTCATGACAAGTGATGTTCCATCTTTGATTCCGCGTCATGCCCTGCACACAGTAACACACCTCACCATGGACACTTCACAAGCTGTCTGATGCGATGGACAACTGGCAACAGGGATAGTGCTGTGCATGTGGCACAGGTTAATGCGCTGGTGTGACGGCTGCAGTCATCACATGACAAACGTGCTATGAGCTGTGTTGTGTACAGTATGTGTGTTTCGTGATCGGAGGTGTAGGCTGTTTATCACCCGCCACCTATTCCAGAGTACGACAGACACTCAGGATCTTTGAGAGAGTGTGGCAGAGCTTCATGCATCGTTGCAATACATGCACTGCGACGGGCGGTCGTCGCTTTGAACAATTACTATGAGCTACAATGTTTTTATGTGGTGTACGCTGTGTACGTCCATTACACAACAACTATGCATTTGCGACCCCCTTTCACGATATATCGGTTGTATACCCTCTATCACCTGTTTAAATTTGACCCAAAAGGTTTGTGACACCGTGTACACGGATGTGACTCTGACTGGACATTAACAGTCAGCATCTCTGCGTCATTATCCGATGTTGTATTTTCTTTAATGTCGTTTGTTGTTAGCAATATTAGCCTATTCCCAAGAGTTAGCAGCTTTCACTCAGTTAATACTAGGCAGAAATCAAATCTGCATGTAGAATGCACTTCCTTGACTCTTGTGCAGAAAGGAGTGCAGTATTCTGCTGCATCCATTTTCAATAAGCTACCACAAGAACTCAAAAATCTTAGCAGTAGCCCAAACTCTTTTAAGTCTAGACTGAAGAGTTTCCTTATGGCTCACTCCTGCTATTCTGTCGAGGAGCTCCTGGAAGAGCTAAAATATTAAGCAAATTCCAGTGTCACATTGTTGATTGTCTTCATTTAAACTTACGACTTGTCACCTGAATATGTTTTTTTTATATTTCATTTTATCTGTTTCTAATATCGTGTTATAATTTCATGTATTGACTCGTTCCATAACCATGGAGACTTCTCCTTAATTTGGTCCCACGGAACAATAAATAAATAAATAAATAAATAAACTGAAATGACGTTTAGATCAGGCTTTCCGAACATTGGTCTTTCAATGATGAGATTCATTCAGTTTATGTTTCGTGTATTTATCGTTTGGACCCCTATGGGTCTGACTTTATTTATTTGTTTACAGATGTTAGGTGGTAACACTTCTTTATCAGATGAATTAGTTTCAATATTAACTCGTTTTGTTCTAATGGCCGGCTTTGAAAAAAGCAGTTGTCGTTTTATCGTCCGGGTGGTGGAAGCACCTGCCGCTGGAGTTCATCCTAAATTTTCTCAGGGTACGCACGCTCATCTGAAATCTCATTTTGTTCATTGAGAATAATGTTCCAAACCGCTTCGAACTTGTGCCCTGTCACTAGGTTCCCTTAAAACAGAATATTCTGCACCAGTTCGGCAAAATTCCGTATACGTCAAAAAGGTTGCTACAACTATGAGCGAGACTGAATACATTGTTACAGGCTGCCTACGAATAAACTACACCAAATTAAAGGTACAGCGCATCCAGGTGTTCTCAGGAAAGCAGCTTCAGAAATGGAGAAGAGGAAACAGTAAACTGATTCCAGACACCGCTTGTTTGTACACGAACCTCAACGACCAATGGACCTGATGGGATACCAGTTCAATTTTACACAGAGTACGCGAAGGAATTTGCCCCTCTTCTTGCAGTGGTGTACCGTAGGTCTCTAGAAGAGCGTAGCGTTCCAAAGGATTGGAAAAGTGCATTGGTCATCCCCGTTTTTAAGAAGGGACGTCGAACAGATGTGCAGAACTATAGATCTATATCTCTAACGTCGATCAGTTGTAGAATTTTGGAACACGTATTGTGTTCAAGTATAATGACTTTTCTGGAGACTAGAAATATACTCTGTAGGAATCAGCATGGGTTTCGAAAAAGACGGTCATGTGAAACCCAGCTCGCGCTATTCGTCCACGAGATTCAGAGGGCCATAGACAGGGGTTCCCAGGTAGATGCCGTATTTCTTGACTTCCGCAAGGCGTTCGATACAGTTCCCCACAGTCGTTTAATGAACAAAGTAAGAGCATATGGACTATCAGACCAATTGTGTGATTGGATTGAGGAGTTCCTAGATAACAGGACGCAGCATGTCATTCTCAATGGAGAGAAGTCCTCCGAAGTAAGAGTGATTTCAGGTGTGCCGCAGGGAGTGTCATAGGACCGTTGCTATTCACAATATACATAAATGACCTGGTGGATGACATCGGAAGTTCACTGAGGCTTTTTGCAGATGATGCTGTGGTGTATCGAGAGGTTGTAACAATGGAAAATTGTACTGAAATGCAGGAGGATCTGCAGCGAATTGACGCATGGTGCAGGGAATGGCAATTGAATCTCAATGTAGACAAGTGTAATGTGCTGCGAATACACAGAAAGATAGATCCTTTATCATTTAGCTACAAAATAGCAGGTCAGCAACTGGAAGCAGTTAATACCATAAATTATCTGGGAGTACAAATTAGGAGTGATTTAAAATGAATGATCATATAATGTTGATCGTCGGTAAAGCAGATGCCAGACTGAGATTCATTGGAAGAATCCTAAGGAAATGCAATCCGAAAACAAAGGAGGTAGGTTACAGTACGCTTGTTCGCCCACTGCTTGAATACTGCTCAGCAGTGTGGGATCCGTGCCAGATAGGGTTGATACAAGACATAGAGAAGATCCAACGGAGAGCAGCGCGCTTCGTTACAGGATCATTTAGTAATCGCGAAAGCGTTACGGAGATGATAGATAAACTCCAGTGGAAGACTCTGCAGGAGAGACGCTCAGTAGCTCGGTACGGGCTTTTGTCAAAGTTTCGAGAACATACCTTCACCGAAGAGTCAAGCAGTATATTGCTCCCTCCTACGTATATCTCGCGAAGAGACCATGAAGATAAAATCAGAGAGATTAGAGCCCACACAGAGGCATACCGACAATCCTTCTTTCCACGAACAATACGAGACTGGAATAGAAGGGAGAACTGATAGAGGTACTCAAGGTATCCCCCGCCACACACCGTCAGGTGGCTTGCGGAGTATGGATGTAGATGTAGACGTAGATGTAGATGTAGACCAAGACGCACATCAAGAAAGAGCTTCTTTCAGACCACTACAGTAATTCTTTCTTCTCCCGGAGCTCGCCTACTGAAACTTTGGCGAGATTCTTTGCCTGGAGCCCGCCGAACGAATGTCGAACGGCAACGAGCGGCAGCTTCGCACCTGCCTTGTGTACCTTAGGAATAATTTAATTAAGCAGAGTAGAAAAGATAAAGCCAAAGAGATGTTCATTGGGCGGACATTGTCGTAATGTAACGTCGTTGCGTTGTTCGGTTGTTAAAACAAGTCGTTTGTGTTCCGTTCTGCTGTTCGGTCGTGCGCGTATCTGAAAGGAATTAATTCGGGGACTAGAATAAACTTTCAGATAATAGTTAAGATTCCATGTTCCGACAAAAGGGATTAACGTCAGTGTTAATTTGAATTGTGGGCGACAGGATTAGTTGTGACAGATACGTGAAAACCGACGTAACGAAAGTTGTTCGCATATCGTCCTTGAACGTGACTTTATTTAATTCACGATTGGTGCTCATTAAAAACTATTATCTCATGATTAGGACCAATCCCTCATTCCTCCTAGATAGTGATCATTCATTAAAATTTACGTCATAAGAAAAAGGATTACTAATAAAAGTGATGTTAAATGACAATTACGTGTTATTCCCTTAGTGTGGAACCTACGTAATATCTCTGAAATGACATTGATATATAATTTGTGTTAAATACCGAACAGAGATAGGAAGTAAATTGAAATTTGTGAACATTTGATACTGAGACTATGGAAGCAGAAGCACTTAAGGTTTCTCTTCTCTAAAGTGGCAAAATAGGTACGAACTTTAACTCAATAGTCGACATTATGTATTGCAAAGACATTAGCATTTCATACTTATTTTGGTGACGCGCTGTTAAACAAAGGAACGTTGAGTCTCTGTACGAGTAATAAAAGTAAATCTAAAAACGCAATTAATAACGGCGAACTCCGCTTTAACAAACTGTACTGCGTGTCGTCATCGGGCAATAACTGCTCAACCCTGGAGACTTGTGTGGTGAAATTAGAAGTCGGGCATATAAAAAAAAAACTTAAAAATCCATTCAAGCTACAGTGGAGTCGGCACAACACGACATGGGCAGTTATACACTGTAGATGGCACTGATGATGACAATTTTTCTGACCACGTGCCGTATGTTCTTTCTATGTTGCTGGCGGTGTGATGGACGTAGCGTACTGTAAGCAGCAGAATGGTCCGGTATTCATGTCGGGAACAAGCCGAGGTGGTGTTCGTGTACGGCCAGGCAGATGGTCGAGAGGCAACACGGTTGTACCACAACAAGTACCCCCAGAGACAACAAACACATCAGGCAACACATCTGAAGCCCTTTCTGGGCGTCTGTGTCATCATGTGTCCTTTCGTACACACGAACATGCAGGGAGGCCGCAGACTGTTCGTACACCAGATTTGAAGGACGTGCTTCTACACGATGTCGAGGCGAACCCTAGCGCAAGCTCCAGGTAACTGGCCCGCCAACATGGTGCAGGCCACAGTACGATTACGCGTGTCCTGCATGACAACCTCTACTGTCCCTATCACCTGCAACATACAAGGAACACACGGCAAGTGATCAGAGGAACTGTCATTTGACAGCGCCATCTGCCATGGCAACGTTGCATTTCCGGACCACGTGTTCATACGACCTTTTTTTCCTCCATTCCCAGTCAGGAATCCGCCCGTGCAGTTTGCCAGTTTTATTGATGTTCACCCTGTATATGCAAGGGGCTTGTGTGAATTTTGAACGGAAACTTTTTCATCGCCTTTGTGAATAACCGAACCAAATTTTAGTCACTGGTCGCTTTGGACTGATTTATGTTGTACAGAACTGGAACTAAGCGCTGATGTGACTACCCACTGCTGTCGCAAATCATGCCAGTAAAATAATGTGTACGTGTGTTGTGGTATGATTGTACGGAATCAGCGCAGAAAGATTGGTCGACGTGACAGAACGACAGAGCTATCGTCTTTGAATGTGCCCATGAACACAACCTGAAGGAAGTCGTTCCATTTTATTACGAGCAGTATATCAACGCGGACTGTCAATCACGTTTGCCAGGAATCGTGTATCATCCACACCACCCATGTAACACTGCGAATGAACATTTTCGTAAAAAAAAATTGGTTGAAAATGGTTCAAATGGCTCTGAGCACTATGGGACTTAACATCTGAGGTCATCAGTCCCCTAGAATTTAGAACTACTTAAACCTAACTAACCTAAGGACATCACACACATCCATGCCCGAGACAGGATTCGAACCGACCGTAGCGGTCGCGTGGTTCCAGACTGAAGCGCCTAGAACCGCTCGGCCACAACGGCCGGCCGGTAAAAAAAATTCTGTAAGTAGGCTGTTTATGTTTTCTTATTGGCAACGTTACGTAGCGCTCTGTATGAAAATCACTGGCTGTGCTGTGTGCAGTCTGTGGCTAGTTTGCATTGTTGTCTGCCATTGTAGTGTTGGGAAGCTGGATGTGAACAGCGCGTAGCGTTGCGCAGTTGGAGGTGAGCCGCCAGCAGTGGTGGATGTGGGGAGAGAAATGGCGGAGTTTTGAAATTTGTAAGACTGGATGTCATGAACTGCTACATACATTATGACTTTTGAACACTATTGAGGTAAATACATTGTTTGTTCTCTATCAAAATCTTTCATTTGCTAACTATGCCTATTAGTAGTTAGTGCCTTAAGTAGTTTGAATCTTTTATTTAGCTGGCAGTAGTGGCGCTCGCTGTATTGCAGTAGATCGAGTAACGAAGATTTTTGTGAGGTAAGTGATTCATGAAAGGCATAGGTTATTGTTAGTCAGGGGCATTCTTTTGTAGGGATTTTTGAAAGTCAGATTGCGTTGCGCTAAAAATATTGTGTGTCAGTTTAGTGTTGATCAGAATAGGTAAAGAGCGAAATGTCTAAGTGCGTTCAGTTCTGCTCAGCTGTTTGAAAATCAAATAATTTAAGAGGTTTATCAGCACACTAATTAATTAATTTTTCTAAGGGGATGTTTCATATGGTGACCCTGCCAGGATCATATGAAACGACCCCTTAGAAAAATTAATTACTGTGCTGATAAACCCCTTACATTATTTGATTTTCAAACAGCTGAGCAGAACTGAACGTACTCAGACATATCTCTACTTATTCTGACCAACACTAAACTGACACAATATTTTTAGCGCAACGCAATCTGACTTTCAAAAATCCCTACAAAAGAATGGCCCTGACTAACATTAACCTATACCTTTCACAAATCACTTACCTCACCAAAATTCTTCGTTACTCGAACTACTGCAATACAGCGAGCGCCACTACTGCCAGCTAAATAAAAGATTCAAACTACTGAAGGCACTATCTACTAATAGGCATAGTTAACAAATGAAAGATTTTGATAGAGAACAAACAATGTATTTACCTCAATAGTGTTCAAAAGTCATAATGTATATAGCAGTTCATGACATCCGGTCTTACAAATTTCAAAACTCTGCCATTTCTCTCCCCACATCCACCACTGCTGGAGGCTCACCTCCAACTGCGCAACGCTACGCGCTGTTCACACCCAGCTGCCCAACACTACAATGGCAGACAACAATGCAAACTAGCCACAGACTGCACACAGCACAGCCAGTGATTTTAATACAGAGCGCTACGTAACGTTTCCAATAAGAAAACATAAACAGCCTACTTACAATTCTAATCGACAGTTACCGGAGACGAGTGTCTCGTCTTGTCAATACAATCCTTACAAAGCGGGCAACAGCTAGGAAAGACAACACATAACATGAACAGTAGCTGATTGGCGGTGTATAGTGTCGCCCGACTAGTCGCAATTTTGCCTCTCTTCGAATGATGCAAGGCGTGAAACCGACGACGACGCAACGAAACTATTAACCTAGAGTGTATGGAGAGTGCAGCTCAGGACAGGATGGTTGTCTCATGTTTTGGGAAGTGTGTCGAGAGTGTAGTTGAGGTCAGGGTGGATCTCTGGTGTTTGGAGGTGTTCGTCGTACCACGACTTGGGCCCTCTCTTTCAGGTGACCGTGAGCGTGCAGAAGGTTGTTTATTTCAGCATCTCGGTGACCAAGAGTTGTCCTTTCTTCTACACCTTCATAATGAGTATGCTGTGGACGCACCTGTTTTCCATGATAACAATAGCCGTCTCCATACAGCTCCACGCAAACACTATCCGACCAAACGTATACGTGCATCCCTATGTAATGCAGAGCTGACCACTACATCTACATTTACATTAACTCCGCAAGCCACCTAATGGTGTGTGGTGGAGGGTACTTTCGCCACCACTATCTGATCCCTCCAACCGTGTTCCACTCGCGAATAGTGCGTGGGAAGAATGATTGATAGTCGGTAAGCCTCTGTATTGGCTCTAATGTCTCGAATTTTCTCCTCGTGGTCAATACGCGAGATGTATGTGGGGGAAGTAATATGTTGTCCGACTCCTCCTGAATAGTGTTGTCCCGGAACTTCAATAGTAAAGCTCTCCGTGACGCACAACGCCTGTCTTGTAACGTCTGCCAGTGGAATTTGTATAGCATCTCCGTAACGCTCTCTCACCAGCTAAACGATCCCGTAAGGAAACGCTCCGCTCTTCGTTGGATTTTCTCTATGTCCTCTATCAGTCCTACCTGGTAGGGATCCCAGGTAGATGAACAATACTCAAGAACAGGGCGAACAAGCGCCTTATAAGCCGCTTCTTTCGTGGACGAGTTACATTTCCATAAGATTCTTCCGATGAATCTGAGTCTGGTGTCTTTCATGAGAGGAGGACCCGCCAGAATAAAAGGAGGTGCGGGGTGTTGTGTTGTGAGTAAAGACAGGAGAATGGGGCCGTCAAGAGAGATCAGCGACTTCGGACGTGGACTAGTCATTGCGTGTCACGTGACTAACAAAGCCGTCAGGGACATTTCAGCCCTTGTAAGGCTGTCCAGGTTGACTGTTGGTGACGTGACTGTCAAATGGAAGGTTTACTTTCCGTTGCATTTTTTTTTTTTTTTGTACTGTCCTTGAACTAACAATGCCATAACACGGCAACATAATTAACTTCTTGTTCCTATAATTAACTGTATTAGTCGCAATCTGTTTTCTTTTCTGTTCTTTTGTCTTTGCTTTTTTTACTGTAAATCTTATTTAAATTTTCTTTAGCATAGTTGCTGCTTCCATAACGTAAGCCAATTTGGACGGGACGGTGAAGCAATCAGCGTCAGATATAAATCCGTAATATACACTCGTGGAAATTGAAATAAGAACACCGTGAATTCATTGTCCCAGGAAGGGGAAACTTTATTGACACATTCCTGGGGTCAGATACATCACATGATCACACTGACAGAACCACAGGCACATAGACACAGGCGACAGAGCATGCACAATGTCGGCACTAGTACAGTGTATATCCACCTTTCGCAGCAATGCAGGCTGCTATTCTCCCATGGAGACGATCGTAGAGATGCTGGATGTAGTCCTGTGGAACGGCTTGCCATGCCATTTCCACCTGGCGCCTCAGTTGGACCAGCGTTCGTGCTGGACGTGCAGACCGCGTGAGACGACGCTTCATCCAGTCCCAAACATGTTCAATGGGGGACAGATCCGGAGTTCTTGCTGGCCAGGGTAGCTGACTTACACCTTCTAGAGCACGTTGGGTGGCACGGGATACATGCGGACGTGCATTGTCCTGTTGGAACAGCAAGTTCCCTTGCCGGTCTAGGAATGGTAGAACGATGGGTTCGATGACGGTTTGGATGTACCGTGCACTATTCAGTGTCCCCTCGACGATCACCAGTGGTGTACGGCCAGTGTAGGAGATCGCTCCCCACACCATGATACCGGGTGTTGGCCCTGTGTGCCTCGGTCGTATGCAGTCCTGATTGTGGCGCTCACCTGCACGGCGCCAAACACTCATACGACCATCATTGGCACCAAGGCAGAAGCGACTCTCATCGCTGAAGACGACACGTCTCCATTCGTCCCTCCATTCACTCCTGTCGCGACACCACTGGAGGCGGGCTGCACGATGTTGGGGCGTGAGCGGAAGACGGCCTAACGGTGTGCGGGACCGTAGCCCAGCTTCACGGAGACGGTTGCGAATGGTCCTCGCCTATACCCCAGGAGCAACAGTGTCCCTAATTTGCTGGGAAGTGGCGGTGCGGTCCCCTACGGCACTGCGTAGGATCCTACTGTCTTGGCGTGCATCCGTGCGTCGCTGCGGTCCGGTCCCAGGTCGACGGGCACGTGCACCTTCCGCCGACCACTGGCGACAACATCGATGTACTGTGGAGACCTCACGCTCCACGTGTTGAGCAATTCGGCGGTACGTCCACCCGGCCTCCCGCATGCCCACTATACGCCCTCGCTCAAAGTCCGTCAACTGCACATACGGTTCACGTCCACGCTGTCACGGCATGCTACCAGTGTTAAAGACTGCGATGGAGCTCCGTATGCCACGGCAAACTGGCTGACACTGACGGCGGCGGTGCACAAATGCTGCGCAGCTAGCGCCATTCGACGGCCAACACCGCGGTTCCCGGTGTGTCCGCGTTGCCGTGCGTGTGATCACTGCTTGTACAGCCCTCTCGCAGTGTCCGGAGCAAGTATGGTGGGTCTGACACACCGGTGTCAATGTGTTCTTTTTTCCATTTCCAGGAGTGTACAATTTGTTTTTTAACATCAGTAATGGTTTTAGATTTATAGTAGAAAATGTTACTAGTACAGTAATTATTTGGCAACCTGCAGGTGGATTCTTTCTCTTGTTTTAACATAATTACTGGTCATATTTTAGTAGTTAAAGAGACCATTGTAATTTTATGTATTTTTATTACATTTTATCTTTTAAATAATTTTCTTAAAATGTAGAACACAAATGGCAGTAATGTAGAGGGCGCTAGTTACTACTGACGTGACATGCAGAGGTTAGCTGCGTGGAAGTATAAACAGCAAGCTCAGTTTAACTGATGTCTGGTATGTTTGATACCTGTAATATCAAGTGGTACCATGTGGTATTATATGTAAGATAAGTCATCATGACTTGGATGTAATGCTACGTAAATTTACATAATAGAAGTTCATATAAAGCACTCCCGGGGAAAAATATTAGTACTTCTGGAAAGTCTACGCCAATTTTGATCTGATGACAGCGTATGCCACCTGGGTGGTACTACATATATTGATAATGGTGTCAACGTCGTCCGCAAAGAAAATGTTCAAATGTGTGTGAAATCTTATGGGACTTAACTGCTAAGGTCATCAGTCCCTAAGCTTACACACTACTTAACCTAAATTATCCTGAGGACAAACACACACACCCTGCCCGAGGGAGGACTCGAACCTCCGCCGGGACCAGCCGCACAGTTCGTGACTGCGGCGCCCTAGACCGCTCGGCTAATCCCGCGCGGGACGTCGCCCGCCAGCACGTACCGCAGTGACGTAGCTGCCAAAGTGCCACCTGTGTCTACCCTCTAATAGGGAATGCCCACGACCAGGAGGCTCGCTGTGGTGCAAGTGTGGTGCAAGACTGTGAAGCGAGCGGGAAACCACGCCATGGGGACGCATTCACGCCTCCTACAGCCAACTGAGCGAGTCTCAAAGGTCTCAAATTGTGGACTACCGAGTGGCGAGATGGTCCTATCGGAGAACTGCTACACAACCTGGACGTGCTCTGTCAGTTGTGCAACGATGGTGCTACCAATGCTCACGTAAACATTCTCGCACCCGTAGGCGAGGTTCTGAATGTCCATGCAGCACACACGCCCGCCAGGATCGTGGAATTGTAAGGGCAGCAGTGGCAGACCATACGAGGTGCATTCAAGTTCTAAGGCTTCCGATTTTTTTTTCTCCGGACTGGAAACAGATAGAAACATGCGCATTGTTTTAAAATGTGGCCGCGTTCATTGTCAATACGTCCCAGAGATGGCAGCACCGTACGGCAGATGCAATTTTACCGCCAGCGGCGAGAATGAGAACTGTTTTAAATATTTAAAATGGCGACGTTTTCCTTAATTGAACAGCGTGCAATCATTCGTTTTCTGAATTTGCGTGGTGTGAAACCAATTGAAATGCATCGACAGTTGAAGGAGACATGTGGTGATGGAGTTATGTGTCGAAAGTGCGTTCGTGGGTGCGACAGTTTAATGAAGGCAGAACATCGTGTGACAACAAACCGAAACAACCTCGGGCTCGCACAAGCCGGTCTGACGACAGGATCGAGGAAGTGGAGAGAATTGTTTTGGGGGATCGCCGAATGACTGTTGAACAGATCGCCTCCAGAGTTGGCATTTCTATGGGTTCTGTGCACACAATCCTGCATGACGACCTGAAAATGCGAAAAGTGTGATCCAGGTGGGTGCCACGAACGCTGACGGACGACCACACAGCTGCCCGTGTGGCATGTTGCCGAGCAATGTTGACGCGCAACGACAGCACGAATGTGACTTTCTTTTCGTCGGTTGTGACAATGGATGAGACGTGGATGCCATTTTTCAATCCAGAAACAAAGCGCCAGTCAGCTCAATGGAAGCACACAGATTCACCGCCACCAAAAAAATTTCGGGTAACCGCCAGTGCTGAAAAAATGATGGTGTCCATGTTCTGGGACAGCGAGGGCATAATCCTTACCCATTGCATTCCAAAGGGCACTACGGTAACAGGTGCATCCTACGAAAATGTTTTGAAGAACAAATTCCTTCCTGCACTGCAACAAAAACGTCCGGCAAGGGCTGCGCGTGTGCTGTTTCACCAAGACAACGCACCCGCACATCGAGCTAACGTTACGCAACAGTTTCTTCGTGGTAACAACTTTGAAGTGATTCCTCATGCTCCCTACTCACCTGACCTGGCTCCTAGTGACTTTTGGCTTTTTCCAACAATGAAAGACATTCTCCGTGGCCGCACATTCACCAGCCGTGCTGCTATTGCCTCAGCGATATTCCAGTGGTCAAAACAGACTCCTATAGAAGTCTTCGCCGCTGCCATGGAATCATGGCGTCAGCGTTGTGAAAAATGCGTACGTCTGCAGGGCGATTACGTCGAGAAGTAACGCCAGTTTCGTCGATTTCGGGTGAGTAGTTAATTAGAAAAAAAATTGGAGGCCTTAGAACTTGAATGCACCTCATACAGCTACCACGGGACTGGTAAGGGGGCTCGTGAGGCCAGACTTGTCGACACGGACCGTTGAAAACCAGTCACCAGCAGTGGGACTCTGGTCAGTCACACCTCCAGCCTGCCTTCCACCCACGCCACAGCATCAAGTGCACAGCTCGGATGCTGCCGGCAGAGGATCACATGGAATGGGACGCCGTCCTCTTCAGCGATGGAAGCAGGTTCCGCCCGCACATAACTGACGGTTGTTTTGGCCTACGACGTAGACCTGTTGAACGCTGCCTCGTAGAGTTCATTCGTCCAAGACAAACTGGCCCCACCCCGGGTCTTAACGGTCTGGGGTGCGATAAGCTACAACCCTCGTCCACCTTTGGTCTTTCTGGAGGGGACGCCAATCAGTCCTTGGTACGTCCAGAGTATTGTTAGACCTGTTCTTTTGCCGTTCTTGCAAAAGGAAGGTGTCGTGTCGTTCCAACAGGATAATGCTCGCCCACACACTGCCCGTGAAGCGCAACATGCTCTGCAACACGTGCGACGACTTCCCTGGCCGGCAGAGTCCTCGGACTTGTCTCCAGTCCAGCACCTATGGGATATGATGGGACGAGAAGTGACTCTTGTGACACGTTAACCAACAGCTCTCACATAACTATGTGAACAGGTCGAGCAGGCGTGGCATAACATCTCAGGGCAGAACCCGCCGTTTGTACGCTCCCACAGTCAGTGCCTGCGTCATTGCCGCCCGTGGAGGCTAGCCGGCCGGAGTGGCCGAGCGGTTCTGGGCGCTACAGTCTGGAACCGCGCGACCGCTACGGTCGCAGGTTCGAATCCTGCCTCGGGCATGGATGTGTGTGGTGTCCTTACGTTAGTTAGGTTTAAGCAGTTCTAAGTTCTAGGCGACTGATGGCCTGAGAAGTTAAGTCGCATAGTGCTCAGAGCCATTTGAACCGTGGAGGCTACTCCGCGTACTAATATGGTTGTTTCAGCATGCGTCGATAACAGGTACCTCAGAACCGCCTCTGCTATTGATCAGCACATGTAATCATTTCATGTTTTCCATATGCACTGCTGGGACAATAAATCTTGAGCGAATTGGTAGCCTCTAAAGGACGTACTAACTTATTTCCGACAGTGTATTTTAGTGCCTGATTTTCATTGTGTTCTTGCATTCGTGTAGCATTGAAGATAGCTACACAACAGCTGAAATCGTTTTGCAACAAACACACTGAAAACTTACGACCGCTGCTGCCCTTCCTCCTATTGTGGGTGTTATACCATATTCCTGCTTATTATTTCGATGTTAAGTTGGCATATGCGAATAGATGATCCAATTCCACGAACTTGTGCGTCCTGAAAATGACTTTTTGGTTGTTTGCTCTGCATCCTATGATCGGAAGGCCTTTTCGGGCAATTCGGTCTCATCCTGTTGTTGTCACTCATTTAGCACCACACAGGAGGCACGTGTGACTTACGGTATGGCATGGACGCGAGTAACCTTGCCACCCTGAATTTCTCACACACTGCGCACCAGAAACTATCAAATCCTTAAACCGAACAAAGACCCAACAAAAGTAGAATGTTATCGCCCAATACTCCTGTTAAGTGTTACTTACAAACTACTTGAATGACTCATCTACAACAGGATATATGAAACAATTAATAAACAAATAACCATAGAACAGACTGGATTCAGGCCTGGTAGAAGCTGTAATGACCAAGTGTTTGTATTTACAACACATATTCAAAATGGATATGAGAAGAAATGCGTAAGCATAGCTGCTTTCTTGGATCTATTCGCCGCCTACGACACCGTATGGCCAGAAGGCCTTCTCTTAAAATTCGTGAGCATCATTCAGTGTCGGAAAGTCACAAACCTACTAAGCAACATGCTAAGCAACAGACCCTTCCAGATTTACTCTGACAGCGCCAGAAGCAAAGTCTTCAATTAAGTGACGGACTACCCCAAGGAACTGTATTGGCCCCTCTCCTTTTCAATTTATACATTTATGACCTGCCAGCCACAACCTCAAGGAAATTCATACATGCTGATGAGATCTGTTTGGTAACCCAGAGCTCCAGTTTCACCACTGCTGAAAGCACATTAACTGCCGACATAGAAATCCTGGACACATTCTTCAGGAAATGGCGCCTCCGCCTAAACCCTCAGAAAACTGTTACTTCAGCATTCCACCTACGGAACAGACACTCTGACTATAAACCAGAAGTTAAACTCCAAGGACAAACCTTACAGTACTGCAGCACTCCAAAGTACTTCAGAATAACACTCGATAGGTCTCTAAGTTGCCGACAACATCTCTCCAACGTGGCCGGAAAAGTGAAGACCCGTGATAATATCATTCAGAAGCTTGCTGGTACCTCCTGGGGTTGCAGTGCTCAAACCCTAAGATCAACTGCTTTGGCACTATCGTACTCTGTCGCTGAATATTGTTGTCCAACTTGGATGAACAGTGCTCAGTGTAGCAAGATAGATGTGCAACTCAACCAGACAATGCGACTTAGCACAGGCTGCATGGCTACCAGTTTTAAGTAACATCCAACCTCCAACTCTACGAAGATCAGATGCTCTCCTGAAAATCTGGAGAAACATTCAGAAGAACCCCCAGCTACCCGTACACAGCGATATATTAATAGCTGAACACCAGCGTCTGAAGTCAAGAAAACCACCTTGGCGAACTGCACAACATCTTGAAGCCTCCGCTTTATTTAACATCAACGAAGTATGGAAAAGACAGTGGGAAGAATCGTCAGTGCTCAACGGTCATCTGGTTGAAAAGCCTTCCATGCGAGTTCCAGGTTTCACATTCCCTAGACACCTGTGGAGAATCATCAACAGAGAACTGCGGGTATCTAAAGCACAAATTGGGCTGGGTTCCAGATTGTGACTGTGGAGCTGCTGTGCAAACAATAAATCACATTGTTTGTGTATGCCTGAAACGAGCCTTCGGGGGATCCATAAACTGCATCCACCATGCATCACTGAAGGGCTGAACTGGATCAACAGATTGGACTTAGAAATCTGAGAACTTGTGTTATGTGTACATAATTTAGTATAATACTTCGGACATTTGATTCAGTACCTATATTTTGCTTGTCATTTCTTACACTGTATACTCTTAAAATTATGTATTTGAGGCCGGCCGCGGTGGTCTAGCGGTTCTAGGCGCGCAGTCCGGAACCGCGTGGCTGCTACGGTCGCAGGTTCGAATCCTGCCTCGGGCATAGATGTGTATGATGTCCTTAGGTTAGTTAGGTTTAAGTAGTTCTAAGTTCTAGGTGACTGATGACCACAGATGTTAAGTCCCATAGTGCTCAGAGCCATTTGAACCATTTATGTATTTGATCCAAGCTCTGTATCATCATATGATAAATAAATAATAACCATTTTCCTTCAGTCCTATTTCCAACAAAATCCCGAACCTATAATTGCTGGAAGTCTTTATCACAATCATCCTCAACCAATACAGAACCAGACGTACTCGTATTATCACCAATAATGAAAAGTATTTTATCATCAACTTTTCCTTTAGGAGTGGTCGGTTTCCTGACCGATTAAAGTACTCGGTAGTGAAGCCACTTTATAAAAAGGGAGACAGGGATAATGTTGTCAATTATAGGCCTATTTCTATGCCATCGGTGTTTGCTAAAGTTATCGAGAAGGTTGTATATGTAAGGTTACTGGAGCATTTAAATTCACATAATTTGCTGTCAAAGGTTCAGTTTGGTTTTAGAAATGGTTTAACAACTGAAGATGCTATATTCTCTTTTCTCTGTGAGGTTTTGGACGGATTAAATAAAAGGTTGCGAACGCTAGGTGTTTTCTTTGATTTAACGAAGGCTTTTGACTGTGCTGCGTTCTCGCTTCCCGAGCATGGGGTCCCGGGTTCGATTCCCGGCGGGGTCAGGGATTTTCACCTGCCTCGAGATGACTGGGTGTTTGTGTTGTCCTCATCATTTCATCATCATCCAGGAAAGTGGCGAAATTGGACTGAGCAAAGACTGGGTAATTGTACGGGCGCTGATAACCACGCAGTTGAGCGCCCCACAAACCAAACATCATCATCATTGACTGTGCTGACTACAAAATGTTACTGCAGAAGTTGGACCATTATGGAGTAAGGGGAGTAGCTTACAATTGGTTCGCCTCTTACCTTAAGAAGAGAAAGCAGAAGGTAATTCTCCGCAATATTGAGAGTGGTAGCGATGTTCAGTCCCAATGGGGCACTGTTAAGTGGGGCGTTCCCCAAGGGTCGGTGCTGGGACTACTGGTGTTTCTTATTTATGTAAATGATATGCCTTCTAGTATTACAGGTGATTCAAAAATATTTCTGTTTGCTGATGACACCAGCTTGATAGTGAACGATCTTGTGTGTAATATTGAAACAGTATCAAATAACGTAGTTCATGAAATAAGTTCGTGGCTTGTGGAAAACAATTTGATGCTAAATCACAGTAAGACTCAGTTTTTATAGTTTCTAACACACAATTCAACAAGAACCGATATTTTGATCAGACAGAATGGGCATATTATAAGCGAGACGGAACAGTTCAAGTTCCTAGGAGTTCGGATAGATAGTAAGCTGTTGTGGAAAGCCCATGTTCAGGATCTTGTTCAGAAACTAAATGCTGCTTTATTTACCATTAGAACAGTATCTGAAATAAGTGACACTTCAACACGAAAAGTAGTCTACTTTGCATATTTCCATACGCTTATGTCGTATGGTATTATTTTTTGGGGTAATTCTTCTGATTCAAAAAGGGTATTTTTGGCTCAAAAGCGGGCTGTTCGAGCTATATGTGGTGTAAGTTCGAGAACCTCTTGTCGACCCCTATTCAATAGTCTGGGAATTCTGACATTGCCCTCACAGTATATATTTTCTTTAATGTCGTTTGTTGTTAGCAATATTAGCCTATTCCCAAGAGTTAGCAGCTTTCACTCAGCTAATACTAGGCAGAAATCAAATCTGCATGTGGAATGCACTTCCTTGACTCTTGTGCAGAAAGGAGTGCAGTATTCTGCTGCATCCATTTTCAATAAGCTACCACAAGAACTCAAAAATCTTAGCAGTACCCCAAACACTTTTAAATCTAAACTGAAGAGTTTCCTCATGGCTCACTCCTCCTATTCTGTCGAGAAGCTCCTGGAAGAGCTAAAAAATTAAGCAAATTCCAGTGTTACATTGTTGATTTTCTTTATTTAAATTTACGACTTGTCACCTGAATATGTTTTTTTATATTTCATTTTATCTGTTTCTAATATCTTGTTATAATTTCATGTATAGACTCGTTCCATGACCATGGAGACTTTTCCTTAATTTGGTCCCACGGAACAATAAATAAATAAATAAATAAAATCACCGTTTCATCAGATAAATGTTTGTATACGTGTGGTAATTGTCTTTTTCAGTGGCTGCAAAGTGGAAGATAGGCTGTTGTAAATAAGTGATAATTAAAAAATCGTGGTAATGGTCGTTTTGTCTGAGGTAACAGCCTTACTTTAATAGCTTCCTGCTACCATCAATGATGCGGCTGCCTAGGAGGCTTCACCCCTCCAACGCCTTGCTCGCTGCTCAGCCCCCTGCAGCCAGCCACCACATACCCGACCCTGAAGGTCACGTGTCAATGGGCGGCTCGGTAGTCGGAAGTGAGGAGCGACAAGCAGCGGCCAGTGAAACCTACAGTGCGACTGGGTTTTGCCTCCTTACGACTACGACAAGCTGAAGAAGTAGCACTTTCAAGCCTATGAGTGGGACGTTGGATCTTGACATGGCTTTCCCTTATGGCGGGACCACCCAAAGATGTGGAACAGGGTGTCAATACACCATATTTTAATCGAGAGAGAACTTCAGTCTGTGTTAGGCAGAATTAGATAATATGTTCAGTTTCTGCCAAATGCAGCGCACATTGCAACGCCTTTGCATTGCCTTCGGCGTAAGAACGTTCCTTTTCTTTGGTGTTCGGAACGTGAAGCTGCTTTCCAGACAAGCTCAAATCTGCTTTGTTGAGTGACCGCTGTTTGATTCTGTTCGATCCCTCCAAACCAGTTGTTTTGGCTGTCGATGCATCTTCTCACGGCATCGGAGCGGTTCTCTCGCACCGCATTACTTCTGTCGGTCGCCTGTCGCTTCTGCTGCAAAACTGCTTAATTCTGCCCAGCAAAACTATTCTCAAATCGAGGAAGAGGCTTTAGCTATTGCATATGGAGTGGCCAAGTTTCGTGATTTTTTGCATGTTCACAAGTTCTATTTGGTCACCGACCATAAGCCTTTGACGTCGTTGTTTCACCCGTCTAAGCCAGTTCCAGCTCGTACTGCACCAAAGTTGCAATGTTGGTCTTTGTTTTTGTCTAAGTACAGTTGCAAAATTTTGTTTCGGCCTACAGCCCTGCAAGGCAATGTCGATGGTTCGTCTCGTCTACCTATCGGTCCTCACGAAGTGTTTGATTCTTCCGAATTGTCATGCATGTTCGTTGATTCCGCAAGATAAGGATTTCGCTGGTGGGTTTTCCGCTGGATTTTCGTCGCATTGCTTCCGAGACAGCCGCCGATACTTCTTTGCAGATTGTTTTGTAATACAGGGTGATTCAAAAAGAATACCACAACTTTAGGAATTTAAAACTCTGCAACGACAAAAGGCAGAGCTAAGCACTATCTGTCGGCGAATTAAGGGAGCTATAAAGTTTCATTTAGTTGTACATTTGTTCGCTTGAGGCGCTGTTGACTAGGCGTCAGCGTCAGTTGATGTTAAGATGGCGACCTCTCAACAGAAAGCTTTTTGTGTTATTGAGTGCGGCAGAAGTGAATCGACGACAGTTGTTCAGCGTGCATTTCGAACGAAGTATGGTGTTAAACCTCCTGATAGGTGGAGTATTAAACATTGGTATAAACAGTTTACAGAGAATGGGTGTTTGTGCAAAGGGAAAAGTTCTGGACAGCCGAGAACGAGTGATGAAAATGTAGCACGCATCCAGCAAGCATTTGTTCGCAGCCCAGGAAAATCGACTCGCAGAGCTAGCAGAGAGCCGCAAATTCCACAATCAACTGTATGGAGAGTCCTACGAAAAAGGTTAGTTATGAAACCTTATCGTCTGAAATTGGTTCAAGCACTGTCTGCAGCTGATAAGATTAAAAGAATCGATTTCTGTGATTTTATCCTTGCTCAAATGGAAACAGATGAATCTTTCGTTTCAAAGATTGTGTTTAGTGATGAAGCAACTTTCCACACTAACGGGAAAGTCAACCGTCACAATGTCTGTATATGGGGCACTGAGAATCCGCGGGAAACAACTCAGTATGAACGTGACTCGCCTAAGGTGAACGTTTTCTGTGCCATTTCAGCCAATAAAGTTTTTGGTCCCTTTTTCTTCGAAGGTGCTACTGTAACTGGACTACAGTATCTGGAGATGTTAGAGAATTGGCTGTTCCCTCAGCTCGAACAAGAAGCACAACAATTCATATTTCAGCAGGATGGAGCGCCACCACATTGGCACTTGTCTGTCCGTAACTACCTGAACGTCAACTACCCGAGGCGATGGATCGGCCGCCAGGCAGCCCGTGACAGAGCACTTCATCACTGGCCTCCAAGGAGCCCTGATCTTACCCCCTGCGATTTTTTCTTATGGGGGTATGTTAAGCATATGGTGTTTCGGCCACCTCTCCCAGCCACCATTGATGATTTGAAACGAGAAATAACAGCAGCTATCCAAACTGTTACGCCTGATATGCTACAGAGAGTGTGGAACGAGTTGGAGTATAGGGTTGATATTGCTCGAGTGTCTGGAGGGGGCCATATTGAACATCTCTGAACTTGTTTTTGTAGTGAAAAAAAAACCTTTTTAAATACTCTTTGTAATTATGTATAACAGAAGGTTATATTATGTTTCTTTCAGTAAATACACATTTTTAAAGTTGTGGTATTCTTTTTGAATCACCCTGTATATTCGTCCTCAATGGCCTGCATTGCTACGCAGATTAGTGATCCTCTTGTTCGACGTTACTTTGCGCAACTTCACAACTTGTCTGTACACTATGGTGTTATTTTGTTACGAACTAACAATGATCAGTCTGGAGTGGTTCTACCTCGTTCTTTGCAATCGGAAATCCTCCTCTTACTGCATGCTGGTCATTGGGTATAGTGCGGACGAAGCAATTAGCGCGCCGTCACTGCACTTGGGTCGGCATTGATCAACAAAGTGAGAATTTGCTTGCTAACTGTCGCTCTTGCGCGGAGCATCAATCGGCTCCCCGCCAGCGCTTCTTTGCGTGGCCGACCCCTACTGCGCCTTGGCAGAGCGTTCATACTGATTTTGCGGGTCCTTTCCGGGACACCCGCCGGTTGATAGACGTTTATGCTCACAGCAACTTTCCTTTTGTTGTACCTATGTCTTCTGCCGCATCTGCCAGTACTTTCGGACTTCGACGTCTATTTTTTGCACTGAGGGCGTTCCTGAAGTCATTGCCTCCGACAATGGCTCCGAATTTGTGTCGTCCGAATTTGAAGCGTTCTGTGCTGCTAATGGCATTCGCCATCTAACCTCAGCCCAGTGTGCGATTTGCAGGGGGGGATGGTGGGGATTTCGCTCCCTCTGCATCAGACCATCGCCTCCTCTGGTTTTAGTTTATGCATCCCAACCTGGGATGTTTATTTCGCACGCACTGGAGTAAAACTTTATGTACAGGGTGTTACAAAAAGGTACGGCCAAACTTTCAGAAAACATTCCTCACACACAAATAAAGAAAAGATGTTACGTGGACATGTGTCCGGAAACGCTTACTTTCCATGTTAGAGCTCATTTTATTACTTCTCTTCAAATCACATTAATCATGGAATGGAAACACACAGCAACAGAACGTACCAGCGTGACTTCAAACACTTTGTTAGAGTAAATGTTCAAAATGTCCTCCGTTAGCGAGGATACATGCATCCACCCTCCGTCGCTTGGAATCCCTGATGCGCTGATGCAGCCCTGGAGAATGGCGTATTGTATCACAGCCGTCCACAATACCAGCACGAAGAGTCTCCACATTTGGTACCGGGGTTGCGTAGACAAGAGCTTTCAAATGCCCCCGTAAATGAAAAGTCAAGAGGGTTGAGGTCAGGAGAGCTTGGAGGCCATGGAACTGGTCCGCCTCTACCAATCCATCGGCCACCGAATCTGTTGTTGAGAAGCGTACGAACATTTCTACTGAAATGTGCAGGAGCTCCATCGTGCATGAACCACATGTTGTGTCGTACTTGTAAAGGCACATGTTCTAGCAGCACAGGTAGAGTATCCCGTATGAAATCATGGCGGTGAATCGAGGAAGTACAGTACATAATGACGAAACTAAAATGAGCTCTAACATGGAAATTAAGCGTGTCCGGACACATGTCCACATAACATCTTTTCTTTCTTTGTGTGTGAGGAATGTTTCCTGAAAGTTTGGCCGTACCTTTTTGTAACACCCTGTATAATTCAAATTTGTGGAGCCGAACACTGAAAGTTTTTAATAAGTCTTACTATTAATGCTATTAATATGTTTCAGTTTTCTATCAGCAGAGTAAGTACCACTTTTCACAAATGTGCCTGTACTTTTTGA
Source organism: Schistocerca cancellata (assembly GCF_023864275.1). Classification (NCBI taxonomy): domain Eukaryota; kingdom Metazoa; phylum Arthropoda; class Insecta; order Orthoptera; family Acrididae; genus Schistocerca; species Schistocerca cancellata. The sequence continues at coordinate 5,515,635 of NC_064628.1, read as the reverse complement.
ATTCCCCTCGTATATCTGTACCCGTATGTAGATGATTTTGTAAATAAGCTTTACCTATAATGTACTTTTAAAGATATAACAAGGGTTGGCTTTTCTGATAGTGCATACGCGTCAATAGTGAGTTTCGGCATTAACATTTATAAATAGCTGTTGAACCATTCGTAACGCCACAGTCCAAGCTAGTAACATATATAATTCTACTAACCCCCTAAGACATCCCCCCCGCCCTACTGGTAAAAGCACAAATCGCACCCTGCCTCAGCCCCGTTACCCCCAGTCGAACGGCGAGGCTGAACTCTTTGTGCGTGCGTTTAAGTCGCAGGTGCAGAAGTTGCACTCGCAAGTGCACGCTACGGACTTCCCTTGCTTCGTACCGCTGCCAGCCGCGCGGCGCACGTTCCCCAGTGGAACTGCTACACGGCCGCAGCCGCTATCGCAGCTGTTGCTCCCGCCACAGCGTGCTCCCGCTGCTTCGCCTCATTGGGGCTCGGCGACGCACGATTCGGTTTCCTATCGTGTTTTCTCAGGCAGGCAGCACTGGGAGCAGGGGCGCATTCTTCGCCTGCTCGGCCGATGCTTGTTTGTGGTTTCTGGTCCCTCCGACACTGTCAAGCGACACCGGAACCAGATCCGTCTGTGCCGTCCTCGGTTTTCTGCCGCTGGTTCTTTTCGGGCACAATCGGATGCTTCGCTGCTTCCGCCGCCACAGCCCACGGCTCCACCGACGGCGCCTAGGGGGCAGCCACCCCGGCATGTGCCAGTGGTTCGGTCTGCTGCGCCGGGCGGGCGCCGCCACGGCCCCACCTCTGTCGTGTTCCTCCGCGTTGCCGGAGCCGATGGACGCTGACGTCACGCCGCCGCCGTCGCCCGTGGAGGTCGTTGCTCCGCCTCTTCGTCTGAGCGTACCCACTGGCGGTGGGCGTCCCGGGCAGGTTTTGCAAGGTGCGTTTTCCTCGCCCCCTAGCGAGCAGTTCGGGGATGCAGGTGGACAGCACGCCGCGGCAGTTCTGCTGTCCTCCCCCGTCGGTTGCGCCACCCGACGTCTGAAGCCCTATTCCACGACGGTGCGCCGTTTCAGGGGGGCGAGGGCTGTGGCTTCGATACTTACGATGCCACAACGTAGGTGCACGCTCTCGTAACTTTGTACTATGAGAGGAGACTAACTACGCCGACCACACAGCCCTCTGGCCGGCGCTGTGGAGGTCAGCGAGTGCCATCTCGTTTCCTGCATTTTCATCCAGAGCAGACGGCCTGGAAATATCGCCTCTACTGCCGAGAGGCTATTCAGACTTTGTATTAGTTACGTTCAGTTAAAGTTCAGACAGCAACGAGTATTTGTTACACTACTGGCCAATAAAATTCCTACACCAAGAAGCAATTCAGATGATAAACAGGTGTTCATTGGACAAATGTATTATACTAGAATTGACACGTGATTACATTTTCACGCAGTTTGGGAGCATAGATCCTGAGAAACCGGTACCCAGAATAACCACCTCCGGCCGTAATAACGGCCTTGATACGCCTGGGCATTGAGTCAAACAGAGCTTGGATGGCGTGTTCACGCACAGCTGCCCATGCAGCTTCAACACGATACCACAGTTCATCAAGAGTAGTGACCGGAGTATTGTGACGAGCCAGTTGTTCGGCCACCATAGACCAGACGTTTTCAATTGGTGAGAGATCTGGAGAATGTGCTGGCCAGGGCAGCAGTCGAACGTTATCTGTATCCAGAAAGGCCCGTACAGCACCTGCAACATGCGGTCGTGCATTATCCTGCCGAAATGTAGGGTTTAGCAGGGATCGAATGAAGGGTAGAGCCACGGGTCGTAACATCTCAAATGTAACGTCCACTGTTCAAAGTGCCCTCAATGCGAACAAGAGGTGACCGAGACGTGTAACCAGTGGCACCCCATACCATCACGCCGGGTGATACGCCAGTATGGCGATGACGAATACACGCTTCCAATGTGCGTTCACCGCGATGTCGCCAAACACGGATGCGACCATCATGATGCTGTAAACAGAACCTGGATTCATCCGAAAAATGACGTTTTGCCATTCGTGCACCCAGATTCGTCATTGAGTACACCATCGCAGGCGCTCCTGTCTGTGATGCAGCGTCAAGGGTAACCGCAGCCACGGTCTCCGAGCTGATAGTCCATGCTGCTGCAAACGCCGTCGAACTGTTCGTGCAGATGGTTGTTGTTTTTCAAACGTCGCCATATGTTGACTCAGGGATCGAGACGTGGCTGCACGATCCGTTACAGCCATGCGGATAAGATGCGTGTCATCTCGACTGCTAGTGATACGAGGCCGTTGGGATTCAGCACGGCGTTCCGTATTACCCTCCTGAACCCACCGATTCCATATTGTGCTAACAGTAATTGGATGTCGACCAACGCGAGCAGCAATGTCGCGATATGATAAACCGCAATCGCGATAGGCTACAATCCGACCTTTATCAAAGTCGGAAACGTGATGGTACGCATTTCTCCTCCTTACACGAGGCATCACAACAACGTTTCACCAGGCAACGCCGGTCAACTGCTGTTTGTGTATGAAAAATCGGTTGGAAACGTTCCTCATGTCAGCACGTTGTAGGTGTCACCATCGGCGCCAACCTTGTCTGAATGCACTGAAAAGCTAATCGTTTGCATATCACGGCATCTACTTCCTCTCGGTTCAATTTCGCGTCTGTAGCACGTCATCTTCGTGGTGTAGCAATTTTACTGGCCAGTAGTGTAGTTTTGAGATTATACAGAACAGTCATCCAAACTTCACAGGGTTAGATATGGACTATGGCTTCACACCTATGTGCTCATCCAAACCAAAGTTACATATGCATTTGATATTTACTTGTGTTTTTTGACTCTATTAAAAGTGTTGAAGTTACCTGCAGGGATACAAAACAGGGCATCTTGTACAACGTACTGTCAGCCACGCACCGTATGACAGCTTGTGAAGGTACGCTGAAGTGGCAAAGAAACTGCTATAAACATGTGTATTCAACTATAGAGATATGTAAACAGGTAGAATATGGCGCTGCACTCGGCAACGCCCATATAAGACAACAAGTGTTTGGTGCAGTTGTTAAATCGGTTACTGCTGCTACAACGGCAGGTTATCAAGATTTAAGTGACTTTGAATGTGCTGTTATGATCAGCGCACGAGCGATGGGAGACATCTCCAACATTGCGATGAAGTGGGGAATTTCCCGTACGATCATTTCATGAGTGCATCGTGAATATCAGGAATCCAGTGCAACATCAAATCTCCGACATCGCTGTGGCCGGAAAAAGATCCTGCAAGAACAGGACCAATGACGACTGAAGAAAATCGTTCAACGTGTCAGAAGTGCAATCCTTCGGCAAATTGCTGCAGATTTCAGTGCTGAGCTATCAACCAGTGTCACTGTGCGAAGCATTCAACGAAACATCGTCGATATGGGCTTTCGGAGCCGAAGGCCCACTCGTCTACCCTTGATGACTCCATGACACTAAGCTTTATGCCATCGTCTGGGCCCATCAACACGTACACTGGACTGTCAATGACTGGAAACATGTTGCCTGGTCGGACGAGTCTCGTTTCAAATTGTATCAAGAGGATGGACGTGTATGTGTCTGGACACAACCTCATGAATCCATGGACTCTGCATGTTATCAGGGGGATTTTTCACCAACATCCCCCACTGAAATTAAGTTGTTGTGTATATAGTTCCACGTAGTCAGCGCGTACACAACTTTCCCACTAGAGCGCGCCCCGCTAAGCACAACAGCGCAGGCGCAGCGCTCGTCCGTCTCTGCACTACTAGATGGCGCTGCCTTAGAGATGGACGAAATTCTGCTTCCGCCGATCCGCGTATTAATATGTAACGCAGCCAATGACATTGCTGCTAACGTAGAACCTTTTCTCCTCGCGGATCACACTCGTGCAGTGATACCTGAATGCGCAAGGTATTATAATGAGTGTACAGACCTCCAACTAGTCAGTCTGCTTTTGTCTGCACCAGTCTGTACCAGTCTGTATTAGTCTGTACCAGTCTATAGTCAAGTTTCAGTCTGCACCTAATAAGATTACCATATTCCTGTACATAGCCATGAAGATAAATGAATAGACAGTTTGTCCAGTATCAGAGATATGTGAGAATAATCTTAACGTACCAAGACCAAAGGAACTTCAGATTGTCAATTGTAAACAGCATCCAGAATCAAGTTACGTAATGTCTATGCTTTTTATTATTTTGATAAATGTGTGTGAAAATTAATCAAGTTCTGTTTGAAGTTGGTCACCGTCAATCTGCTACTCTAAGCGTGCAAGTGGCATTTCTATCGTCTGACCTAACGGCAGAAGATAAACACGCCACGATAACACCACGAGACATATTGTTGACACTCGACTACTTCGTTAGAACGACAAGTCAAATAATCTGATGGTGTGTGTACCGAAGGTCTTACATTATGCACACCACATAAGTGAATTGTAAATATACCGAGAAACAAAAGCTCATGTGGTGTTGATGGAGTCTCTAGCAGAATTTTGACGTGTTGGTCTAATTTAATAAGCGAAGTCCTTAGCGATATATGTAATGCTTCGCAGGCACAGGGAATTTTTTTAGACAGATTGAAATATGCAATTGTCGAACCTCTTCATAAGATAGGGGACAAGAGGGACTTCAATAATTATAACCCAATCTCACTACTGATTTCATTTTCTAAAATATTCGAAAAAGTTATGTATTCAAGAGTAGTCTCACATTTAAGTGAAAATAATTTACTCAACATGTCACAGTTCGGGTTCTGGAAGGGTTACTCAACTGAGAATGCTATCTACGCATTTACCCATCAAATAGTAGAAGCCCTAAATAACAAATTATCGCCAGTTGGTATTTTTTGTGATCTCTCCAAGGCATTTGACTGTGTGGATCATGTCATACTCTTAGAAAAACTCAGGTTTCATGCAATTGAAGGCTATACACACAGCTGGTTCGAATCATACTTAATGCACAGAAAGGAAAACGTTGTGCTAAATAGCACAAATAATGTTTGGAGGGTTGTAAATTCTAGTGAATGGGGAGTTATCACAAAGGGAGTCACACAGGGTTCAATTTTAGGTCCTCTGCTGTTCCTTATTCATGTTAATAGTAAATCACATTCCAGAAAAAGCAGCTGAAGATATTGTTAAGGATGTCTTTCAAAGAATTATTAAATGGTTCTCAGAAAATGGACTCTCATCATTTTGAAAAGACTCACTATATCCAGTTCTGTACACTGAATAGTCATACCGACAATTGATGTAGCATATGAACAGGGCTCAGTTAACAGAGTAGATTTCTCCAAATTTTTGGGTGTTCACATTGATGATAACTTGAACTGGAAGAAGCATATTACTGAGCTTCTCAGACAACTAAGTTAAGCTTCTTTCACTCTTCGTATAAACGCTAGTCTTGGTAATAGACAGATCAGCCTCCTAACGTACTTTGCATATTTCGACTCAATATTGTCTTATGGAATAGTTTTTTGGGGTACCTCACCACTTAGACATAAAGTATTGATTGCACAATAGAGAGCAGTGAGAATAATTAGTGGTGTAGGCACCTTTTCAAGGTATTTTAACTGCACTATCAGAGTACATTTATTCGCTAATAAAATTCGTTACAAACAATCCATCTGAGTTCGTGAAGAACAGTGATGTTCATACATACAACACTAGAGGAAAAAAGGATCTTTGCTATACGTTATTGGAGCTGTCAGTTGCTCAAAAAGAAGTACATTCTTCAGCAACAACAGTCTTTGATCATTTGCCCAACAACATAAAGTGTCTGGCAGGTAGTAGATCAAGTTTTAAATGTAGGTTAAAATAATTTCTTTTGGACAACTCCTACTCCATGGACGAGTTTTTGTTCCAGAAATGGTTAAAAAAATTGTACCTCTAAATGTAGCTGCATGTGTAAAACTAAAAATTTCAGTAATATTAATATTAGCATTATTCATGTGTGTATATATATCTTGTAATCTGACTTGTTCCACATCGTATCGATAAAATAATCGGGAAAATGATCTACGGAACATGACATAACTAAAACTAAAAAGTAGAACAAGCTGGTGGAGTCACTGTAGTGGTGTGGGGCGTGTTCATTTGGAGTGATATGGCACCCCTGATAGGTCTAGATACGACTGACAGTTGACACGTACATAAGCATCCTGTCTGATCACCTGTGTCCGTTCGTGTCCATTGTGCATTCCGACGGACATGAATAATTCCAGAAGGAAAATGCGACACCCCATGGATCCAGAATTGCTACAGAGTGGCTCCAGGAACACTCTTCGGCGTTTAAACACTTCCACTGGTCACCAAACTCCCCAAACATGAAGATTATTGAGCATATCTAGGATGCCTTGCAACTTGCTTGTAAGAGGTCCACGACTAAGGAATTTATTGGTAGCGCACTCGAGCAGATGTAATTTCGATGGATTCCTCACGCGCTGCGTGCGCTATGTAAGCTGTAAGAGAATCTCAGAGCAGATAGTGTTGACTGCAGCAGGGGTGAGTGGTTGCTAGCGAGCAGTCTGGTGTATGGAGTTGGCTGGGCCGGTCGTGGGGAGCGATGGCGGTGGCTCAGGGTTGTAGTATAAGGTGAAAGCAGCCTCGCGCATATGTACTATTGTCATATCAAGTCCCATGTAAATGTTTTTTTAAAAATCTCTTAACAATAACTTTCTTATAAAAATTAACTTTTGACAATCGTTCATCTCAATTTAAAGAATTTACTAATTTCTCCAATCCATGGTCTTCAGGCCCATGACGCAGCACTGCTGACGTCCAAATTTACCAGTTTAGATTCACAGTCAGTTAATTATTGAAAGGTTATATATGAATCATTTTTTATTGGGAGGTTAGTTACATTGTATTATTAGTAGGTTATGGAATTTATCTGTTGGTGGGTTATACCAAATGTGAATGTTATACTTAAGCCGGCTGGTGTGGCCGTGCGGTTCTAGGCGCTTCAGTTTGGAACCGCGTGACCGCTACGGTCGCAGGTTCGAATCATGCCTCGGGCATGGACGTGTGTGATGTCCTTAGGTTAGTTAGGTTTAATTAGTTCTAAGTTCTAGGCGACTGATGCGGAGGTTACGCTGAATGTGAATTATATACTTATATTTTTTTTATCTCTTGGGAGGTTACATGCTGTTCAGAAGAGATCTTCACTTCTACGGATTTATGGATAGCCCTGCGGGATTCATGGTGTCATTTCCCTCCAGCACCACTTCAGACATTAGTCGAATCCGTGCCACGTCGAGTTGGGGCACTTCTGGGTGCTCTGGGGTGAGGTAGACGATGTGTACCGGTTGCTTTGGCTCTCCAGTGTATGTGACTGTAGATATAGATTGTGGTTCAAATGGCTCTGAGCACTATGCGACTTATCTATGGTCATCAGTCCGCTAGAACTTAGAACTACTTAAACCTAACTAACCTAAGGACATCACACAACACGCAGTCATCACGAGGCAGAGAAAATCCCTGACCCCGCCGGGAATCGAACCCGGGAACCCGGGCGTGGGAAGCGAGAACGCTACCGCACGACCACGAGCTGCGGACATAGATTGTGGCCGGCACGCAACTTCAGTCGGTGAGGCCGGTATTACACTATCAAATTTCTTTGTCAAAGATTTGATCAAAGATGTGATCCAATATTCCGTGCAATATATTTGACAAAGATCTTTGACGTAGCGCTAGAGGGGGTATTACACTGTCATCAAATTTTTCGTCAAAGTTCAAGATGGCTGACAACAACTTATTAACCGCAGCAGTTCTACGTACTCCAATTGCATTGTGTGCACATGCGGAAAAGAAGTGGGGGAAAAAATGGAACCATACACACGAGGTTGACAGTCTTAAAAGTCCTGGGATTACAACTTGATAATAAATTCAGTTGGGAGGAGCACACCACAGAACTGCAGAAAGGCCTTAACAAATCTGTATTTGCAATTCGAGTGTTAGCAGACATAGGCAACATAAAAATGAAAAAACTTGCATACTTTCATTCCATAATGTCATATGGGATAATATTTTGGGGTAAATCTTGAAGTCAAACAAGTTTTCAAGGTCCAAACGCGTGTAATACGTATTATTTGTGGAGTAAATTCACGGACCTCCTGCAGAAACCTCTTCAAAGAGCTGGGTATACTAACTACTGCCTCTCAGTATATTTACTTCTTAATGAAATTTGTCGTAAATAATATATCTCTTTTTCCAACAAACAACTCAGTTCATACATACAATACCAGGAACAAAAATGATCTGCACAAGGACTTCAAAGCACTTACATTAGTTCAAAAAAGGGTCCACTACTCAGGAACACTCATCTTAAATAATTTGCCAGCAAACATAAAAATTTTAGTTACAAATAAAGATCAGTTTAAAAGAAACCTGAAAGACTTACTAGTGGCCAATTCCTTCTACTGCATTGACGAAATTTTTAATAGAAACAAATGATGTATTTATTCATACTATTAGTATTGTTATTCCAGCTTAAAAAAAATTGACATGTTCCACATCCACGAGGATCTCCTCAGCACGGATCTATGGAACGAAAAACTAACCTAATCTGGGTGAAGCCGTGGGTTTTACGACGACACGATAAAAGCATTCAACAAAACTTGTTACGTGAGCTTACAGTGGAAGACGTGAAGTCGTACATCAATTACTTAAGAATGGATGAGCATACATTTCTGTATGTGCTCAATGAAGTGTATCCTCATATCACAAAGCACAATATTCACTTAAGAACTGCTACATCTTCAGAAGACAGGCTCACTATAACACTCCGATTCCTTGCTACAGGAGAGGGTTATGTTAGGTTAGGTTAGGTCTCCAATCTTCTTAATCTGTTTTTGTATTCAGGGTGCCTCACGTTGTAAAGCGCCTCATCAGCTTCAGACATCTCTATTAATTTTGTAGTTGTCGGCACACACCAATTGTATTTACCGGCAATGGTTATAAAAACACTACAGACGACCGTACGCTGCAGCGATGCTAGCGCTCCATGTGGTAACATGTCACATTGCAGTGAACAGAAGACAAGCGGTTTCTTTGATCAAATATACAGCAAGGCCCTAGATTTGAACAAATATTGGACGACATTTGACAAAGTCCCTATTACACTATCAAAAATCTTTGACAAAGATATTGGACAAAGAAATTTGATAGTGTAATACCGGCCTGAGTAAGTTCGACAGCGCGATTTTTTGCGCGGCCCCTGGAGACGGGCGGGGTACGGAGCGCGGCAGAGCGCGGCAGGTGCGCGGGCGAACTCACGCGTTCATGGTGTGGTAGTGCTCGAGGACGAAGCGGTAGTGGCAGGTGCGCGCGTCCCCCAGGCGGCAGCGCCGGGTGCAAGAGCCCCGCAAGGTGGCGTAGTCGGGGGCGTCGGCCGCGAAGTCCGGCTGCAGCTGCAGGTGTGTCTGGGCGTCGGCGTCGTCTGCAACAGGGGAGGGGAGAGGCGTCACACGCGCCTCCTGTCTCTGCTCTCAGCTGACGGGCACTAGAGCCACTCTGGCGGCTTAGCACACTGGGCGAGGGTAAGTCACCTGTGAGGCACATCGTGTAACTCCGGATCTAGCCTCGAAAAACGGTCTCGATTCGGCGAGGAAGAGAGTCGCCAAATTCCTTCACGTATGCCATATCCACCTGCAGCCCCGCATTGATGTTATATCCCGTACAGCTACCAAAACTGTTGGAAGGTACGCAGCTGTGCCTCGCACATTGCTCCATACACTCCCACCCATTCTCTACGGCAGTGGTTCCCAACCTTTTTAGCTTTACAGACCATCTATTTTTTTAAAAACTTAGAGGCCCAGTAGCTAATTGTGAAAGCAAAAAATATAATCATTAACAAATACGAGGTGCATTCAAGTTCTAAGGCCTCCGATTTTTTTTCTCCGGACTGGAAAGAGATAGATACATGCGCATTGTTTTAAAATGAGGCCGCGTTCATTGTCAATACGTCCCAGAGATGGCAGCACCGTACGGCAGATGGAATTTTACCGCCAGCGGCGAGAATGAGAACTGTTTTAAATACTTAAAATGGCGACGTTTTCCTTACTCGAACAGCGTGCAATCAATCGTTTTCTGAATTTGCGTGGTGTGAAACCAACTGAAATTCATCGACAGTTGAAGGAGACATGTGGTGATGGAGTTATGGATGTGTCGAAAGTGCGTTCGTGGGTGCAACAGTTTAATGAAGGCAGAACATCGTGTGACAACAAACCGAAACAACCTCGGGCTCGCACAAGCCGGTCTGACGACACGATCGAGAAAGTGGAGAGAATTGTTTTGGGGGATCGCCGAATGACTCTTGAACAGATCGCCTCCAGAGTTGGCATTTCTGTGGGTTCTGTGCACACAATCCTGCATGACGACCTGAAAATGCGAAAAGTGTCATCCAGGTGGGTGCCACGAATGCTGACGGACGACCATATGGCTGCCCGTGTGGCTTGTTGCCTAGCAATGTTGACGTGCAACGACAGCACGAATGGAACTTTTCGTCGGTTGTGACAATGGATGCGACGTGGATGCCATTTTTCAATCCAGAAACAAAGCGCCAGTCAGCTCAATGGAAGCACACAGATTCACCGCCACCAAAAAAATTTCGGGTAACCGCCAGTGCTGAAAAAATGATGGTGTCCATGTTCTGGGACAGCGAGGGCGTTATCCTTACCCATTGCGTTCCAAAGGGCACTACGGTAACAGGTGCATCCTACGAAAATGTTTTGAAGAACAAATTCCTTCCTGCACTGCAACAAAAACGTCCGGGAAGGGCTGCGCGTGTGCTGTTTCACCGAGACAACGCACCCGCACATCGAGCTAACGTTACGCAACAGTTTCTTCGTGATAACAACTTTGAAGTGATTCCTCATGCTCCCTACTCACCTGACCTGGCTCCTAGTGACTTTTGGCTTTTTCCAACAATGAAAGACACTCTCCGTGGCCGCACATTCACCAGCCGTGCTGCTATTGCCTCAGCGATTTTCCAGTGGTCAAAACACGACTCCTAAAGAAGCCTTCGCCGCTGCCATGGAATCATGGCGTCAGCGTTGTGAAAAATGTGTACGTCTGCAGGGCGATTACGTCGAGAAGTAACGCCAGTTTCATCGATTTCGGGTGAGTAGTTAATTAGAAAAAAAAATCGGAGGCCTTAGAACTTGAATGCACCTCGTAAAAACACATATACAGGGTGTTACTGATAGAGGTGCGACTATTTTTATATGTGGTGCCTTAACATGTACACCTGTGGTATCAACGTTCGATACCACACTTGTTAGAGGTTGCAGTTATCGACCGCAGTCAGTACTAGTATCGCTGGACCCGTGAGTCGTGACTAGCGCCGCTCCTCGACTTGCAACAGGTCTCTAGCCTGCGCTCGGCCACTCTTGCTCGGGACGTCAAGTAGGAAAGAAGTATAGCCTTTAGATGACAGGAAGCAACCTCTAAGATATCTGTATGGCGCCAAAACTGGTAGCTGATCATAAACAATAAAAAGTCAGAGGTCAACCACAGGAGTACAAAAAAATCTTTTAAATTTCAGTCACATACGAATTACGCAAATTTGGAGATCGTCGATACATCTAAATACTTAGGAATTACAATTACGAACGCTTTTGTGAAACTCTCACGTAGAAAATGCTATAGGCATGGCGAACCAATGACTGCATTTTATTGGCATAACAGAAGATCCAACAAATCTGCTAGAGAGATTGTCTCTAGCTACACATCCTGGTAAAATTTCAAAATGGTGCAAAGATTGGAAACAGAAAGGTACAACTGTGCACTTGAGAACAGATATCAACGATTCTGATTTGGAATCGGTCAGCTGATACAAACCCCTGGGTGTAACGATTTGCACCGATATGAAATGGAATGATCGTACAGTCCCAATCGTAGGTAATGCAGAGCGTGGACTGCAGTTCATTGGGAAATACAATCAGTCTAAAAAGGAAACAGCATACAAAACACTCGTATTGCTCATCCTGGAATATTTCTCAAGTGTGTTGGACCTGCGACGAATCTGACTAACAGAGGATACTGACCGGATACATAGGACAGCACGAACGGTCACAGGTCAGTTCGACCCATTAAAGAGAGTATCGAAGAGGTTGAAATAACTGAACTGGCAGACGCTTGAGGATAGATACATCCTATCGCGTAAAAATGTACGTAGAAAGTTTCTGCCACCAACTTTAAGCGATGAATCTAGGAATGTACTACAATTCCCTACGTATCGTTTCCACAGGGAACGCGAGAACGAGGTTAGACTAATAGTGAAATATATAAATTTGGGTGGTGTCTGTTCAGTCGGACATGTCCCACAGAACAGACAACACTAAAATACATACATTTCTGTAAGAGCACGTCGGCTCCTTGACATTGGTTTCAGTGCACTAATGTCGCTCGAGCTCCGACGGGAATCAATAATTTGCGAGTGGGGGGGCGGGGGGGGGGCCTTAAAGGGCGATGGATGCTGCATTGCAACGTGCAGTAAGCTGGACGGTCCGGCACAAATTTTCAACTATCTCCATTGCATTACAACAATTCCCCGTGCGGCTGGAAGACACGAATTCGCACTTGTCCCTTCCCTTTCTTTCTTCATTCTCTAATTCACACACACATGCTAACTACCGTTTACACAGAGCCATGTAAACTATCATTCTTCCTGCGCCCCATGTATGAAAGGAACGGGAAAAAGCCCCAATAACTGGCACGTACCCTCTACCATGCACTTCACAATATTATGCAGAGTACTGATGTAGGTGTAGATCTAGATGTAGAATACCCTTGTCAGTCCTTTTCTGCAGTACTATTGCGCGGCGTTGGATTCTTACCAGAAAGGATTGACGGAGGGCATCCCATAAGTTCAAAGAAGGGCAGCTTGTTTTGCATTATTGCAAAATATGGGAGATTATCGCGGATATGATAAGGTAGTTGAATAAACAATCATTAAAACAAAGGCGTTTTCGTTGCGGCGAGGTCTTTTCACGAAATTTCAGTTACCATTTTTCTCCTTCTAATGCGGAAATAGTTGACTCCCAACTATATATCGAAAAATTACTATCGCAATATAATAATTCAGAGCTCGCAGTGAAAGATTTGGGCGTTCGCACGTGATATTCGAGAGTGGGACGGCCGAAAAATAGTCTGAAATTGGTCCTATGAATCATCTGCCAAACACTTAAGTCTGAATTGCGAGTAGTCATGTGGATGCAGATGTAACTTACTCTGTAACGAGCCACCAAGGACCACGTGCCCCTTGAACCATAATACTCAGAAAATATCCCTGAACAACCTAAGTTTTCTCGCTGGAGTTCGGATTCGCTCTATTTAAACACGGCAGATGTCTGCATCTACATCTACATGAGTCATCTGCAACTCACTTCCAAATCCTTGGCAGAGAGTTCACAGAATCGTTTTCATTCTATTTCTCAACCTTTCCACTCTCTAATACTACTTGGAAAATGATTATCTAAACCTTTCATCTACATCTACATTTATACTCCGCAAGCCACCCAACGGTGTGTGGCGGAGGGCACTTTACGTGCCACTGTCATTACCTCCCTTTCCTGTTCCAGTCGCGTATGGTTCGCGGGAAGAACGACTGTCTGAAAGCCTCCGTGCGCGCTCTAATCTCTCTAATTTTACATTTGTGATCTCCTCGGGAGGTATAAGTAGGGGGAAGCAATATATTCGATACCTCATCCAGAAACGCACCCTCTCGAAACCTGGCGAGCAAGCTACACCGCGATGCAGAGCGCCTCTCTTGCACAGTCTGCCACTTTTTGTTTGTTAAACATCTCCGTAACGCTATCACGGTTACCAAATAACCCTGTGACGAAACGCGCCGCTCTTCTTTGGATCTTCTCTATCTCCTCCGTCAACCCGATCTGGTACGGTTCCCACACTGATGAGCAATACTCAAGTATAGGTCGAACGAGTGTTTTGTAAGCCACCTCCTTTGTTGATGGACTACATTTTCTAAGGACTCTCCCAATGAATCTCAACCTGGTACCCGCCCTACCAACAATTAATTTTATATGATCATTCCACTTCAAATCGTTCCGCACGCATACTCCCAGATATTTTACAGAAGTAACTGCTACCAGTGTTTGTTCTGCTATCGTATAATCATACAATAAAGGATCCTTCTTTCTATGTATTCGCAATACATTACATTTGTCTATGTTAAGTGTCAGTTGCCACTCCCTGCACCAAGTGCCTATCCGCTGCAGATCTTCCTGCATTTCGCTACAATTTTCTAATGCTGCAACTTCTCTGTATATTACAGCATCATCCGCGAAAAGCCGCATGGAACTTCCGACACTATCTACTAGGTCATTTATATATATTGTGAAAAGCAATGGTCCCATAACACTCCCCTGTGGCACGCCAGAGGTTACTTTAACGTCTGGAGACGTCTCTCCATTGATATCAACATGCTGTGTTCTGTTCGCTAAAAACTCCTCAATCCAGCCACACAGCTGGTCTGATATTCCGTAGGCTCTTACTTTGTTAATCAGGCGACAGTGCGGAACTGTATCGAACGCCTTCCGGAAGTCAAGGAAAATAGCATCTACCTGGGAGCCTGTATCTAATATTTTCTGGGTCTCATGAACAAATAAAGCGAGTTGGGTCTCACACGATCGCTGTTTCCGGAATCCATGCTGATTCCTACATAGTACATTCTGGGTTTCCAAAAACGACATGATACTCGAGCTTTCCGTGCGAGCACTGATTTCTCTTGAGTTATTACAATGGCCGCTTCTCCCTATGTAAGTGGGAATCAACAAAACACGTTCGCATTCGGAGGAGAAAGTTAGTGAACGATATTTTGTGGAAAGATCTCGCGCCAAAGAAAAATGCCTCTGTTTTAATGATTGCCACACCAACTCGCGTATCATATCCGTGACATCCTCTCCTCTGTTCCGTGATAGCAAAAAAAGAGCAGGACTTCTTTCATTTTCTTCGATATCCTCCGTCAATCCCATCTGGTAAGGGTCTCATACGATACAACGATACTCTAGCAGAGGACGTACAACCATTGTGTAGGTATTCTCTGTAGAGGATTCGCAACTAATAAAATTCAGTCTTTGGTTCTCCTTACCCACAACATTAGCATGTCATCGCTCCAATTTTTGTCAGTTAGGATTAACAATTTCGTTAACCCTAGATATTTATTTGAATTGGCAGTCTTTTAAATTCGTGTGGTTTATCGCTTAGCCAAAACTTAATGGATCTTTTTAATACTCTTACGTAGGAGCTTGGACAAGAAGAGAATAGAAGCTTTCGAAATGTGGTGCTACAGAAGAATGCTGAAGATTAGATGGGTAGATCACATAACTAATGAGGAAGTATTGAATAGGATTGGGGAGAAGAGAAGTTTGTGGCACAACTTGACCAGAAGAAGGGATCGGTTGGTAGGACATGTTTTGAGGCATCAAGGGATCACCAATTTAGTATTGGAGGGCAGCGTGGAGGGTAAAAATCGTAGGGGGAGACCAAGAGATGAATACACTAAGCAGATTCAGAAGGATGTAGGTTGCAGTAGGTACTGGGAGATGAAGAAGCTTGCACAGGATAGAGTAGCATGGAGAGCTGCATCAAACCAGTCTCAGGACTGAAGACCATAACAACAACAACACGTAGGAGCTCATACTTTTTATTGTTCAAGTCAATTGGCAGTTTTCGCACCATAAAGATACGTTGTGTGAATCATTCTGTAATTTGCACTGAATCTTCTGATGAGTTTACTAGACTATAAACGACATGTTCGTCTGCAAACAATTTAAGATGGCTGTTCATATTGTCTCGCAAATAATTTATGTAGATTAGAAACAGCAGAGGGTCTATAACACTTCCTTAGGGAACGCCAGATATCACCTCTGTTTCAGTCGATGACTTCCCGTCAATTACTATGAAATGTGACCTTTCTGACGTGAAATCGCGAATCCAGTCGCACAACTGAAGCGATACTCCATAGCCATGCGATTTGATTAGAAGCCGCATTTAAGGAACTTTGTCAAAATCCTTCTGGAAATCTCGAAATATGGAATCAGTTTGAGATCCCCTGTCAGTAGCTCTCATTAGTTAATGAGAATAAAGAGCTAGTAGCGTTTCATAAGAATAACATTTCCTGAATCCGTGCCGACTATACAGGGTGGTCCATTGATCGTGACCAGGCCAAATATCTCACGAAATAAGCGTCAAATGAAAAAAACTACAAACAACGCAACTTGTCTAGCTTGAAGGTTCAAAATGGCTCTGAGCATATCGGACTTAACATCTATGGTCATCAGTCCCCTAGAACTTAGAACTACTTAAACCTAACTAACCTAACGACAACACACAACACCCAGTCATCACGAGGCAGAGAAAATCCCTGACCCCGCCGGGAATCGAACACGGGAACTCGGGCGCGGGAAGCGAGAACGCTACCTCACGACCATGAGATGCGGCCAAATATCTCACGAAATAAGCATCAAACGAAAAAACTACAAAGAACGAAACTCTTCTAGCTTGAAGGGGGAAACCAGATGGCGCTATGGTTGGCCCGCCAAATGGCGCTGTCATAGGTCAAACGGATATCAACTGCGTTTGTTTTAAATAGGAACCCCAATTTTTATTACATATTCGTGTCGTACGTAAAGAAATATGAATGTTTTAGTTGGAGCACTTTTTTCGATTTGCGATAGGTGGCGCTGTAATAGTCACAAACATATGGCTCACAATTTTAGTCGAACAGGTAGGCTTTTCAAATTAAAATACACATCGTAGGTACGTTTGAACATTTTATTTCGGTTGCTCCAATGTGATACATGTACCTTTGTGAACTTATCATTTCTGAGAACGCATGCTATTACAGCGTGATTACCTATAAATACCACATTTATGCAATAAATTCTCAAAATGATGTCCGTCACGCCTCAATGTATTTGACAATACGTGTAACGACATTCTTCTCAACAGCGAGTAGTTCGCCTTCCGTAATGTTCGCACATGTACTGACAATGCGCTGACGCAAGTTGTCAGGCGTTGTCGGTGGATCACGGTACCAAATATCCTTCACCTTTCCCCACAGAAAGAAATCCGGGGACGTCAGATCCGGTAAACGTGCGGGCCATGGTATGGTGCTTCGACGACCAATCCATCTGTGTGAAATATGCTATTCAACACCGCTTCAACCGCACGCGAGCTATGTGCTCAATGGTTCAAATGGCTCTGAACACTATGAGACTTAACATCTTAGGTCATCAGTCCCCTAGAACTTAGAACTACTTAAACCTAACTAACCTAAGGACATCACACACATCCATGCCTGAGGCAGGATTCGAACCAGCGACCGTGGCAGTCCCGCGGTTCCGGACTGCAACGCTTCGAAACGCACGGCCACCGAACATCCATCATGTTGGAAGTACATCGCCATTCTGTCATGCAGTAAAACATCTTGTAGTAACATCGGTAGAACATTACGTAGGAAATCAGCATACATTGCACCATTTAGATTGCCATCGATAAAAAAGGCGGCCGGACGGATTGGCCGAGCGGTTCTAGGGTCTACAGTTTGGAACCGCGTGACCGCTACGGCCGCAGGTTCGAATCCTGCCTCGGGCATGGATGTTTGTGATGTCCTTAGGTTAGTTAGGTTTACGTAGTTCTAAGTTCTAGGGGACTGATGACCGCAGAAGTCCCATAGTGCTCAGAGCCATTTGAACCTTTTTTTTTTTTTTTGTTAAAATGGGTGCCAATTATCCTTCCTCCTATAATGCCGCACCATACATTAACCTGCCAACGTTGCTGATGTCCCAGTTGTCGCAGCCATCGTGGATTTTCTGCTGCCCAATACTGCATATTATGCCGGTTTACGGTTCCGCTGTTAGTGAATGACGCTTCGTCGCTAAACAGAACGCGTGCAAAAAATCTGTCATCGTCCCGTAAATTCTCTTGTGCCCAGTGGCAGAACTGTACACGACGTTCAAAGTCGTCGCAATGCAATTCCTGGTGCATAGAAATACGGTAGGGGTGCACTCGATGTTGATGTAGCATTCTCATCACCGATGTTTTTGAGATTCCTGATTCTCGCGTAATTTGTCAGCTACTGATGTGCGGATTAGTCGCGACAGCAGCTAAAACACCTACTTGGGCATCATCATTTTTACAAGTCGTAGTTGACGTTTCACATGTGGCTGAACATTTCCTGTTTCCTTAAATAACGTAACTATCCGGCGAAGATTCCGGACACTTGGATGAAATCGTCCAGGATGAAAAAGGATAAAAGGTGGGAATTTAAGGAGATGGGACCTGGATAAACTGAAGGAACCAGAGGTTGTACAGAGTTTCAGGGAGAGCATAAGGGAACAATTGACAGCAGTGGGGGAAAGAAGTACAGTAGAAGAAGAACGAGTAACTCTGAGGGATGAAGTAGTGAAGGCAGCAGAGGATCAAGTAGGTAAAAAGACGAGGGCTAGTAGAAATCTTTGGGTAACAGAAGAAATATTGAATTTAATTGATGAAAGGAGAAAATATAAAAATGCAGTAAATGAAGCAGGCAAAAAGGAATACAAACGTCTCAAAAATGAGATCGACAGGAAGTGCAAAATGGCTAAGCAGGCTTGGGTAGAGGCCAAATGTAAGGATGTAGAG
Organism: Schistocerca cancellata; assembly: GCF_023864275.1. Classification (NCBI taxonomy): domain Eukaryota; kingdom Metazoa; phylum Arthropoda; class Insecta; order Orthoptera; family Acrididae; genus Schistocerca; species Schistocerca cancellata. Next base: position 5,496,945 of record NC_064628.1, on the reverse strand, counting down.
GCTTATCTCACTAGGGGTAAGATACATACTGCCTACAGGAAAATTGAAGAGACCTTTGGAGAAAAGAGAACCACTTGTATGAATATCAAGAGCTCAGCTGGAAACCCAGTTCTAACCAAGGAAGGGAAAGCAGAAAGATTGAAGGAGTATATAGAGGGTCTATACAAGGGCGATGTACTTGAGGACAATATTATAGAAATGGAAGAGATTGTAGACGAAGAGGGAATGGGAGATACGATACTGTGTGAAGAGTTTGACAGAGCACTGAAAGACCTGAGTCGAAACAAGGCCCCGGGAGTAGACAACATTCCATTAGAACTACTGACGGCCTCGGGAGAGCCAGTCCTGACAAAACTCTACCATCTGGTGAGCAAGATGTATGCAACAGGTGAAATACCCTCAGACTTCAAGAAGAATATAATAATTCCAATCCCAAAGAAAGCAGGTGTTGACAGATGTGAAAATTACCGAATTATCAGTTTAATAAGTCACAGCTGCAAAATACTAACACGAATTCTTTACAGACGAATGGAAAAACTGGTAGAAGCCGACATCGGGGAAGATCAGTTTGGATTCCGTAGAAATATTGGAACACGTGAGGCAATACTGACCTTACGACTTATCTTAGAAGAAAGATTAAGGAAAGACAAACCTACGTTTCTAGCATTTGTAGACTTAGAGAAAGCTTTTGACAATGTTGACTGGAACACTCTTTCAAATTCTAAAGGTGGCAGGGGTAAAATATAGGGAGCGAAAGGCTATTTGCAATTTGTACAGAAACCAGATGGCAGTTATAAGAGTCGAGGGGCACGAAAGGGAAGCAGCGGTTGGGAAGGGAGTGAGACAGGGTTGTAGCCTCTCCCAAATTTTATTCAATCTGTATATTGAGCAAGCAGTAAAGGAAACAAAAGAAAAATTCGGAGTAGGTATTAAAATCCATGGAGAAGAAATAAAAACTTTGAGGTTCGCCGATAGCATTGTAATTCTGTCAGGGACAGCAAAGGACTTGGAAGAGCAGTTGAACGGAATGGACACTGTCTTGAAAGGAGGATATAATATGAACATAAACAAAAGCAAAACGAGGATAATGGAATGTAGTCGAATTAAGTCGGGTGATGCTGAGGGAATTAGATTAGGAAATGAGACACTTAAAGTAGTAAAGGAGTTTTGCTATTTGGGGAGCAAAATAACTGATGATGGTCGAAGTAGAGAAGATATAAAATGTAGACTGGCAATGGCAAGGAAAGCTTTTCTGAAGAAGAGAAACTTGTTAACATCGAGTATAGATTTCAGTGTCAGGAAGTCGTTTCTGAAAGTATTTGTGTGGAGTGGAGCCATGTATGGAAGTGGAACATGGACGATAAATAGTTTGGACAGAAAGAGAATAGAAGCTTTCGAAATGTGGTGCTACAGAAGAATGCTGAAGATCAGATGGGTAGATCACATAACTAATGAGGAGGTATTGAATAGGATTGGGGAGAAGAGGAGTCTGTGGCACAACTTGACAAGAAGAAGGGACCGGTTGGTAGGACATGTTCTGAGACATCGAGGGATCACCAATTTAGCATTGGAGGGCAGATGGAGGGTAAAAATCGTAGAGGGAGACCAAGAGATGAATACACTAAGCAGATTCAGAAGGATGTAGGTTGCAGTAGGTACTGGGAGACGAAGAAACTTGCACAGGATAGGGAAGCATGGAGAGCTGCATCAAACCAGTCTCAGGACTGAAGACCCCAACAACAACAACAACAACCGAGCAGCACACATAGCACACGCCCGTTGGACATTTTGATCACAATAGCCATACTTCAACACGATATCGATCTTTTCCGCAATTGGTAAACGTTCCATTTTTAACACGGGTAATGTATCACTTAGCAAATACCGTCCGCACTGGCGGAATGTTAGGTGATACCACGTACTTAGACGTTTGTGACTATTACAGCGCCATCCATCACAAAACGAAAAAAGTGGTCCAATAAAACATTCATATTTCTTTACGTACTACAGGAATATGTAATAAAAAATGGGGGTTCCTATTTAAAAAAAGAAACGCAGTTGATATCCGTTTGACCTATGGCAGCACCATCTAGCGGGCCAACCATAGCGCTATCTGGTTTCCCCCTTCAGGCTAGATGAATTTCGTTCTTTGTAGTTTTTTCGTTTGATGCTTATTTCGTGAGATATTTGTCCCGGTTACTGTCAATGGACCACCCTGTATAGCGAAAAATGACGATCGTAATAAAATAATTCAGCGCTCGCACTGAAAGATTTGGGCGTTCGCACGTGATATTCGAGAGTGGGACGGCCGAAAAATAGTCTGAAATTGGTCCTATGAATCATGTGCCCAACACTTAAGTCTGAATTGCCGAGTAGTCATGTAGGCGCAGATGTAACTTACTCTGTAACCAGCCACCAAAGACCACGTGTCCCTTGAACCATAATACTCAGGAAATATCCCTGATCCGGCCGGAGTGGCCGAGCGGTTCTAGGCACTAGAGTGTGGAACCGCGCGACCGCTACGGTTGCAGGTTCGAATCCTGGCTCGGGCATGGATGTGTGTGATGTCCTTAGGTTAGGTAGGTGTAAGTAGTTCTAAGTTCTAGGGGACTGATGACCTCAACTGTTTAGTCCCGTAGTGTTCAGAGCCATTTTGAATATCCCTGAACAACCTAAATTTTCGCGCTGGAGTTCGGATTCGTTCTATTTAAACACGACAGTTGTCTGCATCTACATCTATATGAGTGCTCTGAAATTCACATCCAAATCCTTGGGAGGGAGTTCACAGAATCACTTTCATTCTATTTATCAACCTTTCCACTCTCTAATAGTACTTGGGAAAATGATTATCTAAACCTTTCCGTGCGAGCACTGATTTCTCTTGAGTTATTACAATGGCCGTTTCTCCCTATGTAAGTGGGAATCAACCAAACATTTTCGCATTCGGAGTAGAAAGTTAGTGAACGATATTTTGTGAAAAGATCTCGCGCCAAAGAAAAATGCCTTTGTTTTAATGATTGCCACACCATTTGGCGTATCATATCCGTGACAGCCCCTCCCTTGTTCCGTGATAGCAAAAAAAAGAGCAGGACTTCTTTCATTTTCTTCGATATCCTCCGTCAATCCCATCTGGTAAGGGTCCCATGCGACGCAACAATACTCTAGCAGAGGAAATGGCTCAAATGGCTCTGAGCACTATGGGACTTAACTTCTGAGGTCATGAGTCCCCTAGAACTTAGAACTACTTAAACCTAACTAACCTAAGCACATCACAGACATCCATGCCCGAGGCAGGATTCGAACCTGCGTGGTTCCAGACTGTAGCGCCTAGAACCGCTCGGCCACTGCGGCCGGCTCTAGCAGAGGACGTACAAGCATTGTGTAGGTATTGTGTGTAGAGGATTCTCAACTAATAAAACTCAGTCTTTCGTTCTCCTTACCCACAACATTAGCTATGTCATCGTTACAATTGTTGTCAGTTACGGTTAACAATTGCGTTAACCCGACATATTTATTTGAATTGGCAGTCTTTTAAATTCGTGTGGTTTATCGCTTAACCGAAACTTAACGGATCTTTTTAATACTCTTACGTAGGAGCTCATACTTTTTATTGTTCAAGTCAATTGACAGTTTTCGCACCATAAAGATACGTTGTCTCAATCATTCTGTAATTTGCACTGAATCTTTACTAGACTATAAACGACAGGTTCGTCTGCAAACAATCTAAGATGTCTGTTCATATTGTCTCGCAAATAATTTATGTAGATTAGAAACAGCAGAGGATCTATAACACTTCCTTGTGGAACGCCAGATATCACCTCTGTTGCACTTGATGACTTCCCATCAGTTAGTGAGAAATTTGACCTTTCTCACGTGAAATCACGAGTCCAGTCGCGCAACTGAAGCGATACTCCATAGGCACGCGATTTGATTAGAAGCCGCTTATAAGGAACTTTGTCAAAACCCTCCTGGAAATCTAGACATGCGGTATTGAGATCCCCCGTCGATTACTCTCATTAGTTCATGAGAATAAAGAGCTAGTAGCGTTTCATAAGAAGGACATTTCCGGAATCCGTGCCGACTGTGTCAGTAGATCGTTTTCTTCGATGTGTTTTCACTATGTTCGAACACAGCACAGTGTATGTTCTAGAATCTTACTGCAAGTTGACGCCAGTGGTATGGGTCTGTAAGTCATGTGGATTGTTGGTATGTGGCGACAGGCTGCCAGAAAACATCCGTGAGGGGGTCAGTACTGGGACGCGTGTGGCAGTACCGTGTGTGTGGTACTTACAGGCATGAGTGCAGGCAGCGGCGGCGACCACGAAGAAGAGGGCGGCAGTGTCGGCTGCCATTCCGTGCTGCGACGTCCACGGACTGCCGCACCGGCCCACGGCCCGGCGGGACATCACTAATGGTCGCCACCCGCTAACCGTTAGACGCACCCTCTACTTAGACCCCCATTTCACAGACCCCAATGCTGTGGCCTTCTTCCCCACTTCGTGTATCCTACGTCCATTCCGTTAAGTCCCGTTCCTGTCAAGAGACTACAACGAAACACATTGAACAAACAAATTAGTCACCGCCAGGGCACATAACGATAATATCGACTCAAGATTTTTTAAAAATTTGTCGATAATATCGACTCAAGATTTTTTAAAAATTTGTTTTGTGTCTTCAGTCTTTTGACTCGTCTGATGCGATTCACCACGAATTCCTCTCTTGTGTCAACCTCTTCATCACAGAGCAGCACTCGCACCTCTACATCTACATCTACATACATACTCCGCAATCCACCATACGGTGCGTGGAGGAGGGTACATTGTACCACAACTAGCATATTCTCTCTATTCTCTCCCTGTTCCACTCCCAAACAGAACGAGGGAAAAATGACTGCCTATATGCCTCTGTACCAGCCCTAATCTCTCTTATCTTATCTTTGTGGTCTTTCCGCGAAATGTAGGTTGGCGGCAGTACAATTGTACTGCAGTCAGCCTCAAATGCTGGGTCTCTAAATTTCCTCAGTAGCGATTCACGAAAAGAACGCCTCCTTTCCTCCAGAGACTCCCACCCAAGTTCCTGAAGCATTTCCGTAACACTCGCGTGATGCTCAAACCTACCAGTAACAAATCCAGCAGCCCACCTCTGAATTGCTTCTATGTCCTCCCTCAATCCGACCTGATAGGGATCCCAAACGCTCGAGCAGTACTCAAGAATAGGTCGTATTAGTGTTTTATAAGCGGTGTCCTTTACAGATGAACCACATCTTCCCAAAATTCTACCAATGAACCGGAGACGACTATCCGCCTTCCCCACAACTGCCATTACATGCTTGTCCCACTTTATATCGCTCTGCAATGTTACGCCCAAATATTTAATCGACGTGACTGTGTCAAGCGCTACACTACTAATGGAGTATTCAAACATTACAGAATTCTTTTTCCTATTCATCTGCATTAATTTACATTTATCTATATTTAGAGTTAGCTGCCATTCTTTACACCAATCACAAATCCTGTCCAAGTCATCTTGTATCCTCCTACAGTCACTCAATGACGACACCTTCCCGTACACCGCAGCATCATCAGCAAACAGCCGCACATTGCTATCCGCCCTATCCAAAAGATCATTTATGTAGATGGAAAACAACAGCGGACCTACCACACTTCCCTGGGGCAATATTCCCTTTCTTTAATTTGACGCTTTAATTTATTTAAATTGTATTTAAGACTGCCTCTAATTCCGAGCACTGAAGATCCCTAATCCTGTACTTCATACTTTGTCTCGAGGGGCCTAAACCACATGGAAAATTTAAGTCGCCAGTATAAAATTAATAACTCGTGCTCTAGATTTAGCACGTGACTGAATTAAAAAATGTTCCGCCGCTACGGACTCCGCTAACAAAATAAGTGCAAACGAAATGTTGAAACAAAGAATAAACGTTTTTCTTAGCTTCACGCAGTGATTTGAAAACTGAACACTGCGCAAAGTGAATGAAAGTAAGTAACCATCCCTACATCACTTAGCTTGAAAAATAATTATCGATCACTGATTTAAAACACAATTCAATTTCTTCTCTCATACTTTCTTGTTTGAGGTCCTTTCTAATCTCTACATACCTTACTCTGTCCATTCTTGTTTTTCCCTTAACTGCTCTGAGAAATTTCATTTCCCCTGCTTGCAGTCTGCTCCAGTCCCTTTCTGTCATTGTCCATGTTTCTCCACCATAGGTGACAATAGGGATGGAATAATTTTTATACATAAGGAGTTTTACTCTTTCTGAGACTTCATTATTCCAGATCAGGCGTTTTATTGTTTGGTAGAAATTGCCTCCCTTCTGTAACCTCCTATTAATTTCGTTCGTTATTCTTCCATCCCTAGATATTTCACTCCCTAAATAAGTAAAACTTTCTACCACTTTGAGGGGTTCTCCATTCAAGGTAATATTTCCGTTGATTCCTTTCTCTCTTCCAAATACCATTACTTCACTCTTATCTTTATTTATTTTTAATCCATACCTTTTCATTATTTCCTTCCACGCGTCAAGCTGTAACTGTACATTTACCTCTTTATCACCCCATATTACCATATCATCTACAAAAATCATCATTTTGTCTTTTTCTTTTACTATATCTTTAATTGCCCTATTCATTCCCTCCATCACAACATTAAAAAGTGCAGGAGATAGAATACTTTCTTGCTTAAATCCTTGTCTTATTTCGAAGTATTCAGAGTTCCCCAATGGTGTTCTAATTCTACAATTGTGTCCTTTGTACATTGTCTTTATAACATTAATGTATCCATCTTCTATATCTATCGTCTTCATTTCTTCCCAGAGTCTTTCCCTGTCAACTGAGTCATATGCCTTTTCTATGTCTATAAAAGCCATTATCACCCTTTTGTTATACTCCCAACTTTTTTCCATCAGTTGACGGATAGAAAATATCAGGTCGATTGTGCTTCTTCCTTTCATAAACCCATGCTGTTCTTCACTCAGCTCCTTTTCTATCTTTTCACTTATTCGATTTAATAAAATTCTTTCAAAAATCTTGGCTGTATGACTCATAAGGGTTATTCCTTTGTAGTTTTTACAAAGTCTTTTATTGCGTTTCTTGAAGATGGGAACAATGTCTCCTGTTCTCCAGTCGTCAGGTATTGTACTATTTCTCCACACACTTGATAGTACTCTATACAGCCACTGCATTCCCACTGGACCTGCTGCTCTTATCATGTCCACTGATACTTCATCAGGTCCTGGGGCTTTCCCCCCATTCATCTTCTTCACAGCTTTTTCCATTTCTTCCCGTGTAATTTGTCCTAATTCTGCTTCCCAACTTCTCTCAATTTCTCCATTATTTGTTGTTTCCTCATGTACCTGCTCCTCAGCATTTAACAGCTTCTTAAAATGTTCTTTCCAGAGATCTTTTATATTCCCTGGATCTCCAATAATGATACCGTCCTCTGTTTCCATCTTTACTGGTACTTCAGAAGCCTTCCTTTTATTTTTCATCATTTTATAGAACATTTTCTTATTGCTCTTCACATCTTCTTCAAGTTTTTTTGTAAACTCTTCACATGCCTTTTTCTTTGCTGTTTCCACTATTTCTTTGCACTTCTTCTTTTCCTCTATATATCTTTTTGGTCTTCGTCATTTTTAGTTTTCTATCACTTTCTCCATGCTCCATTTTTTCTTCTAACTGCTTGGATTGTGGTATCATCCCACCAACTTGGCTGTCTTATTTTTTCCTTTCCAGATGTTCTGCCACATACTTTTGGTGCTGCTTCGACTAAAGTGTCTTTGAATAAACTCCATTCTTTTTCTACATCGCAGAAAACTTCTTTTGGAAATTTTTGTGTGATTAATTCTCTGTACTTCTCAGCACATTCACTCTCCTTCAGTTTCCAATCCCGTATCCCCATCACTTTCTTCTGTTTTCTATTTTTCACACTCTGATTCATTTTCCATTGTCCCACCAGTAATCTATGGTCTCCATCTGCACTCACACTTGGAATTATCTTCACATTTGTTACTTTCTCTCCCCATTCCCTATCTACTAGAATATTATCAATTACACTCTTGGTTCTTCCATCCCAACTGTATCTGGTGATAACATGACTTTCTCTCTTCATAAACCAGCTGTTTGCTATTTTCATTCCATTCCTCTAGCACAAATCCAGGAGTCTTTCCCCTTCTTCATTTCTGCCTCCATATCCAAAACATCCCAATACTTGCTCAAATCCCTTTCTGTCTTTGCCTACCTGTGCATTAAAATCTCGCATCACTATGTTAGCACTCTCTCCAGGGTGTTACAAAAAGGTATGGCCAAACTTTCAGGAAACATTCCTCACACACAAAGAAAGAAAATATGTTATGTGGACTTGTGTCCGCAAACGCTTACTTTCCACGTTAGAGCTCATTTTATTACTTCTCTTCAAATCACATTAATCATGGAATGGAAACACACAGCAACAGAACGCACCAGCGTGACTTCAAACACTTTGTTACAGGAAATGCTCAAAATGTCCTCCGTTAGCGACGATACATGCATCCACCCTCCGTCGCATGGAATCCCTGATGCGCTGATGCAGCCCTGGAGAATGGCGTATTGTATCACAGCCGTCCACAATACGAGCACGAAGAGTCTCTACATTTGGTACCGGGGTTGCGTAGACAAGAGCTTTCAAATGCCTCCATAAGTGAAAGTCAAGAGGGTTGAGGTCAGGAGAGCGTGGAGGCCATGGAATTGGTCCGCCTCTACCAATCAATCGGTCACCGAATCTGTTGTTGAGAAGCGTACGAACACTTCGACTGAAATGTGCAGGAGCTCCATCGTGCATAAACCACATGTTGTGTCGTACTTGTAAAGGCACATGTTCTAGCAGCACAGGTAGAGTACCCCGTATGAAATCATGGCGGTGAATCGAGGAAGTACAGTACATACTGACGAAACTAAAATGAGCTCTAACATGGAAATTAAGCGTTTCCGGACGCATGTCCACATAACATCTTTTCTTTATTTGTGTGTGAGGAATGTTTCCTGAAAGTTTGGCGGTACCTTTTTGTAACACCCTGTATATGGTTTTCTAACACATTTTCAAAGTCCATCTTCTCTTCTTCGCTACATCCCACTTGAGGTGCATAAATCTGGATTACTTTTAGTGTTTCTTTTTGGAATCTCAGGTTTAAGATTATGATCCTGTCTGATATGTATCTCACATTTTCAATACAGCTTTGTACATTCTCGTTCACCATCACTGCCACACCATTTCTTCCTGACCTGTTATTCCCACTCCAGTACGGTTTTCCTCCTCCTCTCAAATTGTTCTCACTTTTTCCCTTCCACTTTGTTTCGCTTAATCCCAATATATCTAACTTCCTCTCTGTTAGTACATCTGTCATTTCTTCCATTTTTCCATTGAGGGTTAATATATTAAGGGTGCCAATATTTAGGTTATTTTTTAGTCCAGTTGGTTTCATCTTCTTGTACTGATGAATATCATCAGGTCTCCCATCATTTGCACCAGTACTTGAAGAAGCAGTGGGGTCAAGTCCTGAGTGGTTCGTTCCGAGGCTCGTCTGTGTTTTGAAAGCAATATATGAAGACTTTCCTACTGGTTTGCTAGGCCTAACGCAAGAGAGGATTTTCTGTTGGGGTTGTCTCCCTTAGCCTTTGGAGTTTCTCGTCCAGCACAAGGCAGTGGTTCCCTTCTCATTTAATCCTCAGAGAGGAGGGTTGCCTCACCTGCCAGCTACGCCGCTCCGAAGTCTTCCTTCTCCGCCGTCGCTGCCATTAAGGTCTTCATTCCTGTATTTGGCTTCCTGTACTATGTTTGTGTATTTCATTCCCTCCTTGACACGCTCACGCGTTTCACCACACTCCATGTATTCTAGAATTCTGCTAGATATCCTATACCACAAACTATTTTTAATGTGTCAGCAGAAACATAGCCTTCTCCTTGTTCAAATGGTCCAAATGGCTCTAAGCACTATGGGACTTAACATCTGAGATCATCAGTCCCCTATACTTAAACCTAACTAACCTAAGAACATCACACACATCCATTCCCGAGGCAGGATTCGAACCTGCGACCGTAGCGGTCGCGCGGTTCCAAACTGAAGCGCCTAGAACCGATCGGCCACACCGGCAAGCCTTCTCCTTGTTGCAGAACGATGTTTCTGTCTTCCTTTGCTGATTATCACTTCATCAGGGCTCATTCACCTATCCCTCTTTCCCAGATCTTACCAACTTCCACAGGAATTCATTTACCCTTTTTTCTATATTTTCGCGGTGTTACTTGTTTTTGCGATAACTGCATTCGATCGCATACAAACCTTCTGCCTTATTCTAATTTATTTTCCCACTGGCAATGAAAACGTGACCTGTAAACATCTTAATTTATTTATTTTGTTAACCGATCAGATAACAAATCATTACTGTCGTCGAAGACAAAAGTAAAACATGGAGAAATCACAGAAGCAGTGCGTTTAGTAGATACTGGTTAGTGAACAAATGAGATGAACCGTGCTGTAGGTTTCAAATGACGGTAGAATTATATCGCAGTTCATAACTAAGGAATTACGTAAGTGGGAGACGAGATACTGGCGGAATCAAAGCTGTCTGGAGGGGTCGGGAGTCGTGCTTGGGCAACTAAGCAGGTAGAGCACTTGTCCACGAAAGGCAAAGGTCCCGCGTTCGAGTCTCAGTCCTGCCCACATGTTTAATCTGCTACAGAGTTTCCGGTACCATTTAGGTTACAACTATCGTGAACGGCCAGTACGCGGAGGATAATACAGAATCAAATAGAACTATAGAAATGTTAAACACAGAATACTACTGAGAACTTGAGTACACGTTGACACATAATTACGATGTGCGTAAATATAGCGGTTAAGCTTCATTAGAGGACGTAATAAACATCCAAACGGTTGTTGTTGTTGTTGTGGTCTTCAGTCCTGAGACTGGTTTGATGCAGCTCTCCATGCATACAGTAGAGCTGCATGCCCTCGGGAAAAATTACGGTCGTAGTTTCCCCTTGCATTCAGCCGTTCGCAGTACCAGCACAGCGAGGCTGTTTTGGTTATTGTTACAAGGCCAGATCAGTCACTGATCCAGACTGTTGCCCCTGCAACTACCGAAAAGGCTGCTGCCCCTCTTCAGGAACCACACGTTTGTCTGGCCTCTCAACAGATACCCCTCCGTTATGGTTGCACCTACGGTACGGCCATCTGTATCGCTGAGGCACGCAAGCCTCCCCACCAACGGCAAGGTCCATGATTCTTGAGGGGGGGAGGGGGGGGGATCCAAACAGTAAATGAAATGAATTGTATATGCACACTGAGGGAACAACTTAGCGTGGACATCTCGATTATTTCGCTAAGTAATCCAGGTATCAAATCGAAGTTTTCAGAACATGACAGTACGCAAACGTCAAAAATGGTTGGTTCAAATGGCTCTGAGCACTGTGGTACTTAACATCTATGGTCATCAGTCCCCTATAACTTAGAACTACTTAAACCTAACTAACCTAAGGACATCACACAACACCCAGTCATCACGAGGCAGAGAAAATCCCTGACCCCGCCGGGAATCGAACCCGGAAACTCGGGCGCGGGAAGCGAGAACGCTACCACACGACCACGAGCTGCGGACACGCAAGCGTCCAAGTAATCTGTATTGTGTTGCACTGGTAACTCCTGTACATTTTTTTTCTACAGAGGTACCGAAGCCGGCCGGGGTGGCCAAGCGGTTAAAGGCGCTACAGTCTGGAACTGCACGACCGCTACGGTCGCAGGTTCGAATCCTGCCTCGGGCATGGATGTGTGTGATGTCCTTAGGTTAGTTAGGTTTAAGTAGTTCTAAGTTCTAGGGGACTGATGACCTTAGAAGTTAAGTCCCATAGTGCTCAGAACCATTTGAACCATTTTGAAGATACCGAAGTAACTACGGTAATTTTTAGTGGAGACAACTTTTCAACGGGATTCAAAATCTCTCCGAAAAAGGAGTTACGTAATAATTCTTTTTTGATAACAGCTGCAAAATTTTCGAAAAAATAGCTATGTTACTTTATGAACCTAGATTCCACAGTATCTGTCAAGACAATATCTCTCTTCTGCTGAAGTCAAAAACATCGTTGAAGAGGGAAGGGCCTGATGCCGGGAACACTGCCTACCAGTCATGACTGTTGCGTGGTGAGAGGATTACAGGTGCTTTCCGTTTGTGACATATTCTGTGCAGTGAAGAAACGAGGTAAGAATGCCAAGAAAGCTATCAAGTTACATGCTTAGAGGCATCCAATCGGCCTCCTATACTGCGGAAACGGTAGCAAAAAAAACTGTAAAAAGTTTTATCAGAAGATGACTAGCGCGACAAGGCACGAATGAAAAATAAAAGAAAAAAATATTGTGACTGAAGCTGGAATCAGCCAATCAAGAATCCTTAGAATAAACCACCAAAGTATCATCCTTTCCATTCAGCGTTCATCAGAAGCTATATGAATGTGATTTCCAGCATGAATTTTATTATGTAACTTTTTGTTTATGTCTGTAAGACAGAAAGAATATTTCTTGAACAATAGACATACATCAAAAAAAGTTTTGCATCACCCCGGTTCCCAGAACTCCTGAAGACAGACGTTGACTATGGATATTGTGTCACAGACACAAACCCTTTGACTGATCATGGGTGTCACTAAACCCGCCCAGAGATGTAAACATCCATGCATGAGCAGCGCCTATTAGACAGAGGGTGTGCGACAGCCGATCAGTTCCAGTCATTCCACCAGGAAGGAGGTACACGGCTCGTGTTGTCTGAAGTTCAAACGTGCCTAGACGGTCAATACCGCGGTTCGATCGCGTCTGCATTGTTATTTTGTGCCAGGAAGGGCTCTCAGCAAGTGTCTAGGCGTCTCCGAGTGAACCAAAGCGATGTCGTTCCGACGTGGAGAAGATACAGAGAGACAGGAACTGTCGATGACATGCCTCGCTCAGGCCGCCCAAGGGCTGCTACTGCAGTGGATGACCGCTACCTACGGATTATGGCTCGGAGGAACCCTGACAGCAACGCCACCATTTTGAATAATGCCTTTCGTGGAGCCACAGGACGTCCTGTTACGACTCAAACTGTGCGCAGTAGGCCGCATGATGCCCAACTTCACTCCCGACGTCCATGGCGAGGTCCATCTTTGCAACCACGACACCATGCAGCACGGTACAGATGGGTCCAACAACATGCCGAATGGATTGCTCAGGATTGGCGTCAAGTTCTTTTCACCGCAGTGTAACATATGCCTTCAACCAGACAAACGTCTGAGACGAGTTTGGAGGCAACCCGGTCAGGCCCAATGTCTTAGATACACTGTCCAGCGAGTGCAGCAACGTGGAGGTTCCCTGCTGTTTTGGGGTGGCATTATATGCGGTCGACGTACGCCGCTGGTGGTCATGGAAGGCGCCGTAACGGCTGTACGATACGTGAATGCCATCCTCCGACCGATAGTGCAACCATATCAGCAGCATACTGGCGAGGCATTCGCACCTCCATCGTCCACATCTTGTGAATGACTTTTTACAGGATAACGACATCGCTCGACCAGAGCGGCCGGCATGTTCTTCAGACATGAACCGTATCGAACATGCCTGGGATAGATTGAAAAAGGCTCTTTATGGACGACGTGACCCACCAACCACTCTGAGGGATTTATGCCAAATCGCCGTTGTGGAGTGGGAAAATCTGGACCAACAGTGCCTTGATGAACTTGTGGATAGTATGCCACGACGAATACAGGCATGCATCAATGCAAGAGGACGTGCTGGTGGGTATTAGAGGTACCAGTGTGTAGAGCAATCTGGACCACCACCTCTGAAGGTCTCGCTGTATGGTGGCACAACAGGGAATGTGTGGTTTTCATGAGCAGTGAAACGGGCAGAAATGATGTTTATGTTGATCTCTACTCCAATTTTCTGTACAGGTTGCGGAACTCTCGGAACCGAGGTGATGCAAAACATTTTTTGATGTTTGTAGTTAGTATAGATAAGGAACAACAGAGGGCCTATAACACTGCCTTGGGGAACGCCAGAAATCACTTCTGTTTTCCTCGATGACTTTCCGTGTGTTACTACGAACTGTGACCTCTCTGTCAGTAAATTATGAACAAATGGCTCTGAGCACTCTGATACCTAACATCTGAGGCTATCAGTCCCCTAGAACTTAGAACTACTTAAACCTAACCAACCTAAAGACATCACACATATTCATGCCCGAGGCAGGAGTCGAACCTGCGACCGTAGCGGTCGCACAGTTCCAGACTGAAGCGCCTAGAACCGCTCGACCACTCCCAGGAAATTATAAATCCAGCACGTAACTGAGACGATATTCCATAAGCACGCAATTTTACTAGAAGTTGCTTGCGTGATACAGTGTCAAAAGCCTTCTGGAAATCCAGAAATACGGACTCAATTTGAAATCCCTTGTCAATAGCACCCAGTACTTCGACCTATTAGTAGCGGTTCCAAATTCAATAAACCCGACAACGGCTGGGACAGCGGTGTAATGACCACGTGCCCCTCCACACCACAATCGTCGACGCCATTGGTAGAGGATGGCACGGCGGTCGGTCGGGTTCAACTGGCCGAATATTCATGGAGGCGCAGTATTCCCCAAACATCCTGCCAGTTTAAATGTTTTGTTAAACGTGTTGGTCAGATGTGCCGTCCGAAATATATTAGCTAATTTCACATTAGGATGAGGGGTGGGGGTTGGGTGAATGTGTGTGTCTGTGCATGTATGTATGTATGTATGTATGTGTGTGTGTTTTAGTAATGTTTTGTTTGTTGTGTGTTTGGGTATGTGATTTTTGTTGTCTTTCTAGGCGAGCTTAGATCCTTTTAAGAAGTTCCCGTGTGGTAAGTTCAGTTTTCCATTTTTTTTCTTTTATTGGATTGCTGGATTGGACTATTTTGACGTATTTCATTGTGTTACGCCACTACGTATGTTTTCGTGCGCTCCAGTACGTAACAGAACTTTCACAGCTATCGTTCTTCTTTCGTTTCCCAGCACTAGTATCAGTACGATTTTTTCGAATCTGTACTAGCAATATTAGAGACGGAACGCCCGACACAACTAAAATTTGTATCCCGTCCTTCAGTTGACCTTTACACTGACACAACCTATTCGAAAAGAACGACATATGTAACATTGATGAGATTTCCCTATACATGTGAACTGGAGAGCAGGATACAAATGTTATATATAGCTCAACTAAAGAATAGGATACTATTGTCACTGCTGTGATCAAAACTATAACTTTCGGTCGATACTATTAGCATCGAAGGTGAAAATAAAAAACTGTACCCCGTAGTGAAGTACGGGATACAAATTATATATGTGTCGTCTTATTGCCTCTTCGCGTAGTTCAACTGAGGTACATATTGCAAATGTAACGTACGTCCATTTCCACGTTTTCGTTAGCAGTGTGAAACGTCCCCTTAGAAAAATTTATGAATTACTGCGCTGATAAACCTCTTACGTTATTTGCTTTTCAAATAGCTGAGCAAAACTGAACGTACTC
This sequence comes from Schistocerca cancellata, assembly GCF_023864275.1. Taxonomy (NCBI): domain Eukaryota; kingdom Metazoa; phylum Arthropoda; class Insecta; order Orthoptera; family Acrididae; genus Schistocerca; species Schistocerca cancellata. Next base: position 5,481,384 of record NC_064628.1, on the reverse strand, counting down.
AGGCATTACTCTCTTTACTTATTCTGATCAACACTAAACTGACACACAATATTTTAGCGCAGCGCAATCTGACTTTTAATAATCCCTACAAAAGAATGGCCCTGACTAACAATAACCTATACCTTTAATTAATCACTTACCTCACAAAAATCTTCGTTACTCGAACTACTGCAATACAGCGTGCGCCAATACTGCCAGCTGAATAAAAAATTCTAACTACTGAAGGCACTAACTACTGATAGGCATAGTTAGCAAATGAAAGATTTTGATAGAGAACAAACACTGTATTTACCTTAATAGTGTACAAAAGTCATAATATATATATCAGTTCATGACATCCAGTATTACAAATTTACTCTTTCTGATGGACACATGTCCAGATCGTCCGCTCTCAAAATTCTGCCATCTCTCTCCCCACATCCACTTCTGCTGGCGACCCACCTCCAACTGCGCAACGCTACGCGCTGTTCACATCCAACTTCCCAACACTACAATGGCAAACATTACAACATTGCCAACCAGCCAGAGACTGCACACAGCACAGCCAATGATTTTCATACAGAGCGCTACGTGGCATTACCAATATAAGAACCTAAACAGCCTACTTACAAGTGTACATATATTATATAGGTCAACGGAAATATGGGATACAAATATTATGTACGTAGCTGCTTCTGCCATCAGAAGTACTACTATCTACTTAAGAACAGACTATTAGTGGTAGCGGAGGCGAAAGAAACAACACATGTAAAATTTGTATCCCGTGCTTCAGTTGACCTATATAGTTAAACTGAACAACTAACGAAAACGAAGAAATCGACGTACGCTAAACTTGTATCCCGTATTGCATTTAATCAATACAGTTCTAATGAGGTGCGAGATACAACCCATATATATGTGACATGAAGTATACTATGCTACCAATATTTCCATCAATTTTTTTCCCATTCATTTTCCACAGAAATAATACGATGCAAACAAGCGATATTCTTAACGTGAAAATACTACTTGTATATGTCAACCATATTTTTTGCCTCTCGTATTCCTTTGTTTCTCAACACTTGTCAGCTGTTAAATCTGTGTAATAAATGATCTCTGACGTCATTGGTCAAAGCCGACGGGTTGTATCCCGTGCTTCACAAGACCCCAAAATTCATACATCTGAAACATATTTGGATATTTGGTGAAGGTAGTACAAGCAACTAAGAAGGCAGCTAAACATATCAACCTTTACTGTGATTTTACTATAAGTTCAATAGGGAAGCGAGTGCATTTAAGGTCTGACACTTCTGTTAAAGAGCAGTCAGACGTGTGTATTGCTAGTAGTGATACTTGGCTACTCTAAAAGGTTACGAGTGAGAAAATTAATTATTTCTGTTATAGGAACAGTTCTAGAGCGCTACCGCTTACAAACATGTTTCGACAAAATAATTTCAGTTTAATTTCGATCAATTTATGGTATTTAATCTTTGATGTTACTGGCAGTGTACCCAATACCCAACTGAATTTATCCATTAGCGTGTTGATGTCATTATAGGAGGAACTACCTGTTAAAAGTCACTGCAATTGACCTTAACATAATAATAATACATAACGGAAAGTTATTTAAAAACTATATCGATAACAATTACGCAAATAGTTGCCGTTTGTGTGTTCAGTCGCTCCCCAGAACCCGAACTTCTGTGTAGCGAGAACGTTACCACTGCGTTCCTTCACATTATAAATTATAATTCTTAAGACTGTTTAAAAATAACTTTTTTCTCTATTTCTTCTCTTATTGGGACTGGGTTGTGTCTGCTAGCAACAGGGCTAGTTACGTGAAGTCATAGGTGGCAATTTGGGCACAGTGAAGAGAAAGAAGAAGAAGAGTGTTTTCATTCAACCATTACGGAAGCAGGCGCCGTGATCGCTATATTTCAGGAGTGTCTGTTGGTAGGAGCGAATAGTAAGGGTCGTAAAATAATTCGTAAAATTGCATAACATGCAACTCTTTAAGATAACACATATAAAATAACTTTAAATATCTCCTTTGCTGTCATCTTTGTCACAAAAATAGTCACTACTGTCAAAAAAGAGTTCTCTTTATGTCTTTCAGCAAATTTGGGCTCTTTTATAACGGAAATAGATAGATTGATTGATAGATTGATAGAAAATACGGATGCGTAGTGCGTATTGCTTTATTGAGCGTTTAGTTTTAATCAGAACTCGCCCGTCTGCTTTTTTTACAAAGGTCTTTGAATCACTTCTATCTTGTACGTATTAAAAAAAAATACTCCCCTCATAATACGACGACGGTGAAATTTTTTAGCGCACTTAACATCTCGATCTTCAGTTATTATGTAGCATGTTCCCGGGTGTAGGGACCTATGATTATTCCAAAGGTGGACAGATAACTACTGTTACGACAGGGGAATAATTGAAGAGACAGTAACGAAGTTTCTCCATTTCGATCTGGTAAGAAATTTGGACTATGTAGTCTGCATGTCTGCCGCTAGAAGTAAGTGTCTGTTCCACGTATATTTTCTGCGTCAGTTCATCAGCGTATCCTCTTAATGGTATGGGCGGTAACGGGACAGAATTCAGCTCTATTAACTGTCACCGCATTGCCTAGTGCCACTGATGACACTTCTGGTTCCGTTATAAAGATGACGACGCAGACAACTCCAGAGAAAGAAACAAGTACGTGATTCGTGAAGGGAAACGGAACTGTGCCCATTCCATGTAAGCTGTTCATGTCAATATTCACGAAATACGAGACAGATATCCGTTGTAGTTAACATATCTTTTCTGTGGGTATTGCTATTGTACGTTTACGCATTGCAGGGTATTTCAGGTACTATCATTGTGTAACAGATTCTCGCCGATTACAACCCCCTCTGATATTGCAACTGGCCAGAGACATTTGCAAATAGGTGTCTTACGAACGGTCTTTCTGGGAGAAGAAATGACGCAGAACAGCAAAATAGTGACACAGGTACTTGAGAAAATGGTGCGAAACACCGCCTTAGCATCGAAATTTGACGGGAGCAGTTATTGGTAGACTTTACACCTGTGTGAGAAACTAACTGTTCGTCTACAATCCTCTCTCTTTCACTGGACGATAACAATTTGTTGGTACATCGATGGCGTTTGAAAAACATATTTTTCCTGACGCGTAACATCTCTGGTGAAACAGCCGGAATCTGTAACGCTTTTCATGGATGCATCCAGCTCCTCCACAGACGTTCATAAAAGGACGCTACAGATGCGCCCCAAATGTGTCACAGTGCGATAATGTAAAATTTTAGCAAACAGTTTCTCATACAAATTCAAGACACATGTATGAACTCTAATTGCAAGTACTTCCCACCTCTCTCGTCCTTTCACTTTGTCTTGTTTCGCAAGACGGTTTTATAGTGAAACGCGTACAGCAATGACTAACGGTAAGAATTTTAGGTATGCAAGGTTCACATACTTTTACGGCCTTTTCTTTGATTTTGTTGCCATTATTAACGCGACTTTTGCAAACTCTTGGAAGTGCGGAAATCCGGCGTTTTCCTGCCCTACAAGAGATTTCACAGCTGACCAATAACCATCTGTGCTACTTGTGCTAGCCCCTGTGGATAATGATATGGACCCAATATTGCGATTAACTACGAGATGCTGATAACCCCTTTCCCCTAAATCCCTATATGAAGAAAAACCATCTGAAATTACAGTGGAACCCTCTGCAACGTGATCTTCAATTAAGCTGACCAAAACTTCCTTCCTTCATTGGGTACTACTTTAAACACTACATCGTCACACTCTTGACCTGAAACTACAGCCCCCCCAACCCCATAATCCCACCGGAGGTTCCCCCCTGTCGTACTTCCTTTTGCCAAAATGCGACTCGTCAATTTCGACCGTAACACCCGGCCCCCAACAGACCTCTATAATTCATGTATTCCCCACAAACTTCCCTACAAAAAGAGTACCAATCCACAACTGTACGCTTACTCACACGACATTCATGGACACACAGCCACACAGGATATCCCAAACACCAACAGTACGTGATTTTCATAATGTCTCTCAAGGCGAACTTAGATTTTTCGAGCCACGTCCCTCGTCTAATGGACCGCCACAACCGCTCTTTGCTGCAGCGCCATACGAATAAGTCGTGAGTACGGCGACGAGATACACTTGTGAGGCGCATATGTTCGCCGCACTCACGACATGAAACATACTCGGCATCGAGACCACGCATTTGTAAAAAACAAATCGTGGCCCATAGCCTCTCTCAAATCATCCAGGTTCATCGCAACAGATAAATCTGTGGCAGTGATATTTTTCATGTCTGGTGCAAAGTGATATCAAAAGTGCGCGAGAGTTTTTTTTTTGGTCATGTGTTGTTTTTTATCTTTGCCGTAAGACTATAGAATCTCCTAGTTTTTGTTACTTCTCTGTTGTTTTTTTAGTTTCTTCTCATTGTGAGTTTTCACGAATAAATATTTTTTCGTTAACTCATTATACCGGACGGCTATGCAATTATTTGTTGTAGGCAAGTCGCCTACATAATTGGTGACTCCGACGTGATCTGAACACGCAACCTTCTGATCTGTTCTTCGTATACAGCTAGTGTAGTTCTTACTTGCGTTGGTAGCTGTTGTTGCCATACGTGGAGTAACAGTCTATCAGAGACTGTCGAACTATCTACCAGGCTGCGTAAATGACGCCAGTATTCTGACGGGGTCCTATCTCCCCGTTTCTCTTGGTACAGTATTTGTTTGACTCTGATGTCGACTGACTTCACACACCGAGAAATTAATTCTTCTTTCAGTCTACAGTATGCTCCTTCTGTAGGCGGGTCCTCTATAATGTCAGATATGAAAACCGAGGTCTGATGGTCCAAATTACTTATCACCAAGGTGAACTTCTCGTGATCACTGACTATTCTTTGTTGTAGAAATATATTTTCCATTACCGCGAACCATGTGTGTGGCTGAGATGGCATGAGTGGGGGAGCCCGTAATTGCAACCGTTGAGTTGGTGAAGCGTTGAAACCAGCGGGTACTTCCATTGCTGTTACTTGCTGTGGTTGTGCTACCATGGTTGTTGAACCAACGTCATTCCTTTGGTCCGGTATATGCTTTAAGTTCATATCTTTCGAAATATGCAACTGTTAAGTTTATATCTCATTCTGAAGCCTATGAATTTCTTCCGTTATCGAACCGTATCGTTTGCCGTCGTCGTTCATTGTTTTTGCAGTTAATGTTCGACGTAGCTAACGAAAGATTTAAAGTTCCTTAATCGGAGGTCACCAATTACGGGTACGTTCCTGCATTCCTTGTCAACAAAGTAAAGTAGGACGACATGTGCGTGCTGATATTGGAGATTTTCAAGGTACCTCTGCTGGATTCGCACACGTTCACGTGGACCTGGTTGGACCTCTCCCACAGTCAGAGGGTTACAGATATTTGTTTACGGCCATAGATAGGTGCACAAGATGGGCTGAAGCAACTCGAATAGTCGATATTTCAGCCGAAACTACTGCTAAGACGTTTCTGTGTACGTGGGTTGCCCGTTTTGGATGCCCCCTTCATGTCACAACTGACCAAGGACGTCAGTTCGAATCTACGTTGTTCCTCGAGCTATCCAAAATGTGCGGTTTCCAACACCACCACACGATTACCTACCACCCTGCCAGTAATGGTATGGTCGAACGATGGCACAGAACACTCAAAGCAGCATTGACGTGTCATCAAGAGAGATGGACGGAAGCATTACCATTAGTGTTGTTAGGCCTGCGGTCAGCTCACAAACCCGATACTGGTGCATCAGTTGCCGAGATGGCTTACGGCGAGCGGCTACGGATTCCTGCAGATTATGTAGTACCAACCTCTCTACCTGCATCAAAGGGCCTCACACACTGGGTGCAGCAGCTAAAACGTCACTGCACAAATATACGTTGCCCGCCACCTTCTCGCCATGGCAACCGTAAGGTTTTTGTACACAAAGACTTGTACAACTGCTCTCACATAATGTTGCGAACAGACTCAGTCAAATCGCCTTTACAACCACCATATACGGGCCCCTTTCAGGTGCTGAGTAGAAATAAGCATACCGTGGACATAATGTACAATGGTTGAAAGGTGGCTACACTGAGTCGCAGCGCCAGAGATTGCGCCAAAGAGTATTATTCAGCCGCCTCCACTGGCAGTAGTTGTTCAGAGAATGTCGAGGGCAGTAGTAGTTCAGAGGTTACCGTGGGCAGTGCTTGTTGAGAGGATGTCGATAGCTGTACTAGTTGAGGCCATGTCGTTTGCAGTTGATGGGCTAGACAGCAGATGTTGTTCGATTGGGGATGTTGTCAATATATATGAAGGTAACAAAAAATTTTTATTTCAAGTTACCTAAATAACAATGCCTCTTGGTCACAGGTTCAGTCAACAAAGCATCTGGCTTGTGTTCATGTATTAGACTGTAATTCTGGTTTCTATGTGCAATTATAGTATTTGTGTTTTTTTAATTACTTCATTGTAAATGGTGTTTAAATTATCTCGTCGTATTGAGGAAGAACCGTGCCAGATGTGTACGTTGAATCACACTTCCACACACAGAACAGTTACACTTGTGCTTTGTTGTTTCGTAGCATTTATAGTCATTCTTCTAATGGTATTTTTGCAGAATTTAATTTTTGATGTCTCGTATTTGGGTTTGACAATTTTTTGCAATTATGAAGATTTCAATTGTTCGTTAATCGTGTTTGTCGGGAAGCATTTCGTGTGAATGGTATTGTTGGTGTTAAAGTGTCATATTGTGTGTAATTTTCGTATAGTGACGAGTTTTGTATGTTTTGTAAATGATTACGCGATCGATGAAAAAGGCAAAAATGATGGGAGAATGACGAAAATGTTAACATGGCGAACTCGCCAACACAGGAGAACAGTATGATGAATAATGAAGTAGAAAACAATTTAATAAGTCGGAAAATAGTCCGGAACCAGTTCAAAATTTTTCACAATCAAAAAATTTTCAGAATATGAGATTAACGACAGAAGATTCTGGAATAGTGTCGAACACAGATAGCTTTACAGCTATGATGAAAGAAGTTGGTTTTGCGGGAAATGTTAGAGGTGAAAAGAATTTCGAACCAGGTAATATGGAGCAATATTAAATTTGGGATCTGAATTAAAAACAGTGGGATCACAAATAGCAACAATTAAAACTGAGATGGGAACAATGGAAACACGGTTAGACTCACTGGGATCACAGTTACGATCTGAATTAAAAACAGAGATAGGAACTTTGGCAACACGGTTAGAAACTGATATGGGAACAATGGAAACACGGTTAGACTCACGAATAGCGACATGTTTTAAAAACATGAAAGATGAATTAAAGAAAGAAATTAGAGAAGAAGTACAACCGATTTTGAATTCTCACAATAACAGATTAATTTCAATAGAAATTAGACAAAAGGAACAGGTTAGAGAACAGGAAGAAAGAGATCGCGTGATAGTACAAACATTTTCAGAGTTAAATTTACAACGTGCACACGATAAGGAAGAAATACTTGAAAGAATCGAGGAATCCGTACCAAATGACAGAGTAAATAACCTAACACAACAGTATGAACAGTTAACTACTAAATGTGTCAATACTGAAACCCGAGTCGCGACACTTACGGAAGACGTAAATAAACAGAAAGAACAAATAGGTGACTTATCGGAAAGAGTTGAGGAGATTTCAGATAAATTGACAAGTCTTAGTTTAAATGGGGACAGAGAATCAGATGATACAGCTCCATTGCCATTTGCAGAAACCGAAGAGTACTGGAACATACATAAACATGTTGAAAATCAGAGAAAATTTAATGAACGCGTTAAAAGGGAATTTGAGGCGTTACGAAAGCAAGTTAAACAAATTGAAAGCGAAATCGTAGGAAAAGATAGTAGAAGAAATTTGGAATCACAGATAGCAGCGTGTTTTGAAGAAAATAATTTATTTCATTTACGAGATGCAACAAGAGAGCGCCAGGCGCGTGAACTTGACAATAATCGACATTCGGACTGTGACAGTCGCGGTAGGTCTTTGTCGTCACGAGGTGAAAACTTTGACGATAAACACTTTTTAACTGTGCGAAAATTTAAGATCTTTCGCAATTCTAAGAATGACATACATCCATGTTCATGGTTAGATCAATTTATGTACGCACTTCCACCAAATTGGCTACTAAGTCACAAACTAGAATTTATGTGTGGATATTTAGAAAACGAACCGGCGACGCGGATGCGCGCACTTATTAGAGATTGTAATAATTTAAATGATTTTTATCATGCATTTCTATCGGCATATTGGTCCGAAAACACGCAAGACAGAGTCAAACATAGTCTTATTATGCAGCGTAATTTTAAACAGCCTGAGTTCCGCACGCCGGCAGCATACTTTGAAGACATGATTCGAAAGAATCAATTCCTTTCCAACCCTTATGGCCCGACTGAATTAATTCGCATTTGTTTAACTAAACTGCCACAATCCATAAGACAAATTGCTTTAGCCGGAAGATGTAAAGACGACATTGAGACTTTTAAGACTTTGCTACAAGAACTTGAGTATGACAACGACGACGGGACTTCTTGTAATTTTTTCAGCAACTGTAATAACAGATTTTCAGACAGAAGGGATAATGATCGGAACGGACGTCATATGGGTAATTTTGAGAATGACAGACGAAACAGACAGGGCAATAGATACCAGCCTTATGACAATAACAGACGTTCTAACAGAAATTACACAGACAATTGTAATAACGAAAATTCCTACCGGAATAATCAATCATACGGAAACAGTAATCGGTATCATCAAGACAGAAATTATTCATACAATAATAGAAATTCTTACCACAGAAATAACCAGGGTAGTAGATCTAACAGTAATTTCAGAAGTGACAGTCGAAATTACACAAGTAGTCATGCAGATAACCAGGAAAACAGAAATTTTAATAACAGGCACAACCAAAAATTTATATGTAACAGACAGGAGGGATCTAATTGGCATCCTCCGCGTGACAGAAATTCAGAGAGTCAAGTGCGAATAGTAGAAATTGATCCGCGAAATGACGCGAATAATCAGAGACGTGACGCAAACAATCGACAATGACTTGTAGCTTCGGCTTCTGGCAGCAATATAGACGGTTCAGAAAGTAATGACACTACGACTTTACACTACGTACGCCTGGAAGACATGAGAGACATTTTGCTAGACGAAAAGGAAAATAACGTAGACGCATTTTTACATCCTGTTGTTGAAGTATGTGTGGGTAAGAATAAGTTCACTGCAGTTTTAGATTCTGGGAGCCCATTGAATGTTATTAGTGAATCAGTTTTTCGTATATGTGTAAGAACTGTTGCTTGTCCTGTGTTACCTGTTTCTAAAACTACAATTCGAGGAGCTATTACTGGAAAAAGTGTAGAAGTCAAACAACAGACCAACTTAAATTCCATTTGTCAAGGATATGAATTTTCTGCTAATTTTATTATTGTTCCATTACTCAGTACACAAATTATATTAGGTATGGAGTTTCTTAACGCACATAAGGCAATTTTAAACTTTAAGGAAGGAAGTGTGAACTTGACTGGTGCCGGAATGCCGAGATGTTTGAAATTTTTTGAGTGTGTAACGAAATCTGAATCAGACACAAAATGTTTAAGATTTCTTACTTCTGATGTTTTCGCTGAGCATTATGACGACAATGTGTTCATTCACGACAACGACAATAGATACAGAGACTCAATGGATGATATAATTAATAGCGAAGAATTAATTAATGAAAAGGTTAACAAAGCTGAAGTGCCAGATGACGTTGCAAGAGAAGAATTGCACCAAATTTTGACTTCACATACTACAGTATTTAGTCATCACACACGAACTATACAAGGCTTACAGTATTTGTTTAAAGTAAAAGAACACACACCATTTCGAGGAAAAACGTACGCTATTCCTTTGGCTTATAGAGACAAGGTTAAGAGTGAACTTCAATGCATGTTAGATCAAGGCATTATTGAGCCAGCAGTCAGTCCTTATACCAGCCCATTGAAAAGGATGGGTCAATTCGTTTGGTTCTGGATTCCAGACAGATAAATAATATCATCATTCCTGAAACTGACCGTCCACAAAATTTAGATGAACTTCTTTAACATTTCCATGGAATTAAAGTTTTATCCACGATTGATATGTGCGCAAGTTTTTGGCAAATAGAACTCCACCCTGGTTGTAGAAAACACACTGCCTTTTTAGCCTTTGGTAACTGTTACCAATTTCGGAAATTACCGTTTGGACTTACTGTATCTTCAGCAGCATTCATTCGTGGTTTAAACGAAATTTTACCCGTTTATCTTCGTGACAATATTACTTCATATGTTGACGATATTCTTATTGTTAAACGTTCTTGGAGTGAGCATAACAAAATTTTGGATTCATTACTACGTATTTTTGCAAGAGTTGGCATTACAGTGAACTTGGAAAAATCTGAATTTGGTCGTTCTCAGGTGAAATTTCTTGGTAATTTTATTTCTACAGAAGGTATTCTTCCTGATTCAGAGAAACTAGACGTTATTCGTAATTATGCTGTTCCTACCACAAAACGTGATGTTCGTAGTTTCCTTTGTGTCTGTAATTTTCTTAGACACTTTGTTAGATTGAACAATTTGGCCACACCTCGTTTATGTGAACTATCTGGAAAGAATTCTAATTGGTGTTGGGATGAGGAAGCTCAATCAGAATTTGAACAACTTCGTGATGCTTTAGTTGCTGCTCCACTTCTTTCACATTCGGATTTATCTAAAGATATTTGTTTGGCGACGGACTCATCATACAAAGGCCTAGGTGCACACTTATTTCAAGAGGTAGAAGAAAACGGCGTTGTAGTACAGAAAACTATTGCATTTGGAAGTCGTGTTCTCTCTAAATCAGAAAAGAATTATTCGATTACGGAACTTGAAGCCTTGGCTGTTGTTTGGGTTTTCACAAAATTTCGCATATTTTTGTATGGCAGACATACTAAGGTTTACACCGATCATCGTGCTCTGGAATTTCTTATGTCAACAAAATTAACACATGGAAGATTGTCACGATGGGCGCTGTATCTACAGGAATTTGATTTTAGTACTGTTTACATACAGTGTTCTTCAAATATTATTGCTGATGCTTTATCACGTGTACCTATGGGTTTGAAACAAAGTGCTGAGGAGGACTGCAAAGAAAACAATTATTGTTTGATGTATATTCAAGATGTTGCGTTTGAAAATTTTACTTCGTCTTTGCTCCAGGACATCGCTAAGGAGCAAAACAAGGATCCAATCTGGAGGGACATTAAGGAGAAGTGGAGAAGAAAGGAAAGCGTAGCGATTAGACAGTATTATTTAGTTCGAAATGATATTCTTTTTAAACGAAAATCGGTTGACAACTCTGTTTGGTTAGTTTGCATTCCTGACGAGTGGGTTACTAAATTGATTTGGTATACACATTTCAGTTATGCACACTTTGGTCCCAGAAAATGCTTTCATAAATTACGAGAAAATTGCTACTTCAGTAATATGGAAAACCGTATTCGATCTGTTCTTGCCAAATGCAAATTATGTCAAAAGGCTAAGCCGCCAACTATTTCTCACAGAGCACCGTTGTTTCCTATCATTCCAGCGAAATTAAAGGAGATGGCTGCAGTCGATTTGTTCGATCCAGTGGTTCGTTCTACTAATGGTTTTGCGTACATTTTGGTAGCAGTGGAATTCAAACATTTTCTTAAAGAAGTGGGTCATGTTGATCAGGTTATATCAGATAATGGATCACAGTTTCGCTCTAAAATTTGGCTTCGTACTCTACGGCGTCGAAAGATTAAACCAATTTTCATTTCACTTTTTCACTCTCAGTCTAACGCTTCAGAGAGATGGATGAAGGAAATCAATAAATTGTGTCGACTTTATTGTCATCAGAATCACAGAACGTGGGATCAGTATCTTCATATTTTTCAAAACATTCTGAATGAACTCCCTAATGATTCAACTTCTTTACCGCCTATATTGATATTAAAAAATAAAGCACCTACAAATCGCATTTCAGAAATCGTTCCTTTTCCGCCTTCACGGAAACTGCGGCATTCTGAAGTTGTGAACATGGCTTTACAAAATATTGCATCTGCGGCTGCTAGAAGAGAGAAATCAGCTAAACGTCCTGGTCGTTTAAAAACCTTGTCAGTTGGTCAAAAAAGTGTTAATTAAGTCTCATCGTTTGTCTCACAAAGGAAAAGGCTTGTGTCACATATTTTTTCTGCTTTATAATGGTCCATATAGAGTTCGCAAAATTATTCATGATAACACTGTCGAAGTAGAAACTCTTAAATCTCGGCGCTCTAAGGGAATACATCATATATCGAACGTTAAAATTTTTGTGGAATGACCTACTTTTGAGAAACTAACAGTTATACGTAAACATGCAGCGAATACAAGGATACCGCGCCGTGTTCCGGCGGCGGCACATACTCAAAGCAACAGTCAAGTCTGCGCGCCGCACAAGGCAGTCGTTGACCGCAAACAATTACTTCCTACGTCACGCGTACCTACAGCTGATCGAGCGCTCAGTGCGAATGCACTGACAGCCGTAAACAAATAGTCTAATTTCTCCGAATAAATTCAGTATAAAGCTACAGTGACTTGATAAATTATGTTATTAACGTTCAGTTTTTTTCAGGATACAGTTGTATAAAATATTTAAGAACTTCAGGTAAATTCTGTGTGTGTCGATGTTAAGAGGACTTGCAATCTAGAAAATTTTAGGAAGAATGTAATTTCGAAGAAGAAGGTAATAAACTAAAAAGGTAACTATTAATTGAGTTTATTTTTCAGGTAACATATTTCCACTTAGGTACGTACTTTAGACGTAATTTGCTGCTCGCGATTGCGTGATTTATACTTTGTGTTAACTGATTTTAACAATGATTGATTAATGAACAAGGTTATTACTTATGTATATTATGCATCGCTTGGCTGCTATGCTTTTTCACTGATGTCATATTTTTTATTATGTGCTTGCTGTGCTTATTTATTTAAATTACAATTGTCACCTGATTAATTGTGCTGATATGGTTATGTATGTAAGTTATACTTTGTGAATTATTTGCTTGCACCTTCGTGTTTACTTATTAAGATTACATGTGAACATTTATTTGCTCATGCTGATATGATGCTAATGATCTGTTTATTATGTAAAATATATATTTGCTGCTTTGCGTATGGATTGCATATTTACACATTTCTGTTTTGTTGTCATAACAACTCTTTAATTTGGTGTATAGAAATGCTGATATATGGTGTACGAACTTGGAGTTTAGGTCACACTATGGTATTAATTACAGATTGTTCGCTTGGCAGAGCCTCATTGTAGGGATTGTGCTGCATCCACTTGCTGACATTCTGTTCTCTACTGGTATATCTACTCGCTTTTGCATGTTTTCCTTACGCTCAGTGCCTTATATTTTAAGATAAGAAAATGAACTTCTATAATTCTACGAACGACATTGGTACAAGAAACTTCATTGAAGTCACATGAGCTGGAGGTTTTATGGAAGCTGTTTAATTTTATGCTAATAGGAAGGAAGCTAACGATAGGTCATACCAACACTAGGTTTAGACCATTGACATTTATTGCACTGCAATCTTCGTGAGCAATTGAAATGGCAAATGACACTTGACACAAGAAATACTTCTGTTTTGCCATGATTCTTGAAGTGGTGTACACATTGTGAAATATTACGATCATTCACACTCCGTACTCGTACTTACTTACTGAAAGCTATTCAAACTAAAGGCTGTTAGAGGTCATGTATGCATTGCTTTTATTTAATGATGGACAAGACAACCAAAATGTACAGTATTTTATAATTCATAATGAGCAGAAGATTTGGGTCAGATGGATTACACAGAGGTTGTGTGTGGACATAGTGTCTTCAGATTGTATGGGATGATGAATTGAAGTTTTCACTAGGATTTTATCTGTACTTGTTCGAGGAGACTGACTAGAGGAAAGAGTTGTTATGGAAGTGAAATGATATTGGCGATAAGGTTTATATGTATCGACGTATTGAAGAGGTATTATTGAGCAATTGAGATTGTGTGAAGTTGATGATTATTGGGTTTTGATGGACAAGAGGTAAGGTAAATGATATTGATGATAAGGTTTATACGTATCGACGTAAGAGGTATTATTGAAGTAGTAAGATTATGTGATGCTGTTGATTATTGGAGTTTTGGTGGATAAGAGGTAAAGTAAGTGAGGAGCAGATTTTTTTTGTTGGTTTATATGGAACAAGGAGGATGAAAATGGCAGACTAGAACACTCAAGTGGAAGGAAGATTGTCTACACACACACTTTGTTAAATCAATGAGCAGTATTTACTTTTTTTTGGAGAGAGGAAGTATTTGCATATGTTGGCACACTGACAGTTGTTCAGCAACAGTACATTTGATTTGGCTTGGCAAACATTGGTCTTGACATAATGAATATGACGTTGACTAACTATTATGGACTGTTACACACTGCTGCCAGTACTACTTGATACACATGTTAAACATCAAATTTTTGACAGAATTGCATTTACACAGTTAACACTATTCAATTAAAAAGATGAGTGAGTGTGTTTTGTGTGTTTTCCTTTCCCAATCCCAAATAATTGGTACCGACCTGCCTCCTAAATATTATTTTTCTTGTTTGTGGTGGCTTGCACTGACACCCATAAATATTATAGGTTTACTGTTATTTGTGTATTGTAATAGTTAATATGACAATTATCTGATATCATTTGTGTGTTTGTTATAATTTGTATGTTTAGTGTAAGAGCATTGATAATGATTTTGTAAAAGCAATTGTGTGTGCATTCAAACTGTTGTTCGTGCTTGCACCTATCATCAGTGATGGGTGTCACTGGGAAATGTTTAATTTCTGCTGATGAACTCTGATAAACTAATTAGTGATAGTGAATATTATGGACTGTTACCTGCACCTGCTCAACATTGCTGGGTTCCACTGATGGAACTGCTGCTACTGAGATAATGTCACTTGTTGGTGTCTGCACCTGCTCAACATTGCTGGGTGCCACTGTTAGAGCTGTTTAAATACTGCTGATGAAATGTTATGAGACAGCTATTTGCACCTGTTGAACATTGCTGGGTGCTACTGTTGGAACTGTCAACTACTCTGAAGAGTATTCCCTGTTTATTGAACTATTGAAAAGATTTTATGTGAATATTTGTATAAACTGATTTTTTTGTGTATTTACTGTTTATGAATTGTTATGAGACTCTTACCTACACCTATTCGTCATTGCTGACGCTACTGATTGAATTGTTTAACCACATGATACTTGTGTAAACTATTATGTAAAATCACATGTATGCAAGCATTTGTATTCCTTACTGTATTTTATATATTAGGTTATTGAAGGGTCAGTGCAAAGCCAAAATTTATTCAGTTATGTGATATTTACTTATTAATATTATCTTTTATTTTTGTCTGCATTTTTTTGGACGAATTTGGTGGTATTTCCACCACCAATGCCGGCATAAATACTATCAAATTTTAGCCCGTGGAGGAGGGGCATATGAAAGGTGGCTACACTGAGTCACAGCGCCAGAGATTGCGCCAAAGAGTATTATTCAGCCGCCTCCACTGGCAGTAGTTGTTCAGAGAATGTCGAGGGCAGTAGTAGTTCAGAGGTTGCCGTGGGCAGTGCTTGTTGAGAGGATGTCGATAGCTGTACTAGTTGAGGCCATGTCGTGTGCAGTTGTAATGATCAGAGTGTATTTTTCATCAATATACACTCCTGGAAATTGAAATAAGAACACCGTCAATTCATTGTCCCAGGAAGGGGAAACTTTATTGACACATTCCTGGGGTCAGATACATCACATGATCACACTGACAGAACCACAGGCACATAGACACAGGCAACAGACCATGCACAATGTCGGCGCTAGTACAGTGTATATCCACCTTTCGCATCAATGCAGGCTGCTATTCTCCCATGGAGACGATCGTAGAGATGCTGGATGTAGTCCTGTGGAACGGCTTGCCATGCCATTTCCACCTGGCGCCTCAGTTGGACCAGCGTTCGTGCTGGACGTGAAGACCGCGTGAGACGACGCTTCATCCAGTCCCAAACATGCTCAATGGAGGACAGATCCGGAGATCTTGCTGGCCAGGGTAGTTGACTTACACCTTCTAGAGCACGTTGGGTGGCACGGGATACATGCGGACGTGCATTGTCCTGTTGGAACAGCAAGTTCCCTTGCCGGTCTAGGAATGGTAGAACGATGGGTTCGATGACGGTTTGGATGTACCGTGCACTATTCAGTGTCCCCTCGACGATCACCAGTGGTGTACGGCCAGTGTAGGAGATCGCTCCCCACACCATGATGCCGGGTGTTGGCCCTGTGTGCCTCGGTCGTATGCAGTCCTGATTGTGGCGCTCACCTGCACGGCGCCAAACACGCATACGACCATCATTGGCACCAAGGCAGAAGCGACTCTCATCGCTGAAGACGACACGTCTCCATTCGTCCCTCCATTCACGCCTGTCGCGACACCACTGGAGGCGGGCTGTGCGATGTTGGGGCGTGAGCGGAAGACGGCCTAACGGTGTGCGGGACCGTAGCCCAGCTTCATGGAGACGGTTGCGAATGGTCCTCGCCGATACCCCAGGAGCAACAGTGTCCCTAATTTGCTGGGAACTGGTGGTGCGGTCCCCTACGGCACTGCGTAGGATCCTACGATCTTGGTGTGCATCCGTGCGTCGCTGCGGTCCGGTCCCAGGTCGACGGGCACGTGCACCTTCCGCCGACCACTGGCGACAACATCGATGTACTGTGGAGACCTCACGCCCCACGTGTTGAGCAATTCGGCGGTACGTCCACCCGGCCTCCCGCATGCCCACTATACGCCCTCGCTCAAAGTCCGTCAACTGCACATACGGTTCACGTCCACGCTGTCGCGGCATGCTACCGGTGTTAAAGACCGCGATGGAGCTGCGTATGCCACGGCAAACTGGCTGACACTGACGGCGGCGGTGCACAAATGCTGCGCAGCTAGCGCCATTCGACGGCCAACACCGCGGTTCCTGGTGTGTCCGCTGTGCCGTGCGTGTGATCATTGCTTGTACAGCACTCTCGCAGTGTCCGGAGCAAGTATGGTGGGTCTGACACACCGGTGTCAATGTGTTCTTTTTTCCATTTCCAGGAGTGTATATGAAGGTAACAAAAAATTTTTATTTCAAATTCCCTAAATAACAATGCCTCTTGGTCACAGGTTCAGTCAACAAAGCATATGGCTTGTGTTCATGTATTAGACTGTAATTCTGGTTTCTATGTGCAATTATAGTAATTGTGGTTTTTTTAAAATACTTCATTGTAAATGGTGTTTAAATTATCTTGTCGTATTGAGGAAGAACCGTGCCAGATGTGTACGTTGAATCACACTTCCACACACAGAACAGTTACACTTGTGCTTTGTTGTTTTGTAGCTTTTATAGTTGCTGGGGACCTAATTAATTAATTGTGTTAACGCAAATTTCCTTTCATTCTTTATTGTTATTCTCTGCAGTCAGATTGCGTACTAATACTACTCAGGGCCAACCGGTTACGAGACTTCGTAACCGGACACAGAGCGACTAAAAAATTATTTGCATTATATATAATTAAACCCCCGACAAAGGTATCGATTGAACGTGTCAAGCCAGCATGGGTTTTACCCTCTCCGACCTCTTGACATCACGCCTGTGCATCAACATATGATGGACGCAGAGCACACCGAAACACCGCTCAGTACATCGTCCGAGACAGGTGGTTCACCACCACAAACAACGACGTCACCGCCCCCGAGTCACCCGACGCACACCAGAGCTGGACGTCGAATAAAATTCAAGTATCAAGATATCCCTGAGGCTCCACACTTTAAGGGGGGGGGGGGGGGGGCTGTGTGGCAGTGATATTTTTCATGTCTAGTGCAAAGTGATATCAAACGTCCGAGAGATTTTTTTTTTTTGGTCATGTGTTGTTTTTTATCTTTGCCGTAAGACTATAGAATCTCTTAGTTTTTGTTACTCCTGTGTTGTTTTCTTTTTAGTTTCTTCTCATTGCGAGTTTCCACGAATGAATATTTTTTCGTTAACTCATTATACTGGACGGCTATGCAATTATTTGTTGTAGGCAAGTCGCCTACAAATCCATACCTACAAACGAAAATGAGATACAAAAAATTGACCTAAAATAAGAATCTAATAGTCCAAATTATCTCAATATCACTAAGAATGAAATTAAGTTCCGAATGAATTGCAAACAACCAATTATTTAAGTAAATGCATACGAAGAATATTTTGAGCAATATGTAGAGATCTCTTTTAAAATCGCATTCAATTATTTTAATGTATAATAATAGAGCTTATCCGAAACACAGAACTGTTCTTTTTTATCTATGGCTGAAAGTGAAGACATTATTATCTACGGGTAATGTATGACGTCATTGGTCAAGGCCAACGGGTTGTATCCCCTGCTTCACTAGACCCGAATCTTAACAGACACACTCAGCGTCTGTTATGTTTTTATGGCAACGCTCGTCAATAATATAATATCTCTGTCTTTGTGTAAGAAACTACGTCCGTAAGCTTTCAACTTTAGAACAAAAATAAACCAGTCCTTCGTATTTTCTGTGCTTGTAAATGTGTAACTCACTCTAACATCCTTTTAAACCCAAACTATAGCCCTAATTATTTTATTACGATATTACGAATGAAATGATCTTCAAGCGAAAATTCTTTAACTCGTAAATACTTTCGATTACCTATCTTGACTTCATTTGTCACTCTAGAAGCTCTGACTTTGACATCGCTTTTCTCCGTGTTAGTATCCAATAGTTTAAGACCCCGTTTGTTTCTGTCATAATGAACGATTTCTCTCATATAGCTGTTATTTAGTGACTTCGGACTAAATGAGAACGCTGGAACGAGGTTTTGAGTTTTAAACAGAATAACTATTTTTCTTCCTTTTACCAACTGCGCACAGAGACGAACGCCGAAGAGTGGTCGAGTGACAAACAAAACTGAATCCCCACTCTACGCGAAATGAAGTAATACAGTAATAAAGAAATCCTAGGTCTACCACTCCACGCGAAATGAAGTAATAAAATAATAAAGAAATCCAAAGTACCACCACCACTTTTTAACTCAATTGAACATAAATTGCAAAATTGTCAGCCACTTCCGGTGACTGCGACCCGCGATCCCGCTAACAAAACCTCGATGAAAATTTCACTCGTCACTATTGACTACAGGAACAATGGTTGCAGTAGAATTCCGTGTAAATATGGTTCATCTAGGGTCTGGATCATCAGGAAACGTTACTATCGCAACTATGAATGGGAGAAACGTCATTGAAATTTAAAATAAACCGCAGGTCTGGGTATTCCTGTAACAATCTTCAAATCTCTACAAAAATCGAGAGCTCCGCTCGACAGCAAAATAATTCAGTATCCACAAAATCCTACTCACATATCACCTCAGATACCAAATCCACCCAATACATTCACGGCCGTTAGCCTGTTCCTCAGAGAACGCCTTCATCAACTTTTACAATTAATCACAGCACCCACTTTATACGTGTGTCACAAATACACCATAACCGTAAACCCGACTCAAATCGTTTTAATCCGATAGCTGAAGTTAAATAACACATCTTCGACTCACGATTCACAATCCTCAGAAAACTCGTAACCGCGCTACAAGTAGAAAACAAACCTACACACAGACAAATGAAGATTGCGCCACAGCGATAATTCTTCAAAGTAAATCGATGAGCGAAATAAAATTAAATTATTTCCAGTCTGTACCGTTGCTGCAGTCTTTCTCCGCAGTACAGACACTTTCAGTCGTACTTCTAAAACTGCGGAAACTTCCCACCTGCACGATAAATCGCTACAACCGTCCGATGAATTAATGTTGTTGTTGTTGTTGTGGTCTTCAGTCCTGAGACTGGTTTGATGCAGCTCTCCATGCTACTCTATCCTGTGCAAGCTTCTTCATCTCCCAGTAACTACTGCAACCTACATCCTTCTGAATCTGCTTAGTGTATTCATCTCTTGGCTTCCCTCTACGATTTTTACCCTTCGCGCTGCCCTCCAATACTAAATTCGCGATCCCTTGATGCCTCAGAACATGTCCTACCAACCGATCCCTTCTTCTAGCCAAGTTGTGCCACAAACTCCTCTTCTCCCCAATCCTGTTCAATACCTCCTCATTAGTTATGTGAACTATCCATCTAATCTTCAGCATTCTTCTGTAGCACCACATTTCAAAAGCTTCTATTCTCTTCTTGTCCACACTATTTATCGTCCATGTTTCACTTCCATACATGGCTACACTCCATACAAATACTTTCAGAATCGACTTCCTGACACTTAAATCTATACTCGATGTTAACAAATCTCTCTTCTTCAGAAACGCTTTCCTTGCCATTGCCAGTCTACACTTTATATCCTCTCTACTTCGACCATCATCAGTTATTTTGCTCCCCAAATAGCAAAACTCCTACTTTAAGTGTCTCATTTTCTAATCTGATTCCCTCAGCATCACCCGACTTAATTCGACTACATTCCATTATCCTCGTTTTGCTTTTGTTGATTTTCATCTTATATACTCCTTTCAAGACACTATCCATTCCATTCAACTGCTCTTCCAAGTCCTTTGCTGTGTCTGACAGAATTACAATGTCTTCGGCAAACCTCAAAGTTTTTATTTCTTCTCCATGGATTTTAACACCTACTCCGAATTTTTCTTTTGTTTCCTTCACTGCTTGCTCAATATACAGATTGAATAACATCGGGGACAGGCTACAACCCTGTCTCACTCCCTTCCCAACTACTGCTTCCCTTTCGTGTCCCTCGACTCTTATAACTGCCATCTGCTTTCTGTACAAATTGTAAATAGCCTTTCGCTCCCTGTATTTTACCCCTGCCACCTTCAGAATTTGAAAGAGAGTATTCCAGTCAACATTGTCAAAAGCTTTCTCTAAGTCTACAAATGCTAGAAACGTAGGTTTGTCTTTCCTTAATCTAGCTTCTAAGATAAGTCGTAGGGTCAGTATTGCCTCGCGTGTTGCAATATTTCTACGGAATCCAAACTGATCTTCCCCGAGGTCGCCTTCTACTAGTTTTGCCATTCGTCTGTAAAGAATTCGCGTTAGTATTTTGCAGCAGTGACTTATTAGACTGATAGTTCGGTAATTTTCACATCTGTCAACGCCTGCGTTCTTTGGGATTGGAATTATTATATTCTTCTTGAAGTCTGAGGGTATTTCGCCTGTCTCATATATCTTGCTCACCAGATGGTAGAGTTTTGTCAGGACTGGCTCTCCCAAGGCTGTCAGTAGTTCTAATGGAATGTTGTCTACTCCCGGGGCCTTTTTTCGGCTCAGGTCTTTCAATGCTCTGTCAAACTCTTCACGCAGTATCATATCTCCCATTTTATCTTCATCTACATCCTCTTCAATTTCCATAATATTGTCCTCAATTACATCGTCTTTGTATAGGCCCTCTATGTACTCCTTCCACCTTTCTGCTTTCCCTTCTTTGCTTAGAACTGGGTTTCCATCTGAGATCTTGATATTCATACAAGTGGTTCTCTTTTCTCCAAAGGTTTCTTTAATTTTCCTGTAGACAGTATCTATCTTACCCCTGGTGAGACAAGCCTCTACATCCTTACATTTGTGCTCTAGCCATCCCTGCTTAGCCATTTTGCACTTCCTGTCAATCTCATTTTTGAGACGTTTGTATTCCTTTTTGCCTGCTTCATTTATTGCATTTTTATATTTTCTCCTTTCATCAATTAAGTTCAATATTTCTTCTGTTACCCAAGGATTTCTAGCAGCCCTCGTCTTTTTACCTACATTATCCTCTGCTGCCTTCACTACTTCATCCCTTAAAGCTACCCATTCTTCTTCTACTGTATTTCTTTCCCCCATTCCTGTCAATGGTTTCCTTATGCTCTACTTGAAACTCTGTAGAACCTCTGGTTCTTTCAGTTTATCCAGGTCCCACCTCCTTAAATTCCGACCTTTTTGCAGTTTCTTCAGTTTTAATCTACAGTTCATAACCAATACATTGTGGGCAGAGTCCACATCTGCTCCTGGAAATGTCTAACAATTTAAAACCTGGTTCCTAAATCTCTGTCTTACCATTATATAATCTATCTGATACCTTTTAGTATCTCCAGGCTTCTTCCATGTATACAACCTTCTTTTATGATTCTTGAACCAAGTGTTAGCTATGATTAAGTTGTGCTCTGTGCAAAATTCTGCCAGACGGCTTCCTCTTCCTTTTCTTAGCCCCAATCCATATTCACCTACTACGTTTCCTTCTCTCCCTTTTCCTACTACCGAATTCCAGTCACCCATGACTATTAAATTTTCGTCTCCCTTCACTATCTGAATAATTTCTTTTATTTCATCATATATTTCTTCAATTTCTTCGTTATCTGCAGAGCTAGTTGGCATATAAACTTGTACTACTGCGGTAGGCGTGGGCTTCGTGTCTATCTTGGCCACAATAATGCGTTCACTATGCTGTTTGTAGTAGCTTACCCGCCCTCCTATTTTTTTATTCATTATTAAACCTACTCCTGCATTATCCCTATTTGATTTTGTATTTATAACCGTGTATTCGCCTGACCAAAAGTCTTGTTCCTCCTTCCACCGAACTTCACTAATTCCCACTATATCTAACTTTAACCTATCGATTTCCCTTTTTAAATTTTCTAACCTACCTGCCCGATTAAGGGATCTGACATTCCATGCTCCGATCCATAGAACACCAGTTTTCTTTCTCCTGATAACTGCGTCCTCTTGAGTAGTCCCCGCCCGGAGATCCGAATGAGGGACTATTTTACCTCCGGAATATTTTACCCAAGAAGACGCCATCATCATTTAATCATACAGTAAAGCTGCATGCCCTCGGGAAAAATTACGGCTGTAGTTTCCCTTTGCTTTCAGCCGTTCGCAGTACCAGCACAGCAAGGCCATTTTGGTTAATGTTACAAGGCCAGATCAGTCAATCATCCAGACTGTTGCCCCTGCAACTACTGAAAAGGCTGCTGCCCCTCTTCAGGACACACACGTTTGTCTGGCCTCTCAACAGATACCCCTCCGTTGTGGTTGCACCTGCGGTACGGCTATCTGTATCGCTGAGGCACGCAAGCCTCCCCACCAACGGCAAGGTCCATGGTTCTTGGGGGGGGGGGGGGGGATGAATTAATATCGATAGGTAACTGCATCGGCTCAAGTTAGCGAACATACAGCCACTAAATGTCCTGGCCTTCCGACCCTCTTCGCACAAGCTTAGTTCCTCTTCAGTGTCTCTCACTGCTCCTCGATAGTAACTCCCTTTCCTCAGGCAAAAAACCATAGCTGAACCATAACGTTGACAAATGTACGGCACCACCATTATTCTGTAACAATTATCAATGAGCAACACTTAGCCGTCGGTCGTTCTGTAAGTAGGCTGTTTATGTTTTCTTTATGTAAGTAGGCTGTTTATGTTTTCTTATTGGCAACGTTACGTAGCGCTCTGTATGAAAATCACTGGCTGTGCTGTGTGCAGTCTGTGGCTAGTTTGCATTGTTGTCTGCCATTGTAGTGTTGGGCAGCGGCAGCTGGATGTGAACAGCGCGTGGCGTTGCGCAGTTGGAGGGGAGCCGCCAGCAGTGGTGGATGTGGGAAATGAGATGGCGGATTTTTGAGTACAGAATGGATATTATGAACTGCTATGTATATTATGCCTTTCCAACACTATTAAGGTAAATACATTGTTTGTTCTCTTTTAAAATCTTTCATTTGCTAACTATGCCTATCAGTAGTTAGTGCCTTCCGTAGTTTGAATCTTTTATTTAGCTGGCAGTAGTGGCGCTCATTGTATTGCAGTAGCTTGAGTAACGAAGATTTTTGTGAGGTAAGTCATTTGTGAAAGGTATAGGTTAATGTTAGTCAGGGCCATTCTGTTGTAGGGATTTTTGAAAGTCAGATTGCGTTGCGCTAAAAAAAAATATTGTGTGTCAGTTTAAGCACAGTCTTGTATAAATTATTCAAAGGGACGTTTCATATGTCGACCCTTAGCCGAGGATACCTCACTGGAATCTTCTGATTTTTTCTTGTAGTTTGTGTATTTAGTGTAGCTTTTGTTTATTGCTAGCGCGTAATTATAGAGAGAATTTCCTTGGTAGTTGTGGTTTTTCATTGTTGCACAGTAAAACAGTTGTGGCATGCATGTAGATTTGCACCAAGTATTTCGCAGCTGCGCTTGCAATTAACTAGATGTTATTTTCAGTTCTATGTTAATGTGTTCTCTTATTTTTGCTCTTCAAATTGTGTTTTTCTGTGTTGTCGTGTGAAATATTGTGACAATAATGGCGTGTGAAAAACGTAATACTAGGCTCCAAAGTAAACTGAGAAATGACAGTGAAGACGAAAGCAGTGTGTTAGCGCCACCGAGTAATGAATTAACTAATGTTCAAAGTAGTAATTTGGTAATTGTACATAGGGAAATGGAGCGGGCTGCAAACAATGGTGTAGACAGTGAAACAATTAGTGAACAGGGAAGCATTATTGACCGATCGGTCGGCAACAGCTTGCCTCAGGAATCCGAAATGACAGGACACAATCTTGCAAATACTGTGTAGATTCAGGTTTTGCGTCCTCACCGTTTTCTCAAATAAGTCAAGACACATTTCCTGCTTTTCAAAATGCGAATATTGCCGGTTCACATGCATTGCCGAATAGCACTGAGGAACGTGTTTCAGACACCAGTGCACTGTTATTACAGTTAATGCAACAAATGGGACAAAGGCTACAAAAGTTAGACACAACGCTTGAACAAAATCAGAAACAAATGGGACAAAATCTTCAAAAGTTAGACACAATGGAACAAAATCTTCAAAAGTTAGACACAATGGAACAAAATCAGAGACAAACACAGCAAAAGCTTCAAAAGTTAGACACAATGGAACAACACCAGAGACAAACACAGCAACAGTTAGACACAATGGAACAAAATCTTCGGAAGTTAGACACCACACTTGAACAAACACGTGAAGATTTAACTACTGAGTTACATAACATTGAATCGAAATGTCAAAAAGTCTGTAATGACGTAAAAACACAAATTTGTGAGCATTTTCAGCCTATTTTTTCTCGGCATGAAAATGCGTTACAGAATCACGAAGCAGCCATAAAAGAACTGCAAACCATTTTTCATGAAAATCATGAGACCCTGCAAGCTAAAATTGACTCAGTTGCATCTACCGATTCGATTACGCAACTTGCAAAACCTCAAGAAAGCATAAACAGCCTACTTACAGTTCTTCTAGCATTCTAGCAATCAGCTGGTGCACCGTGGTCTCTGGTTCTGGCGCTCTGCTGTTGTCTCTTGTTGATGGATGATCTTTGCCGCCACCTTCCGAACATACTGAATATGTATTTTACTGTCTGCACAAATACACCAGACATACATGACATGCGGAAAGTTACAAATTTTTACATGTTCTTTTCCCATATTTTATTTGTCTCGTGCTGTTCCAATAGAGTGAAACGAACTCTAAGAAAATTACGTCGCCAAAACGTGCGAAATCATTCTGTCCCAGCACAAATTTTCAGACGAGACGCAACTGCACAAAGTTGCCCATAAAACAGCATTACTTATGATCTGTAATTCGATACTTGGAGTGATTTGCTTGAAAATATGCCATGATTCTACATATTTGAAGAAAGTTCTACATCTACATCGATACTCCGCAAGCCACCTGACGGTGTGTAGTGGAGGGTACCTTGAGTACCTCCATCGGTTCTCCCTTCTATTCCAGTCTCGTATTGTTCGTGGAAAGAAAGGGTGTCGGTATGCCTCTGAGTGAGCTCTAATCTCTCTGATTTTATCCTCATGGTCTCTTCGCGAGATATACGTAGGAGGGAGCAACATACTGCTGGACTCCTCGGTGGAGGTATGTTCTCGAAAATTCAACAAAAGCTGTTTGTGAGGGAAGAGAGAGAGAGACGAGAACACGCTGGGCCTTTTCTTCTGTTTAAGTTTGTCAGAGGAACAAATGCAACAAAGAACGTTTGTACCGTCTACTGAGAGAATATCATTGGGGAAGGTGTTGGGAGAAACTGGTTGTGTTGGCTCAGAGAGAGGCATTCCGGCAAGTTCAGGAAGAGAGTTGCCACTGGATGAGCAATATTGGAGTGCATTAAGCTGTGATGATCCACTCTCAGGCTCTCGGGAATTGCTGATAGTAGACGTAATGGAATAAAATTGTGACCAATGTTCCATGTACTACATAATCACTGTATGTTCGGGTCTAAAAATACTAAGTACCGCTATGATTACAGCGTGCTTTAAGTGAAAACCACAGTAATCACTTGGTTAAAAACTTGAACGTCCCCTTGCCAGTAAGTTTATTAGCTCAGTCCAGTATCCATAGATAATTAGCACGATTTAACCGAAGTAATGTGTAACGAGTCAGCTGACAAGCTCCATCGGCACAATTTCTTTGTGTGTGCACGTGGCGATAAGCAGAAATATATCCAAGAGTGTACTAGATTCTAAAACTTCCATTATTGATATTGCTGATTCGGAGAGTTTGAGGACGTGTTGTGCCTCAAGAACCATGCGCTGCAGAAGAAACACTAAGCTTATTGCATCTCAGAAGAGTGATAGGTGTCCAGTCATCACTTTTTTGAAGGTAAATTACTTTGATATCTAACATGCGAACATCCTTCATTGGGGTATACAAGGTACATATTACTATACGAGGTGTGGCTAGAAAAAAACCGGACTAGTACTGGTGAAACAATAAAACGAATGCAATAAGGCTGAAAGTCGCGTGGCCTGTCACGTGACTCTCGCTCCGCCTACTGCTCGAGTTTCATCTGCCTCCTGCACTCAGTCTGCCCGTGGCGTCTGTTTTAAGTAGTTGACGTTTTGTCTGTGCGTCGGAAAATATTGAGTGTACAGAAAGAACAGCATGTTAACATCAAATTTTGTTTCAAACTAGGAAAATCTGCAAGTGAAACGTTTGTAATATTACAACAAGTGTACAGCGATGATTGTTTATCGCGAACACAAGTGTTTGAGTGGTTTAAACGATTTAAAGATGGCCGCGAAGACACCAGTGATGACACTCGCACTGGCAGACCATTGTCAGCAAAAACTGATGCAAACATTGAAAAAATCGGTAAACTTGTTCGACAAGATCGCCGTTTAACAATCAGAGCAGTGTCTGAGTTAACAGGAGTTGACAAGGAAAGTGTTAGGCAGATTCTTCATGAAAGTTTCAACACGAACAAAGTGTGTTCAAAAATGGTTCCAAAGTGTCTCACAATTGAACAGAAGGAACGCCGAAGAATGATTTGTTCTGACATCCTGGAAAACATTGAAAGTGATCCCACCTTCTTACAAAATGTTATTACTTGCAATGAATCGTGATTTTTTACTTATGATCCCGAAACTAAACGCCAATCGATGCACTGGAAAACTCCTGGTTCTCCACGACAAAAAAAAAGCACGAATGTCAAAATTGAAATTCAAGGCAATGATGATTGTTTTTTTTTTACACCAAAGGGATTGTGCACATTGATTGGGTACCAGAGGGACAAACAGTGAATCAGCATTACTACATTAGCGTCCTGGCTACCCTACGTGAGCGAGTACGGAGAGAACGGAACGATTTGTGGAGAAAAAAGTCATGGATCCTTCACCAAGACAATGTCCCAGCTCGCAGTGCGTTGTCAGTGAAGACGTTTTTGGCAAAACACAACATTCCCATCTTCGATCATCCACCCTACTCACCTGATTTGGCCCCCTGTGACTTTTTTCTTTTCCCTAAAGTCAAGTCAGCTTTGAAAGGAACTAGATTTGAGACTGTTGAAGCAGTAAAAGAAAAAGCGACGGAAGTAATGTATGGACTTACCGAAAATGATCTGCAGCATTGCTATGAACAGTGGAAAATTCGTATGGAGCGGTGTAGAGACCGAGGAGGAGAGTACATTGAAGGAGATAATATGAAATTGTAAATAATTGTAAATATATGTTTTTTCCAGCATCAGTCCGGTTTTTTTCTAGCCGCACCTCGTATTATAGAACCGCTCCACCACAGCGGCCGGCCATTTCTATGACAACCGATGCCAGGAATAATGTGCAGTGGCTACATTCCTTCCAAGCCTTTCTGTAATATCGCAGAAGTAACATCCAGCTTCTCGTAGCCCTATTACACGACTTTATGTTGATAACGGCGTCTTTGTCGGCTTAAAGGCATTCTTGACTAACGTCAACTCACCACATCTAATCTCAAAGGTAAGTAACGTTCACGGCCATTACAGCGTCTGTTTAAAACAAACCTGATGTGCATCCTCATCGACGATAGCACCACTCTTATGCGACTATCGCGAAATTTGAATGGAAATCATCTTTCAGATGTAGAAACATACCTACCACCTTTCTTTCATGTCGCACGGCTCCTTGACGTTGCGATTTTTTTCCGTCAATGTTTATGGCTATACATCCACATAAATTAGCTGTACGATGTTATTGCCACAATGTGTATCTATAATAATCACTAGATGAATTAGATCTTTTCCTCCATAGACCTATTTCAGGTTGCAGCCATAGCAGCAATAATTCAACATCATTGCTGTTATTAATAAATAAATGTTTGAAAACAAGAGAAATACGTGTACAATCGAAATCTGGGTCTTAGCGAGAAATGTAATGCATCGTCCTACCAACACCATGTGAACATTTGGCTTTGAAGTTGGTGACTTGAGCAGTACGCTCCAGGTCTATACACTCCACATACATTCCTCCCCTACGGCCTTGACTGCCCTCGGACTAAAGGTGAACCACTATTGTGATCAAGTGTAGCTGAAGAGGGAGGGGACGAACTAGTGGGATTTGGGGATGGATGTCGCCAAGACGTGTTAAAGTCTTCAAACCGATGGTGGGGGAGGAATGGTGTGTTCAGAAGCAATTTTCGGCAAACCCTGTGCTGGCTGCCGGTTCAACTATTTTCTGCATCTCAGTAACGGCTGTCTGAGCAAATGACAGAAGAAAGACTGGGGACTATTTCGGCAATGTTTCGTAAAGATTCGCTGTAACATAGTGCAGGAATCGCCACCGCGCCGAGGATGTGACTTATCTTCCCGTAAAGAGCTTGACCTATCGAATAACCTTAAATTATATAGTGACTGCCAAATTCACAGTATTTCTCCTATCTCTCGGAAAAATCTGTGGTTTTGTAGACTCACAGACAATAACTTCTGAAAAATGCGTCAGAATTTTGAAATGAGTGAAAAATCCGTACCCTAGATGGCAATACGGGCCAATTGTTTCCTTACGCTACCCACCTCCCCTCCCTTCCAACCCCATGTGAACGTCTAAATCTATGTGGCTGCACGAACACTTTACATTTGATTCTTTAACACCATGAAATGACAATACCGAAATTTCACCAAATTTCTTGTACACTACTTATGCTTCTAGTTTTTAATTAATAATTCAGCTACCAGTACAGAAGTGACGCTTTCAATTAGATTAAGGTCTACTTTGCCGTGGATCAGACATGGTGAAAGAAGTGCTTCTCAGCTGTCTGTCCCAACAAAATTATATTGCATCAAATGAATCGTATTGATGCATCCTGCATTGAAGAGTCTTTGAAGGTGGAAAAAATTAAGGAAAATTAACGACTCCTTGGTGTCTAAGGATGTGTCGTATCAACAGATTTCTTCTTTTAGTCAAGCTACGACATAAATTTCTCTTTTCCACAATTCGATTCAGTACTTCCTCATTACTTACTCGATCTACCAGTCTAATCTTTGCATTATTCTGTAGCACCACATTTCAAAACCTCCTATTCTCTTCTTGTTTTTGATGTTTATCATCCACGTTTTACTTCCGTACAAGCCTGCTCTCCAGACAAATATCTTAAAAACACACGTCCTAACATTTACATTGATATTCGATTCTAGTAAATTTCTCTTTTACACAAATGCTTTTCCTTCTACTGCAAGTCTGCATTCCGTATCCTACCTACTTTGATCATCATCATCATCAGTTATTTTGATACCAAATAGCAAACCTCATCTAGTACTTTAAGTATCTCGTTTCCTAACATCATTTCCTCAGCTTAGCTGGATTTGACGACGTTCCATTAACTTTGTTTTAATATTGCTGTTGTCTTTTCAAGACATTATCCATGGCCTGGTGCACTGTCGCCCATAAAAATGGCTGCAAATGGTCTTCGGGTAGCAGAACATAACCATTTCCGTTCAATGATCGGTTCAGATGGAAGAGAGGGCCCAGTCCATTCCATATGTAAACGCAGCCCACACTATTATGGAGCCACCATTAGCTTGCATAGTGACTTGTTCACAATTTGGGTCCAGGGCTTCGCACAGTCTGCACCACACTCGAACCATACCATAGATTAGATTAGATTAGATTAATACTAGTTCCATGGATCATGAATACGATATTTCGTAATGATGTGGAACGAGTCAAATTTTCCAATACATGACATAATTAAGTTAATTTAACAACATACTTAAGTTAATATAACAACTCTTTCATTTTTTTGTGTTTTTATTTTTATTTTTTATTTTTTTAAATATTTTTTTTGTTTTTTTTTTTCTTAATTTATATCTAAAAATTCCTCTATGGAGTAGAAGGAGTTGTCATTCAGAAATTCTTTTAATTTCTTCTTAAATACTTGTTGGTTATCTGTCAGACTTTTGATACTATTTGGTAAGTGACCAAAGACTTTAGTGCCAGTATAATTCATCCCTTTCGGTGCCAAAGTTAGATTTAATCTTGAATAGTGAAGATCATCCTTTCTCCTAGTATTGTAGTTATGCACACTGCTATTACTTTTGAATTGGGTTTGGTTGTTAATAACAAATTTCATAAGAGAGTATATATACTGAGAAGCTACTGTGAATATCCCTAGATCCTTAAATAAATGTCTGCAGGATGATCTTGGGTGGACTCCAGCTATTATTCTGATTACACGCTTTTGTGCAATAAATACTTTATTCCTCAGTGATGAATTACCCCAAAATATGATTCCATATCCAAGCAATGAGTGAAAACAGGCGTATTAAGCTAATTTACTAAGATGTTTATCACCAAAATTTGCAATGACCCTTATTGCATAAGTAGCTGAACTCAAACGTTTCAGCAGATCATCAATGTGTTTCTTCCAATTTAATCTCTCATCAATGGACACACCTAAAAATTTGGAATATTCTACCTTAGCTATATGCTTCTGATTAAGGTCTATATTTATTAATGGCGTCATACCATTCACTGTACGGAACTGTATGTACTGTGTCTTATCAAAATTCAGTGAGAGTCCGTTTACAAGGAACCACTTAGCAATTTTCTGAAAGACAGTATTGACAATTTCATCAGTTAATTCTTGTTTGTCAGGTGTGATTACTATACTTGTATCATCAGCAAAGAGAACTAACTTTGCCTCTTCATGAATATAGAATGGCAAGTCATTAATATGTATTAAGAACAACGAAGGACCCAAGACTGACCCTTGTGGAACCTCATTCTTGATAGTTCCCCAGTTTGAGGAATGTGCTGATCTTTGCTTATTATGAGAACTACTTATTTCAACTTTCTGCACTCTTCCAGTTAGAGTCTTACCAACTTAAATCAGGACTCATCTGACAAGGCCACAGTTTTCCAGTCGTCTAGAGTCCAAACGATGTGCCCACGAGCCCAGAAGAAATACTGCAGGTGATATTGTGCTGTTAGGGCACTCGCGTCGGTCGTCAGTCATCTGTTGCCATAGCCAGTTAAAGCCAAATTTCCTCGCACTGTCCTGTGAATACCTTCTTCGTACATTCCACATTGATTTCTGCGGTTATTTCACGCACTATTGATTGTCTGTTAGCACTGACAACTCCACGCAAACCCCACTGCTGTCAGTCGTCAAGTGAAAGCCGTCAGACACTATGTTGCCACTGGTGGCAGGTAAAGCCTGAAACTCGGTATTCTTGGTACACTCTTGACACTGTGCATCTCGAAACACTGAATCCATAACTAGTTCCGAAATGGAATATCCCTTGCATCTAGCTCCAAATACTATTCCACATCCAAAGCCTGTTAATTCCCGTCCCCATAATTACATGGGAAATCTTTTTATGTGAATCACCTGAGTACAAATAAGAGGTCTGCCGATGCACTGCCCTTTTTTGCCTTGTGTACGCAATGCTACCATCACATATCGCTATCCCATGACTTCCATCACTTAAGTGTGTAAGTTGCTGTTATTCGACTCATGTATACCTGTGGATTCTGCAACCCCACCACTATTTACTGTGGCAAAAGTGCTACAAATAAATTATGATTTCCTCCACGGCTAGTCTATATGGACAGTCTATATGGAGCTTCGATTATGAAACGCTTTGTTAATGATTAAATAGTGCTTGTACATTATTCTTCTGTTCTGTAACTTTGAAATTTCGTATAAATTAATTCATTGTACCTAAGGAGGTGATTGTAGCGTCAATGTGTAGAGAAACAGATCAATTTTTGTCTCGCGTACGTCGCTAGTGCTGAATCGCACCGTAAGGAGCGCTAGCGGCAGATGCATTAAAGATGGCTGCCTTCACTGGAGCCAAGCGTGCTAGCTGTGTGTTTCGGTTTGAAGAATCGAAATCGGCAACAACTTTTCAGCGTAATTTCCGTACCAAGTACGCTAAACATCCTCCTAGTAGGCCTACATTTTACGAATGGCATAAATGTTTTGTAGAAATAGGGTGTTCGGTAAGCAGATCGTCCAAGCACATCTGTCGACGTAGTTGAGCAAGTGAGACAACGTTTTGTCAACAGCCTTACGAAATAGACCCAGTATGCATCTCGCAAACTGCAAATCCCAAATACGACTGTTTGGCGTGTGTTGAGAAACCATTTGCGTTTGAAATCATACAGGTTGACAATTGTACAACCAATAAAAGACTCTGATAAAATTGCTCACAAGAACTTCTGTGTGCACATATTAAATCGATACGTAACATGAGGATGGACATCACTTGGACAAAATCATCTTTCTTGACGAGTCGACTTTTCACTTAACTGGCAAGGTTAACACACATAATTGTAGGATTTCAGGCCATGAAAATACACATCAAACATTGCAACATGTTCGTGATAGCCATAAACTGAAAGCTTTTTGTGCATTGAGTAAGAACAGTGTACTGCCCCTTTTTTTCTGTGAGAGAATCATCAACAGGATAGTGTACCTGTATATGGTACAACAATTTTCATACCACATTCGATGAGGATGACCAAGAACGAAATATTTACTTCATGCAAGATGGTGCACCACCCCACTACCCGGCTGACGTTCGGGATTTTCTCAGTGACCACTTTCCGGGTTGGCCATGATGTGCCAATTGCATGGCCCCCACGTTCCCCAGACTTGACACTACTCGATTTTTTTTATGGGGATTTGTCAAGGATATCGTGTTTGTACCTCCTGTGCCGGCTTCTCTACCTGAACTTAGAGCAAGAATTTTTGCCGCCACTGAGCAAGTTACACCTTCAATGCTACAGCAAGTTGGGGAAGAAATTGACTTCCTATGGGATGTGTGCAGGATAACCAGCGGAAGTCCCATACAACATCTTTAGTTTTTTTACCTTAAACTTGATGTGTTTCCCTACAAAATAACACTAAACACAGCTTTATATCTTCTTTCAATAAATTTATATCAATTTTTAAAGTTGTAAAGTTCGTTTTGAAACACCCTGTAGTTTCTATTTGTAACTAAGACACATATTTCGTTAAGAACTATTGCCGTTTGCTTCACAGACTAACTGATAATTTTGCTTTGTTGTTACACAAGTTATTTACCTTCAACAAACGTTGTGGCCCAGAGTAAAGGTCACAACATCCTTCTACTTTTATAACTGCGAGGTAAGAATTTCAAAGAGTGTTATAAAGTCAATATTGTTAAAAGCCCCTCTAAATCTAAAAATGATATAAACATATGTTTCCTTTCTTTAATCTATTTTCTACGAAAATTCCTCGGTTCAGTACATGTGTTTTCACATTTCTTTAGAATCAGAATTGGTTTTTCTCGAGATCGGTTTCTATCAGTTTTTACATTCTTCTGTCAATAATTCATGTCAGTATTTTGCATCCATCACTTTAAACTGATAGCTCGGTAAATTTCACACCTGTCAGATCTTCTTGAAGTCTGAGGAGTTTCGCCTTTCTCATGTATGTCACACACCAGGTGCAATAGTTACGTTGTGCTTAGCTTCCCAAGGATCTCAGTAATTCTGAGGGATGCTCCAAGGTATTTTTTTTTCTGTCATAATCCTGATGTTACCATTGATCTTGTACCAGCGCCATCACCGTGGCTACCACAACGTTTCGTGAGGCCCTGACACGGGTTGTCGTTTTCAACTCCATCAGCGCCAAGTGGCGTCATGATCAAACAGCAGAAGACAGCACTGCATCATGGCCAAGGTTAGCGTCACCTCGACACACCAATGAATTTCATATAACACCTCGACACACCAATCAACTTCTTCTAACCCCAGAATAGAGAGCACTCTCTCCATCCTCCAGCAGCTGTTGTAGTAGACTGGCTAGGGTACTCCCTAGAGCTACATTAGCAGTTCACATCCACCTGCCTTACTTCCTTGTGTACACTGGTACCTGTTCGTATTTGTAGTTAATTTCTGTCTTCGAGACTTCTTCTGTGTGTGAATGTACATTCAGCGACACCTCACTTTGTGGATAATCGTCTTTGTCACACCTCAATTGAGTCGGCATTTCATATAGCCCCTGTTGCCGCCTCAATTGTCTCGCCGCCTCCATCTTCACTACCACTCTGTTGGCCTGCCGGCTCCATCTTTATTGCCATCACCTTCATCTGTTGTCCTCATCACATTGCACTGGAAGTCATAGCTCTCATCCCCCACTATCTCGGCGAAACTCTGTCATTGGTAATCATCATCAGCTACCCATTCCCTGTCTCCCTGTCCCACAATGGACACTCCAACCTCCTCCATCATATTTACCATCCCTTCTCCTGCTCCAACTCGCACTACATGCAGCAATTCCTCTGGTCCACCACCTTATATCCAATCTCTCCTTTCCACAGTCTGATCCCCATCTGCAGTCAGTTTCTTTGCCTATCCTACCCTTCCCATGACCTCTTCCATACCTTCTACCACTTTCTCTGCCTATTCTCCACTTCCAAGTTATCCCAAACCTACAACTTCTCTTGCAACATCAGCAAAAATAGAATGTGATGATGCTACTGTGGCAGCACCAGAAACCGCAATACAGTCAAAAGCCAGCCAAACCAACTCAAGCCAAATGGAAGGACTTATACTGCCGTATCCCACCTTCTCCAAATGCTCAATCCCCCTCCAATCCCCTATCTCCAAAAGACCAGAGAAGCGCCATAATGCAGATGCTGCTACCAGCACTACAACCAAAAAACCTCAAACCAATCCTGATCCTACTGAATACACGGACACAGATCCACCCTCTGCACCTTTTTCACCAGCTGTTCACACCTTCATCCTATCCCATCCTGTCCCCAAATTCCTAAATGCCAAATCCCTAATCCCTCACTCTCGAAATCAGGAAGTATTTTCCTCACATTCGCAGCACTGACCCGATATCCAGCAAAGATTAAGTCATTATCAAATCCACTAAGCCCAACTTACAATCAGATCTCCTCCTCAGAAGCTCATGCATTGCCTTTGGCCCTCATGCCTCCCGCATTCCCTTAAATGCTGCCTCCCCATCCAAACAATCCCAGCCTCCTCACCATTCCCCTACCCTCACTGTCCTGATGATGATGATGGTTGCTCTTGAGACCACCACAGAGAAGATGGTATCCAAACTGAATTCCAATCCTGCCTTAGATAACCGAACAGCCCACCATCATCTACAACAAGTCAGGTACCACGATTCTTATGCGAGTCATCGCAGAGTGCACTTCCACCATCAATCACCTCCTCACGGAGGGAGCCATGATTTATTATCACCGTAATACATATGAACCTTCTAATCTCCTTTCCCCAGTCATACCATTATCAAAAATGCCTCTTTTATAACGAGCACCTCATTCCCAATTGTAAAAATCCACTCACCTGTCCTCACTGTAAAGCTGTCCACTTTCTCAATGTCCAAACCTCACCTCCCATCCTACCTGTATCACATGCAATCATGCCCGCTTGACCTATACTGCCAAAAGCAATGCAAGTCCCTCATCCATCAGACCAGAATTAACTATGACTGTCCGTCCCAATAATCATACTATCCACTCCAATAACTCTATGCCATGTCCCTCTGCCAAAGATGCCATCAATTTACTCACCACAGTCCTCCAAAATACCCATTACTTCCAATGACCACACATACAACAGGAAATTTCCCTCGCTGACTACGACATTTTCCACCTCAATACCCAAGCCACCTACTCTCGAAACCAAGTCCATTTTGTTTTCACCCATCTCGGCATTCTCACTCAAAACTCTTCACACTCCCACCCAAGCGAACCACAACCTATGATTTCACCAAGATGAAACAGCAATACAGCATCTTATACCACCCACCAACACGCTGCTTTTAATTGTCACCCTGTCCCCACAAAATCTCAGTACTTTCATCCTTTCATACCTACACCCATACCATCCACCTGTTCCCCTCACCATCTCCTACACACTGTCTCATCCTCATGCACCCCATCCTAGTCTCCATCCAAAAGTTATCCACGGCTACTCCCTTGCCAACTGGAAAGCCTACTGGAAATCATCAGCTACCTACACTACAAGCCACCCACTAACCTTCCAGCAATCTGACATTGCTGAACTCTGTATCCACCGACATCCCTACCGAGGCCATATATACTCGTCATCCCACTCTCCCCCCATAGGCCATACTCCTTTTCCAAGAATCCCATTGCTTATACCACTCCTTCCTGAGGACTAGTGCCCAGGATGCACTCACACACAACCAGCAAATGCAGAGATACAACAGGAATTTACTCACTGCTAAAAATCGCCTGTATTGGCACCAGACATACATCAGACTCAACACTACACTCCAATTATATCATTGTCCAACCCCTGCCTTCCAGCTTCCTGCACTTCAACAACATATCACAAACAGAATTAAACAGCCCAGTCACAGGACGTGAAATAAAACAAGTAATTCTCAGAAAATGCAACGCCTCCCCTGGTCATGACCACATTACCTCTCAATGCCTTAAAGAATACCCTGTCTCCTTTCTGGTCAGCCTTGCAACCATTTACATCACTATCCTCTCTCCACAGGTTATTACCCCGAACTGTGAAAAGCCTCCAAAACCCTACTTTCCCTCAAACCATACAAACCCCTTACTGATACCTTCTCCCACCACCCCATCTGCTGCACCTTAGTGTTTGTCCTCTCCCAACTCATTCATCAATGCCTGAAGCAACACCACCTCTTCTCACTAGTGCGGCTTTTGGCTTCTACTCTGATGACCAGCTCCTGCACCTCACACATATCCTATCCCATCAGTTCAACACCCACAAATCCACTATTTTTGTCTCCATCCATCTAGAGAAAGCCTATGAGTGTGTATGGCATTACCATCTCCTTTTCAGACTCCAGACTTCTGCAATTCAAATTAATTATTTCTACCTTAGTGCATCCTTCCTCTCTGATGCTGGTCCTTTGTCACATTTAATAACACCAATTCCTGTACCTTCAATCCCACTGCAGGCATACCCCAACACTCCAACATCTCACCTTCCCTCCATCTGCTCCAACTACTGACATGCCTAAAGGACCTCCACCTGCCTGCCTTCTTCAGTATGTTGAAGGCACCACTTTCCTCACCCTCTGTCTACACTCCAGAAATCCCAACAATCCCTCAAAATCTACCTCAATGAGTTAACCTCCTGGTGTAACCAACGACTCCTCAAGATCAGCCATGCCAAAATCCAGGTAATAATTAGAGGACACACCACTCACATCCTCCATGACTTCTACCATTCCACTTACAACTGTTCTCTTCAATTAACTGATAAACTAAAGTACCTTGGACTAACCATTGACCAGCAGCTAATGTGAAAACCTTGCCTACTAACTATCCAACAGAAAGCCCACAATAGACTGAGAATACTAACTGGCTGAACCTGGGGATTCACCCCTCCACTGTCCTACCCTCCCTGAAAACCTTGATCTGACCCATTCTTTGCTATGCAAATGTTGCACAGATGTTCATTCCACCTGAATTCTGTAAGCACCTCCAGACCCATGAACACCATGCCCATCACTTCATTTTTCACACCTGTTTACCTTCCCCTACAAAGATCCTTTACCAACTCATCAAATTTACACCTCTCCTCACTCACGATGAGTACCTCTGAGCAACTTCACTATGGACAGACTTGACTCCAATAGTCCTAAGTTTCCCCTCTTCTTTGCAATCTCAGTACACTACCACACCTCTACCAACACATCCCACAATCTCTACACCTATACACCCTCCACATACTCCCTCAAAGAAATTTCAATCATCTCCCCCTCTCAGATCATGAACTCTGTTCTGACATTTACCCACCTTACCAACTTTAAATCCAAATCACCTGTTCCACCTCATTAGGGCCTCCTCTCCCTCCCTCTCCATATTTTCCTACCCTCTTTCTAACCTTTCCCCTTCTTTTGTAACCCCTTTCCCCTACAAAGTTTTAGCCTTGTCAGTGCTCCCATCTACTCATTCCTTGTTATCTCCCAATAGCCACTCCTATCCCATCAATGCCACACATAAACCCTCCATCCTTATACTACCACCCTCCTACCTACCAACATTTTCCCCCTTCAACAACCGACTACCTATCCCAGTAAAGGTCCTTCCAGTTTTGATGACAGTGAAGTGCTTCTTTTTAACATCAGTGTTTTGCTTCATGTTTTAATTATTTTTAAATTTACTCTTATTGTGTTTCATTTCCTTATCTTTTATTATTACTCTTTTCAACAAAAAACCAATGAAGTCATGTCTCATGTATAAAAACATCCATAAATTTCTCCATCAAAATTTTTAAATGGTGAAGAAGTCTGCACAAAATTGCTACTGAAAAAAGACATGCTCGCAGGGCATGTGGTATGCACAAAAAATGGAAGAATCACCAATTACGAACTACTGTTGAAAACAACAAATGCATACAGAAGTAGAAGAAGAAGAGCTTGTGACTCCTGGAAATGAACTTTTGCAAGGGATTTTCAATGCATGTAATGAAATGGAAGGAAGCTGAAAACCTGGCAGCTGATCAAGTTCACTGGAGGAAACTTGTTGCCCAGTATTCTATGTAGCATTGGAGGAACTAATTCTAAGTAGTTCAGGTTGGAATGTCAACAACATTATGAAAAAGATAGATTGCTACTCACTGTAAAGATGACACAGTGAGTTGCAGATAGGCACAATGAACAGACTGATACATACTTAGCTTTCAGCCAAAGCCTTCTTCAGAAAAGAAAAAAACACATGCACACATTCATACAAGCAAGCACATCTCACGAATACATGAACACTCTCTCCGGTTGCTGCAGGCATATTCTGTGCTAAGTGTGTAACAGTCATTTCATTGTGGCTGTTTCCAACTCAATGTGACATCTTTGTGGTAAGAAGCAATCTGTCGTTTTTATAATACCCAAGTAAAGATTGTTTCAAATACATAAAGTGAAATAACAGTTAATATATTTAATTCTATGACTGGGTTTTTCAGGATTGTCTCATAAGCAAATTAGTCATTCAGCTGTGGGTTCACTGATCATTGACTGTGTATATCTGCAGCATATCACCACATTAGCCTGTATTTAAGTCAGAGCTCACCAAGATCTACCCCAGCGACTTTCCTAGCTTTCTATGCTTGAGCATACTTTTCATACAGTCATTTAATACTGTCCAATTACGTGATTTTTAGTGCCAGATCAGTAAGCTTAAAATATATTTACTATCTGAGGGTGAATCCAATATAAATTAGAGTTTTCTAAGGTTTCCTTAAGCTTCAGAAAAATTCATACACACAAACTTATTTTTCTTTATAGTCGCTTGAATGGGAAACATATTTTTCCCAACGGATAGGCAGTTTCTTGATCACATATTCATAAGATGAATGTAGCTATGACAGCAGTCAATTGCACATGAACACTTCAACAGTGCCATTGTCATCAAATCCATGTGCTCAGGCTGTTTCCTTTAGTGGTTCAAACAAATGAAAATCACAGGGTGATAAATCCAGCCTGTAGGGAGGATGTTCTAACATGGTGCAGGTTAATCTCTTGATTTTTTGTTGAGTTCAGGCAGGTGTGTGGGGTCGAGTGTTGTTATGAAGCACAATCACATCCCGGATTGAAAATGTGCACCTTTTGTGGTGATACACTTGTATTTTGTATTAGAAAGTGGGCAGTAGTATCCAGTGTTCACAGTATAATGCATCCGGAGTATCACAGGGAAGTGTGATAGGACCGTTGCTATTCACAATATACACTCCTGGAAATGGAAAAAAGAACACATTGACACCGGTGTGTCAGACCCACCATACTTGCTCCGGACACTGCGAGAGGGCTGTGCAAGGAATGATCACACGCACGGCACAGCGGACACACCAGGAACCGCGGTGTTGGCCGTCGAATGGCGCTAGCTGTGCAGCATTTGTGCACCGCCGCCGTCAGTGTCAACCAGTTTGCCGTGGCATATGGAGCTCCATCGCAGTCTTTAACACTGGTAGCATGCCGCGACAGCGTGGACGTGAACCGTATGTGCAGTTGACGGACTTTGAGTGAGGGCGTATAGTGGGCATGCGGGAGGCCGGGTGGACGTACCGCCGAATTGCTCAACACGTGGGGCGTGAGGTCTCCACAGTACATCGATGTTGTCGCCAGTGGTCGGCGGAAGGTGCACGTGCCCGTCGACCTGGGACCGGACCGCAGCGACGCACGGATGCACGCCAAGACCGTAGGATCCTACGCAGTGCCGTAGGGGACCGCACCGCCACTTCCCAGCAAATTAGGGACACTGTTGCTCCTGGGGTATCGGCGAGGACCATTCGCAACCATCTCCATGAAGCTGGGCTACGGTCCCGCACACCGTTAGGCCGTCTTCCGCTGACGCCCCAACATCGTGCAGCCCGCCTCCAGTGGTGTCGCGACAGGCGTGAATGGAGGGACGAATGGAGACGTGTCGTCTTCAGCGATGAGAGTCGCTTCTGCCTTGGTGCCAATGATGGTCGTATGCGTGTTTGGCGCCGTGCAGGTGAGCGCCACAATCAGGACTGCATACGACCGAGGCACACAGGGTCAACACCCGGCATCATGGTGTGGGGAGCGATCTCCTACACTGGCCGTACACCACTGGTGATCGTCGAGGGGACACTGAATAGTGCACGGTACATCCAAACCGTCATTGAACCCATTGTTCTACCATTCCTAGACCGGCAAGGGAACTTGCTGTTCCAACAGGACAATGCACGTCCGCATGTATCCCGTGCCACCCAACGTGCTCTAGAAGGTGTAAGTCAACTACCCTGGCCAGCAAGATCTCCGGATCTGTCCCCCATTGAGCATGTTTGGGACTGGATGAAGCGTCGTCTCACGTGGTCTGCACGTCCAGCACGAACGCTGGTCCAACTGAGGCGCCAGGTGGAAATGGCATGGCAAGCCGTTCCACAGGACTACATCCAGCATCTCTACGATCGTCTCCATGGGAGAATAGCAGCCTGCATTGCTGCGAAAGGTGGATATACACTGTACTAGTGCCGACATTGTGCATGCTCTGTTGCCTGTGTCTATGTGCCTGTGGTTCTGTCAGTGTGATCATGTGATGTATCTGACCCCAGGAATGTGTCAATAAAGTTTCCCCTT
The DNA here is from genome assembly GCF_023864275.1 of Schistocerca cancellata. NCBI lineage: Eukaryota > Metazoa > Arthropoda > Insecta > Orthoptera > Acrididae > Schistocerca > Schistocerca cancellata. The sequence continues at coordinate 5,439,401 of NC_064628.1, read as the reverse complement.
CCTGGGACAATGAATTCACGGTGTTCTTATTTCAATTTCCAGGAGTGTATATAAATGATTTAGTAGAAAGCATTGGATGCTCTTTAAGGCTATTTGCAGATCATGCAATTGTTTATACCAAACTAGCAACGCCAGGAGATAGTAAGAATTTGCAGAATGACCTGCAGAGAATTGACGAATGGTGCAGACTCTGCCAGTTGACACTGAACATAAATAAATGTAACATATTGCGCATACATTGGAAAAGAAATCCACTACTGTACAGCTACACTATTGATGAAAAACAGCTGGAGACAGCATCTGCCATAAAATATCTAGGTGTAACTATCTAGAGTGACCTTAAGTGGAATGACCATATAAAACAGACAGTGGGAAAAGCAGACACAAGACTCAGATTCATCAGAAGAATCTTATGGAAATGTAACTCATCCACGGAAGAAGTGGCTTATAAGGTGCTTGTTAGCCCCATTCTTGGGTATTGTTCATCTATCTGGGATCCCCATCAGGTAGGACTGATAGAGCAGATAGAGAAGATCCAACGAAGAGTGGTGCATTTTGTCACAGGATAGTTTATCTGGCGAGAGAGCATTACAGAGATGCTAAACAAACTCCACTGGCAGACATTACAAGAGAGACATGCATCACAGAGAAATTTACTATTGATATTTCGAGACAGGACTTTTCAGGTGGAGTCAGACAAAATATTACTTCCCCCCACATACATCTCGCATATTGACCGCAAGGAGAAAATTCGAGAAATTGGAGCCAATACAGAGGCTTACCAACAATCTTTCTTCCCACACACTATTCATGAGTGGAACAGGGTTGGAGGGATCAGATAGTTGTACCAAAATTACCCTCCACCACAGACCATTAGGTGCTGTTGAAAGAACATTTCACATAGATGTAAGCAGTGTAGGTAGAGAGGGGAGGGGCAGGTGCAGGGAATGGGTATATAGTATTCTCATGTGCTGACATAATGTTCTTTATTAAAGTGAGCATAACACTGCAGTGTGTTCTTTCTATTTCCAGTAGGAGCTTTAACAAGGAAGAACTTACATTATTTTATTTATTACATTCTCTTCTTTGTATGCTATGAGCCAGTGTGAAAACAGAAGTTCAATTTTTATGGATTATCCATTTATACACAATTTCCATAGATCTATTAAAATTATTATTGGATAAAGATGTTGAATAGCTCACTATGGTAATTTACAATTACACAGAGTGATATTACGTGTGAAGACCACTACAATATTCCACTGTGTGAAAAATACAATCATCAAAAGGAGTTACTAGAACAGGAAGCAAAGAAGAAATGCATAGAACACCTGCTGCTACACAATCAAAAAATTCCTATAATAAATAAATTCATTCTCAGATAAAATACTTTTAAATTTGTTTTTAAATAATGCATTTCTGTTAACAATTTGTTCACTAAGATCATGAAGCCTAACATCTTGATAGCCTACATTCTTTTTCTTATTTGTTTCTCACAATCACTTCATATTCTGATTGATGTAAGTGGACAGCATTTCATTCCATTTATTACAAATATCATAAGTAATATAACCATTCTATTGTAATTTTGTTTTAATATTGTGTTAACACAGGAATGAAAAATGAAATCTTCTCCTTTTCATTCTTATTTGCTATTTAGAAATGAAATGATTTTTTACATGATTATTTGCAGCTACTACAATAAGTTCAATTCAAAGATCAGATGAAAAAGAGAGATAAAAATGTCCAACATTAACATGATCAATATTTTGTATTTTTGAATACATAATTTGTATTGCTCTTTGCTGTTTTCAGTAGCCGTTCACTGTCCTATCTCTCTTTCAGAAAATTCAAGAATTCACCACAACTTTCACAAAGTTCTCTTTTATTTGAACTTCTCTTTTCACTAAGACCATGGACATTTAATTTCTTTCTCCTGATCACTGTTTCCTTGTCACACTGAAGATTTTTTTCAGGAAATGAATTATTGGTAGGAACTGAAAATATGTATGATATGAGCCTAAGCAATTAACTGTGGTCTGCTGCTTAAAGGGATCCACCCAAATCTGGTCTTCTGTTCCACTTTCACCAAGTCCACCAAATGCATTCCACGAGACACACAATTCGTTGTATAGCTGATCATCTACAATGAAATTCAGATTGTTCGTAGTCTTTAAAATTAACTGCCATTGCAGACTAAAATCTTCTTGTTCTTTAAGGAAAAAACTTATAAGTAGGTTAAATATATTTTTCACAGAAATGTCATACCTTTCGGACAAATAAGCAATGCAATGTGTCTAGAAAAATTGTGCGTCATTTTCAAAACTCATCCACTGTGATTTTGTTATTTCTTCTAGGATTTCATGAACTTTCTTTCCTAAGAAGCTATTGTTTATCCTATTCTCTCTAGTTTGCTTCTAAGTTCCCTTATTAATTTGTACAAATCAACAGAAATAACAGGGCAGTTTTCTAGTTTCCTAACAGCAGTTTCAGACAGGGGCAAAATATGCTGTAGAACCAACTGAGCTACCCAAGCAGCATTATAAAGTGCTTGGGCAGCTCAGTTGGTAGAGTACTTGCCCGCGAAAAGCAAAGGTCCCAAGTTTGAATCTCGGTCCGGCACACAGTTTTGATCTGCCAGGAAGTTTCTTATCAGCGCACACTCCGCTGCAGAGTGAAAATCTCATTCTGTATCCAGTATTTGTTGAAATCCATATAGATTTTAACTATCTTTTTCAGATCAGGTGAACTTGGTGAACTGTCTTCATCATTAGATAAAGAACAACACATCTTTTCTGAACTCCAATCCTTTCTAATTCTAAACTGTTTAAACTTGGTGTGAAATGCAATGGCGACTTAACTGTCAAATAATCCCTATTTAACAGGCAAATGTGTATTTTGAATTGTGGGTAGTGAGTGGGGGTGGATATTCCCACACCATTTGCACGACTCACAAATTCAGTGCAAGGAGGGGATAGAAGTGTTTCCCAAGTGACTTTACACGGGATGCAGGACAATACCTTAAATCCTGGGATAATCCTGCTGAAAACTGGATATGTGGCAATGCTAACTGTAGTACAAAGTTTGATTTTTGCCTAGGAAGATATAATTTTTTTATTGCACTGCTTTAGTGTCAGTTTGCATGAAAATTATATTTGTTTTACTACATTTTTGTTCACCATGTTATGTAGCCCATTTGAGTGAGTCCATTTCCCCAACTATTTAAGTTTCTCTTATCTTGATATATTTACATACTGTTTCATTATGCTCTTTTCTTTTGTGTGTAAATTTAATGTATTTTCTCTTTGAAAACTTTTCAGTTTCTCACAAAAGGCTTTTATGGACACTTCATTGAGTACACTGAAATACAGAAGTTCATAATCATTACTGACTCAGTGAATTATGCAGGACTACAAGTGAAAACAATCAGAATTGATACAATAACTGAAGGTGAAATATATTGCTGGGCTGAACTGGATTACAGCCTGCTGAGGTAGAACTTCGTAGCAGGAGGTGGACATCATTATAAAAATCCCAAACAGGCCCAACCATCATAAAGAAATTAGTCAGCTGAAGAATATCCAGGTACAGCCAATATAACATGGATTCATCATCAGTACTTCAGTTGGCCATGGGGAGCTACACATTAGTTACCAAACAGAAATGAGACCAGCATTGCAGCCACTTGGCCTAAAATTGGAGAGAATGATGGGGCCCTGTGACTGCCAGGTTGGAGATGCTGTGTGCTGGTCACCATTCACAGTGACCCTACCGGACATAGGTGTAACAAGATGTATCAGTAACACAGCAGCATTCATCGATATGTCTAGCAGGATTACTAGAGAAATTACAGCGGTAACATTGGTAGAAATGAGGGATTTTACTTCAAATCTTTTTTGTCTTGTCCAAATAATTTCCTTTGATGTTCTCACATGAGGTTTTTTCCCCATTCTTCTATAAATTTATCCTACACCAAGAGGAAGGAAATCAGTGAGAGATCATTAACTCATTAAATTTCTTTTTTAACTCTGAAAGATTCTGAAACTGAAAACTCAATGTGTCTCCAAGAATTTTTCATCTAATTTCCTTGTGTTTTTGTTGATTCCATATTTTATTGTTGCAATAAATAACATGAGGAAACGTTTTTAATCATAATCATTTTTTAAGTCAGTGGATGTAACAGCTATAATGAGTTTATGTACTGTTCTAATTCCGAGAATTTTTCCAGGTTGACACTCTGGGCCAGTCACAGCCTGATCATCGAGAACCCAGCTCAGCCTGCTGGTTCCATCTGAAATTAACTAGCTCAGAATATTGGGTGAGTTGTATAATTTTATAAACAGTCAGATTACACAATTATATTACATTTTAATTTCATGTCCCACTTAGTAGTACATTAACACATAATTACAATAAATATAAAAATAAATGACAGTCAAATTAAAAACATAGAAAGGAATTTTTACACATTGTTGTGCATTTTCTTTGTGAAACTGTTTTCTTGAGTTTACTTAGGGCCTATATTATAAACATTCACTCATACTTAATATAATTCTTATGTGAAATAAAGATATTTTATGGAGCTTAAATCCTTTAATTGACAGGGCAGCTTATTATAAATACTTTTGCCTGCATCACCTGTTGCTTTCATTGTCACTTTGAGATTTCCTTATTTAGTACTTTTCCTTTTTTTTGCACTTCATTGTCATGTATATCATTATCCTTATTATGAAGATATGACACATTGGTTCAAATGGCTCTGAGCACTATGGGACTTAACATCTGTGGTCATCAGTCCCCTAGAACTTAGAACTACTTAAACCTAACTAACCTAAGGACATCACACACATCCATGCCCGAGGCAGGATTCAAACCTGCGACTGTAGCAGTCGCGCGGTTCTGGACTGAGCGCATAGAACCGCTAGACCACCGTGGCCGGCTATGACACATTCACAAGCACATAGCCATAATACAAACTTTGTGTCTCAAAAAAAAAAATAGCTCACTATCTGAACCGTCTACGTTTCAGACTGCCTAGTTTAGAATGTTGTATAAATTTTTTGGATAGATTTTTAAAAAAATATTATTTTAAAGTAAGCTGAGTCGCAATAGGCACAACAGAAAGATTCACACAATTATAGCTTTAGGCCATTAAGGCCTTTGTCAGCAGTAGACATACACACACACACACACACACACACACACACACACACACACACACACACACATACATTAACGCAAATGCAACTTGCATACATATCTGCAGTCTCAGAGAACTGAAACCACACTGCGAGCAGCAGCACCAGTGCATGATAGGAGTGGCGAGTGGGTGGGGGTAAGGAGGAGGCTGGAGGGGAGGGGGAAGGGGGAGGGATAGTATGGTGGGAGTAGCGGACAGTGAAGTGTTGCAGTTTAGACGGAGGGCAGGAGAGAAGGTGCGGAGGGGGGAAGGGGTAAGTAATGGAAAAGAGAGAAATAAAAATAAATTAAAAGACTGAGTGAGGCGGTGAAATGACAGCTGTGTAGTGCTGGAATGGGAACAGGGAGGGGGCTGGGTGGGTGAGGACAGTGACTAACGAATGTTGAGGCCAGGAGGGTTACAGGATTGTAGGATGTGTTGTGGGGAAAGTTCCCACCTGCACAATTCAGAAATGCTGGTGTTGGTGAGAAGGACCCATATGGCACAGGCTGTGAAGCAGTCATTGAGATGAGGGATATCATGTTTGGCAGCAAGTTCAGCGACAGGGTGGTCCACTTGTTTTCTGGTCACAGTTTGTCGTTGGCCATGCATGTGGACAGACAGTTTGTTGGTTGTCATGCCTACATAGAATGCAGCACAGTGGTTGCAGCTTAGCTTGTAAATCACATGACTGGTTTCACAGGTAGCCCTACCTTTGATGGGATAGGTGATGTTAGTGACCAGACTGGAGTAGGTGGTGGTATGAGGATGTATGGGACAGTACTTGCATCTAGGTCTATTACAGGGGTATGAGCCATTAGGTAAGGGATTGGGAGCAGAGTTTGTGCAAGGATGGATGAGTATATTGTGTATTTTCGCCACCAACCCGACCAATCAGACTCAACCAAAGACCAATATTGAACCTTGTCTAACTCAGTTCACTGCTCTATCCAACTGTGATCCACCCCCACTGCCTCCAAACCACCCCCTGTTAACGTCCCAGAATTTCTTACCCTCGAACATTACCTCACCATCATTCCCCAAATCCCTCATCATGCAAGCTAACCTTACATCTGCAGATGGAACCGCAGTCCACCATCTAAAAACTGATCCCGACCTTATAATCCTACCTGCAGACAAAGGCTCCATCACTGTTGTTTTGAACCACAAGGATTACCTGGCAGAAGGAACCCTTCAGCTGTCAGATACTTGCACCTACAAACCTTGCCACAGTGACCCCATTCCAGTAGTCCAGCAGTATCTCCAATCACTACTCAAATCCTTAGGCCCATCCCAGAACCTCTCCCCTGAGTCCATCTTTCTACTTACCCCTACCACTCCCAGCACTCCCACCTTCTACATGCATCCTAAAGTCCATAAACACAACTTCCCAGGACGCCCCATTGTGGCCAGTTACTGTGTCCCCACTGAGAGAATCTCTGCTCTCGTAGACCAACACCTTCAACCTATTACCCGGAACCTATCCTCCTATATAAAAGATACCATCCATTTCCTCAACTGACTGTCCACAGTTCCTGTCCCTTTAGCACTTGGTGCCCTGCTCGTCACTATTGATGCCACCTCCCTGTACACTAACATTCCTAATGCCCATGGCTTTACTACTATCAGACACTACCTTTCCAGATGCCCTATGGATTCCAAACCAACAACCTCCTTCCTACTCTCCATTACCAACTATATCCTCACCCACAATTACTTCTCCTTTGGAGGCATTAGCTACAAACAAATCTGCAGTATGGCTATGGGCACCCGCATGGCACCATACTATGCTAACCCATTCATGGGACATCTAGAGGAATCCTTCCTAAAAACCCAGAATCCTAAACCCCTCACCTGGTTCAGATTCATTGATGACATCTTTGCTATTTGGATTGAAGGTGAGGACACCTTATTCACATTCCTCCAGAACCTCAACAACTTCTCCCCCATTTGCTTCACCTGGTCCTACTCAACCCAACATCACCTTCCTAGATGTTGACCTCCACCTGAGAGATGGCTGCATCAGTACCTCCGTCCATGTCAAACCTACTAAGCACCAGCAATACCTCCACTTTGACAGCTGCCACCCATTCCATACCAAGAAGTCCCTTCCGTACAGCCTAGCCACCCATAGTTGTGGCATCTGCAGTGACGAGCAGTCCCTCTCAAAGTATACCGAGGGTCTCAATGAAGCCTTCACTGACCATAATTATCCTCCCATCCTTGTACAAAAACAAATCTCCCGTGCCTTATCTTTGCAGTCTCCCACCATCTCCCAAAGTCCTACAGTCCTGCCACAGAGGAGCATTCCCCTCGTAACTCAGTGCCATCCAGGACTGAAGCAACTGAATTACATTCTCCACCAGGGTTTCAATTACCTCGCATCATGCCCTAAAATGAGAAATGTCCTGCCCACTATCCTTCCCACCCCTCCTACTGTGGTATTCCACCATCCACCGAACCTACACAGTATACTCGTCCATCATTACGCAACCCCTGCTCCCAATCCCTTACCTAATGGCTCATACCCCTGTAATAGACCTAGATGCAAGACCTGTCCCATACATCCTCCTACCACCACCTGCTCCAGTCAGGTCACTAATATCACCTATCCCATCAAAGGTAGGGCGACCTGTGAAACCAGTCATGTGATTTACAAGCTAAGCTGCAACCACTGTGTTGCATTCTATGTAGGAACGACAACCAACAAACTGTCTGTCCACATGCATGGCCACCGACAAACTGTGGCCAAAAAAAAAGTGAACCACCCTGTTGCTGAACATGCTGATATCCCTCAATGACTGCTTCACAGCCTGTGCTATATGGATCCTTCCCTCCAACGCCAGCTTTTCTGAATTGCTCAGGTGGGAACTTTCCCTGCAATATATCCTACAATCCCGTAACCCTCCTGGCCTCAACATTCGTTAGTCACTGTCCTCACCCATCCAGCCCCCTCTCTGTTCCCATACCAGCACTACACAGCCGCCATTTCACCGCCACACCCAGTCTTTTCATTTCTTTTTATTTCTCTCCTTTCTGCTACCTACCTCCTTCCCCCTCTGCACCTTCTCTCTTGTCCTCCATCTAAACTGCAACACTTCCCTGTGTACCACTCCCACCGCACTATCCATCCCCTCCCTGCCCCAGCCTCCTCCTTACCCCCACCCAGTCACCACTCCCATCATGCGCTGGTGCTGCAGCTCGCAGTGTGGTTTCAGTTATCTGAGACTACAGGCGTGTGTGCAAGTTGTGTTTGTGTGAGTGTGGGCACGTGTGTGTATGTATGTCTACTGATGACAAAGGCCTTAATGGCCGAAAGCTATAATTGTGTGAATCTTTTTGTTGTGCCTATCGCGACTCAGCATCTCCGCTATATGGTGAGTAGCAACTGTCCTTCTCCAGTATTGTTATTTTAAAGTAGGTAATTACTTTCAGTTTCAAAATTCCTGTGTATTCTAATTTCAAGCTCAAGTATTTGTCTGATCTAAGCAGATAACTGTAGTATCATCAGTATACATTGTGTGGTTTGGATTAACATTCGTGAAAAATCATTAACCTAAGGAATAAATACTGTTAGCTTGACTACAGAACATTGTGGCAGACTGTATTTAACACTCTAACTAGATCTGTAATCGACTGCATTTCATGCACAAGTAAATCAGAACTCTGTCTATCATTTACTATTTGTCATGTAAGATTTCACAATATCATAGAATTTCCCTCACATCCCATACTGACATGCCTCAATTTTTCTGGAGTGAATTTGGAACACCCATAAAATATTGCCATGCACCTTTTGTTGTCTGACAAGGTAGCTTACAAAATGAGCAACAAAATCCTTTGTTTCCTTTCTTTTTTATGTCTGTTTCTTGAAAAGATATAGTACTGAATGTAGTATTTTAAATTTTATTAGCAAGCTTACAAATAAATATTTGTAGCTTAGTAATTCTTTGAAAAAGTGTAAATAAATTATATGAGCCTTTAGTTTTTTAATTCACCTCTCTTTCATCACTTAGGTGCTGGTTTTACTTCACTTCCTTTCAATGAATCTAGAAATAAACCTTCTTCTACTGTAGCATTCAGTAGATATGTTAAGGGTTTTAGGAGAATGTCATTGCACTTCTTTGTGAGATATGATGTAACACAATGGAAACCAGATATGTATTTGATTTTTAATTGTTTTATTATGATTTAAATATGTCTCAATTGTCGTGAATACCATGTTTTACATTGAACTTTTTGACCAGATTCCATCTTCATTTCTGTAATTTTGTGTTATCAGGTTATATGCCACAGAAAGTGTTTTCTCAGTCTTCAGGACCTACATTAACTTTACTATTTCTCAGACCAAGCAAGGTGGCTCTGTGGTCAATGCACTGGACTTGCATGAGGGGGACAATGGTTCAAATCCATGTCTGACAATATTGATTTTGGTTTTCTATGGTATCCCTAAATTGCTCCAGGCAAACACCATGATGGTTCCTTTGAAAGAGTTTCTTCCCCATCCTTGAATAAACACAAGCTTGTGCTCCATCTCTAATGACCTCAATATTGATGGGACATCAAACCCTAATTTTTCTTTCTTCCTACACAATTTCTCAGAGGCCAGATGTCACCTGTTCACTATGTCACTTTTCATCTGTCCTCAATTAAGAGCAACCATTAATCTTCAGAGTAATTCTCTGCTTCACTGGCATCTGCCATACTGAAAAAAGGCCATCGCTCCTCTGATAAATCTTGAAGTGCTACTCCCTTAATGTTCTATCCCACAAAAAAAAAAAAAAAAAAAAAAAAAAAAAAAAAAAAAAAAAAAAAAAAAAAAAATTAATAAAAGCATTTTTATCTTGTTTTGATTGTTGCTTTTGCTTTACTGCAACTGCCAAAAGTTAGTGATACAACATATGAAATTATGAGTGAACATCATTTTACTACATAGATTGTTGTAAATTTAGTTCCAGTATGGTACTTATCTTCTGTAAAGTATGAATCATGTTGAATGGTCCTCAGGTTTTAATATTATTAAATCAGACACATTTTCTTCACATTCATTGTTTATTTCATGACTCCATCCAACAATTCTAAAAAAGTGGCAAACTGAGTCAAACTAAATTAAAATAATGCTGAGCAATAAAGTCACAACTGTGATAACATTTCGAAGTCTTTAACATTGTATATCATTATTTCTTTGGTATATATTAATTTTTAATTAATTTTATTACAAAGTGATGATAATGTGACAGGCTTGGTGTAGTAATTATTTTAACAGTCTCTCCCAAATTTGTATCATAGCTTCTTTTACAATTCTAAACTTTCTAATCTGAGTTTTTAATCTTTTTTATCTAAGTTACATTTGTTTTCACATTCTGGAAAATTACAAAGTATTTCATTAATACTGGGATTCAACACTTGCCCACAGTCACATAACAAGTTAACATCACGTACAACACCTTACCAGTTTCTGATCTGTATATTTTCACGATGCACACAATGTAATGCTTCATATTTAACTATTTTATCAGACATTATTATTGAAAATTTCTTGGGTATTCAGCTGGGTAGCATCGTCCAAAAGGCGTGATATTTCGGCAAGCCGACTTCTTGCCATCTTCGGGCATTCTTGCATTCTCAGACACCAAGAACACCTCAAGATGGCAAGAAGTCAGCTTGCTGAAATATCGCGCCTTTCGGACGATGCTAACCGGCTGAATACCCGAGAAATTTTCAAGATTTCTGTACACCGGGAAAACCTCAGATCACACATCAGACATTATTAGTTTCACTGGTTACTATAATTAATTACATAACTACACAAAACTCCACAAATTATCAGTCAAATGTGTCAACTGGGATTCTTCAGTTTCTCCCAGCATATTTGTTGAGCAAACAACCCCATGGATGCACTGCCAGTTCATAGTCTACAATGGCCACAGTTGTTCTGTGATCAGTTATGTCACCATTGTCATGGTGCTGATGAACTGAGCTGCTGGGGGTGCACGGCCAATTTATATCCCCCCCTCCAGTAGCCGTTCACTCTGATGTCCATGCCCAAGGGTGTGCATCGATGGTGTGGAGGCAACTGCATAGGCATCTGTCATAGCAGTGTTGTTGCTCTGTCTGCCCCAGCTGCCAGATTGTTGTGTTTTCTGAGTGTCTTCTTAATTAGAGCCAGTGCTAGTTCCCAAGCATTGCTGACATACAGCAGCAGTCCCAGTTGGTAAGATTGTCCCTGCCATGAATTTTATTGGCTTCTGTAATGTCACTGTCACAGTATTTAGACATCTATGCTAAAATCCTGGCACATTTGAATTCCATCACATTATTCTCTGATAAACAGTGCTCTGTGATAGCTGACTTGTTGGGATACATTAGTTGAGTGTGCCTCTGTTCTTGGTATTGATCTTCGATGTGTTCACTGTTTGTCCAATATAAATCTTGCCACATTAGCACGGAATCTGATACACTCCAGCCTTCTGCAAACTGAGGTGAATTTTGATGCTCCCCAATAACACCTCCATTTTATTTAGTGGACAAAAAACAGTTCTTACTCAGTGCTTTTTCAGTATATGCCCGACTTTTCCCAATGTGTGCCTGGCTTATCAACCATGAATTCCTCCATCTCCACAGGTTGTACAGTACTGGTGGGGTGAAGAACACACTTAATCTGCCATTCTAACAAGGGAACCTTCCCATCGCACCCCCCTCAGATTTAGTTATAAGTTGGCACAGTGCATAGGTCTTGAAAAACTGAACACAGATCAATCGAGAAAACAGGAAGAAGTTGTTTGGAACTATGAAAAATATAAGCAAAATATACAAACTGAGTAGTCCATGCGCAAGATAGGCAACATCAAGGAGAATGTGAGCTTAGGAGCACAGTGGTTCCGTGGTTAGCGTGTGCAGTTGTGGAACGAGAGGTCCTTGGTTCAAGTCTTCCCTTGAGTGAAAAGTTTAATTTTTTTATTTTCAGACAATTATTATCTTGAAAACTTTAATTTTTTATTTTCAGACAATTATTATCTGTCCGTCCGTCCATCCGATGTAAGGTAACTGCGCCGCAGTATGGGGACGCTACACCTAAACAAACATCGAAACACAGGACGTCAGTCGACTACCGCGCACTGAAGAGAGAGCATTCCTGCTAACAAGGCTCCCTGGTTGGCAGTTGACTGTTCGCTACTTTGCACAAGAGTGCATTAAATATGTGAGATGTATTCCGTGGGCAATATAGATCCAGCAAATATAGCTCACGACTTCAATAACAAGGTTCCCACTGGAGAGGCACGTCCTTTCGTCTACTAATCGCACAGTTTTTCGGTGCGGTCGTAAAACACAGACACTAAACTTATTACAGTGAACAGAGACATCAATGAACGAACGGACAGATCATAGCTTTGCGAAAATAAACTTTTCACTCGAGGGAAGATTTGAACCGAGGACCTCTCGTACCGCATCTGCCCATGCTAACCACGGGACCACAGCAATCCTGAATTCACATTCTCCTTGATGTTGCCTATCATGCGCATGGACTAATCAGTTTGTATATTTTGCTTATTTTTTTCATAGTTCCACACAACTTCTTCCTGTTTTCTTGATTGATCTGTGTTCAGTTTTTCAAGGCCTATCCACTGTGCCAACTTATAACTAAATCTGAGGGGGGTGCGATGGGGAGGTTCCCTTGTAAGTAATCATTTGTTTGGAACACAGTTCTGATGTGCCCTAGTTTCTAGGTCAGACTCTCTGCATCTGTACTGATATTTGTGATACCCATTCCAGTGTCAGCTGTGCAGCATTTGATAAGAAGACCACCAACCTTTTCAGGCACATCCTAACCTCCACATATTTTCTATTTAATGGACAATAGTAGGAAAAAATGGAGGGAGTCACAGTGGGCATCCCACTCTTGGCAGTGGTTGTGAATTTGTATGTGGAGCACTTCCAGAAGGAAGCCCCCACGTCACCCAAATTGAAACCCTCTTGTTTATCCCTATATGTTAATGATACATCCATCATCTGGCCCCATGGAAGGGACAAACTCCTTTACTTCCTTGCACATATGAACTCCATACATCCCAACATCAAATGCACTATGGAGACCAAAGAAGAAGGAAAACTACCACTCCTAGATGTCATGGCGAAGGAAAGAGCTGATGACACCCTGGCCATGGAGTGTATGGAAGAAAACACACACTGATCTGTATTTGCTTTGAAACAGTTTCCACCACGCTGCACACACCATTCAGATGCAGGTAATCTGCCCTGGAACTAGAACACCACAGAACTGTGTACCAAAAAAATGGTTACTCAGGATGACAGATTAAGCACGCTCTTTGCCTCACCACTACTGTGCAACCTGTGAAGATGGAAGAAATCATGGAGGAAGAGGTAGTCACATCCTTTATACTGTATACAGGTGCTCTATCAGGAAAAGCCACGCACATACTGAAAAAATCCTAGTAAGAAATGTCTTTTGCCCACCCAATAAAATGCATGCATTATTGAGGAGTGTCAAAGATGACCGTAGTTTGCAGAAGGCTGGGACATATCAGAATCTGTGCCACTGTGGCATGACATATGAGGCATTCAGAATGCAAGTGATGCAAGTCCAGAGAAAGTGTTTCAGAGATATCTCAGTATAAAGATAGATGCGAATAAAAAAATCAGCATAAACTGCACAAACATAAATTTATTTCGGAATGAAATTTTCACTCTGCAGTGGAGTGTGCGCTGATATGATACTTCCTGGCAGATTAAAACTGTGTGCCCGACCGAGACTCGAACTTGGGACCTTTGCCTTTCACGGGCAAGTGCTCTACCAACTGAGCTACTGAAGCATGACTCATGCCCGGTCCTCACAGCTTTGCTTCTGCCAGTATCTCATCTCCTACCTTCCAAACTTTACAGAAGCTCTCCTGCAAACCTTGCAGAACTAGCACTCCTGAAAGAAAGGATATTGCGGAGACATGGCTTAGCCACAGCCTGGGGGATGTTTCCAGAATGAAATTTTCACTCTGCAGAGTAGTGTGCACTGATGTGAGGACTGGGCGTGAGTCGTGCTTCGGTAGCTCAGTTGGTAGAGCACTTGCCCGCGAAAGGCAAAGGTCCCAAGTTCGAGTCTCGGTCGGGCACACAGTTTTAATCTGCCAGGAAGTTTCATATCAGTGCACACTCTGCTGCAGAGTGAAAATTTCATTCTGGAAACATCCCCCAGGCTGTGGCTAAGCCATGTCTCCGCAATATCCTTTCTTTCAGGAGTGCTAGTTCTGCAAGGTTCGCAGGAGAGCTTCTGTAAAGTTTGGAAGGTAGGAGACGAGATACTGGCAGAAGTAAAGCTGTGAGGACCGGGCGTGAGCCGTGCTTCAGTAGCTCAGATGGTAGAGCACTTGCCCGCGAAAGGCAAAGGTCCCGAGTTCAAGTCTCGGTCGGGCACACAGTTTTAATCTGCCAGGAAGTTTCATAAATTTATTTATTTTGAAACAGTCAATTGTACTTCGCTTGTACTTGCCACCACTCTGCACATACCACTCAGATGCAGATAGTCTGCCCCCTGTAACTAGAATACCTCATAATTCTTGTACTGACTACATTTACCAAGTATTCACATTGGGAACAATTCATCATTATCTTCAGACTTAGCATCATTTTCAGCAAACCAGTTTTTGATGTGTGCTTGCAGTGCAAGAAATACGTTTGCAATAACTATGCAGAATGGGAATAATAAAAGAGAGCAAGTCCACCATATTCTTCTTCTTATTTGGATCTGTAACTGCATATCACTGGCTGTAGAGACTGTCTTGTTCTGATAGCTGATGTGCTGGCCTTCCTTTACCTTTATCTGCCAAATTAATTTCATGGTGTCAGGATGAAGGCTGCTTTTGTATTATGCACATCCCTTTTCACACTTCAACCACTGAATGTCTAACCGGTTCAGTGACCATCAACTATTTTATTCCAGTTTACAATTGGTGCTTCCAGTTTCCTTGTGGATAAAATGTCTGTATGCATCATATAAATTACTGTAAATGGATTTTTCTTTTTGAGTTCTTTCACAATGGTTATCCAGTCATCTAGCAAATAAATATGGGCTGCTTTTCTACTCTTTGCTTCTATCAAGCCAACATCAGCATTATTTGGTAAATATGAATACCCTGACACAAGACATTTATGGTCTATAAGTTCTGTTTCCATACCAGGTTCCTGTAATAATTCCTTCAAAGCAATGATTAGTTGGTGTAATGGAACTACAAAGCTTTGAAACATAGCATGCAGTGTGGACTCGTTTCACTTGTCGTCTATAATAAACGGCTGTTTCAGTTGTCAAGTAAAGTGCTGTCATTTGATACCACACAGCTCAACTAGGGACTAGTCAGCAGTCTGTTCTCAAAACACAGTTTTTGTGGACTTACACCACTTATACTCTGATCACCTCATATATTGGACAAAAAGTTTGCTTCCTTGAATATTGATACCGAGAACGGAAGTGGCACTATCCCAACACACTGGTGGTCACAGAGTATTGTTTGTCAGAAAATCACCTGATGGAACATGAATGTACCAGGGTTTTAGCATGGACCTCAAAAATACTGGGACAGTGTGGTTACAGAAGCCATCAAAATTTGCACCAGGAACAATCTTATCAACCTGGACTGCAGCTACAGTCTCAGCAAGGCTTGGAAACCAGCACTGCGTCTAACTAGGAAGACACTCTGCAAACACATTCAACACAACAATCTGGCAACCAGGGCAGACAGAGCAACTACAATGTCACTACAACAGATGCCAACACAACTGTCTCTCCACTGATGCGTGCACTCGGGCACGGCAGCTTGCGGATGGGAGGATTAAGTTGGCCACACACCCACAGCAGTTCAGTTCATCAGCACACCTAAAATGGTGGCACATCTGATCACCAAAGTATTGTACCCACTGGACACTATGAACCAGCAGTATGCCCATGAACTGTTTGAGCAAACATGTCACCTGTCTACACAAAATTGCCAGAAACCTGAGACAAGTAGTTGTAGGATCAATAAATATGAATGTAACTTGTTCTTTATTAAATATTGTACTCAAGTAATTTAAGCTGTCCAGAGAGGTTAAATTTCAATCTGCAGTATGTCTTCTTTTTTGTCTTGCACAGAATATTATATGCCACAGTCATTATTGCTTAGAGACATAGCAGTACACATTCAGTTTATTTCCTGCATGTATTATAACTTTTATTCCTTTTTTTAGCTCATTTTTACTATTCTTTTATACACAGAACATATGATGTTATAATGGTAATTGAATTAAGTTTTTAACTGTTCCCTCTTACTATTTGAATCAGTGTCTGAATATACCGACTCCCATCTTTAGGGTTTGACCGCGGAGAAGTCCTCGGACATTGGCGTGCCAGGTACATATAGGCTGCGGCCGCGAGCTCACCTCCAGTTCACCACCGACAATGGAGGGTGAAGCTTTGACAATGCCAGCCACTCGTGCTGCCGAAACGTCAGAAAAATCATTAGATGAACGTCGGCCGAAGAACCCGAGACAGAAGCCAATAGGCAGTTTGTCAACAAGTGGCCACGAAAGCCTTAACAATTTTGTTTAACAACTTTGTTTACTAATATTAAATTTTGTGAATTAACCTGCCTTTTCTCCTTCTTTATCTTTTAATAATATCCCTCAGTGTTTAACTTAATATCTACGATGACTGCAAAGTAGTTTGATAGTGTGGAACTTATTATCTGTGTATCAAAGTAGCATGAAGCAGTAGCATCTAATTATAATTTGTTTCCATATATTTTGTCACTCTGGCAGGTTTGTCTGTTTTTACTGCTATATTAGAAGTATACAGCAAATCCACAGATGGTTTGGTGTTTGCTGCATATTCTGTTGTCTATCAGATGTCCAACAATTATTAAATAAACATATTTGTTTGTAAGTTCACAGTGTTGGTGTGAAAACTTGGCATTCTCATCGTACAGACCTAGGACCAGAGAAGATGTTAACACCTCCTTTCTTGCATCTTGTTCCAGGAAAATATGGTATCTCCCTGCAGTAGTTCTTGCAAGGGACATTCATTCGCACAGAAGTTCTTTATGAATCAATGGTAGTACAAGCACATTTCAAGAAATCCTCTCACATCATAAATATGCTAACTAGTCAATAAATGGCTGACTGCTCTTATTTTCTCTGGGCAGAGTTGACTCTTATTGCTATTAACTAGGAACCCAAAAAGTTTTTATTTCTTGGGCAACAAAGAGGCACTTTTTTGGATTCAGGTGTAGCCTGCAGTCTGAACACTTTTCATCATGGTTGTCAGGAGGCTAATATGTTCTGAAATATCTTTTAAAAATGACAGTCGTTCAGATGGCAAAGACACATAATCTATTTAGGTGTCACAGCAGATTGTCCATTATATGCATGAAGGTGGCTGGAGTGTTGTACAGTCCAAATGGCATAATTTTGAACTCATAGAGGCCACCAAGTAGTATGAAGGGAGTCTTTTCCCGGTCAGTGTCATCAGCTTTGATTTGCCATTAGCCTTTCTGCATGTTGATATTTGATAAATACTTTGCCCTCTTCCTAGCAGTCTAACATATCATCAATACACAGCGCTGTGTAGAAATATTTTTTCATGATTTTGTTCAGACATCAGACATCGATGCAGAAATGCCAAGTGGCAACCTACTTCTACAAAAGGACCACAGACTCTCTGAAGGTTCACTAATGTCATCTTACAGCATTTTCTCCACTTCCTCCAGAATTTTGCATCATTTAGCCAGTGACACCATTTGCAAACACTGGCTAATTGGTATATGGTCCACAGTGTTGATATGGTGTTTTATCATGGGCTGCTTGGTCAGTCTTTTCTCCACTCTAGAGTTGAAAGCATCCAAAAATTAGCACAAAACAGGTAATACTCATTGCCACTGTGCCTTGGTCAGGCCAGATCTTATTGGCAGTTCAATAGTAGCTTCATCCACTGGCTGTCTGTAGTGCTAGTGAAGCACTGTTCTTTGCTGATGCCACTGAGCTGTCAATCTCACACTTTTCTGGCAGTTCCTATGTTCATACAATTAGGGGTGAGTTGTGGCTGCTTGCGAAAAATAGTGACCCAGGGTTCTCCTCCAATGCTTATGATCATCACTGATATGTAGATTTCTTCTGTGAACCTGAGTAGCTTTCTGCAGTTGACAAAAACTTTGCAGTTTAACTGAAAATCTAGACTGACAACTGAAACTCATCTTGATGATTGCAAAATAACATCTTCAATGGCAAATAACTGCCCAGGGCCATCTTTGTTGAAATAAAGTCATCACATCTGGAGCTCTGATCTTCCACAGTTTGAGCGTTTGTGATACCTTCAAGAAATCCCACCTGAGAATAATATTATGGCTACATTCTGGAAAAGGACAAATTTGGTGGCTGTGTTCTGTCATTGATAGTTATTCTTGTCACACATGTTTCTGTCAACTGGATGTATTTCCCTTTTGTGACTTAGAACACAATTATTTTCATATCACAGAATATAATCTTCCTTAGCTGATGACAATAAGCACTAGAGATTACAGGAAAAGAAGTCCCTAAATTGATGAGTGCCTGGACAGGTTGGACGTCATAGACCACATCGATGAGTTTTCCTGACGTGTGGGTAACTGTTGTCCATGGAGAATTTTCATCTGTGGTGGCCTCACCTCCATAGATGGTCATCTCACTTACTCTGCCTGAGTTTGGCCTCGAGGTGTGCAGCTGGTACCTCCATACAATGTGACAGGCAAAGGCTGAGTCATGTCAGGGAGTGATGACATCCCTCAGCTTGACTAAAAGGGTCATTCCATAAGTAATATCAATTACAGTATATCTGTGAAAATATGGCATCATAATCACAGTGTATACATTCAAAAGGCTACGACAAACGGTAATGAAATCAATCAACAGATTTTGACTGTACGAGAGGATGCCTCGGTACCAGCACCCGAAACATTCAGTGTGATCTTGGCAGGCTACAAGATGAATGTCAGCCAAGTGGAACAGCAAGCATAAGTGAAATGTTACTCAGTGTATGTGGAACTATTACAGGATTGAGTGATAGGCCATTGCCCTGTTGAACAGTTGCATATTGGGTGCAGGCTTTCCAACATGGAAGTGCAGCAGTGACAGACTTGCTGTGAAGTGGGCAGCCCACATCTGCTCATACTGACCTGTCCATGACTGTTATTGAACAATGTTTAACAGAGGACCAGACCTCTCAGTTCAAGCAACTTCCACGTCATTCCACAACAGTGGAAACCAGTGCATGGGAGACACTTTGAAAACAGGATGAATACCGTCATGGCATTTCAGCGACAAGTGGTTCACAATGATGGCAGTGCCAATGGCATTCAATGCCTTCCCCATCATTGGACTGTGCAGGAATTAATGATATAGATGAATGTGCTGAGGGCAGCGGTGTTCCACATTTTATGGTAGGACCTGGAAGTGCATAATAGGTGTCCAAAATTATTACTAATCAGGTAACAGACATGCAAAAGAGGACACAATATAAGACCAGTCATGTCAACCTGGCTATTTGAGTGGGAAGGGAATGACATGCTCAGCCATATTGCAGTGATTGATGAAATCTGGGCATGAGCATATGAACCAGTGTTCAGGACTCAGTCAGCAGAATGGCAATATCCAGGTTCACCATGATGTCACAACATGCAACAGAATCCATCCTTTGCGAAGGTCGTGCTGATTCTTGTGTATAACAGCCACAGTATTCTGGAGTCTCACCCTGTTAGGGACAGCCACACCCTCAATGCCCAATATTACTACAACTTTTTGCTGTACCATCTGTAATGAACTCTTTGGCAAAAACATCTGGCACTGGTGGATAATGCAATCATACCGCATGATAATGCTACAGCTTACATCGCAGACATCATGAAGAATTGTGTCCAGTGGTGGGGCTGGGAAGTCCTCCCCCACCCATTCTAATCAGCAGACTTCAGTCCATGTGACTGTGCTTTGCAACCAGGACGGATAGCCTCACAGCATTTCGGCAACAGGTGGTACACATTGATGGCAATGCTAATGGTATTCTACACCTTCCCCCTCATTGGCAAGACTGTGTGGGTGCATCAGGGGACTATTCTGAAAGACGTAGTAGATTATGATTCATTTGTACTTACATAAAATATATTTACACAGAGTTCCAATGCGTGTGTGTCATTTCAACCTTTGCTGTGATCTCCTGTACTGGAACTCTATTTTATGGTGGCATTCAGATACACACTGCCTTACCAGTTCAGCACACATTGTGGAACTCTCATGTTGTCTCATTATAGCAAGATATATCATAGTAGCCACGAATTATGGAATGGCCCTCGTATAACTGGCTGCATTTGACTGAAGCAAATAGTGCTTTTCTGACTGTTGGCACCTTGCAGCACAATAGTCAGTGGTACACAACATGTCAGGGGCATCAACATGGGAAATAGACTAGCATTCTGTTGTCTGTCCTCCAAATGTGTGTCCTTCTGTGGGGCATTATACTTGGTAGAGGAGTGGGTTATACCAGCACTGGTCAGATGCTGGATTGTTTTTTGATGACTGCGACAGAAGTCCAAGTTGGCCAAGTTCATTCCTCATGACATATTCAACTGGTGGTGGAGATTGTTGCTAAGGACTCATACAACTATTCTTCAGTCTTCTTCAGTTTTGTCTACTACATTCTGATTTATGGGATTGATGTTCAGGATTGCTATCTCTTGTGTATTCAAAACTGAGATCTCTCGCTCCCATAAAATGCTGTATCTCACCTCTTGCTACTTGGTGTACAAGAGAGGTAAGGTCATGGTGGTTTTCCACAACCCTGATGTGATGGCACCGCTTGATGAATTCCTTGGTCATTGACATTGTGACAGCCTTCACCAGAAGAACATGTGATTCTTTTCATCAAAGTTGAGAGTCTATTGGCTTTTGTGATATTTGGATTCAACATGTTGCTTGGGGCTGAAGCATTCTTTATGTAACACTGCTGTTTCACCATGATGTGGAGCCCAATTCTTCAGTTATTCTTCTGCTAAGCAGACTTGCTGTTGATTGTCACCAAATATTTTCTTCAGTTCAGCCTAGAACTTGTCCAAGTTGTTAAGCTTCTCTCTATTGTTCCTGAGCCACTGCCATGCTATCCAAGAAAGAGTATACATTTTCCACACACGTCAAGCCATCCCACTTGTTGTATTTGGGAACTCCGTCAAATCTTTCTAGCCATTTTGTTGGGTCCTGAGCAGCTTCTCCAGCAAACATTTTTGAATACCTTGTGTGCAGCTGACTGCAGGTTTTGAATTCATTAGTCTCCTGACTGTATTGACACTTGGAATAATGTACTGCTTGTATCATGGTTCCTGTCTGTGTAGACAATGGCTTTTCCATTGCCTAATTGGAGTTACAGTGATGTAGATGTTTTGAAGGACCCAGCATTTCCACTGAACAATGTCAAGCCATAACTACAATCAAGTCCAAATCTGAAAGCCAGGTTATCAGTTAAGTACATTACTTAGCCCTGAAAGCATGTTTACCAGTTAGAGAGAGATCCAAACTCCTTCTGGAGAGAGTGATTAGATTAGATTAGATTAAATTAATACTTGTTCCATAGATCATGAATACGACACTTCGTAATGATGTGGAACATGTCATGTTAATAAAAGATGTCTGTACAAGATATTACATTACACAAAATATTACATGACACTAATGTTTAAGTTAGGTTTTTTTTCCCCTCCCTTAATTTATATCTAAAAATTCAACCAATGAGTAGAAGGAGTTGTCATCTAGAATTTTTTAAATTTATTTTTAAATGTTGGTTGACTATCTGTCAGGCTTTTGATGCTGTTTGGTAGGTGACCAAAGACTTTTGTGGCAGCATAATTTACCCCTTTCTGTGCCAAAGTCAGATTTAACCCTGCATAGTGAAGATCATCCTTTCTCCTGGTGTTATAGCTATGGACACTACTATTACTTTTGAAGTGGGTTGGATTATTAACAACAAATTTCATAAGTGAATATATACACTGTTAGGTTACTGTGAGGATCCCTAGATCCTTAGATAGATATCTGCAGGATGACCGTGTGTGGGCTCCAGCAATTATTCTGATTACACATTTTTGAGCAATGAATACTTTTCTACTCAACGATGAATTACCCCAGAATATGATGCCATACAAAAGCAGTGAATGAAAGTAGGCATAGTAAGCTAATTTACTGAGATTCTTATCACCAAAATTTGCAATATCCCTAATAGCATACGTAGCTGAGCTCAGACGTTTCAGCAGACCATCAATGTGTTGCTTCCAGTTTAACCTCTCATCAATGGACACACCTAAAAATTTTGAAAATTCTACCTTAGCTACAGACTTTTCTTCAAAGTCTATATTTATTACTGGAGTTGTGCCATTTACTGTACGGAACTGTATATACTGTGCTTTATCAAAATTTAAAGACAGTCCATTTGCTGAGAACCACTTAATAATTTTGTGAAAAACATCATTTACAATTACATCACTTAGTTCTTGGTTTTTGGATGTTATTACTATACTTGTATCATCAGCAAAAAGAACTAACTTTGCATCTTCATCAATGTGGAATGTAAGTCATTAATGTATATCAAGAACAGTAAAGGACCTAAGACCGAACCCTGTGGGACCCCGTACTTGATTAGCCCCCCCCCCCCCCCCCCTCCAGTTGAGGAATCAGCTGTTGTTTTAACATTACATGAACCACTTATTTCAACTTTCTGCATTCTTCCAGTTAAGTATGAATTAAACCATTTGTGCACTGCCCCCCTCAAACCATAATGATTTAGCTTATCTAAAAGAATTCCATGATTTACACAATCAAAGGCCTTTGAGAGATCACAAAAAATACCTATGGGTGATGTCCGGTTATTCAGAGCATTTAATATTTGATCAGTGAAAGTGTATATAGCATTTTCTGTTGAAAAGCCTTTCTGAAAACCAAACTGAAATTTTGTTAGTACTTTATTTTTACAAATATGGGAGGCTACTCTTGAATAAATTACTTTCTCAAAAATTTTTGATAGAGCTGTCAGAAGAGAGATTGGGCGATAGTTGTTGACATCCGACGTATCCCCCTTTTTATGCAATGGTTTTACAATGGCATATTTCAGTCTATCAGGGAAAACACCGCACTCCAAAGAGCTATTACATACGTGGCTGAGAATCCTACTTATCTGTGGGGAACAATCTTTGCTGGAAATGCCATCAATTTCGTAAGAGCTTTTACTTTTCAGTGAGTTTATTATTTTACTGATTTCAGAGGGAGAGGTTGGTGGAAATACAGTTGTTTCAAACTGCACAGGTATGGCCTCTTCTATTAGAAGCCTTGCCTCTTCTAGTGAAGATCTAGATTCTATTTTCTCCACAACATTTAAAAACTGATTATTGAAAATATTTTTAATTTCTGATTGTTTGTTAGTACACTTGTCATTCAGTTTTATGGCACTAAAGTCTAGCCTGTGCTCTTGGTTGCCCTGTTTCCCTTTCAATAATATTCCAAATTGCTTTAATTTTATTATCAGAGTTACTGATCTCAGACATGATACACATGCTTCTGGACTTTTTAATAACTTTTCTTAGTACCGCACAATAGTTTTTATAATATTGAACAATTTCGGGGTCAGTACTCTCTCTTGCTGATAGATACAGTTCTCTTTTACGGTTGCAAGATATTCTTATTCCTTTAGTTAGCCAAGGTTTTTTTATATGTTTTCTTGGAATTATGTTTAACTATTTTCTTGGGAAAACAATTTTTAAATACCCTTAAAAATGTATCGTGAAATAAGTTATATTTCAAGTTTGCATCAGGTTACTGCTATTTATACAAACATCAAATATTCCAGAACAAATATGACAATATTTCGGAATATGCAAACATTGCAAACTTAAGAAATTTTGAGAATCTTCCAGATGTGGTAAATACTAAGTAACAAGTATTTGCTAGTGATGGGGAACTGGCAAACCACGGCATGTCAGCTAACCGGCATTCCATAAGGTATACAGCACAACTTGTGGCAATACACTGTATGTTCAAACTGCTCTAAAAATATCTTTGCTTCACTGTCTATTGACTGATACAAGCCAAGTACCTAGCATCTCCTACCCCTATACATTAACTTATTTCCACTTCTCTTGCTTCAAAATTTATTCCTCTACAATTTATTTTGTGATATTTGGCAAGGTTTCAGTTGACTTATTACTACAAAATATAGCAGCTTCACCACCTTTATCCATTTTTCTACAATATACACGTATGTATTTTTTTAAATTGTAAAACTCCATCTGATTTTCTTTCAACTTTTTTTCAGTCACTATTATAAATTTTGGGGTGTATCCCAGAAGTATTACCACTAGCTCTTCTGTTTTGTTGATTTATTCTAAATATTCTGGCTAAGTATTCTCATTGCTGAGTTAAATATCAATGTTTTCCCATTCTGTGATGCATTAAACAGTTCATTAGCTCCCTGAACCTATGTTGCACTACCTGTTGATTTGTTGGCTGTTGCACTAAATATGAATCAGAGAATCATTTCTTCAAATAAAATTTTGATTCACAGTTGAAGTTTCTAAACTAGTTACAGCAGTGAATTGTTCTTCTCTAACATCAGGTTCAGAAGTCCATCTCTCTGACAATAATGTGGCATACAAAAATTGTTAACAAAAGGGTTGGTCTCAAGGACTTTCCCTGAATGATATAATTCTCCAGGTACATTCAGAAGAATGTGCAAATAGGGTTGGAAGTAAAGAAGTAATAAATTAAACTATCATGTTTGATGCTGAAATTTTCCTGCATGAATAGTGAAAGTGTAGTAAGTGACAAACTTTTTTCGTTTCATCATCTTGTGGGGTGATGTCAGTGAGAAAAAGTTTTAAATACTGGATGAATAAAGTCTGGGTATTTGTGTGACATCAGATACTCTGCCCCACATTTACAGGTGGTGCTGTCCTACTTGTCTTATCATGTTAAAATTTTAACATAATGCTCTTAGTGAGTATATTATTGTAGCATTTTAAATTTTGTAATTTGATCAATAATTACACAAAATACTGAAAATTTAACTTTTGCTGCTCCTGGAAACCATCAGATAGGAAACCCGCAACTGCTACCGGGTTTTGGAACAGTACCTTAATTATATGGATCGTTGGGCTCACTTGTGTTATCTTTTGATACTCCATCTTCTTCACCACTTGTTTAACAAACATGCAGGTTTCAATATCCCATAAATCTGTCAGCAGACTAGCCATTTGTTGTCAGTGGAAGGTCAAGCAGTTTTGATGTTTTTATGCTACCTTTGATAGTGTTGGTTATATTGTTAAACTTTTCTAATTTCTGTTGCTTTTTTTTTCTGGTCAAACTTAAACCTGCATATAAACTGCAGGCCAGATCGAAAACAGTACTAGCCAATAAAAGAAACCGTGATCCAAATGGTGTTTTTCTATTTATTAATACAACTGAGATCATGGATCCTATGACTCGCCATCAATCATAAAATGTGTGTGTGTCCTCACAAATCTCATGTTTCAGTTTTTTAACCAGCATTCTGGGCCTTATCATACAGTGGCTCACTCAATAACCAAGTTGATTTTTCATCGTTGTTCCTACAATAAGATACTAAAAAAAAGCAATTTTCCTTTGATTACTTCTATCCTCATTCATGCTATATAACTGACATCTAAAGAAAACTGCACACATTTAAGGTAATTCATTACCTTTCATGAAAATATTTATAACTGTTGATGAAATGCCAATGAAGCATATCACAAGTATAATATAAAACTGCAAATCAGCTTTCATGGCAAACGAATACTCTATTTTCAGCACACAAAAGTGCAAAATATAATAACTTTAAAATTTTTAACTTGTCTTTGAAACATATTTAATCTTTATAATGCAATATTTATAGTATAGTATAATAATGTAACTGGACAATTAGAGAGCCAAAACTTTATGACATTGTGTCACATGGAGGCATTCTCAGGCCACTTGCAGTTCTCTAGTTATGTTGTTGATGTGGCACCTAAGGTCCTCATTTTCAGTGCAAAGCCACCAGGATTGATTGTGACAGTCAACATATTATTGCTGTGACCCTATATCAGACCAATGGCAGTGTTTGGGTAATTGCAGGGCTCATGGCACTTATGTGCAGCACTGCCAAATCAGCCACAAAACCGGCAAGTCACTATTCATGGGGTGGGAGTGGTACCTAGTATGTTGTTGCTGAGTAGTGCAGGCTGGTTGGCCAAGCTGTGGCAGGTTGTCAACTGTCCTGGGGGTGTGGCATCCTCTTTGTGAGTGGTTGTGATAGTTCAAGTGGACTTAAATATCCCTCCAACACCACAAGGCATAGTATCCTTGCACTTATTAATTGTGGTGGTGAGGGATAACCAAAGACATGTGATCTGCCAGTTTGAGCCAATCTTCTAAGGATCATTGCAAGTTGTACGTCGCCCAGTCACTTCACTAGCCAAAGGGTCCACAATGTTGCCATTGGACCATACTTATTCTTATGTTGCAGAGTCAGGATAATGTCACTAATGAGTTCAGCCAGAGCTGCTGGATGGCAAAGTACATGCACATACTTTTTGGCATTGTCAAAAATTTTGGAACTCTCAAAAATACATTCTGTGGCAGTGAATCATAATGCTGACAAAGTGACATCAAATGGCAGTAGTTTCAAATGTGTGCCTGGCCACTGTGATGAGAAGTGTGAGTGGATTGTCACATCAATTTACACATTATGCAACACGGCTGCCAGCTCTGTGCAGCACACAACTGGTTATGGTGGAACGGGTAGCGGTTGCTCGAATCCAATGCACAGCACAGAGGGCACAGAAGATGTGGACACAGAATCATATATAGTATGTGGCCATTGCTAAATGGAAGAATGGGCACATCCGGTATTGTCCTCAAAGTCTAATTATAGGTTCACACCAAGCGGCCATTATTGAGGTATAATAAGGCCAGTGTTAGTCACTGAAACAGTGCACTATGGAATGTTGCACTCAATTTTAATCATATGACTTGTGTACTGACAACACTGCTCTTCCTACACTGCAATCTTTGATCTGTTGTACAAGGAAATTGGTGCAGTGGACAAAATGGTGTGGGACAGCCATGTAGCTGCAGCATGATAGTCTGGACCAGATTTTTGCAAATGCCCAACATATACATGTTCTGTGGTAGACGCAAGGTCACCAATATAGGTAGTGTCAAACTATGTCTAACATGTCCATATATTAGGCACCCCCACTGCACTGTTTGTCAAAGACCTTCCTCTCTGCCTCATCAGAGAGATTCCCATAGTGGTTGAGGTTCATATCCCCACATATCATTGGGCTTTGCATCATAGGTTAGTCTTTGTTCAACATTTATGCAGGGCATTCTTTTCTTTTAGAGCTGTGTAGGACATTTGGCCTGGCAATGTGAATTAAGTGTGCATCATGTACATCAGTTTTATTCCAACTTGTGGTTTTTAAATGAAAATCTATTTGAAATATAATACAATCTTGTCATTTTGCAGAAAGTTTATTATAAGAAATATGGAAGACTTTCTGTGCTTAAAATTGAGACATGAAGTTGATTTTTAGCCTTCTGTGAAGTGGAAATACACCACAATGCCTTGACAATGTGATTAGGTATGATTCAAAACCCTGGACCTGAACATCAGGCCCTACATAACAAGAAGACATCGATTAAAGCCACAACAACTTCAATAAAACAAGATGAGTATAAAATAATGTTGCTGCTCACTGCAAGAACAATTTTAGAACTGATTTCCTGCACGACTTGTGACATTTGCCTGCTTTATTTCTTTCTTTGATGGTCCTCAGTGTCAACATACTGCATTTTTATACTGGCTGGAAAATTGAGAGGCGGGAGGGGGGGGGGGGGGGGGGGAAGCCCAACACTGACTACTGTAAATGATGTAGCTAATAGTTGCACAATTGCATATCACAGTTCTTTACTTTCACTGTTCAGAACCCCCGAATACTACACAATCATATGGCCAGTTCACTACTGGTAAATGTTGATAAGCCTCATTAATAGGTTGCAGGAAAACATCAGCATATTGCTACAATAGTTTGCTGTTGAACATCTATGAGCAGTAAGGAACCTAACCACACAGTTCACAGTTCTTGCAGAATAATACGGCATGTGTGACATTATTTCTGAAATAAATTGAACAGACATTGTCATTAATTGTTTTAACACGTGGCCTACTTGTGTTACACTTATTCCACTGTTAAGTTGATGCATTGTTATTAATTTAACCAACACATAATTCCCATCTGAAAATCAGCCACGGACCTACTGTCTCGGGAACAACAATCGGTGCTTTATATATTTTCACAATAATAGGCACTGCAACTACACATTATTCAATGTTAAAGTTACCGAAATTATAATTAAAACATAGCTCATTCAATTAACTGAATACATCGAAAAATTCCTTCTTTTTAACAGTTCCTTCAGTCACAAATTTTAGGCCAAATTATTTGTTTAAATAATGAAATTAACAGATATAGTTATACAAAAAATACTTTTGAAAAACCTAGTAATTTTTTGGAATTAATTAAGGGCTGGCTTTGGTAATATGTTTTCGAATAGAGGCAAATAAACATTTAAGAATCCTAGTAGTTCTTCTTCCAAATGTTTATAATGAGTACAGAATTTATATTTGTTTATAAGTCAAAAATAGAATCTAAGTCACGAAACAATTCCTGATTTCACCCTATAACAAAAGATATTAACTAGGAATGGTCTAAATTAATTACATACACAAAACTAAGCACAAAATTAGACCTGGTACTGTATTTCTTAAGACTGAGGGCCAACTTTTCTATTTTATGGAAATGCTGACTATACTCATGCATATTAATGCTAATTACGCAAAAATGAAAATAAAAGGAATTTAAGGAGGCAGATGGCAAAACAAGAGAGGAAGTAAAGAGATACTGTTTCCCTTTCCATCCAGTTAAGCATTATACAGCACTTTGTCTTGCTGAAGAATGTAAGAATGCAAATACATCAATATCAGTTTACCTAATAAAGACTTTATTTGGACTTGGGGAACAGCAGTCTTAGAATAGTAACATATCTGATTGAGAAAATATGTGAATTTGGAAAAGAAATGATATTTATTACTTACTTGTGTCAGAAGAACAGGGACACAGACTGTGCTGATTTAAAAGTATACATTTTTGTATACATGAGTAATTTAAAGACACATATACACAATAAAATGAAAGCAAGCAGAGTTTCTTCAATTATGTCTCACTCTGGATGGATAGGATGTCTTTTTTCCCACAGTTCAACCCTGGCTATACTTTTATCTCTGTCAATTGTAACAGAAGATTGTAGAATGTTCTCCCTGGACTTTAGTTGAGGTGGTGGTGGCTGATGTTTGTGTAAGGGGTGGGCTGGGTTATTGCACACTTTTTGCCTCTCATTGCTAGCAGCTACCTCGCATCTAATACCAGGTGGGGCTATACCAGCAAGTGTATACAGCTTCTGTATTGGCGTTGGCTTTAGAGAGCCTGTGATCTGCCTGCAGGTTTCATTCAGCGCGGTGTCCACTTTTTTTTGCGTGTGCAGAATTGTACCACACTAGAGCGGCATATTTGGCAGCATAGTAGCAGAGTGCCAGTGCGGTTGTACTTACTATCTGTGGGTGGGCACCCCATCCAGAACCAGTCACCTTGTGCAGTAGGCAATTTCATAATGAAACCTTGGCTTTAAGGTTGGTGCAGTGTGCCTTGAAGGTCAGGGGGTGGCCCAGGGTAACACCAAGGTAAACTGGAGCACTGCAGTGTTCCAACTCCTTCCCATTCCAGTTCACATGCAGCTGTCGAGAAGCTTCTCTGTTCTTCAGATGAAAAGCACATGTTTTAGGTTTTGATGGGTTTGGCTTGAGATGATTTTCCTCATATTATTCCGAGAGAATCTTCAGAGCAGACGTGAGATTTTCTTCTACTGTCCCAAAATTCTTACCCTGAGCTTCCAGTGTGAGGTTGTCTGTATACAGGAAGCTTCTCATGTGGACAGGAGATGGATGGTCATTGGTGTAGATATTAAACAGCACTGGTGCTAAGACACTGCCTTGCGGGAGCCCATTCTTTTGCATTCTCCATCTGCTCCGCCTCCTTGAAATTGTACAAAGAAACATTGATTCTGCAACACGGTGGCAACGATTTGCATAAGCCCGAAGTCCATGATAAGGTTGTAAATCTTCCTTAGGATAATTTGATGTTGTACAGTGTCATAGGCTGAAGAGAGATCGACAAAGGCCACTCCAGTGATATTTCCGAGCTGAAAACCATCTTCTATGTGCTGTATCAGGTTAAGGGTCTGTGTACAACAGTTCTTTCCTGGCCTAAATCCAGCTTGCTGCGGGATAAGAGGAGGTTTGACCAGTAGTGTTATGCAGTTCAATAACAGTCTTTCAAAAACCTTATAAAGATGGCACAGAAGTGACATTGGCCTGAAGTTCTTTGGGTCTGTTGGCTGCTTTCCAGGTTTCAGAACAGCAAAAACTTTAGTCTTCCTCCAGATTTTAGGTATTTGGCATCATTCCAGGCAGTTATTGAATAGCTGTAGAATCCATTGCTTGGTAAGGTTTCCAAAGTGATGAATCTACTCCATACACATATCATCTAGTCCGGCTGTCTTGCCTGTCTTACTCTTTTTTATAGCGTCTTCCAATTCTTTGATAGTGAATGGGTTGGACAGGTTAGATGTTTCTTGTTCGGCATTTCTTTGAAACTTAGATGGTCTTCTTGTTTTATTTGTTTTGCCATTTATCAAGAGTAGATGAGCAATCTGGTTATGTGTAATGTCGGAGTGCAAGGGGCCTTTCGTGGGGTCATTGTTCAGAGATCTTATTAACTAACAGGCCTCTCTGCTGTTTTTTGCCATGTCCAGTTCTTCCATCAGCTTAACCCAGCATTCTCTCTTTATTTCACCCATAGACTGAATTAGTTGTCGGCCAGTTTTAGTAGTGTCCTTGCTAAACGGGTTGTCTTCATAGTGGGAGATATATTCTTTTAACTTATCTGCTGTAGTGGGGTCTAAGCCTTGTATATACTGAGACTACAGCCTCTTGGAATTGACTTTCGAGAGCATTCTTGCACAGGAGTAGCTAAAACATCATTTTTTCTGGGACAGGTTGTATGTCTGCTTGAAATGGTGATGATATTTATTTATATTAAGAAAGCCTGTGACAGTGTGCCTAGATAGACAGTCTTTGCAACCTTAAGGGATACACAAGTTAGTGAAGTGGAAATGCCGATGATAAAGGCTATGCACAACAATTGTGTCAGCACTCTAAAGAACAGTATATAAGAAACAGAATTATTTAAAATTGAAATGGCTCAACAACAGGGAAGTGTGCCATCCTCCATGATATTCATCATGGTCTTGAACAAAATTCATAAGAATATTACGCAAAAATTAGGTGGAGATGCAACTAAATCCCTGTTGTTTGGAGATGAGATAATGATATGGGGTGAGGATTAAATGGAAGTGCAAAAGCAAGCAGCTGTATGGAAACGTGAGGTAGAAATATTTAGGATGAGAGTATGCATAGGGAAGAGCAAAATAGTAGCGATGGCAAGAGGAAGGAAGGCAGAGGAAAGATAAAATTGGGTGGAAAAATATTGTAAGTGGTCAAAACTTTAAAGTGCTTAGTGAGTGTGATCATAAATGGTGGCAAGACAGCTGATAGAATTGGAAAAATAATGCAACAATATTTTACATCCAGCTTATTATCAATAAATTCTGGCACATGGAGACTGCATGGGGTGTCCAGTAAAGGACTCTGTAATTTCAAAATTAAATAACATGAAAACAAACTTCAATAAAAGAATGCAACAAATGGTATGTTTATTATGAAAGCTGCAAGAATTTTCTGCATAATTTTTAAAATAGTAGTTACAAAAGTGACTAACAGATGCCACTGCATAAAGTACAGCTCATATCAGCATGCAACAGCAAACTCATACTCTGCAAGTAGTCTTTGCAATCAGATCACAGAGGAGAGGTATCACAAATGCACAATGAAATTATAATGTCTCAACAAAAATGGATTCAACTGCCACACAGATCAATGATTCAAGCTCATCTACTATTGTGGGAAAGTTCCAGTAGACAGCGCCTTTTAATATGCTTCACAACAGCAGTCCAAAGGAGTCAGTTAGGTTGAATATGGGAGGCCATCCATGCCTGTGCCAATCAATTTCAGTTAATCCAACCCAATGATTCTATTCCCAAGGTATTCCCCCAAAAAGTGAAACACCTTTTTTTAGCAATGTTGTCAGTCCTGTAAAGGTACATCTTCCTCTAGCATTACTTTTCCTCAACCAAAAATATTTTCAACTTTTTGTACAGGTTAGTATTATCTCAGCTGTTTTTCTAAAAGAATTTCACATGAATTTTATACATGCTGTGTTACGTTTCAAGCTGAAATTTATAAAGAGAAATTACTTTATTATGTTATGATGGATATGTACTAGCTTTGTATGAGTTTTTTTTAACATTTGCATTTACAAAATACTGGACACACTTAAAATTGCTATTCAAAGGGTTCAAATGGCTCTGAGCACTAAAATTGCTATTATTAATTATGCACTTTAGTACTGTTTCTTATGTTTATTTCTGGCTTCATTTGTAAATTAATAGAAATTCAATTGTCAAGAGAATTTGTAAACTCCTTGGAATATTGTTAGTACTGCAGAGTGAAGTAGTAGTGGGCAATGTCTCTGATGTGATCAAACGTGTTTTTGTGTTTTAGAACAACAATGTAATTTTGGCTTTGTTACTGAGAAAATTAAAAAGATAATGTGATACAGAAAAATGTGAGAAAATAAAGTTATCATGAAGAAAACAATAAAATCTGAGCAGCTTACTTCAAAATTAATTATGTCAGCTGGAACTATGAGAACCATATAATGTCAAAAATTTCAGCTTCAAGAATCAGCCCCTAGACATGAACTGGAGCCAACTATAAGGAAAGAAGATAAGTAAAAAGTTTATTGTAAACCTTAATCCCCTTGAAACTAATAGGAGTTAAGCATAAAGACAGTGACAGTCAACAAGTGATGTGAGGGAGGGATAGATTACAGGCCCCAGCTTGCTCAATTTTCTAACACTCACTGTGTCTTGACAAATTATTCCACATTTGCACTGTAACAATCACTAGTTATCAATTCTCACATATAAAAGAGGTTGATACTGCCTCTGCTGCATAACACAACCCAAATGTAACTTTGTGAGAAAGCAGTGGTTTGCTTCACACAAATGGGGATTTTTGAAACTCCAAAATTTCCAGTTTTGTTTATTCACTAACTCATTCAGGTGGAAGTGTGCTTCATCTATGAATCAGATACAGCCAATATCAAATGCTTCATTACAGTCATTTTGAGAACCTCATTTGCTAAATAAGTGTTTCATCACACACTGGGTTTGGAAATGACCTGGTGACTTTGGATTTAGAATATTTACCCATTTCTCATTATTATACACTTTCTTGAACGATTCAAACCAATCTCTGCTGCAATTCTTTGTATGGATTTCCTCAGATGTTGCTGAATAAGTCCAGAAACAGTGGTGACACTTTCAGGAGTAACTACAGTTGACCTGTGACCAACATTCCCCACTAGATGATCAGATTGCTGTCACCTGTCTGTTTACATCTGGCAAAGAGCTTGCAAATGGTTTTTGGAGTGAGTTTTTCTGGAACATTAGATTGTGTCTGAAAACTGTGCTTTGTTGCTATATTATAGCATACTAACCTGTAGTATTCCAGTACCAGAAACACATGCTCTATGATGGAGTACATGATTTCTACCTCTTTCTTCAGTATGGTAACTTTCCTTTCACATTTCAACAGTAGAACTGATCACTCTGCAGCTCTGAACAACATTTACAAGCACCACATATTGTGATTATGGTTCCATCTGTTAGAACCTTTTGTAACCACTGCTTCAAATCATCTTTCTGCAGCTTGTGGTCTAGTGTTTAGCATAACCTCTAGATTGGGGTGTTCCAGGTTCATTTCCTGGCTAGGTCACACATTTTTTCAGTCGGGTATTGAATGTTTGTGTTGCCCTAATCATTTCATCTCATCTTCAACACAAAGACAAGCAAATCACTGGAGTGGCACCAAATAGAAAGACTTTCACCAGGCGACTGAACAACCACAGGCAGGGCTTCCAGCCAATAATGCCATATTACCATTTCATTTCAAAACTTCTGTGTAAAATTTTTACAGCTTTCAAAACAAAAAAACCGTTTTTCACATTCTTCTGATCTCTGTTT
The DNA here is from genome assembly GCF_023864275.1 of Schistocerca cancellata. Taxonomy (NCBI): domain Eukaryota; kingdom Metazoa; phylum Arthropoda; class Insecta; order Orthoptera; family Acrididae; genus Schistocerca; species Schistocerca cancellata. Next base: position 5,404,858 of record NC_064628.1, on the reverse strand, counting down.
ACATATTATTTAATTTTAAAACCAGGGAACCCTTGATGAACACATTGTACATTGTATATATTCCTTCCCAATCACTAAGCAACAAAGTCAGACCTCAAGGAAAGTATGTAAATTTGAGATATAACACTTACTTAACATTGGTAAGAATTAATCACAAACAAAATATGTTTTACTTATCTTTCCCACTTACTTCCTGCTCATTGTCCAGGGTCAGGTTTGTTACAAAAGTTTGTCAAAGCATAGCATGTTGTGTTACCTCATATTGATCATTATACGGCAGAAGTCATCATTGAGTCATCATAATGTAACACATCTCTTTCAACGAATCACTTTGTAATGTGTGACAGTAAATTAAGACAGCATAGCAAATCCTCAGTTATCATTATGCAAAACAGGTACTTTCTCTAAACCTTACCTAAAATTATCAACAAGTCCACCAGCATAACAACTACTCCAGTCAGCATAATGTAAAATAGTCCTTAGAATAAAATCCTACATATCTTTCAGCATGAAGCATAAGTAAAGTAAAAGCACTGAGTGTTCATACCTCAGCATCAACTGTACCAGAAAATGGACAAAATCAATAAATATTTAAAGCATAACATGGCAATGACACATTAGACAGTCATAAGTAAAATCATTAATGTAAACAGTATATCATAAATTTTAGCACTAGCCATAACAAGGCAAGCAAAAGTTAGAAGTCCATTAAAGAAATAAACTAAAGAAATGGTATTTTTATGTGCATAAGTCCTCTCTTTAGTTAGGTTTTCAACAATATAAATTAGCTTTTGACAGAGAAAAATAATAGCATCTCATGAAGTATGTAGTGAGTTACAAAATGTTGCAAAGATTAGAGAACAAAGCAGTGACAAGATTTCTCTCAATATGACAGAATGATACATAATCAATGTGACATTAACCCACACAGTTTGTATACAATCATGAATTTAGTGTATATTTGAATAACTGACAGTGGTGTGATATGTTGTGTCCCATTGGGCAACTAATTAGTCTGCAAAATGTGGAATTGTCACAGATTAGGGATAATATCTGCACAAGAAGATTGGCAAATATCGTATCATAGGTAACAGGAAGCTAAGTAGCATAATGTTTGCAACATATTTTACCTATTGTAACATCATGTTAACATCATTCATGTAATCAGCAGAGTATTTACTCATTAACTAATGAAGAACGGACAATTATGATAATATCAGATAATTTTGACAGGTTGACACAATAGAAGAGGATTTAGCACAGAAAACAAAAATGGACGTAGGGCTCCAACAGTTTGACAGCCTGTAAACACCACTGCACAAACATACTAAGTGTGTATGTCCTTCAGAGGGATTATATATAAAAATAAGCCCTCAGCATTAAAGCAAACACAAAATAGTTAAGTTCTAGTCCTAACCAAATATGTTATCTAGTGTAGTTTGCCAATGGTAATATGATTGTAATGTGATCTAATCCCTAGTCAAAACCATGACAAAAATTTAAGTCCATTCAACAAATATTGTGAAGTGGCCCATTTTAGTTCACTCCTGGAAACATTTGTATTACTCTCTTTTGTTTCAGTACTGCTCATCAATCTGTCAGGTGACTTTTTAGGTTTTCTTTCTCCCTTCATGATATTTTCATGGTTAAACGTTATTGTACTCTTAAATTTTTACATTTTTCTTCTATTCTTCTCCTTAAATTTACCTCCAAATTGAGATTCTGTGACCTTTGGACAGTAATAAACTAATTGCCACTTCTACAAATTACTGTTACCTCTTCTCTTGGTTGACTGACATGTCAAAATTATGAAATTTTTTATCAGAATAACACTTTTTTCAGTTGTATGAAAAGGATAGATGTATAGAGAACATGTGGAGTCACAGACAAGCACAACAAAAAGACTGAACATGTGAGCTTTTGAGCAAAAAGCCTTCTTCCAAAGTAGGCACTACTTACATTCACTCAGTCACAATGTATTCACACATGACGACTGACAGACCACCAAGGCCAGAATGCAAGCAACTGTGCATGATGGGAAAAGCATTCTGGGTGATGGGGTAATGAGGAGGCTGTGGCATGGAGGGGGTATGGCTAGGGATGGTAAAGCGCTGCTTGCAGGAGCACACATAGGGACGTGGTGGGGACCGGGTAGAGCAGTCGGAAATTTGGGGTTGGGGTGGGGGTCGGGGGAGGGAAAAAAGAGAAGAGAGGAAAAAAGACTGTGGGTGTTTTTGTGGAATAGAAGGCTGCGTAGACCGCAAGTGGGAGCAGGAAAGGGGTAGGTGGGAGACAGACAGGCTCTAGCGAAGGCTGAGGCCAGCGAGGTTACGGGAATGTAGTATATACTGCAGGAAGAGTTCTCACCTATACAGTCCGGAAAATCTGATGTTGATAGGAAGGATCCAGATGGTGCAGGCTGTAAAGCAGGCCGTGAAGTGAAGAAGGTTGTGTTGGGCAGCATACTTGGCAACTGGGTGGTCCAGCTCTTTCTTGGCCACAGTTTGTCGCTGGCCATTCATGCAGAGAGACAGCTTGTTGGTTGTCACACCCACGCAGCACAGTGATTTTAGCTCAGTTTGTAGATCACATGACTACTTCCACAGATAGTTCTGCCTTTGATCTGGTAGGTGATACTTGTGAATGGACTGGAGTAGGTGGTAGTGGTGGCAGGATGTTTGGGACAGGTCTTGCATCTCGGTCTATAGATGAGGATTTGTGATTCAGAGTGGATAGTAAGGATTTGCCTAAATGGCCCGTGAATAGATTGCCATAAGATGATGCCATGTGGGGTACCCATTGCCATAGCATGGACTTGTTTGTAGATGATGCCTTCAAAGGTGAAGTAAATATTTCAATTACTACAATTCCATTACTACAGTTCAGTCTCCCCCTCCCCCCTCCTTATTTGACATTAATTCTGAATTGGATAGAATGTAGACTATTTTATAATAAATACAAAATATTAACGATGAATAAACGCACTACCTGAAGTCTTTTTTCAGGAACCGATCGATAACTAAATGAACAAGATCCAGTAAGTGACACTGAGAAACTCGAAAAGAAATCTACTTATTTACAAAGTGACTGTACAACGGTTCTTCGCTTAACGAGCATAATTCGCTTCTGAGACCTACCTACAATGCGAAATGGAGCAACCTTCTGGCCTAGACAGATCTCTTCCGCTGCTATAGTTGTGCAGTAAGTCACCCGTTGTTCTATGACTTTCAAGCCTTGTACAGAAGGTGGTTTTAAAATGTTTACCGAAGATTAAAAAACAAGTCACTGAATAGACTCGTTACGCGGAATATTGCTCGTTAAGCAATTCAACCTTTTACAAAATTGCATTGTGTATTATTCTTTTCGCGAATCACTCTTTGTAGAAGGTGTTCGTTAAGCGACGTTTGAGTTACTTTGTTCATCGCAATAATAATACTTCAGTAGAGATTACGCTATTTGTTCTTCCGCGGTTTATGTTACTCATTGTCTTGTCTTTCCGCGGAGCATAAGTCATACCATCAAGAGTAACAGTAATAGCACGATTCAGATATTATACGCAAATTTACAGCGCTATAAGTTTGGACCCTTGTTATTCTATTCTATATTCTTCATAATTACAGCGTATTACCTGAAAAGCTAAAATAGGACATAAAAATCACATTTTCGTGGGTAATAACAACCTTATATATTGACTATTAATTTCTGCTACTTAATTTTTTAAATAATACAACTAGCTCTCCTATGACGGAACTACAATAAACCCTTCACCAGTTACCCAACTGCAACGCCTTATTAACGGCGTCTTCAGTCAAATCTTTTTTTGCAGTGTCCTGTCGAGGTATATCTTCGAAATGAGCATGCAGTTTTCGAAGTTGGCTCTGAGAAATGTTTTAGCGAATAACGAGGTATATAACGCTCATTCTCATTTTCTGTTCATCACAAGTTTAAAAGAACTTCAACTAATAGATGGACACTGTTGTTATCACTTAGTAAATCGCGCACGTCTCCTAGCTGGAGAAAGCATTTGAATTAGCTAATCTAACCAAAACATCCTTCAAAATAACTGGGTGAGAACTGGAACTGCAATTATCCAGGAAAGCAAGATTAATACTGCATGTAGAGGATATCCAAGTTTTTCCTTGAAGAAAAAAATTGAACTTTTCTGTGAAACGGCGCGCAAAGTAATCGACTTGGAAATGTCCTCTTTGACCCAGCGAACCCGTTTTGACACATGTAACAAACTTTTGATTTAATTGGGTGAAAGCATTTTGTCCAGTATACGATTATTTTCGTGAGACACAAGTGCATTTTTATTACTTTCTTAATCTCCCAGACCTCGTTTCGTTGACGATAGCTGACAAGCCCGCAATTTGATGCGCATGTTTTTGAGATGAGCATTTCTCCTCTTTAAATAGTTAAACTGGCTTTATCTGAATCATTAAAAACAATTTCATCTGTAAATACACATTTATCAGCGCTCTTCTTCTGTGGTGAGTGCTTTTCTAAAGTCTCTAGACTCCTTCTATGGATCTCACGTTCTGTTGCACGTGGTGTGCAATCTCTGGCGCTGCTGTAACAAGGCAAATTACAGGATGAAATTACTTCGCTGTTAAGCACTCGTTTGCGCGCTAAATTTACCAGTCCCGAACGCCTGTCTCTAGCATAATCGTTTTCAGTGAAATGACGGGGCCATATTCTAGCGTTTGCAACACTCGCAGCGTCTTTTCTACAGTATTTTTACAGTCAACTTCTTAGCAGACTTGCTTCGCCAGAGAAAGCATGAACCAATAATTTTGTCCCTTTAGTATTGCGACTGTTAGAATTACAGCCAACAAAAAAAAAGGCTCTGAGCACTATGGGACTTAACATCTATGGTCATCAGTCCGCTAGAACTTAGAACTACTTAAACCTAACTAACCTAAGGACATCACACAACACCCAGTCATCATGAGGCAGAGAAAATCCCTGACCCCGCCGGGAATCGAACCCGGGAACCCGGGCGTGGGAAGCGAGAATGCAACCGCACGACCACAAGCTGCGGACTACAGCCAACAGAAGCTCAACCTGGCGTCGATTACACACATTACAAACACTTTCATTTGCAAATCATTCAGTACACAAAACTAACTATGTGAACACGTTAACACTCACGAAATGACACAGCCTCCGGCACGCAAATATGGGCTCGAAGTGTTCCTCTCTGACGTGACGCGCACAGCGGCTAACAGTTGCTTCTGCGCGGAGTTAATTGCGCTCCTCTGAGTTCAGTATGCAGATGGGCATTGAGGCAGGGGAGAAGTTCAACGCGCAATGCACCATGGAAGAGACAGCTGTTACCGTGTTCCACACGGAAGGACGAGGGTAGGTAAAAAATGGCTTGAGATGGGTTCTGTGACCAATGTGAAGCACAATGGACATGTGTAAGTAAGCTGTTTATGTTTTCTTATTGGCAACGTTACGTAGCGCTCTGTATGAAAATCACTGCCTGTGCTGTGTGTAGTCTGTGGTTAGTTTGCATTGTTGTCTGCCATTGTAGTGTTGGGCAGCTGGATGTGAACAGCGCGTAGCGTTGCGCAGTTGGAGGTGAGCCGCCAACAGTGGTGGATGTGAGGAGAGAGATGGCGGAGTTTTGAAATTTGTAATACTGGATATTATGAACTGCTATGTATATTATGATGTTTCAACACTATTAAGGTAAATACATTGTTTGTTCTCTATCAAAATCTTTCATTTGCTAACTATGCCTATCAGTAGTTAGTGCCTTCAGTAGTTTGAATCTTTTATTTAGCTGGCAGTAGTGGCGCTCGCTGTATTGCAGTAGTTCGAGTAACGAAGATTTTTGGTGAGGTAAGTGATTTGTGAAACGTATAGGTTAATTTTAGTCAGGGCCATTCTTTTATAGGGATTTTTGATAGTCAGATTGCGTTGCGCTAAAAATATTGTATGTCAGTTTAAGCACAGTCATGTACAATTGTTCAAAGGGGACGTTTCATATGTCGACCCTTAGCCGAGGATACCTCACTGGAATCTTCTGATTTTTTCTTGTAGTTTGTGTAATTAGTGTAGATTTTGTTTATTGCTATTGCGTAATTGTAGAGAGAATCTCCTTTGTAGTTGCAGTCTTTCATTGTTGTACAGTAAAACAGTTGTGGCATGCATGTAGATTTGCACCAAGTATTTCGCAGCTGCGCTTGCAATTAACTAGATATTATTTTCAGTGCTATGTTAATGTGTTCCCCTATTTTTGCTCTTCAAATTGTGTTTTTCTGTGTTATCGTGTGAAATATTGTGACAATCATGGCGTGTGAAAAACGTAATACTAGGCTCCAAAGTAAACTGAGAAATGACAGTGAAGACGAAAGCAGTGTGTTAGCGCCACCCAGTAATGAATTAACTAATGTTCAAAGTAGTAATTTGGTAATTGTACATAGGGAAATGGAGCGGGCTGCAAACAATGGTGTAGACAGTGAAACAATTAGTGAACAGGGAAGCATTATCGATCGATCGGTCGGCAACAGCTTGCCTCAGGAATCCGAAATGACAGGACACAATCTTGCAAATATTGAAGATTCAGGGTTTGCGTCCTCACCCTTTTCTCAAATAAGTCAAGACACATTTTCTGCTTTTCAAACTGCGAATATTGCCGGTTCAAATGCATTGCCGAATAGCACTGAGGAACATGTTTCAGACACCAGTGCATTGTTATTACAATTAATGCAACAAATGGGACAAAAGCTTCAAAAGTTAGACACAGTGGAACAAAATCTTCAAAAGTTAGACACAATGGAACAAAATCAGAGACAAACACAGCAAAAGTTAGACACAATGGAACAAAATCTTCAAAAGTTAGACACAATGGAACAAAATCAGAGACAAACACAGCAACAGTTAGACACAATGGAACAAAATCTTCAAAAGTTAGACACAATGGAACAAAATCTTCAAAAGTTAGACACAATGGAACAAAAGCTTCAAAAGCTAGACTCAGTGGAACATAAGCTTGAACAAACACGTGAAGATTTAACTACTGAGTTACATAACATTGAATCGAAATGTCAAAAAGTCTGTAATGATGTAAAAACACAAATTTGTGAGCATTTTCAACCTATTTTTTCGTGGCATGAAAATGCATTACAGAAACACGAAGCAGCCATAAAAGAATTCCAAACTACACTCCTGGAAATTGAAATAAGAACACCGTGAATTCATTGTCCCAGGAAGGGGAAACTTTATTGACACATTCCTGGGGTCAGATACATCACATGATCACACTGACAGAACCACAGGCACATAGACACAGGCAACAGAGCATGCACAATGTCGGCACTAGTACCATGTATATCCACCTTTTGCAGCAATGCAGGCTGCTATTCTCCCATGGAGACGATCGTAGAGATGCTGGATGTAGTCCTGTGGAACGGCTTGCCATGCCATTTCCACCTGGCGCCTCAGTTGGACCAGCGTTCGTGCTGGACGTGCAGGCCGCGTGAGACGACGCTTCATCCAGTCCCAAACATGCTCAATGGGGGACAGATCCGGAGATCTTGCTGGCCAGGGTAGTTGACTTACACCTTCTAGAGCACGTTGGGTGGCACGGGATAAATGCGGACGTACATTGTCCTGTTGGAACAGCAAGTTCCCTTGCCGGTCTAGGAATGGTAGAACGATGGGTTCGATGACGGTTTGGATGTACCATGCACTATTCAGTGTCCCCTCGACGATCACCAGTGGTGTACGGACAGTGTAGGAGATCGCTCCCCACACCATGATGCCGGGTGTTGGCCCTGTGTGCCTCGGTCGTATGCAGTCCTGATTGTGGCGCTCACCTGCACGGCGCCAAACACGCATACGACCATCATTGGCACCAAGGCAGAAGCGACTCTCATCGCTGAACACGACACGTCTCCATTCGTCCCTCCATTCACGCCTGTCGCGACACCACTGGAGGCGGGCTGCACGATGTTGGGGCGTGAGCGGAAGACGGCCTAACGGTGTGCGGGACCGTAGCCCAGCTTCATGGAGACGGTTGCGAATGGTCCTCGCCGATACCCCAGGAGCAACAGTGTCCCTAATTTGCTGGGAAGTGGCGGTGCGGTCCCCTATGGCACTGCGTAGGATCCTACGGTCTTGGCGTGCATCCGTGCGTCGCTGCGGTCCGGTCCCAGGTCGACGGGCACGTGCACCTTCCGCCGACCACTGGCGACAACATCGATGTACTGTGGGGACCTCACGCCCCACGTGTTGAGCAATTCGGCGGTACGTCCACCCGGCCTCCCGCATGCCCACTATACGCCCTTGCTCAAAGTCCGTCAACTGCACATACGGTTCACGTCCACGCTGTCGCGGCATGCTACCAGTGTTAAAGACTGCGATGGAGCTCCGTATGCCATGGCAAACTGGTTGACACTGACGGCGGCGGTGCACAAATGCTGCGCAGCTAGCGCCATTCGACGGCCAAAACCGCGGTTCCTGGTGTGTCCGCTGTGCCGTGCGTGTGATCATTGCTTGTACAGCCCTCTCGCAGTGTCCGGAGCAAGTATGGTGGGTCTGACACACCGGTGTCAATGTGTTCTTTTTTTCATTTCCAGGAGTGTATTGTTCATGAAAATCACGACACCTTGCAAGCGAAAATTGACTCAGTTGCATCTGCCAATTTGGTTACGCAACTTGCAAAAACTCAAGAAAACTTAAAGGACACAGTAGATACGATTTCAACACAAATGGACACTCTGAAACTTGGTTCAGAAAAACACACTGAGGAAATAAGTACACTATCGAAGAAAGTAGCCGAACTTTCGGATCAGTTCACTAACTTATCTGCAAAGGTAGATGATGATCTGAATGACACAAGACCTGTAGCCTTCACTGACACAGAAGAGTGCGAACAAATTAGGAAATTCAAACAAAATCAGAATCAAATTAATACGCAACACCAAAGAGAAATCCGGGAAGTACAAGATCAGCTGACACAGGTAATACAAGAATTACATATTTCAGAGGCCACTCGCGCTCCAATATGGGAAGAGGGGGACAGAAATACGGGAACAGCCACAAAATAATAACACAGGGCACTTCGGAAATTATGAAAGAAATTGGCAAGGTACACCGAATTTTGAGATGGAACCGCCGACACGATGCAACAATGACCGATATGCTACTCGCCGACATGATGATTTCGACTATAAGCTGTTCATTACTACACATAAATTTAAAACATTTAAGAATTCTGCCAACGATATTCATCCACAAGCGTGGCTCCATCAATTCTCTCATTGTTTTCCTCCCAACTGGTCATTGGAGCACAGGTTACAATTTATGTGTGGCTACTTGGAGAATGAACCAGCTGTAAGAATACGATCGGTCATTCACGATTGTCACAGTGAAGGAGATTTTTATCATGCCTTCCTCTCAGCATATTGGTCTCAAACTACACAAGACCGAGTAAAACATAGCATCATAATGATGAAACATTTCGAACAATCTGAATTTTCCAGTCTTGTCAAATATTTTGAAGACATGTTGCATAAGAATCAATATCTTTCAAACCCATACAGCCCTTCAGAACTCATCCGCATTTGCTTAATGAAGTTGCCTGAACATTTAAGAAATATTATTTTGGCAGGACGTTGCAAAGACGACATTGAAGCTTTTCAGGGACTCTTACAAGAATTAGAAATTGACACAGACAGTCGTGGAATGCGAAAACAGGAAAACAATCACTACAGGTCACATCCGTCACAATTCCGTGATGACAGAAACAATAACTGGACACGACAATTCTATTCTTACAACGTAAATCGTGACCAAAAGAGACACCACCCGTATGACAACCACTGGCAGAGTAATAGTTACAGAGAGAGATCGCATTTCCGTAGCAATGAATATGACAGAGACACTCATAGAAACAGACAATTTGGCAACCAGAACAATTATTATCACGGGAGACAGAATAACTTCAGACGCAACGGTCCACCGTGCAGTGATAATTCAGGGAGAAATTCTCCACCACTTAACCAACAAGAAAGAAACTACAGGAACTACCGACATGACGATAGACGATGTGATCGTAACGACAGACGTGAATTTCATCAGAACTGGCGGGATTTAAACAGGGCTGGGCCCTCTCGGCAAGGCGAATTTGTAGAAGTTAGGTCTCCTAATCCCAATAACGACGCGCGTCAACAAAGAAACAGACAATGACTCGCACCGCAGGCAGCCACTTGCGCCCGCTGGCTCAGGGAAAAATAACATTGACGCTAACCTTGAGCAAAATTCCAGTATTCTTTACGGACGAATACCGCATGATAATTGCATTCAAGTTGAAACTCTGCGTACTGAGAAGAGCAAAGGGTTACACCACATTTCACATGTAAAACCGTTTATTGAAAGATAATCTGCTTTTTAACTTTGTCTTTGTCATAAAACGTTTCACTTCACGTTACTAGTATGCTTTAGAAATTGTTACCATGCAACAATGTTTGAAGTTAAATATCCAGTCTAGAACCTAGGGAAAATTTTCAAACAGATATTGCGAATGCATTGTTATAGTGAACAGACGACACAGTGGTTAGTTTATGTGACAGCTACACGATTTTATCACGATGCTACTAAAGAGTGACAATTTACAATGTTCGTTTTGCAGTGTTTCTGTTTTATATCTGCACAGTTTTTCTGAATTATTCTGGAAAGTAAAACATGTTTTAGTAGTAACTTTTGTGGTATAGCTACAATGAGACAGCCTTTTCCGTAGCACAACAATACATTACTGCACAGTAATTTCTTCATCACAACAATAAGCATAATAACTAAGATATCTATACGCAAAGCATTTCACTTTTGTTTATCATGAGGTAAGTACATTGACTTCTGCAGAACTTAGCTTTCGGAGGACAATAACTACGACACTTCCACAGAGATTATCTTACAGCAAGACGCACATTTAGCGCTACAGGACACTTATTTGAGTGATTAAATTTGTACTTAAATCATTTATTTTTAAAGATATTTGAAGTACAATGATACAAAGGTTTTCCGTAATACATTTCATTCCATTCTTGTAATCTGTAACACCTGAGGGTATAATTACATTAATCCTCAGGGGGGTACACGCTTACTTTGTGTACCATGTGTTTGGCAAGCACAAGGAGCCCTAGATAATATGGTATTTGCTTATACAACTTTACACATCGGTACCATATTCCTCTAACACATAAATTACACAGTTATCTGATCATTTAACTGAGAGATAAACTTTTTTACTACGTCAGTGACAGATGTTTACGTAATTACACAGCTGGATAACTTCACACTTACGAAATTGTATTTTGTCTGTACTTTATGAACTCTTCATATTTTTTCAGAACCATTGTGATACTATGAGAGCTTTGAATGATATAGTTGGTATGGGATCACGATTTTTAAAGTACGTTTGAGGTAGATGACACTACTGAAATGAGCAGAGAATTTTTTTTAGGGTTTGAAATTGTTGGAGAAAGCTACGACGTTTTTGAGATTTGACCGAGGTGTTATGATGTTATTTTTACGACGACGATGTGTATTACGCTGTTGAGGTATGTTTATGATCAATAAGATGATGCTATATGAGGAATTTGATTATGCCACGTATTTATTATGATGAAATATTGAAATGTCATCGCAAGATTGACGTGTCGACGAATATATATATGTGTAATAAGGTAAGGAGTAATGAATAGTGGTTAGGGACTCTGACTTGTGAAAAAGGATGTTGGAAACCAAGAATCGTACTTTAAGAGTTATGAAATGTGTGTAAATGCGTGAATGTATCACAATGCCGGCGAAAATTTTTTGGACACTGTTATATTCATAAGATTTTGTTGCTACACATTTGCAACACAAATTCTCGACCCATGAAATTTTGTATATGAGACTGTCACTGTAGCGGAAACTGCTGTCGTAAATATTTCCGTAAGAAAGTTAAGTGACCACCTGCACGTAATGCGTCGCGGGCACCCAGCTGCGTCAAACGCCTCGAGAAAAAGCCATTAGTGTGTGCGTTTTCAGAGGCACAGGTGGAAAAAAAAAGGGAGGCCCTTATCCTCGCTATTGACATTCCTTTGTAGAAAGCATCCCAAATACGACACGCTCAAACTTGAAAACACATGATTACACTGTGGAGCTCTTAATTTATGATTTACTTAAATGCCTAATGAAATGACGAGAAATATTTTATGTCTATACACCTAATTATGACTACTGTCTTTATAGTTGAGAGATTTTTTACTACCTTATGAAATGCCATATGGCTAATGAATGATGTTTCATGCCTTCCTTTGTACATATTTTCATTTTTTTTAATATCTAGTTTCTAGCTGCACTGCAGCATTGGTTAAAATAGAATTTTATAGATGTACTAATATAAATATTTTCTGTCTACAGATCCAGTAAATACTAATTTTGTAATACATTTCCCAAAAATGGGGGAGCACAAAGACATTTCCCTTCACAGGAATTGCATACGGAATTTTCTTTTCAACTACTTGGTAATTTTTTTGTAGAATAACTTCTTGTGGTGCACCACTTTAATTACATAGACATTAAGATGTGAATATACATTTCCCTTGTCTGCATTGTTGTCTTTAGTGTAATGTTTTTTTCTGCTTGAGCTATGTCATGTTTAGATATAAGTTATTTCATTTGCTGCTGCTGTTTGCCAGGCATAGTGTTACTGAATTTGACTTTGTGTTACTCTGCTAAGCCAGTTTACTACTGATTTATTTTTCTTGTTTGCTGCTCATTGCCTTATATTAGTTGTAATATTGTTGCTTACTTTGCCAATTTGAATTTTTTTGTCATTACTGTTCGTGTTAATTGTTTTGTGCTGCTGCATTGCCTCGTCCCTTAGTTTAGCATCTGAGCTCAGTAGATTTAAGTTAGCTTAAGAGGGGGTAGCCTATAAGAGAATGAGTTGCGATGAATTTGAAGAAATGCACTGAGAGGTTATACGAGAAAAATACAGAAAGCATGCTTGGATAGGATTTTTTTTGGTGGAAACAAAGGTTGAAATAAGACGAAAGATCTATGGAATGAAGTTTTGGGTTGGACTGCAGTACCAAATGTTACCCTGAAAACGAACCCTGTCTTTCCTTTCGTATTATTCCACTATGTGTTTATGTATCCTTATGTATTTGTCTTTTTCCTGTCTTTATGTGTTTAGCTAATAAGATTTATGTTGTAGAATTTTTCAAATACTATGTTATTTACTTTGTAAAGATGTTTAGACATTATTTATTCTGTTTTATTTTAATGCTCATGTGTGAAGTTGATGTTTCAAAATTTATTCTGATCTTTTATGTATCTACTTATCTCATAATTCCTGTAACATTGATGTATATGTTTATTTCTATTCTTTTGTAAAGCCTGTACTACTACAGAGTTATCTGTATTGTTATGTTTTTAATGATGTATTTTGTACCATTATTATTGTATTCTTATGTTATAAAATTGTAATTGACACCAGTTCATCATATTATTGACTTGTAAGTTCCATTTCACTGCACACGTTTCTGTTGGTCATAGTATATGGACAATATGTGAGAAGCAGAGACTGTTAGTGTTTGCACGTGTGTTGATAATTCAGCAAGGGACTGGATAACAGCATTGCTGGTTCTAAGGACAATTCCAAAAACTTCGTGAGTGTACAAGTGGTGGTTTATGGACTTGCTATATTGTCTGCAAGACTTCTAAGGACAATTCCAAAAACTTTGTGCGTGCACAAGTGGTGGTTTATGGACTTGCTATATTATCTCCAAGACTCTTCAATGGTGATTGTGCACCCGCACATGGCTGCTGGCCATCTCTACAAGGACTACAGTGGGTCTACACCTTTGCTGACTCACCAATACCATTATTTCTACAAGGACTACAGTGGGTCTACACCTTTGCTGACTCATCAGTACCATTATTTCTACAAGGACTGCAGTGGGTCTGCACCTCTGGTGGCCCACCAATACCGTAATCTCTACCAGGACTACAGTGGGTCTACTGTGTGATGACCTACCTACCAATATTCTTCAAAACTTCGACTGACTCTGCTGTGGGTTTGCTCTGTTGTGGCCCATTACCTGTCTGCATGTCAAGAGTCAGCACTGTCTTTCCGTTGGAAGGACGACACTACTTCTTCAAGACTGCATGGAAATCCACTACTTCTGTGTGCAATTTCTTTTACTAATGAGACTTTGTGAAAAAAAACTGTAATTCCTATTATGATGAATGATCAGGACTATCTTTATGGACTGTGAGAAAATGTTAGCTTTTGACCAACATTGTATCAATAAGTGTGTGCATTTGATTTCTTTATTGTTGTAATTACGATTATGAAAAATTTTAACAAATATGTATTGCCCAGTGCCCAAAACAATTTGTAAAATTTTTTGTGGGGAGCATGGGGGCTATGTAAGCAGGCTGTTTATGTTTTCTTATTGGCAACGTTACGTAGCGATCTGTATGAAAATCACTGGCTGTGCTGTGTGCAGTCTGTGTTTAGTTTGCATTGTTGTCTGCCATTGTAGTGTTGGGCAGCTGGATGTGAACAGCACGTAGCGTTGCGCAGTTGGAGGTGAGCCGCCAGCAGTGGTGGATGTGAGGAGAGAGATGGCGGAGTTTTGAAATTTGTAATACTTGATATTATGAACTGCTATGTATATTATGATGTTTCAACATTATTAAGATAAATACATTGTTTGTTCTCTATCAATATCTTTCATTTGCTAACTATGCCTATCAGTAGTTAGTGCCTTCAGTAGTTTGAATCTTTTATTTAGCTGGCAGTAGTGGCGCTCGCTGTATTGCAGTAGTTCGAGTAACGAAGATTTTTGGTGAGGTAAGTGATTTGTGAAACGTATAGGTTAATGTTAGTCAGGGCCATTCTTTTGTAGGGATTTTTGAAAGTCAGATTGCGTTGCGCTAAAAATATTGTATGTCAGTTTAAGCACAGTCATGTACAATTGTTCAAAGGGGACGTTTCACATGTAATGGCAGTCCTGACATCAGAAAGTGTGCGATGAGTTCATGCAGTTCTGCAACGAACACTATGGTGATCTGTTCGTCGCCATTCCAGAACATTACAAATCCATCGCACATCTTTGCAGAATGTTGTAAAACAGGTACTAGGACAACAGAAAAAAACTTTTTGTAGTTGAATAATTCACTTGCTGAGCCTCAGCTTCAATAATCCTTATGCGTTTCTCACAACTAGTGAGGGAAATTGGCCTTAAGGGGGAAGTTCATGAAATTGTGAATTTTCAATTTACTTTTTATTTAGTAGTAGAACTCACGAACAATAACTTCCCAGTTTTTGTATTTAATGATGGGAACGTAGGGAGGATGAAGGTATTGGAGAGAAGGGGCATTAAGATAGGAAATTCCACTGAAGACATCGAAAAGGCAGTTGAAGACCAGGTAAAGGAAAGAAGGCATAAAACAAGAAACCAGCAGAGAAGCCTTGAATGGACAGAGGATCTCCAGTACACATCTGGGGCCTTCTGAAGACGTGACAAGAAAAAACGTTAGGTTGAAGTTTAAATTACAGTTCCAAAAAATATGTTTCTTAAAATTTATATACTTTTTTCTCAGAATCTATGAGGGCTAGAATTATGAAAATTGTACACTTATTCCTGTTAACCCAGTAAATATACTCACAAGAGCAAATTTTGGTAACATCTCAGACCTCCTGACAGCAAACACTCCTGAACTTACCGAATCAGTTAACACAGAGGAAGGTATCAGTGATCATAAGGCTGTGACAGCATCTGTGGCAACAGGGCCTACAAGGAATGTTAAGAAAGGTAGGAAGATATATTTACTCAGCAAAGGTGACAGGATACAAATTTCAGAATATCTCAGCAGTCAGCGTCCGCAGCTCGTGGTCTTGCGGTAGCGTTCTCGCTTCCCGCGCCCGGGTTCGATTCCCGGCGGGGTCAGGGATTTTCTCTGCCTCGTGATGACTGGGTGTTGTGTGATTTCCTTAGGTTAGTTAGGTTTAAGTAGTTCTAGGGGACTGATGACCATAGAAGTCCCATAGTGCTCAGAGCCATTTGAACCATTTTTTTCAGCAGTCAGCATCAAATATTCGGTGACGAGGACGAAGATGTGGAGATCAAATGGAAAAAATTCAAAGGAATTGTTCACTATGCCCTAGACAAGTATGTTCCGAGTAAGGTTTTAAGGCACGGGAAAGATCCGCGATGGTTTAATAGCCGTGTTAGAAAAGCGCTACGTAAGCAAAGAGCGCTTCATCTCAGATTCAAGAGAAGTAAAAACCTAGCTGACCAACAAAGTCTGAACGAAGCGAAAATGGGCGTAAGAAGAGCAATGGGAGAAGCGTTCAATGATTTCGAAAGTAAGACATTGTCAAACGACCTGAGTAAAAATGCTAAGGGATTTTGGTGGTGTGTAAAATCAGTAAGTGGGTCAAAATCATCTATTGATTCTCTCAGCGACCACAGCGGCACCGAAACGGAAGATAACGGAGAGAAAGCCGAAATACTGAATTCGGTCTTCCGAAGTTGTTTCACCGCGGAAGATCGTAACACTGTCCCTCCTTTCAATCGTCGTACGAACGTCGAAATGGCAGATATTGAGATAACCGATCGCGGAACTGAAAAGCAGCTACAATCGCTTAGTAGTGGAGAGGCTTCAGGACCATATGAGATACCTAGAAGAGTCTATAAAGATTATGCGAAAGAACTTGCTCCCTTTCTAGCAGTGCCAGCCGCGGTGGCCGTGCGGTTCTAGGTGCTTCAGTCCGGAACCGCGTGACTGCTACGGTCGCAGGTTCGAATCCTGCCTCGGGCATGGATGTGTGTGGTGTTCTTAGGTCAGTTAGGTTTAAGTAGTTCTAAGTTCTAGGGGACTGATGGCCTAAGATGTTAAGTCCCATAGTGCTCAGAGCCATTTGAACAATTTTTTAACAATTTTTTCTAACAGTAATTCATCGTAGATCGTTTGAACAACGAAAGTTGCCTAACGACTCGAAAAAAGCGATGGTCATTCCCATTTTTAAGAAAGGCTGTGAGAAAGATCCACACAATTATAGGCCTATATCGTTGACGTCAATTTGTTGTAGAATTATGGAGCATGGTTCATGCTCAAGAATTATGACGTTTTTGGAAAATGAACAGCTCCTGTTTAAGAATCTACATGGATTCGCTCTGTTCCTCCGTGAGATCCACAGCTCAGTGGGCAACGGCGCTCAGGCTGATGCCGTGTTCCTTGACTTCAGTAAGGCATTTGACGCCCTCCCACATTGCCGTTTAATGAAAACAACACGAGCTTACGGAGTATCGGGGCAGACCTGCGATTGGATTCAAGACTTTCGTGCAGATAGAACTGAACACGTCACTCTTAACGGAACTACGAGGGCCGTTCAGAAAGTAACCTCCGGTTGATTTAAAAAAATACACCAAGTTAAATAAAAATATTTTAATATATACATCTTACAACTACATCTTTGCACTATTTTTCTACATAGTCTCCATAGCGATTGAGGCACTTATCGTATCTCTTCACAAGCATTGAAATTTCTTCTGCATAAAAATCACCCGCTTGTGCCTGGAGCCAGCCTGTGACCGCATCTTTGAGCTCTTCGTCGTCATCAAACCGCTGTGACCCGAGCCATTTCTTCAAATGCATGACGAGGTGATAATCACTTGGCGCCAGGTCTGGCCTGTAAGGTGGATGGTTGATAACGTCCCACTTGAAGGACTCAAGAAGGGCCGTTGTTCTGCGAGCAGAGTGAGGACGGGCGTTATCGTGCAAAAAAACGATACCGGAAGTCAGCATACCACGGCGTTTGTTCTGTATAGCCCGTCGTAACTTTTTTATTGTTTCATAGTACACGTCTTGATTAACGGTCGTACCACGTTCCATGAATTCAACCAACAACACCCCTTTGGCATCCCAAAACACCGTTGCCATCAGTTTTCTGGCAGAAAAATCTTGCGAGGCTTTTCTTGGTTTGGTAGGCGAATTTGAATGTGCCCACATCTTTGATTGTTCTTTTGTCTCAGGGTTCACGTACTTAATCCAGGTTTCGTCACCGGTCACGATTCTGTTTAACAATGGTTCTCCTTCGTCCTCATAACGTGACAGAAAGTCTAATGCAGAGGCCATTCTTTGAGTTTTGTGGTGGTCGGTAAGAATTTTGGGCACCCATCGTGCACAGAACTTACGGTAACCCAATCTTGCTGTCACTATCTCGTACAAGAGAGTCTTAGAAATCTGTGGAAAACCAGTAGACAACTCCGACATTGAGAAACGTTGATTTTCACGAACTTTTGCATCAACTGTCTGAACGAGTTCGTCAGTCACCAATGATGGTCTACCACTCCTCTCTTCATCATGAACGTTTTCTCGTCCACTTTTAAATAAACGTACCCATTCACGGACAACTCCTTCACTCATAACTCTTGGTCCGTACGCGGCACAAAGCTCACGATGAATAGCTGCTGCAGAATATCCTTTGGCTGTAAAAAAAACCTTATGACAGCACGCACTTCACATTTGGCGGGGTTTTCTATTGCAGCACACATTTCAAACTGCCACAAAAACTAAACTAGCGCAGGTACGACGTTCACTCGACCACGGCTTGATGCCGACTGACCTGTTGAGTGCGTGAACGCACAGATGGCGTCGCTACTCCCCCCACAACCCGCACTGTGACCGATCGGAGGTTACTTTCTGAACCGCCCTCGTATATCGATAGAGGTAAAGGTAGTTGTTGGCTCTGAGCACTATGGGACTTAACATCTGTGGTCATCAGTCCCCTAGAACTTAGAACTACTTAAACCTAACTAACCTAAGGACATCACACAGCACCCAGTCATCACGAGGGAGGGAAAATCCCTGACCCAGCCGGGAATCGAACCCGGGAACCCGGGCGCGGGAAGCGAGAACGCTACCGCACGACCACGAGCTGCGGACGGAGTATCACAGAGAAGTGTGATAGGACCGTTGCTGTTCTCAATATATATATATATATATAAATGACCTAGTAGAAAGCGTCGGATTCTCTTTAAGGCTATTCGCAGATCATGCAGTTGTTTATACCAGAGTATCAACGCCAGAAGATAGTAAGAATTTGCAGGACGACCAGCAGAGAATTGATAGAGGGTGCAGATTCTGGCAGTTGACCCTGAACGTAAATAAATGTAATATACTGCGCGTACGTAGGAAAAGAAATCCACTACTGTACAGTTAAGCTATTGATGACAAACAGCTGGAGACAGCGTCTGCCGTAAAATATCTAGGCGTAACTATCCAGAGTACTGTTCATGCATCTGGGATCCCTATCAGGTAGGACTGATAGAGGAGATAAGAGAAGATCCAACGAAGAGCGGCTCGTTTCGTCACGGGATCGTTTAGCTGGTGAGAGAGCGCTACGGAGACGCTAAACAAACTCCACTGGCAGACATTACAAGAGAGGCGTTGTGCGTCACAGAGATTTACTACTGAAATTTCGAGAGAGCACTTTTCAGGAGGAGTCAGACAACATATTACTTCCCCCCTCCCCCCCACCCCATACAACTCGCGTATCGATCACGAGGAGAAAATTCGAGAAATTAGAGGCAGTACAGAGGCTTACCGACAATCATTCTTCCCACGCGCTATTCGCGAGTGGGTCAGGTTCAAAATGGTTCAAATGGCTCTAAGCACTATGGGACTTAACGTCTGAGGTCATTAGTCCCATAGACTTAGAACTAATTAAACCTAATTAACCTAAGGAGATCACACACAGCCATGCCCGAGGCAGGATTCGAACCTGCGACCGTAGCAGCACCGCGGTTCCGGACTGAAGCGCCTAGAACCGCTCGGCCACCGCGGCCGGCAGTGGATCAGGGTTGGAGGGATCAGATAGTGGTACCGAAAGTACCCTTCGCCACACACCATTAGGTGGCTTGCGGAGTATGATGTAGATGTAGCTGAAGATGTTTTGGAATTCTGAGCGTAATCTGAAACATGAGGCGAACTGCTTGGAGTTTTGCATGAATTTTATATTATACTTACAGAATTACAATTAAAAATTACTAAAATTCTCCTACTTGACATATTAAAAAAAACTGCATGAGAGAAGCTTACTATATGTAAAGAGACTAAACAGAGAAAATTCTGTAGAAATCTCTTGAACAGTGTCTGAAAAAGGTATATACAGGTGAGTCACCTAACGCTACCGCTGAATATATTTCGTAAACCACATCAAATACTGACGAACCGATTCCACAGACCGTACGTGAGGAGAGGGGCTAGTGTAATTGGTTAATACAAACCATAAAAAAATGCACGGAAGTATGTTTTTTAACACAAACCTACGTTTTTTAAATGGAATCCCGTTAGTTTTGTTAGCACATCCGAACATATAAACAAATACGTAATCAGTGCCGTTTGTTGCACTGTAAAATGTTAATTACATCCGGAGATATTGTAACCTAAAGTTGACGCTTGAGTACCACTCCTCCGCTGTTCGATCGTGTGTATCGGAGAGCACCGAATTACGTAGGGATCCAAAGGGAACGGTGATGGACCTTAGGTAGAAGAGACTGGAACAGCACTTTACGTCCACATGCTAACACCTTTTTATTGGTCTTTTTCACTGACGTCAGTGACGTCAGTGATTCGGTGCTCTCCGATACACACGATCGAACAGCGGAGGAATGGTACTCAAGCGTCAACTTTAGGTTACAATATCTCCGGATGTAATTAACATTTTACAATGCAACAAACGGCACTGATTACGTATTTGTTTATATGTTCATATGTGCTAACAAAACTAACGGGGTTCCATTTAAAAAAAACTTAGGTTTGTGTTAAAAAACATACTTCCGTGCATTTTTTAATGGTTTGTATTAACCAATTACACTAGCCCCTCTCCTCACGTACGGTCTGTGGAATCGATTCGTCAGTATTTGATGTGGTTTACGAAATATATCCAGCGGTAATGTTAGGTGACTCATCCTGTATATTATTTTCCGAAAATTAAATTTTTAAATTCCATAAAAAAGTTAAATGAATATAATCCAAGGAACTTAATAGTAAATGTATTAATTGCATGTAAAGTATGGTTCAAAATTTCATCACTGTATCTTCAAAATTATGGATTTGGTACATCTTTTAAATAGTGCATGCTTATCACGAGCCTCTCCCCTTAATCACGTACTTTTGATTTATTCCCACCCAGTCCTCAGTTGTGACTTGTTTCATGGATTCTTTTCTTAGCGTCTCCCATGTAGCCATACTCATATCACGAATAAATCAAGCAACTTAAGCACGACCAAACAAACTAGAAGTGAAGTGAAGTGAATGCAATGTGTTTCCTGATCGTAATATATATGTACATTATTTGAAACTTACAACCAGGTTATTATAGTGTATACAAATTTTATTTTAGGTAAGGAGACACAGGAAAGTTGGGAAAGAGTAAAGGACAGCTATCTGAGAAGCTTAAAATTGCAAGAAAGCAGAAGTGTAGATGCTGCGACGAAGGAGCCTTGTCTGGAGAACAAGCAAATGTCACTTCTCCAGTTACGTATTCAGCCAAAAGTGTGAGTTATTGAGATATCTGAAAAAATTATACCGAATGTTCCATTAGTTTTAATCACTGCCATATAGAAAAGAATGTTTTTGCACGAGAAAAGGAAGCAGTGGGGAGTGAGTTCTGGTTGTTGACGACATCGCGCTGTCGCCAAACGTTTCAGCTGCCTTCTGGCTGCACTTACTTCAAGGGCTCCGAGGCGGTCGAGAACAACCAAATTTACTCCAGGCCCATTAGGACGCTAAATTCTCAGTGTAATTTAAAAAATTAAAGACTATCATCCAAGAACGGAGATCCCCGTGAAGCGTTTTCACTATCCCATGTTCCAGTGATCAAGAAATTCAGCCAGACCGACAAACCTGATTTTCTAGCGAAATATTTACAATTAGTGCAGTCTTATGCAGAAAGGTCAGTACATCCATCAGCATAATCCAATACAGTTTCATTTGACACCACCCTTGTTAACCATCCATCGTACTCCAACCGAACTGCAGTAACAAAACAATCCCCAGCCGAAAATAACGTGGAGCCCGAGTGGGGATACTTATGATTCTGTCATATCATTTGTCAATTTATAACCGTAATGTGTTATGTGTCATTGTAATAAATATTGTGATTGTATTCATTTGATTCTTGGTATTAATAAGACTTGAAGTAACTGCTAGTCTCTCTTCTGCACCAACATCATCCCTCATGAATGTATTTGTTTTAAAAATGTCACTTTCCACCATAAATAACAGGTTTTCTTGTTCATTAACCGACATTCGATAATACTCAAAAATTTTATCTGGACATTCTTTTAGTTTCTTACGTAGAAGAACGAACTTACCTTTTCAAACTTCCTGACAGATTAAAACTGTGTGCCGGACCGAGACTTGAACTGGGGAGCTTTGCCTTTCGCGGACATGTGCTGTACCAACTTTTTTATTTTTATTTATTTATTTATTTATTTTTCATTTTGTTCGTTGTTGATCGCTGTGTTTCGTCGTTGCGGACGTCACATGACGTCCGGTCAAGTTGGTTTGTTGATACACGCACTCAGTATTTTATAGAGGCCAAAAGCTCTGCCGACCTGAGTGGCCGAGCGGTTCTAGATGCTACAGTCTGGAACCACGCGACCGCTACGGTCGCAGGTTCGAATCCTTCCTCGAGCGTGGATGTGTGTGATGTCCTTAAGTTAGTTAGGTTTAAGTAGTTCTAAGTTCTAGGGGACTGATGACCTCAGAAGTTAAGTTCAAATGGTTCAAATGGCTCTGAGCACTATGGGACTTAACATCTCAGGTCATCAGTCCCCTAGAACTTAGAACTACTTAAACCTAACTAACCTAAGGACATCACACACATCTATGCCCGAGGCAGGATTCGAACCTGCGACTGTAGCGGTCACGCGGTTCCAGACGGAAGCGCCTAGAACCGCTCGGTCACCAGCGGCCGGCAGAAGTTAAGTCCATAGTGCTCAGAGCCATTTGATTTTTGAACTAAACAGCTCTCTGACCGAACACGCTCAGCTACCGTGCCGGCATCCATCTGAGCTACCCAAGCACGACTTACGTCCCCTTCTCACAGCTTTACTTCCGCGAGTACCTCGTCTCCTACCTTCCAAACTTGGGGTTGCTCAGGTGGTAGAGCACTTGCGTGCGAGAGGCAAAGGTCCCGAGTTCGAGTCTCGGTCCGGCACATAGTTTTAATCTGCCAGGAAGTTTCATATCAGCGCACACTCCGCTGCAGCGTGAAAATTTCATTCTGACTTACCTTTTGTTGACCCGTCACCTGGTGTAGGCTCATACCTTGAGAAAAGACCTGGCCGAAAACCCGAGAAAATTCCGATCCTATCTAAGAAAGGGTCTAAGGCTTCTGTCCAGTCACTCATTGACCAGTCTGGTGTGGCAGTTGAAGATAGCAAAGCGAGCCAATAAAGTAGGGTTACTAAACACGGTTTTCCAAAAGAAGACGAAGTAAATACTCCAGTAATCGCATCAAGAAAAAACGGCCAATATGAGTAACTTAGAAGTAGAGATCCTCGGTGTAGCGAAGCATCTTAAAATCCTTAAGAAAGGCAAGGCTTCCGGTCCAGATTGTATACCAGTCAGGTTCCTTCCAGAGTACGCTGATATAATAGCTCCATACATGGCTATCATATAAAACTCCTCACTCTAAGAAAGATCGGCACCCAAAGATTGGAAAGTTGCAGAAGTCACATCAATATCCGCCAAAGGAAATAGGAGTAATCCGCTAAATTACAGACCCATATCACTAATGTCGATTTACAATAGGATTTTGAAACATACACTGTGCTCGAACATTATGAATCACGTCGAAGAAAACGACTTATTGACAAACACCAATCACGCATTCAGAAAACGGTGAAACACACCTAGCTATTTATTCTCACGAAGCAATGAGTGTTTTCGACAGAAGATGTCAAAATTGTCTCCAAATTTTTTGATTTCCAGAAGGCTTCTGGCACCGTTCCTCACAAGCGACTTCTAATTAAAAGGGGTGCCTGTGGAGTATCGTCTCAGTTGTGTAACTTGATTGCGATTTCCTGTCAGAATGGACACATTTCGTAGCAACTGACGGCAAGTCATCGAGTAAAACAGAAGTGATTTCTGGTGTTCCCCGAGGTAGTGTTATAGGCCCTCTACTTCTGATCGGTACGAACGATCTAGGAGACAATCTGAGCATTCTTCTTAGATTGTTTGCGGTTGATGCTGTCATTTACCGTCATGTAAACTCATCACGTGATCAAAACGAATTACAAAATGATTTAGACAAGATATCTGTATGGTGGGAAAAGTGGCGATTGACTCTAAATTATGAAAAGTGTGAAGTCATCCGCATGAGCACCAAAAAGAATCCGCCAGATTTCGGTTACACGATAAATCACACAAATCTAAACGCTGTAAACTCAACTAAATACTTACAAGGGAACCTCCCCATCACACCCCCCTCAGATTTAGTTGTAAGTTGGCACAGTAGATAGGCCTTGAAAAACTGAACACAGATCAATCGAGAAAACAGGAAGAAGTTCTGTGGAACTATGAAAAAAATAAGCAAAATATACAAACTGAGTAGTCCATGTGCAAGATAAGCAATATGAAGGAGAATGTGAGCTCACTAGCGCCGTGGTCCCGTGGTTAGCGTGAGCAGCTGCAGAACGAAAGGTGCTTGGTTCAAGTCTTCCCTCGAGTAAAAAGTTTAATTTTTTATTTTCCGACAATTATCAAAGATCAGGCAATCACACATAATTAACTTCGCTCTCCAAAATTCCAGGACATGTTCAGATTTGCTTGGACATATACAGGATTTGACGCTCTACACACGGAAAAATATGAAAACGTTAAAAACATATGTTTTGACAGAGCACAGGGAAAACTGTGCGACTGTGAAACTGTTGCATTCATTTGTTGCAGTTTATGTGACAAACTCGTATGTTTTCATCACTTTTTTGGGAGTGATTGTCACATCCACAAGAAACCCTAAATCGGGCAAGATAGAAGAATCTTTTTACCCATTCGCCAAGTGTACAAGTTAGGTGGGTCGACAACATATTCCTGTCATGTGACGCACATGCCGTCACCAGTGTCTTATAGAATATACCAGACGGATTTTCCTGTGGAGGAATTGGTTGACCTATGACCTTGCTATCAAATGTTTTCGGTTCCCATTGGAGAGGCACGTCATTTCGTCTATTAATCGCACGGTTTTGCGGTGCGGTCGCAAAAAACAGACACTAAACTTATTACAGTGAACAGAGACGTCAATGAACGAACGAACAGATCATAACTTTGCGAAAAGAAAAAAAATTAAAATTTCCGCTTGAGGGAAGACTTGAACCAAGGACCTCTCGGTCTGCAACTGATCACGCAAACCACGGAACCATGGCGCCACTCAACTGATCTTCTTAATGTTGCATATCTTGCACATGGACTACTCAGTTTGTATATTTTGCTTATTTTTTTCATAGTTCCACACAACTTCTTCCTGTTTTCTCGATTGATCTGTGTTCAGTTTTTCAGGGCCTATCCACTGTGCTAACTTATAACTAAATCTGAGGGGGGTGCGATGGGGACGTTCCCTTGTTAGGGATTACAATTATGAATAACTTAAATTGGAACGATCACATAGATAACATTGTGGGAAAGCAAACCAAAGACTGTGATTCATTGGCAGAACACTTAAAAAATGTAACAGGTCTATTTAGCTTATACTGCATTTGTCCCGAGATCGTTCACGCAGGAGAATCGTACAAACATATCGTTGCCTGACAATCGCAGAGTCCGTATGGAAGTCATAGTAATAAGCTTCCTTGGCGTAGAGAAACAATTGAAAGGGTTGAAAACAAATGAGTCACAAGGTCCGGACGGATTCCCAATTCGGTTTTACAAAGAATACTCTGCGGCGTCGATCCCTTACTTAGCTCCCATTTATTGCGAATCTGTCGCCCAGCGTTAAGTCCCAAGCGACTGGGAAAAAAGCGCATGTGACTTCTGTACTTAACAAGGGTAAAAAGACGGATCGTCAAAATTACAGATCATTATACTTAACATCGGTTTGCTGCAGAATTCTAGAACATATTCTTAGTTGGAATATAATCAGTTTCCTAGAGACCGAAAAGCAGATGTCCACGAATCAGTGCGGTTTTTATAAATCATTACTCTTGTGGAACTGAGCTGGCCTTTCTCTCACGTGTTATATTGCGAACTATGGATAAATGGCAACAGGCAGATTCCATATTCCCACATTTCCGAAAAAGCATTTGACATACTACCCCCCCCCCCCCCCCCATGAACCATGGACCTTGCCGATGGTGGGGAGGCTTGCGTGCCTCAGCGATACAGATAGCCGTATCGTAGATGCAACCACAACGGAGGGGTATCTGCTGAGAGACCAGACAAACGTGTGGTTCCTGAACAGGGGCAGCAGCCTTTTCAGTAATTGCGGGGGCAACAGTCTGGATGATTGACTGATCTGGCCTTGTAACATTAACCAAAATGGCCTTGCTGTTCTCGTACTGCGAACGGCTGAAAGCAAGGGGAAACTACGGCTGTAATTTTTCCCGAGGGCATGCAGCTTTACTGTATGGTTAAATCATGATGGCGCCCTCTTTGGTAAAATATTCCGGAGGTAAAATAGTCCCCCATTCGGATCCCCGGGCCGGGACTACTCAAGAGGACATCGTTATCAGGAGAAAGAAAACTGGCGTTCTACGGGTCGGAGCGTGGAATGTCAGATCCCTTAATCAGGCAGGTAGGTTAGAAAATTTAAAAAGGGAAATGGATAGGTTAGAGTTAGATATAGTCGGAATTAGTGAAGTTCGGTGGCAGGAGGAACAAGACTTTTGGTCAAGTGAATACAGGGTTATAAACACAAAATCAAATAGGGGTAATGCAGGTGTAGGTTTAATAATGAATAAAAAAAATAGGAGTACGGGTAAGCTACTACAAACAGCATACTGAACGCATTATTTGTGGCCAAGATAGACACGAAGCCCACGCCTACTACAGTAGTACAAGTTTATATGCGAACTAACTCTGCAGATGACGAAGAAATTGATTAAATGTATGAGGAGATAAAATAAATTATTCAAATAGTCAAGGGGGACGAAAATTTAATACTCATGGGCGACTGGAATTCAATCGTAGGAAAAGGGAGAGAAGGAAACATAGTAGGTGAATATGGATTGGGGCTAAGAAATGAAAGAGGAAGCCGTCTGGTAGAATTTTGCGCAGATCATAACTTAATCATAGCTAACACTTGGTTTATACATGGAAGAACCCTGGAGATACTAAAAGGTATCAGATAGATTATATAATGGTAAGACAGAGATTTAGGAACCAGGTTTTAAATTGTAAGACATTCCCAGGGGCAGATGTGGACTCTGACCACAATCTATTGGTTATGAACTGTAGATTAAAACTGAAGAAACTGCAAAAAGGTGGGAATTTAAGGAGATGGGACCTGGATAAACTGAAAAACCAGAGGTTGTACAGAGTTTCAGGGAGAGCATAAGGGAACAACTGACAGGAATGGGGGAAAGAAATACAGTAGAAGAAGAATGGGTAGCTTTGAAGGATGAAATAGTGAAGGCAGCAGAGGACCAAATAGGTAAAAAGACGAGGGCTAGTAGAAATCCTTGGGTAACAGAAGAAATATTGAATTTAATTGATGAAAGGAGAAAATATAAAAATGCAGTAAATGAAGCAGGCAAAAAGGAATACAAACGTCTCAAAAATGAGATCGACAGGTAGTGCAAAATGGCTAAGCAGAGATGGCTAGAGGATTATCTCACGAGGGATAAGATAGATACTGCGTATAGGAAAATTAAAGAGACCTTTGGAGAAAATCAAGAGCTTTGATGGAAACCCAGTTCTAAGCAAAGAACGGAAAGCAGAAAGGTGGAAGGAGTATATAGAGGGTCTATACAAGGGCGATGTACTTGACGACAATATTACGGAAATGGAAGAGGATGTAGATGAAGATGAAATGGGAGATATGATACTGTGTGAAGAGTTTGACAGAGCACTGAAAGACCTGAGTCGAAACAAGGCCCCAGGAGTAGATAAAATTCCATTAGAACTACTGACAGCCTTGGGAGAGCCAGTCCTGACAAAACTCTACCATCTGGTGAGCAAGATGTATGAGACAGGCGAAATACCCTCAGACTTCAAGAAGAACATAATAATTCCAATCCCAAAGAAAGCATGTGTTGACAGATGTGAAAATTACCGAACTATCAGTTTAATAAGTCACAGCTGCAAAATACTAACGCGAATTCTTTACAGACGAATGGAAAAACTGATAGAAGCCGACCTCTGGGAAGATCAGTTTGGATTTCGTAGAAATGTTGGAACACGTGAGGCAATACTGACCCTACGACTTATCTTAGAAGAAAGATTAAGGAAAGGCAAACCTACGTTTCTAGCATTTGTAGACTTAGAGAAAGCTTTTGACAATGTTGATTGGAATACTCTCTTTCAAATTCTTAAGGTGGCAGGGGTAAAATACAGGGAGCGAAAGACTATTTTGTTATGTGTCGACAGAAGTGCCGACACAGTGTTATTTTGAAGGGGCCGAATAGGCACGCTATAAGCTCACCCAGAATATCGTGAAGTCTGAAACAGGATGCTCAATGAATGCTAATAAGAAAAGTACGTTGCTTTGGGAATACTTAACTTTAATCCATCCTTTTGGTATACATCGTTTATGGTGAATACAAGTAAGACTCTCTCCAGATATGGTTAACTGCGCCTTGCTAGGTCGTAGCTATGGACTTAGCTGAAGGCTATTCTAACTGTCTCTCGGCAAATGAGAGGAAGGCTTCGTACGTCTAGTCGCTAGCAATGTCGTCCGTACAACTGGGGCGAGTGCTAGTCCGCATCTCTAGACCTGCCATGTGGTGGCGCTAGGTCTGCAAGTACTGACAGTGGCGACACGCGGGTCCGACATGTACTAATGGACCGCGGCCGATTTAAGCTACCACCTAGCAAGTGTGGTGTCTGGCGGTGACACCACATTCCTCCCCCGCAAATCGGCGAACGGTCGCGTTATAAGGCTTCCGCCCGCCGTGGGGAGGGCCCCATGTTGACGTATGCGATGAGGTGGGGAGCCGAACAACAGGCGAGGCTGTGCCACCCGCACCCGGCCATTCGGTCCGAGGGGAGCTAGGAAACGCCTGGAAACCTACTCCAGGGTGCACGTCAACATGCGGCGCATGCGCCCGTAATGAAACAGGAGGGCCCGAAGGGTCGACCTCCATTGCGTCGGGGTATCCGACGCGCGATGACGCCATGTGGTCCGGAGCGGGCAAGAGGTCCAGGGCGGACGACAGCTGGTCACGGGAAGCGATCGGCGGCGCGTGACCCAGGGAGGCGGATGGCGGCTGCAGCGAAGCGTCCTCTGCGGGCTGCGCCGGTGGCGGCTGCGGCGGCGACGGCGGCTGCGCGACGCCACGAGGCAAAATGGAAGGCATCGTCGGTAACACCTGGGGATGAGGCGAGCCAGCAGATGGGTCCCCAGGGCGCTGACCGGACGGCTCCGTCGCTGAAAGCAGACGGGGAGCGGCAGAACCCAGGCGACGACAGAGGCGCAGCTGATTGAGATGCCGACGCACCTCACCAGAGGCCCCCATAACCAAATACATCGCGCGGCCGAGGCAGCGAAGAATGCGCCCTGCGAGCCAACGCCGTGAACCGCGATAGTTGCGATAGAATACCACGTCGCCAGGAGCAAAAGCAGGAGTCTGCCGCTGCACAGGAACCTGATGCGGCGGATGCAGCAAAGACATCAAGGTTCGATGAGGACGACCGTGAAGCAACTCAGCCGGCGAGCGACCATCGCGGGGCTGAGAGCGATACGAAGACAAAAAGAGCAACAACGCGTCCTCCCGAGAATGCGACTCTCTCAACTTCAACATCTGTGACTTAAAAGTCCGGACCAATCGTTCAGCGGCACCGTTTGACTGAGGCGAAAACGGCGCGGACGTCAGATGGTGAATACCATTGGCCTTGCAGAATGACTGAAATTCTGCGGACATGAATTGTTGGCCATTGTCGGAAACAATAGTCTGTGGAAGACCTTCCACGCAAAAGATAGCAGACAACGCTTGGATGGTGGCAGATGACGTCGTGGAAGACATCCGGACAACAAAAGGAAAATTACTGAAGGAATCGACAACAACCAACCATCGAGCATTTCAGAATGGACCAGCAAAATCTATGTGTAAGCGTTGCCAAGGGGAAGTGGCTTTTGGCCATGCAAAGAATTTCCCCGGCGGTGCGGATTGTTGTTCGGCACACGCCATGCAAGAAGAGCACATATTCGTAATCGCAGCATCGATTCCGAACCAAGTACAGTGCTGACGAGCAAGTTGTTTCGTACGCACTATACCCCAATGTCCTTGGTGGAGAAGCTTTAAGACAGAGGACTGTAACGAACGTGGGACCACGACCCTAGACTGATCATTATCAGAACGCAACAACAAAACACCACGTCGTACAAAAAGTCTCTCCTTGTGAGCAAAAAATCTGCGAACCAACGGATCCTCGATCCGCGACTTTGACAAGGGCCATTGCGTAGCAACAAAACGCAAAACGGTAGCAAGGACAGGGTCAGCAGCTGTGGCTGTAGCTACACGACGAAAATCAATCGGAAACGATTCGACCACGTCATCGGTTTCCGCATCAATGAACATGCAAGCAAGTTCGGAAGAATCGAATGCTTTATCCTCAGCAACTGGCAAACGGAACAACGCATCTGCGTTTCCGTGCTTAGCAGTGGACCGATACAAGATATCGTAGCGGTACTGCGAGAGGAAAATAGACCAGCGAATGAATTTCTGCACTGTACGTGGAGGTACAGGCTTGTTCGGATGAAAAAGCGATGTCAAAGGTTTGTGGTCTGTGATGATGGTAAAGTGACGACCATACAAGAAATCGTGAAACTTTGTAACACCAAACACGAGAGCCAAAGCTTCTTTCTCTATCTGGGAATAATTTCTTTGCGCTGACGAGAGCAATTTGGACGCAAAGGCAATAGGGCGATCATGCGAACCATCTTTGTGCGCAAGCACAGCACCGATCCCGAAATCCGAGGCATCTACCATCAACAAAAGGGGTTTCCGGGGATCGAATGGCGTAAGGCAAGTATTTGAAAGCAACGCCGATTTCAATTGGCGAAAGGCGCGTTCGCATTCCGTCGACCAGACGAACGGAACACCTTTACGGCGTAATCGATGAAGCGGAGCTGAAATGGAAGAGGCATGAGGAAGAAATTTATGATAATAGTTAATTTTTCCCAACACACTCTGTAGCTGCTTCACATTTTGCGGCGAAGGCAAGTCCTGTATGGCACGGAGGTGCTCAGGACTCGGATGTATGCCTTGGGCATTAAGGACATGGCACAGATATGGCAAGTCACGAGCAAAAAACACACATTTGTCCTTCCTCAAGCGAAGACCATTCTGTCGCAAAACCTGAAATAATGTTCGGAGATTTTGTAAACGTTCCGCTTCTGTCTTTCCGGAGATCACTATATCGTCCAGATAGTTTGCTGCAGTAGGGACCGACGAACAAATAGTTTGTAAATATTGCTGAAATAATGCAGGGGCGGATGCACACCCGAATGGCAGTCTTTTGAATCTGTACAATCCAAGATGCGTGTTAACCACCAATACGCGCTGGGATTCTTCGTCCACCGGTATTTGCAAGTACGCATCTGCTAGGTCCAACTTTGAAAAATATTTTCCCGGGCACAGTTTGTCAAATAGATCTTCCGGGTGGGGCAAAGGAAAAGTAGCAGTCACTAGTTGTGGATTCACTGTTGCTTTGAAGTCCACGCAAAGTCTCAATTTTCCGGAAGGTTTTTGCAAAATTACTAAGGGTGAGGCCCAGAGAGAAGCCTGCACACGTTCAATGACACCTTGTGATTCTAGATCGTTTAATGTTCTTGCGACCTCATCACGCGATGCGTGGGGAACATTGCGCGCTCTGAAAAATTTCGGTTGCGGGTTGACTTTGAGTTCCAAATGTGCTTCATAGTTCTTAGCGCAACCAAGGCCCGGTGCAAAAATGTCTGCAAATTCCTCACATAGACGAGAAACACTGGCTGAAGGCACAGTCTGGTTCACTGATAGGACCTGATTTACGATAGACAAGTTAAACAACTGAAATAAATCTAAACCAAACAAGTTCACTGCAGCAGAAGAACGAAGAACGTAAAATGACACAAGTTTCGTTTGTCCCTTGTATGTTGCAAGAAGGCTGCACTGTCCTAACACTGGGATATGCTGTCCTGAATAACTAGTGAGCTGAACTGTTGCGGCACGCAACGGCGGGGCGCCCAGTTGTTTGTACGTGGCGTGATTGAGCAATGAAACTGCAGCTCCGGTATCGAGCTGGAATGGTATCACTTGTCCGGCAAAGTCCAAATCTACAAAAAGTTTATTGTCCTGCTGACGACAAGAGCGACTGTTTTGTGCAACTTGAACAGACACTGGTACAGAATCACGTGCGACGTGACGGGATTGCCGTCGACGTCGACGCACACTTTTCGTGGGACGAACACAGTCACAATGAGTAAGAGGAACACTGGGCGGAGTGGCATTAACTACATGAATGTCCATGGGTGAAGGTTCCCGAGCCTGAGTGTCCTTGGTTCGATTCCGGCGCGAAGCAAGGGGCCTGGAATAGTTGGTAGTGTCCGATCTAAGCTTTTTCCGGCAAACACTTTGAACATGTCCTTTCTTATTACAGAAAAAGCAAATAGCTTGGCGTGACGGGCAGTTCTCACGCGAATGTCTAGTTGCACACCGCGGGCATGATTTCAGCACTGCATTGGCTTGCTTTCGCGGGACACGTGTTTTTGCACTTGGCGTGCGCGAAGGCTGTTTACAGTTCCTTGCAGCGCGCCCGGCGGGCCGGTTAATGCGACACACAGCCGGCGAAGTTGCAAATGATTCCTGAGCAAAGTCAAGTGTGTCTTGCCTATCCAATATGTCTATCACTTGTTGAAGGGAGGGATTAACTAGTTTCAAAATCCGTTCCCTTATGCGAACATCAGAAACGTTCTGTGCTATTGCATCACGCACCATTGTATCTGAATAAGGAAGGCCACAGTCACATTCAAATGCGCAGTCCCTAGTAAGGCCTTGCAAAGTTGCAACCCACTCCCGATTAGTTTGACCGGCCGTACGTTTTGCACGAAAGAACGTATACCTTTTTGCAACCACATTAACTGTTTCTTTGAAATAGGCATCTAAAGCCGACACAATTTCTTCGTAGGACAGAGTTGCTACGTCGCGTCGGGGAAACAATTTCACTATCACACGGTACGTTTGCACGCCGACACAAGACAATAAGTGAGGCTGCCGCTCGTTACCTTGAATTCTGTAGGCGGCGAGATGGAATCCAAACTGACGTGACCACTCCGTCCACGTTTCGTCGTCGGGACGAAATTGACGAAAAGAGGGTGCAACTGCGTGTTGTGGCTGCGGGAGCGATGAAGCGGCGGCTGCCGCATCGGTTTGAATGGCACGTTGACCCTGGACGAGCTGTCCAAGGGCATCCAATAACACCTGCGTCTGCTGATTCTGCAAGCGATAAAATTCGGACAGTACATCTGGAGATTGTGGCGAAGCCATGACACAAGCAATTCAAATCAGAGCAAGTTACTATCAAAAGGACTGCAACGTGGGCGCGTCATCCCATCCTCGTCGCCAATGTTGTGTGTCGACAGAAGTGCCGACACAGTGTTATTTTGAAGGGGCCGAATAGGCACGCTATAAGCTCACCCAGAATATATTGAAGTCTGAAACAGGATGCTCAATGAATGCTAATAAGAAAAGTACGTTGCTTTGGGAATACTTAACTTTAATCCATCCTTTTGGTATACATCGTTTATGGTGAATACAAGTAAGACTCTCTCCAGATATGGTTAACTGCGCCTTGCTAGGTCGTAGCTATGGACTTAGCTGAAGGCTATTCTAACTGTCTCTCGGCAAATGAGAGGAAGGCTTCGTACGTCTAGTCGCTAGCAATGTCGTCCGTACAACTGGGGCGAGTGCTAGTCCGCATCTCTAGACCTGCCATGTGGTGGCGCTAGGTCTGCAAGCACTGACAGTGGCGACACGCGGGTCCGACATGTACTAATGGACCGCGGCCGATTTAAGCTACCACCTAGCAAGTGTGGTGTCTGGCGGTGACACCACATATTTACAATTTGTACAGAAAGCAGATGGCAGCTATAAGAGTCGAGGGGTATGAAAGGGAAGCAGTGGTTGGGAAGGGAGTGAGACAGGGTTGTAGCCTATCCCCGATGTTATTCAATCTGTATATTGAGCAAGCAATAAAGGAAACAAAAGGAAAGTTCGGATAGGAATTAAAATCCATGGAGAAGAAATAAAAACTTTGACGTTCGCAGATGACATTGTAATTCTGTCAGAGACAGCAAAGGACTTGGAAGAGCAGTTGAACGGAATGGACAGTGTCTTGAAAGGAAGATATAAGATGAACATCAACAAAAGCAAAACAAAGATAATGGAATGTAGTCGAATTAAGTCGGGTGATGCTGAGGGAATTAGATTAGGAAATGAGACACTTAAAGTGGTAAAGGAGTTTTGCTATTTGAGGAGGAAAATAACTGATGATGGTCGAAGTAGAGAGGATATAAAATGTAGACTTTCAATGGCAAGGAAAGCGTTTCTGAAGAAGAAAAATTTGTTAACATCGAGTATAGATTTAAGTGTCAGGAAGTCGTTTCTGAAAGTATTTGTATGGAGTGTAGCCATGTATGGAAGTGAAACGTGGACGATAAATAGTTTAGACAAGAAGAGAATAGAAGCTTTCGAAATGTGGTGCTACAGAAGAATGCTGAAGATTAGATGGGTAGACCACATAACTAATGAGGAGGTATTGACTAGAATTGGGGAGAAGAGGAGCTTGTGGCACAACTTGACTAGAAGAAGGGATCGGTTGGTAGGACATGTTCTGAGACATCGAGGGATCACCAATTTAGTATTGGAGGGCAGCGTGGAGGGTAAAAATCGTAGGGGGAGACCAAGAGATGAATACACTAAGCAGATTCAGAAGGATGTAGGTTGCAGTAGGTACTGGGAGATGAAGAAGCTTGCACAGGATAGAGTAGCATGGAGAGCTGCATCAAACCAGTCTCAGGACTGAAGACCACAACAACAACAACATAGTACCCCACTGCAGACTGTTAACGAAGATACGAGCATACGGAAAAGGTTACTAGATACGTGAGCGGTTCAGAGAGTTCTTAAATAATAAAATCCAGTATGTTGTCCTCGACTACAAGTCTTTATCAGAGACAAGGGTGTCGTCAGGAGAGGCCCAGGGAAACGTGATACGACTGCTATTATTTTTATATACATAACCGATCTGGCGGAAGGGTGGGCAACAATGAGCGTTTTTTTGCTGATGATGCCGTGGTGTACGCTAAGGTGCCGAACATAAGTTAAATGTAGAATGATAGAAGATGACTTAGAGAATATTTTTAATTCGTGTGATGAATGGCAGCTGCTCTAAATGTAGAAAAACGTTAGTTAACGCGCATGAATAGGAAAAACAAAACCGTAACGTTCGGATACGGCATTAGTAGTGTCCCGCTCGGCACAGTCACGTTGTTTAAATCTGTGGGCGTAACACTGCAAAGCGATATGAAATGGAACGAGCGTTTGAAGATTCTGATAGGGAAGGCGAATAGTCGACTTCGGTTTACTGGGAGAGTCTTAGGAACGTGTGGTTCATCTGTAAAGGACACCGCATATAGGACGCCAGTATAACCTGTTCTTGAGTACTGCTCGAGTGTTTGGGAGGCGTACCAAGTCGGATTAAAGGAAGACATCGACGCAATCCAGAGGCGGATTGCTAGATTTGTTTCCTGGTAGGTTCGAACAACATGCAAGTGTTACGGAGATGCTTCAGAAGCTCAAATGGGGAATCCCTGGTGTGAGGGCGGGGGGGGGGGGGGGGGGGGTGAGGGGGGGGGGGGGCGACGTTCTTTCCTAGGAAAACGATTGAGAAAATTTAGAGAACCGGCACTTGAAATTGACTGCAGAACGATCTTACTGCTGCCATCATACATTACATGTAACAACAGCGAAGATAAAGATACGAGATATTAGGGCTCATACGGGGGCATATAGGTAGCCGTTTTGCCCTCGCTCTATTTGCGAGTGGAATAGGAAAGAAAACCACTAGCAGTGGTACAGAGTACCCTCCGCCACACACCATACGGCGGCTTGCGTAGTATTTATGTAAATGTAGATAGGATGGATCCACCATTTCCGCTGCTGTCTTTCTTTCCCTTCGACTTCGACGACGATGATGAACGAGTAATAAACGCACTGAGAGAAGTGAATCGTTACTTAACGAAGCACTGTTCGTCATTGTTCTCGTGACGTTGCTTCTCCGGCTCATGCATTTGGCTGCCTAACTGCCACTACTCGGCAGTTTTTTCTCTTCTGTGTGGCCCTGGAAATCCTGTCACGTTTTTTACAACTCACATCCCGCTGGAAAAAACACACATGTGCCGTAGCCGTAAGGAGTATATTGCCCAGAGACTACAGCGAGGACGTGAATACAGCATTTGTTGCGGTACTAAATAACAACGAAGAATTTTCTTTTCTCTGCCTAGAATTCCTTTATTCGGACAACAAATACGCGGTTTATATGTACTTCACCTCTGCGTGTGCGTCGGACAGCTTTAATCTGTTCCATTCAATGCAAGTTCCTTATTTTAAAAAATGCCTCCATGATTAGTCTTCTTACGTGCTACAGTTTCATAAATTTCTCTTGACACCATTTGTTGTGCATGCCTATGCATTTTTGTAATCACACAAGGTGTGCTTCTCCCATTCCCGATGATTCTCCTTTTCCAAATCTCATCTCACCTAGTGCGCATCGTCGTTCTGAGTCGTAATAGGAAACCTTACCGTGTACCAAGCACTTCCTTCTAATGTGTTAATCCTCTTGTTTAGGAAGAGTCTGAACTTTGTAAATTACTTGCGGAATTTGTCTTAAAAGCTGAAATTAAACTGTTATTGTTAAGTTTGAATATGTGTAATGTATTGTAGTTTAGAGTAGTGTGTAGGCCTATGTGTGTGTGTGTGTGTGTGTGTGTGTTCGTTTCAAATATGATTGTATTATTTAGTTTCAACTGTCCATGTCGTTGTATGTTTGGTTCAAATGGCTCTGAGCACTATGGGACTTAACATCTATGGTCATCAGTCCCCTAGAACTTAGAACTACTTAAACCTAACTAACCTAAGGACAGCACACAACACCCAGCCATCACGAGGCAGAGAAAATCCCTGACCCCGCCGGGAATCGAACCAGGGAACCCTGGCGTGGGAAGCAATAACGCTACCGCACGACCACGAGATGCGGGCATTGTATGTTTGGATTTGTGAATTATTCACCGAGGAACTGCACTTTGTCTTAACTTTTTAACACATTGCATGTTTGGACTAGTTGTATTGGTGCAACCGAAGACCAGTAAACAAAAATACTTCACGGCTTGGGACAGTGTACTATGCCTTGTTTAGCCACTAGGCCAGCCCCTTCGTTCCTCGGCTGCTGTAGCAGCCTGGGACCCATTTTGCAGGCAACTGACTTGTTGCGTAATTGCACAGACCACTGTGCCATTGCATCGATGTGCACACGCAGAGGTGAAGTACACGATTACGTCTGTAGCACGAGGGTCGGATAAGATATTACTTTTATCTTCCGTACTCTTTGGGAGAACCAGCTATGACAAAGCTAATCCGCCTCATATGCAAGATACATGAGACAGGTTAATATCATTAGCCTTCAACCAGAGTGTAATAATTTCATTTCCAAGAATAGTAGGTGCGATTATTGCCAAATCATCAGCTTGATAAGTCATGATTGCAAAATACTGACACGAATTATTTACGGAAGAATGGAAAGCCTGGTAGAAGCCGATATCGGGGAAGATTAGTTAGGATTCCGGAAAAATGCGGGAACGTACAAGGCAGTCCTGACCCTACGACTTATATCAGCTGACAGTCCTAAGAAAGGCAAACGTACTTTTGTAGCATTTGTACATTCAGAGTAAGCATTGACTGGAATACTCTCCTTATAATTCTGAAGCTAGCAGATATACCTGGTGATTCAAAAAGAAAGAACAGATTTCAGTTGTTTAGTACAGACAAACTATAATAGATAGAAACACATTGCGCTTGCCAGTGGGTAGAGAAAGGTTCGAAGTTTGTTTGTTTGTAGCAAAATGGCGACAACACCGGAAGATATACCTCTTTGTGTGTTGGAATGCGCGCGAAGTCAGTCCATTGTTCAAGTGCAATGTGCATTCCGTCGTCGATTGGGCAAGAAGCAAATTTATGACTGGCATAGAAAATTCTTGGAAGTTGGTTGCATATTCAAAGCGAAGAGCACAGGTTGGCCAAGCACGTTTGATGAAAATATCGAGCGTATCAGAGATGCGTTCACAGGCAGCTCTCGAAGTCCCACAAGTCGGACAGACCAGGAACTTCAACTTCCTCAAACAACGGTGTGGCGTGTTCTGCACGACGCCTGCATATGAATCCTTACAGGCTGCAGTTACTGTGGAAAAAGCGTCCCGGCGACCATAACAAAAGGTACGAATTTTCCGTTTCAGTTCTCCAGTATATGGCAGACGTAACTTTTTCCGAGCGACAAATCTTTTCCGACGAATCGGCGTGTCATCTATCCGATATAGTAAACCACCATAATGTAAGAGTTTAGGGGTCACAAAATCCGGGCGTCGTCGTACGTGAAAGAGACTGAACGTTTTATGCGTCGTTTCTGTTCACGAAGTTTGTGGAGCTTTCTTTTTGCGAAGGAAACTATGACAAGATTGTCATATCTGAACATGCTGCAAAATTAGTTGTTTCCTCAACTTCACAAACATTTCAACGATTTTATATTTATGCATGACTGTGCCCCGACTCATTTTCGCCTTGAGATGCGGCGTTAACTTAACAACACCATCACACGAAGTTGGATTGGGAAAGGCGGACAACAAGATCTCGTTCATTGCTTTTGGACTCCCAGGTCACCAGACCTCATACCTTATGATTTTTTTTTCCTGTGGACGTACATAGAAGACAGTCTTTGTTCCATCTGTGACAGCTACTCTTTAAGAGCAGGTAAAACGAATTCTTGAAGCTGTCGATTCAGTGAACAGGTACCTGTCGATTCGTGGGTGAAATGAAATGGACTATTGTATATTCCTAGATTTCCAGAAGCCTTTTGCTACCGTTCCTCACAAGCGACTATTAATCAAATTGCGTGCATATGGAGTATCGTCTCAGTTGTGTGACTGGATTCGTGATTTTCTCTCACAGAGAGGTCACAGTTCGTAGTGATAGACGGTAAATCATCGAGTAGAACAGAGGTGATATCTTGCGTTCCAGAAAGTACAGTCATAGGCCCTCTGCTGTTCCTGATTTACATAAACGACCTAGGTGATAATCTGAGCAGCCCCCTTAGATTGTTTGCAGATGACGCTGTAATTTACCGTCTAGTAAAATCATCAGACGATCGATTCCAATTACAAAATGATCAACAGAGAATTTCTGTATGGTGCGAAAAGTGGCAATTGGCACTAAACAAAGAAAAGTTGGAAGTCATCGACATGGGTTCTAAAACAAATCCGATAAATTTTGGGTATTCGATAAATCTCACGAATCTAAGAGCTGTCAATTAATCTAAATGCCTAGGAATTACAATTACGAGCAAATTAAATTGGAAATACCACATAGATAATATTGTGGAGAAGGCGAACAAAGACTGCGCTTTTGGTGGCAGAACACTTAGAAGATGCGACAAACCCACTAAAGAGACAGCCTACATAACACATGTCCGTCCTCTGCTGGGATATTGCTGCGCGGTGTGGGATCCTTACCAGGTAATATTGACGGAGGGCCTCGAAAAAGTGCAATGAAGGGCAGCCCGTTTCGTGTTATCGCGCAATAGGGGTGAGAGTGTCACTGATATGATACGCGAGTTGGGGTGGCAGTCACTCAAACAAAGACGGTTTTCTTTGCGGCGAGATCTATTTATGAAATTTCAATCACCAGCTTTCTCTTCCTAATGCGAAAATATTTTGTTGACACTCACCTATGTAGGGAGAAATGATCATCATAATAAAATAAGAGAAATCAGAGCTCGAACGGAAAGATTTAGGTGTTCCTTTTTCCCACGCGCAATTCGAGAGTGAAATGGTAGAGAAGTAGTATGAAAATGGTTCGACGAACCCTCTTCCAGGCACTTAAGTGTGAATTGCAGAGTAACCATGTAGATGTAGATGTAGATCGTTTCGATGGTTATCGAGCAATACACTGTGCTCATGTTGAGTTTGTGATATAGTGTCTGTACGAACATAAAACTCTGAACCTTTCTCTGTTCAGTAACATGCGCAATGTATTTCAGTCTTTCATGGTTTGTGTGTAATAAACAACTGAACTCTGTTATTTGTTTTGAATCACCCTGTATAATACAGTAAGCAAGTGTTATCTACGATTTGCACAAAAACTGGATTGCAATTAGGTTGAAGGACATGAAAGGGAAGCAGCAGTCGAGAGGGAAGTAAGAGAAGGTTGTAACCTAGCATCGATATTATCTATTCTGCACATGGAGCAAGCAGCAAGGGAAATCCAGGAAATATTGAAAATGGAATTGAAGTTGAGGAAGATGAGATAAAATCTTTTGAGATTTGGCGATGACATTGTAACCCTACAGAGACGGTAAAGAACTTGGAGAAGATCAGTAAGAGCTTATAAGATAAATTTCAAGTAAAGTAAAACAAGGGTAATAGTATGTACTAGATTAAATCAGAAGATGTTGAGGGAAACTGATTTGGAAATGAAACACTGTAAGTGGTGGATGAGTTTTGTCATTTGATCAGAAGTTAACCGACGGTCGCCGAAGTAGAGACAATGTAAGAGGCAAACTTGCAGTAGAAAGAATAACAAGAAAAGCGTTTCTCAAAAAAAAGTTAACACAGAAAAAAAATAATACTGTTACAAAGTCATTTCTGTAGGTATTTGTCTGGAGTGAAGCGTTGTACGAAAGATAAACGTGGGCAACGAGCTGTTCAGACAGGGAGAGAATAGAAACTTTTCAAATTTACTATAAGAGAATGACGGGTAGGTCGGATAACTAGTGATGATGTATTGAACTGAATCGGGGAGAAAAGAAATTTGTTGGCACAACTTGACTAGAAGAAGAGATCGGGTGACAGGTCACATCCTTAGGCATCAAGTATAGTCTGTTCGGTAAGGGGGGGGGGGGGAGTTGTGAGGCAATAAATATCATATAGAGAGGCTTAGGTTTGATTATAATAAGCGGGATCAAATGGGTGTAGGTTGTAAGGCTTATGCAGAAATGAAGAGGCTTGTGCAGCATGGAGACTCACACCAAATTAGTGTTCGCATGGAGGACAGCAAAGAGAACAGCTGTCAGCTGTGTTAGGAAGTTGACAGCCGTAACACTTGACATGTTTACTTCTTTCGCCGTGTGGCCTTGCCTGGTCAGCCATAGGTAGTGCTGTGTGTTGCTCTATACCCAACACGAACTGCCGGCTGTGCGTATACCAAGCACAGACAACGAAGTGAAACATTGGTCTTGCCGTCTTCCAACATTTATCTTTTAACGTTTCGTTGGGATTAAGCATTTTAAATCATGACCTTGTCACCGTACAATTAAACCAGTCGTGGTTTAAAAAATGCACCTAAAATGCGTGGTTATGGAGTGTCTCCTCAGTTGTGTGACGGGATCCGTGATTTCCTTTCATAAAGGTGCAACACGTGGTAGTAATCGATAGAAAATCATCCGAAGTGATCTCCGGCGTTCCCCAAGTAAGTGTTGTAGTCCCTGTAACCTTCGCCTTCCTAGTCGGCCTATTGGGTTGCGATATGAATGACCGTGATCGCGTATGCCTAATGAAATTTTACAATAACTATGGCTATTGTTGCCGAAGGAAATTAATACCGATCAGTAGTAGGAAAGTGTACAACAAACCCTTCTGGAGGAAGAATCTATTCTAAACCTAATCTAAATACTGATGATAATTTTGAAATGGGTGGAATAAAGCGCAACCGCTCACGAACCACACATGGGGAAAAGGGTACCACGTCAGCAGTACCGGTGGACCTTCACGGCCTGTTCGGGCGAATTTTAGTTTTTAGTAATATTTTTAACACAAAAAATACTGATTAGTAAAAAAAGAGATAAATAAATGGTGGCCAGCCCACTCGGGCGATGAATATCCAGAATCTTAAGAGAGGTAATGGCAAAGGAAATTAAGCAGATAAGCACTGGCGTGGCAACAGAAGGTTGTACCGCTTTTTCACAATACAACAGTTCACGACAAAATAGATGAATCAGAAAGCACTGACTTTGCAATTATTTAACCTGAAATACTAAATTTTGAAAGCAAAGTTAAATGAAGTACTGGTTAAATAAATGACTGATTGTAACTGAAACTTTGTTACATAAAAAAATGATTTTTAGTAACCTCAATGTAACTTCCCCCCCCCCCCCCTCCATGAACCATGGACCTTGCCGTTGGTGGGGAGGCTTGCGTGCCTCAGCTATACAGATAGCCGTACCGTAGGTACAACCACAACGGAGGGGTATCTGTTGAGAGGCCAGACAAACGTGTGGTTCCTGAAGAGGGGCAGCAGCCTTTTCAGTAGTTGCAAGGGCAACAGTCTGGATGATTGACTGATATGGCCTTGTAACAATAACCAAAACGGCCTTGCTGTGCTGGTACTGCGAACGGCTGAAAGCAAGGGGAAACTACGGCCGTAATTTTTCCCGAGGGCATGCAGCTTTACTGTATACAGCATGGAGAGCTGCATCAAACCAGTCTTGGGACTGAAGACCACAACAACAACAACAACAATGTAGCTTAATGCAAAATTTGGAAAAAGGCAAGCAATTTACTTTTAATTATTGAAAGACTGATTCGAATTTACTTTAAGCAAATGAGCAACTGATTTTACTTTTAACACAAGAACAACAAGGTACGAGCCAAGCCAGCAGAGGCACTCGCTGAACTAAATACAGAATAAATGAAATTGCGCACTCTTAATATGGACTGTATATTGAGTTATTAGTCTTGCAGTGAAATTTTACATTACTGTACGTGAATGAAGTTAATACTCAAAATTGCAAATCCGTGAAGCCCCTGTTATGCAATACAAGAATGAACGCCAACTGTGGCAGCAAAATTTACACTGAAATCGGTCATTAGCATACAAAAAAAAATAACTGGCAGTAAATACTTAAATCAATTTTCATATTTTTACGACACTCGGTGTTTGCATGGAAAGGAAAGGGACTCTGCTTCGTCCTAATGTCTGAGGACAATGGCAACACAGTTTCTCTACAAATTCTGCCTATTGCAGGTTGTTATGCAAGAAAGTTAGTC
Organism: Schistocerca cancellata; assembly: GCF_023864275.1. Lineage (NCBI taxonomy): Eukaryota > Metazoa > Arthropoda > Insecta > Orthoptera > Acrididae > Schistocerca > Schistocerca cancellata. The sequence continues at coordinate 5,361,333 of NC_064628.1, read as the reverse complement.
GAAACTTATGAAAGAAATGCCACAGAGTAATGCCCGTACAAATTTAGTTATACTCTGTCAGTTAGTAGTCTTATCATGTTATAGCTGTGCGGCTGACGATGAATGCAGCTGACGAACATGCTGAGCTGCTGCTGTTGCTGGTTGAGAACCACGAGTCGTCTCCAGAACCACGAATAATTATGGGACAGACAATTTTTTCATGAGTCTAACCTGCTCTGCTTCCTTTCTGCCCTCAGCGCGACAGAGAATCTCCGTACGCAAAGATAACCGATGGCACAGCTACTGCCATTTCGTCATTGCTATCAATACATTTAAATGAAGTTCCCTTGGCAATTTACAATATTTACTTTGTAATTAAAATCAATTATATACATTCACAAATAAGTACATTGCAACCATTACATATTAAATATAGTTTCTGTAATAAAGTTCACAGTTTAAGATTTAGCAGTGTGTTCCAATTTATCACTAGGTATTAAACGGTGAAAAATTTTGGATGGTGCAGAAGGTATTTCATTTGCAGTTTCGGCCTTACAGCCGCTTCCTGTTCCTAATCTACATAAACGATTTAGGAGATAATCTGAGTAGCCCTCTTAGATAATTTGCAATTGATGCTGTAAAGTCTTCACAAAATCAAAATCAATTACGAAATGACTTACTTAGACACGAAATATGAATGGTGCGAAAAGTCGCAACTGTCTCTTAATAAGAAAAAGTACGAGGGTGAGTCAAATGAAAACCTTAAATTTGTAGTATCAAATCGAAATTTCACGCCGTTATCCCGTATGTTGGTAAACGTGCTACAAACAGCGTGCATAATGGCCTGTAGGTGGCAGCATAGTGCAGCTGCACACAAACCGTCGCAGTATCAGTATAAAGATGAGCGCCCCACTTGCGACTTTCACCAGGGAAGAACAGCGTTCTGTTATTCGGTTTTTGCGTAGTGAAGGTGTGACACCTATTGAAATTCATCGACGAATGAAGGTTCAGTGCGGTGATGCATGTTTGTCACAGCAGCAGGTCTACGAATGTAGTAGGAAGTTCGCAAATGGTGTGACTTCAGTGGAAGATGCTCCTCGTCCAGGTCAGGCACAACGAGTTGTGACTCCACAGAACATTGCAGCATTTGAAGCCATAGTGGAGGAAAACCGCCGAGTGACACTGAATGACATTGCAGCATGTTTACAGATTAGTCATGGGTCAGCACACCACATTGCCCATGATGTGCTCCAGTTTCACAAAGTGTCTGCAAGATGGGTGCCACGACAGCTGACTTATGACATGAGAGAACGACGTGCTGATGCTTGTGAAGAAATTTTTCGGCGCTTTGAACGAGAAGGTGATGGCTTCCTTGCAGGAATGGTTACTGGGGACGAAACCTGGGTTCACTTCCACCAACCGGAAACGAAGAGAGCGTGCAAGTAATGGCGTCATTCCGCATCATCAAAACCAAAGAAGTTTCGAACAGAACCATCAGCAGGGAAGGTTATGCTGACTCTCTTTTGGGAAGAAAAAGGCGTCATTTTGGAGCATTACATGCCTAGAGGGACCACTGTCACCAGTGCATCATACACAGATCTCCTAAAAAATCATCTGCGGCCAGCAATCGAATCAAAGCGACGTGGATTGCTGTCAGCAGGTGTCCTTTTGCAACATGACCATGCAAGGCCCAACACTGCCCGTACAACAGTTGCAACAATCACAGACCTGCATTTTGAGTGTCTTCCTCATCCACCATACTCACCAGACCTTTCCCAAAGTGATTTCCATATGTTTTGATCACTTAAAGACGCAATGGGAGGAAAGAATTTCCGTTCTGATGAAGAGGTACGCCACGCGGTGCATGAGTGGTTGCACGGACTACCAAAAGAATTTTTTTCTAAAGGAATTTATGCACTTTGTAAGCGCTGGAGGACTTGCATTGAGCGTGGGGGAGATAATGTTGAAAAGTGATACAGCTTTGTACCACTTATGTACAGTAAATAAAATTTTTAAGAAATTTAAGCTTTTCATTTGACACAACCTCGTACAAAGTACATAAGTGCAAAAAGTATTCTGTTCAATTTCGATCACACGATAAATTACACAAATCTGAAGGCTGTCAATTCGACTAAATGCCTAGGAGTTATAATTAGGAACAAGTCAAGTTGTAACGATCACGTGAATAATGTTGTGGAGACGGCAAACCAGAGACTACGTTTTATTGCCAGAACACTTAGAAGATGCAACAGGTCCACTAAAGAGACTGCCTACGCAATGCTTGTTCGTCTTCTGCTAGAGTACTGCTGCATACTTTATCTAGCATTGCCACGAGCCACCTTGCACGTTCCAGTCATGAATGGTCTGCGGAAAGAACAATCGTTGGTAAGCCTCCATGAGAGTTACAAGCTCCTTAATTTTAACTTGACGATCATTTCACAAGATATGCTTAGGAGGAAGCAATGTATTAGGTGACTCTTCTAGGAAAATGCGCTCCCGGAACTTTAACAGTAGGCGTGACGCAGAATGCCTCTCTTGTAGTACCTGACGCAGAATGCCTCTCTTGTAGTACCTGCCATTGGAGTTAGCTGAGCACCTCCGTGGCGCTATGCATTTACTAAGTGAGTCTGTAACAAAATGTGCTACTCTTCTTTGGATAATCTCTGTTTCCCATCTGTCCTGTCTGGCACATATCTCGGACAGATGAGCAATTTTCAAGTACAGGTCGAACAAGGGTTTTGTAAGCTGCTTTCTCTACGGGTGGACCACACTTCCTGAGGACTATTCCTATTAACCTCAGTGCCGTATATGCCTTACCTGCGATTAGTTTTATGGTCGTTCCATACGCCTCGGTGTTTTAAGAATGTGTGTACTTACAGTAGTTGTCCGCAATGGTGTAATCATACGAGAATGGATCTTTCTGCCTATTTATATGCAGTACGTTGTATTTGTTTTTGTTGAGGATCAATCGCCAATCTTTTCACCCAGCATCAACCCTCTGCAGGTCTTTCTGCATTTCTCAACAATTTTTTAGCGTTGTATACAACAGTGTCATCCGCGAAAACCTTCATGACATCAGACATTAACCACTAGGTCTTTCAAATAATGTGGGAATTGATGGTCCTTTAACATTCCCTTGGGATGCATCCGAAATTGCTTTTACGTCTGAATATTTTTCTCCATTGGGACTGATGTGCTGTGTTCTGTTTGCTGGGAACTCTTCAGTCCAATCACACAGAGGTCTGATATTCCGCACGCTCGTATTTTGAAAGCGCTGAATTGTGTCGAACACTTTTCGGAAGTCAAGGAACACGGTATCAACCTGGCCTTGCTAGGTCTCGTCGACGAACAGAGCAAGCTTGGTGTCTTCGGAACCCGCATTGGCTCCTACAGAGGAGGTTTTCGGTCTCTAGAAAGGGCATAATACGCGAGCATAAAACATGTTCCAAAATTCTGCAATACACCGACTTCAGAGATAAAGAAAGACATCTGTCTGAGGACCCTTCTTGATACTGAGTATAAACTGCGCTTTCTTTCAATAATTAGAAATGCTTGACTCCTCCAGTGACTTATGGTACAGTGCTGCTAGAAAAGAAGCAAAATCTTTCCACGTACTCTGTGTATAATCGTATTGGTATATCGTCAGGTGCAGTAGTCTTTCCTCTGTTGCGCGTTTTCAACTGCTTTTGTAGCCTGAGGTCACTTATTCCGATATTTGTCATTTTTATATTCATCTTCTTGTGGCTGGGGTCCTGCAGCTGTCGCCGCATCCTTCATCTCTGTCGCCAAATGCTTCGGTCTCACTATTCTTCCTTGTCCTCTTCTATTCCTGTTCTCTCTGTCGCTTCTTGGATGCTTTTTACCCAATCTTTTCGTCGTCTTCCTCGTCTTCTTCCTCTTCTTCTTCTTCCAGGAGGTTGCCATGAAAGTGCTGCCGTGAGACGATTCAAAGGAGGAACAACAGTACGATCTTCCCCAGTCAAACAGCTTTGGAAACAGAGGTTTAGCATTTCAGGCTTCTCTCTGTCATCCTATGTTTCGAGCCTTTATGGTCACGGAGTGTCTGGAGAGATGACTTCGATATTTTTACTGATGTAGCATTAGATCGAAACTTCTAAGGATTTACTGATAAGTTGATTGACTTCCGAATTCCTTTAACATTTCACGCATCGCTCTCCTTGCTTTCGTAGCAACTTTTTAATATGGCTGTCGAACCACGACGAGTCTTTCCCATCCTTCACAGCTTTGCCCGGTACGTACATATCTATGGCGTACTGTACCACTGATGCTCAACATTCTCATTGTGGTGTGATCGATAGGTGTAGTGCTGGTGCCTGCTATCGACCCCACAATGAAGCTCCTTGCTGTCGGAACATCGTTGGTCACGCCAAAGAGACGGAACTAGCAAGACACGCCCACAGAAGTTCTCTGCGCTACCGTTGGCGGCGTGTCTCGAAACAGACCATCTCATGGAGACGATATCAGTTCTACGACGCAGTACATTCCAGTCAACACTAAGTCTACGGAAAGAGCGAGAATACCGTGGCTGGCAACAACAGAGTTACAGACAATCGGTTAGATTCTTCAAGTTAATCCGTAAGTCCTTGCATACATTTGTGAACTTTATCTTTCAACAGCGGTACAGGAAAGGGCTTCTATTGAACAGTGCTTCGAGATGTATCACCAACGAAGTCTATTTCATCACAAAGTAATATTCCTGGCTTTACAGCCATTATATTCACTCACAAGGAACTGTTCTTACAGCGGTTGGCAAGGGAGCAGTAGGAAGACGACATAATGTGGTATTAGGTGCCTGTGACAGGTGGTTTATTCGGTACGTATATAGTGAGAAAAACCGCCTGCATTGTGGTACTTCTCCGCGACTGGCTTCTGTGTTAGGAAGTTGTTGTTGTTGATGATGTTGTTGTTGTGGTCCCCAGTTCAGAGACTGGTTTGATGCAGCTCTCCATGCTACTCTATCCAGCGCAAGCTTCTTCATCTCCCAGTACCTACTGCAGCCTACATCCTTCTGAATCTGCTTAGTCTATTCATCTCTTGGTCTCCCTCTACGATTTTTACCCTCCACGCTGCCCTCCAAACCTAAATTGATGATCCCTTGATGCCTCAGAACATGTCCAACCAACCGACCCCTTCTTCTAGTCACGTTGTGCCACAAATTTCTCTTCACCCCAATTCTATTCAATACCGCCTCATTAGTTATGTGATCTTCCCATTTAATCTTCAGTATTCTTCTCTAGAACCACATTTCAAAAGCTTCTATTCTCTTCTTGTCTAAACTATTTATTGTCCATGTTTCACTTCCATACATGGCTGCACTCCATACAAATACTTTCAGAAACAACATCCTGACATTTAAACCTATACTCGATGTTAACAAATTTCTCTTCTTAAGAAACACTTCGCTTGTCATTGCCAGTCTACATTTTATATCCTCTCTACTTCGGCCATCATCAGTTAATTTGCTCCCCAAATAGCAAAACTCATTTACTGCTTTAAGTGTCTCGTTTCCTAATCTAATTTCCTCAGCATCACCCGACTTAATTCGACTACATTCCATTATCATCATCTTGCTTTTGTTGATGTTCATCTTATATCCTCCTTTCAAGACACTGACCATTCCGTTCATCTCCTCTTCCAGATCCTTTGCTGTCTGTGACAAAATTACAATGTCATTGGCGAATCTCAAAGTTTTTATTTCTTCTCCATGTAGTTTAATTCCTACTGTGAATTTTTGTTTTGTTTACTTTACTGCTTGCTCAATATACAGATTGAATAACGTCGGGGATAGGCTACAACCCTGTCTCACTCGCTTCCCAAACCACTGCTTCCCTCTCATGGCCCTCGACTCTTATAACTGCCATCTGGTTTTCTGTACAAATTGTAAATAGCCTTTCGCTCCCTGTATTTTACCCCTGCCACCTTCAGAATTTGAGATAGAGTATTCCGGACAACGTTGTCAAAAGCTTTCTCTGAGTCTAAAAATGCTAGAAACGTAGATTTGCCTTTCCTTAATCTATCTTCTAAGATAAGTCGTAGGGTCAGTGTTGCCTCAAGTGTTCCAATATTTCTACGGAATCCAAACTGATCTTCCCCGAGGTTGGCTTCTACCAGTTTTTCCATTCGTCTGTAAAGAATTCACGATAGTATTTTGCAGCTGTGACTTATTAAACTGATAGTTCGGTTTCTTTCATATCTGTCAACACTTGCTTTCTTTGGGATTGGAATTCTTATATTCTCATACATCTTGCTCACCAGGTGGTAGAATTTTGCGGGGCTGGCTCTCACAAGGCTGTCAGTAATTCTAATGGAATGTTGTCTACTTCCAGGACCTTGTTTCGACTTAGGTCTTTGAGTGCTCCGTCAAACTCTTCCCATTTCATCTTCATCTACATCCTGTTCCATTTCCATAATGTTGTCCTCAAGTACATCGCCCTTGTATAGACCCTCTATAAGTCTATATACTCCTTCCACCTTTCTGCTTTCCGTTCTTTGCTTAGAACTGGGTTTCCATCTGAGCTCTTGTTCAGAAGTAGCGGACCAAAATAATGTATTTCCGTTATTAATACTGGAAAAACTGAACAGTGAATTTACTTGCAGTCCATATAAATTCATCTCTCAATTATTTGAGAAGCGTTAAATATCAGTAAAACAATGAACAACTTCCAAAGGAAAAGGCAGATGAATCACGTCGGAGATCTTCGGTTCATGCCTAACTTCGATAGTGCACGAGGAGGTTCGGCAGTGTCAGAAGACAGACATGTTGTCCGCCATGGTTGGTATCAGTCAAGAGTTAATCGGCAATCCATGGTTTGTAAATGCAATAGCTAGATCAGCAGTCTTGGAGGACAGACATGTTGTCTGCCATCAACGGTATCGGGTTAAGAACTTAATTGGCAATCTTCGATTTTTTGGACATGTAACTCACAATTACACAAACACGCAGTTAGTTATTTTGTTTATTTTCTGTGAAAGTGTCAAGAATAGAAACTATTTATGATTCATAAAGCGGACTATAATTGCGCAGTTTCTCGTATTCAACTAATAAAAAGCAAGTGGCATACCGTTTAAACAAACCAATTCAAAATTTAGTGGATTCACACCGTACGTGCAGTTTTCTGTGCAGTTGACATCGACTGCAGAAGACTGCACCTTGGTGAAGATTATTCAGAATCTTCACATTGCACTCAGGGCGGTGGAAGCAACTATGGTACCTCACATGTATTGCAGTCTTAATACAATTGAGATCAGTGACACGTCATCTGTGGTAGCACAGACTAGGTAAGAAGGAAGGAAATTTTCGATGGAATGGATTTATCGAGCACTCGCAAATCCCTCTCGCTATCTCTCTTTCCCTCTCTCTTTCACTTGCTATAACAATTGTTGTACAACAAAAGATAAGTGTTCATTTTGACTGTAAATGAATCAGTTATTATGAAAAGGTCATGAGTCCAATTTTTCACAGATTCAGATTTCAGTACTTTTGCATTCTCCATCTGTAGACACATGTAACTGAGCTGAGAACGTCATGAGTTTCTGCCTTTAAATCCCAGAAAATCGTTGCCAAAAATTTTAGTTGGTATGAAAACGTCATGAGCCCAGGATGCATGACGTTTTCATACTACGTCTTCTCATTAGTTTTATGTAATATTTTTAAAATCACTGGGAGTAGTATACACTTTATGTCCCTACACTAACAACAATCAAATTTTACCAGTACCGATTTCGTGAACTATTGTTGGCACGACATTGTGAGACAAATCTTGTGTGGTTGTTGTGTAATCTTTCATTAGTAGTGGCAATGTAATCAGAAAATAGAGCAAGGACTCAAATGAAGAAGGTAACAGCCACAAGAAGACGAAAGGCATATGGCATTATGAGAAATACAAACACATCATAATAAACAAGACTAGATTACGGGGAGAAGTGTACATTAAGTACAAAGAACAAAACATTCCAGAAACTGGTACGTTTGAAAAATCAAAAATTTTTTCAATGCTTTCCTGTCCGGGGGCACTCTTTCCTGCCTTGGGTTACAGAGTTTGGGGATATAAGAAGAAAGTTACGACAATCTGATAGTGTTTACACTGTGAAAGAATATATTGAACTTATTCTTCATTCTACCAATAGAAAGAACGCATTCATTGTCAATTACATTGAGGATAACAACATTGTTAAGAACTATAAGGACTGGTGACCAGATCTTTTTAGAAACAGTGGGAAAAGACAATTCAATGAAAGTCAACGTCAGTGTTTCAAACTACAAAATGTTTAAGTATGACAGCCACAACCCAGGGGTATTAGTAGCCCGATTATTCATTGATGGTCTGACTCAAAACTCTTCAGACTTTTAAAGCCCCTAGCAAAAATCAGACTCCCAACAACCTTAGCACACAGAGTGAAATGTCCTATAACCAAAGTTAAGATAAACGACATAAAAAAACCGGTACAGTACATCCCAGAGGAACACAAAAACTTTTATATTGATTTATTCACTTGGCCTACAACAGCTGAAGAAGATGAAAATGTATTAAACCTACAGAAAATGTTGCAACAATGCTTATCTGTAACGATGATTATGTTGAAATACTATTTGTAATTTGTGTTTATTAATAAATTCTCGAAATTCTATTGTTGTACTACTATTTATTTCAATTTGGTTCAAAAAGGTCATGAGTCCAAGATACAAAAAAAATTAATTTGAAGAATGTGAAAATAAAAATTGATGATTTGAAGGTGTAGATTTAATGGTTTCCAGGTACACCAGAGCATAAAAGTCCAAGTACTTCATATCTTCTATCATTGTAGCATAAAACAGTTTTCTTTGAATATCTCAGAATCATGTTTTAGGGACATAAGACCTTTTCATAATAACCGATTCAAATATATTTCAATTCTTACATGTATGTGCAGTTATAGTGTTACTTATCACCTGTTTAGAACCCAATTCATTTGTGAGAACCCATCAAACCAGTTGCGACAAAGATTATCGTCAGTTGTTTTTCTGTTGCTGTGCTAGTATAAAGAGCGTGTACCGTCTCTCCCCACTCAAGTCCCGGACTTGTCATTGAAATAGATCGATTAGCTGCAGGGCCAACATACTAACACAGCTACTGCCACGCCACAGCAACAACCACACCCAGTCTCGCTTCAGACAGGGCATGATGTGGCCCATACACCGAAATTCACAGGGTGGTTAAGATGGCGCCTGTGGTGTAGAGGTGCCGGCACGGTAGCTCAGCGTGTTCGGTCAGAGAGCCGGTTGGCCTCTGTAATAAAAAACTGAGAGGAAGGATCAACAAAAAAAAAGAGGTAGCGCCTTTGACTAGTAATCAAAACGTCCTTGATTCCGTGTTCGACTCTCGCCACCTCGTAATTTTAAAATAAAAATCATCAGCAATGTCGGCCGATGACTCCCGACATAAAAAGTCACCCTCATTCAGCCAACGGGTTTGTCAAAGATGGAGTATGAGCAGGCAGAGTTTCAGGGTAATCTATTGTCCTTGAGATGGGAAACTGCCCCTAACGGTGGAAGAATCAGAAATGATCAACAGCACCAGGCTGCAGAAGGCAAGGAAAATCACTGCATTAAAGGCATATAATATATATCCACAGGATATGTGGCCTTTAATTGAAAAATTGTCATGATAATTTCTCCACTGGCAAAAGATTCCAGACTAGTTCGGACCTCCGGGAGGGGGGCAAAGCAGGAGGTGACCATGAGAAAATGATTGAATAACCAATGGACGGATAACATTCTATGAGTTGGGGAGTGAAATGTCAGAAGTTTGAATGTGGTAGAGAAGCGAGAAAATCTGAAAAGGGAAATGCTAAGGTTCAATATTATTTATTGTGGGCGTCAGTGAAGTGAAGTGGAAAGAAGATAAGGATTTCTGTTCAGATGAGTATAGAGTAATATCAACAGCAGGAGAAAATTATGTAACAGGAGCAGGATTCATTATGACTAGGGAGGTAGGGTGGAGAGTGAGTTAATGTGAATGGTTCAGTGATAAGAGTTTTTCTCATCAGAATCGACAGCAAACCAAGACTAACAACGACAAGATATACATGCCACGTTGCGAGCTGATGATGAAGAGATATAGAAGGTACATGAGGAAACTGAACGGGTAATTCAGCTTGTAAAGGGGGATGGGAATCTCATAGCCATGGAGGATTGGAATGCTGTTGTAGGGGAAGGAGTAGATGAGAGGGTTATGGGAGAATATGGGCTTGGTACTTTGGAAAAGAGAGGAGCAAGACTAATTCAGTTCTACAATAAATTTTAGCTAGTAATTGCGAGTACTCGGTTCAAGAGTCACAAGAGGAGGAGGTATAGTTGGAAATGGCTGGGAGATATGGGAAAATTTCAGTCATCATGGTCAGGCAGAGACTCCGAAATTAGATGCTGTGTTGTAAAGCGTACCCAGGGGCAGACATAGACTCAGATTACAATTCAGTACTGTTGAAGAGTAGGCTGGAGCTTAAGGGACTAGTCATGGAGTATCAATGCACTAAGAAGTGGGATACGGAAGTACTTACAAATGAAGAGATCGCCTTAAGTTCTCTGAGGCTATAGATACTGCAGTAAGGAATAGCTCAGTAGGCAGCACAGTTGAAGAGTAATGGACATCTCTAAAAATGGCGCAATCGCAGAAGATAGAAAGAAAGACATACAAAGAAGGTATCTGTGAAGAAACCATGGATAACCAAAGAAATAACTTCAGTTGATCAATGAAATAAGGAAGTACAAAAATTTTCAGGGAAATTCAGGAATACAAAAATTCAAATCACGTAGGAAAGAAATAACTAGGAAATGTAGGCAAGCTAAGGCGATATGGCTGCATGAAAGACGCGAAGAAATCGAAAAAGAAATGATTGTCCGAAACACTGACACAGGATAAAAACAACTTAAGGTGAAATTAAAAGCAAGGGTGGCATCATTAAGAGCGCAATGGAAATTCCACTGCAGAGGAGAGAGCAGATAGGTGGAAATAGTGGATTAAAGGCCTCTATGAAGGGGAACATTCGTCTGATGTGATAGAAGAAGAAACAATGGTCGATTTAGAAGAGACAGGGGATCCAGGATTAGAATCAGAATTTAAGGTAGCTTTGGAGGACTTACGATCAAATAAGACACAAGGGACAGATAACATTCCATCCTAATTTCTAATATCATTGTGGAAAGTGGCAACAAAACGACTTCTCACATTGGTGTGTAAATGTATGAGTCTGGTGATATACCATTTAACTTTCAGAGAAACATCATCCCTACAATTCCGAAGACTGCAAGAGCTGACAAGAGCGAGAATTATCGCACAATCAGCTTTACAGCTCATGCATCCAAGTTTCTGACAAGAATAACATACAGTAGAATGGAAAAGAAAATTGAGGATGTGTTAGATGACAATCAGTTTGGATTTAGGAAAGGTAAAACCGCCAGGAAGGCAATTCTGACGTTGCGCTCGATAATGGAAGCAAGACTAAAGAAAAACCAAGACACGATCAAAGATACGTTTGACATGCAAAAAGCGTTAGACAATGTAAAATGGTGCAAGACGTTTGTAAGTTATAGGGAGAGACGTATAATATACAATACTTACAAGAGCCAAGAGGGAACTACAAAAGTGAAAGACCAAGGACGAAGTGTTCGGATTAAAAAGATTGTAAGATAGGGATGTTTCCTTTCGCCCCTACAATTAAATCTGTACAGCAAAGAAGCAATGACGGAAATAAAACAAAGGTTCAGGAGTGGAATTAAAATTCAATGTGAAAGGATATCAGAGATTAGGTTCGCTGATGACACTGCTGTCCGCTGTGAAAGTGAAGAATAATTACGGGATATGCTGAACGGAATGAACAGTCTAATGAGTACAGAATATGGATTGAGACTAAATCGAAGAAAGATGGAAGTAATGAGAAGTAGCAGAAATGGGAACAGCGAGAAACGTAACGCCAGTACCGGTGATCACATAGTAAATGAAGTTGAGGAATCTGCTACCTAAGCAGCAAATTAACCCATGATGGATGGAGCAACTAGGACACAAAAAGCAGATTAGCACTGGCAAAAACGGCATTCCTGGCCATAGAAGTCTACTAGTATCAAACATAGGTCTTAATTTGAGGAAGGAATGTCTGAGAAAGTACATTTGGAGCATAGCATTGTATGTCCGTGGACTGTGGGAAAACCGGAAAAGAAGAGAATAGAAGCATTTGAGATATGGTACTACAGAAGGAGGTAAGGAATGAGAAGATTCTCTGGAGAATTGGCAAGGAAAGTAATATATAGAAAACACTGAGAAGAAGAAGGGACATGATGGTAGGACATCTGTTAACACCTTGCTGAATAACATCCTTGGTACTAGTTGGAGGGATAGAGGGTAAAAACTGTACAGGAAAACAGAGAGTGGATTACATCCAGCAAATAATTGATGATATAGGCTGCAAGAACTGCTCTGAGATGAAGAGGCTGGCACAGGACAGGAAATCGTGGCGGGCCGCATCAAAACAGTCAGAAGACTGATGACACAAAAAAAAAAAAAATAAAGAGAGAGAGATAAAGAGAATGGGCGGAACACTTATCTCAGCTTTCAGCGCATTTGCAAGCCTATAGTATCACAGGTAATCATTTTCTTTCTACAGTAGGCGTGAAAGTTTACGAGAGGCGTTTGAAAAGTCCGTGCAAAGTCCGAGAGATGGCACCACCGGCGCGTATCGAGGTCATGTTTAGTTAGTAGCATCTTTGAAAAGACTTCACACCAAGTTTCAGCCATATTGGTCTATTTCTTTGTGTTTGACATTCGTGTGAATCAAGGAAGTCGAATGAACGTCAAAAAGTGGGCGAAAAGGAATTTTCATGTGCTGATTAAATATTGCTTTATGAAAGGTAAAACGCCTCAGGAGACTAAAAAGAATCTTGATAAACACTACAGTGACTCTGCACCTTCGGTTAGAACAGTTTATAAGTGGTTTCAAAATTTTTGGAGTGGCCATATGGGCACAAGTGATGCTGAACGTTCTGGACGTCCTGTGGAGGTTACGACTCCAGACATCATTGATAAAATCCATGATATGGTGATGGATGACAGAAGAGTTAAGGTGTGTGAGATTGATAGTGCTGTGGGCATCTCGAGTGAACGAGTACCGTCCATAATATTTTGCATAAACATTTGAACATGAGAAAGCTATCTGCAAGATGGGTTCCATGATTGCTCATGCTTGACCAAAAACAGAATCGTGTGAAGAGTTACAAGGATGGTTTGCAGCTGTTCAGGGAAAATCTGCAGGACTTTAATCGTCGTTTAGTCACTGTGGATGAAACATGGATACATTACTATATTCCTGAGACCAAACAACAATCTAAACAATGGGTTACGAAGGGAGAATCTGCACCAAATAAGGCGAAGACCATTCCTTCGGCCAGAAAGGTTATGGCGACTGTCTTTTGGGATTCGCAAAGGATAGTCCCATCGACTATCTAGAAAAGGGTAAAACTATTACAGGTGAATATTATTCATCTTTATTGGACCGTTTGAAAACCGAGCTGCAAGGAAAACTCCGGCGATTGGAAAGCAAAAAAGTCTTTTTCCATCACAACATTGCACCAGCACACACCTAGCAGTTGTGGTCACAAAATTAATGGAAATAGGATTCCAACTCGTTTCACACACCCCTGTTCTCCAGACTTAGCTCCCTCGGACTACTATTTGTTCCCCAATTTGAACAAATGGCTGGTGGGACAAAGATTTTATTCAAATGAGGAGGTTATTGCAGCAACTAATAGCTATTTTTCAGACTTGGACAATTCCTATTATTCTGAAGGGATCAACAAATTAGAACAGCGTTGGACGAAGTGTATAAGTCTAAAAGGAGACTATGTCGAAAAATAAAAAAGGTTTACCCGAAACACGTAAGTAGTTTTTATTTTTGCACGGACTTTTCAAACGCTCCTCGTTTACGGTAACAGTGAAACTTTTCCGTAATGTTCTTCCAGAAGAAGTACTGTACGATGACTTAATGTCTAACTGCCAGAGTATTTTTATTTGCAAGTTCGTGTGGCAGCAGTAATGTGCAATTTATTTTTAAACAGCAGCCTGGTCAATCTTACAAACAGTTGATCATAGAACTGCGTGGGTTAATAAGACAGCGTCAGTTTAAGAGTGACGTTATGCTCAGAGACAGCGTTACTCAAAATGTAGCCGACGCAGGTATTCATGTTTCTATTCTCAAATTGCCGAATCGGGACTTGCAGACTGTTTTGTCTATTACAGAGTCACAGGATATAGTTGACTTTAAAGAAACTGATATGCAAACTCCGGCAGTTGTGAAAAGTAAGAAAAGTCAACTGGCAACCCCACTCACTCCCCGCATAGAATCGGCGTAGCTTCAGGTGTCAGTTTTGTGCAAGCTAGCCGCACAGTTGGCGTAAAAAACAGCCGGACGGCTGTGTGAGGACATCTTTCCCTCGCTGCCATAGCGTGCAGGAACGAGGCGACTCAATTTTCCTGTGGAAAACGGGGCCACCTAAAAACAGTGTGTATCTTCCGGGGACCGGAAAATTTGTAAACCGACTCTGTCCTGCAGGAAGTGAACATTGTTTCAGCCATTCCTGTGCACTCAGACAATTCAGTGACTCAACTCTTTTACCGTAAAAAAGAGACCCTCAGTGGTTAAACGGCAGACAAATAAATTGTATGTGCATTTATATGTGGCAAATCACGATGCTAAATTAAAGACACCAGTGCTTCCGTTTCGCTGTTGAATCGTGCAATGTAGGACCATTTAGGCAGCCCGCCGCTTCTGCAGACACTTGCCACAATTACAGCCTTTAATGGACAAGAAATCTCCGTGCTGTATTTGTGCAGTTTGCCTGCTACTTTTCGTGACACTCAGATAACAATTCTTTCTCATTGTTGGATGTGAGGTCCGCCAGTTATGCAAAACACCGTTTTTCTCAGTACCCAAACATGTTTTCGGCACCCTGTGCCATCACCAGTGGGTTTTCGTTTTTATTTATTGTGCAATGTGAACATACTTGTTAAATGATTATAAAATCATGTGTATTTTTAGTTCACACAACAGATCGTTTCTTTTTGTAAATACCTTTACATTTGGTGTGCATGAATTTTCTGGGTCACTTGTGTGTTAATTACTGCAGGTAGCTTGTCCTCTGCAACCAAACGATGTTGATGAGAAAGTTTTTTGCTGGGAGTTAACCTATCTTCTATAATGTAATTTAGTTTTTCGCGATGTTTTCGCGCACATATTTGTTTTTACTTACGTTTTCCTGTGGCAAGCACTTTCGTTCTCCGCGTCATGTTGAGGTGTTGTGATGCACACGTAACTATAACAAGTATTTTCCTCAAACAACGTAGTAAAACACTTTTCACTTCATCAGATCACAGTGTGATTGTGGTTTGTTATACGTCACAGCCCAGTCAGTAATCATTTGTTCACCAGAGAGTTCGGTGCCAAATTTGAATTTTGCTTGCATGTTATCTTTGTGTGTGTGTGTGTTTTCTGTCCGCTTCTTAACTGTGTGTGTTGTCTTTTATATGGTATTCTTTTTGTGTGTAAACGGCGCGTCTTTGCAGATTTTAGTGCATCTATTTTTCGTGTGTGTGTGTGTGTGTGTGTGTGTGTGTGTGTGTATGTGTAGATTTTATCTGTTTGTGCTGTTTTTATTTGTAAGGTTCCTTTAATGTGTTAAATACTGTGCCCTTGCGCAGTGTAGCGTATTCGTTTAAGACCTGTTTTCCTTCTGCTATTGCCTTCTGTATATGGAAGTTTTCCCCAATGGTCAGTTTGCTGTATAGGCTGTGGCTGGGTTTTAGTATTCTTAAGTCTCTTTCTATTGTGGTTGGGTGGTGATTGTTGGCTACACGGTGGTCAGCAAATGTGCTATGGGAGCTGTTGCCTTTTAAAGCTCTGAGATGTTCTGAATATCTTGTTTTGATGTTTCTAATAAAAACGCTGTTTCGCATAACTGGCGTACCTCACATGCAACAATTTTAACTGCGAACACGGCCAATACAAGGAGCTGCAAATCAAAATGATGGAGAACTCTTTCTCATGTCTTGTGTTCACATGACAGCGCGATTATTTCTGGAGTGTATGGTTTTGATTTGTTTGGTTTTACTGCTCATGGCAATGTGTTCGAAGTTAACTCTGCTGTGCCACTTGACAATGTTAATGCTTTGTGTTACAGGTAAAGTTCTCTGTTTGCAGAATGTTTAGTTGAAGTGTCAGGGTTCAGACCCTATGTTATATTACAAGACAATGCACAGCCTACATTTTTTCGTGCTCGCCCTGTCCCTCATGCTTTACGGGACGCAGTAGCTCAGCAATTACAACGACTGCAGAATTGTTGGGTGCTCATGCCTGTATCTGAAGGCCAGTGGACGTCGCCTTTGGTCGTTCTCAGTAAACCATAAGGTGGTCTGAGACTTTGTGCAGATTTCGAAGCAACCGCCAGTCCAAAAACTGTTGTTGATTCTTTTCCCTTGCCTATTCCAGAGAAACTGATGGACAATTTAAGACAAGGTCATTTTTCCTTAAAAATTGACTTGCGTGAGACATATTTGCATCTGATGTTAGATGAAGACTCAAAGAAGTTTCCTGCAGTCAACACTCACGAGAGTTTGTTTCAATTTCAGCGCTTGGCATTCGGTAACTCTTGGGCTCCCGCTGTTTTTCAGTGATTCTTCGAGGAGCTCACATCAAACGTGTAATCCTGTGCTAATTAGATTACATAGTATTCTCTGATCGTACGCCTGCAGAACTTGGAAATTTTGTTTAAAGTGTTGTCGGAGGCAGATTTAAGGTGGAATGGAGCGAAGTGTTCCTTTTTCAGTACAGGAATGGAGAACCACAGCCCGAGGCATTCATCTGTCTCACTCGCATTTGAGGACCATTCGCGACTTACCTGCCCCCACAAATACCAAAGAATTTCAAGCTGTAATAGGTAAGTTGACCTATTACATAAGGATAATCCGAACACCACCCATATGGCAGCACCATTGAATCGCTCGTATCATATCGTAAAGGCGTTCGCTTTCCATGGCCAAGGAATATCAATCCACTTTCCAGCGTTTGGAATACTCTTCCAGTGACCAGTGTCTGATTCACTTTGACCTCTCAAAGCCTGTCTTCCTGTCAGTGTACACCTCCTCTTATTTTGAAGGTGTGGTACTGTCACACCGTGTGGGCTCCACTGACAGGTCTATTGCATTTGCGTCAAAGACGTTATTGAGCTAGGTGCAACGCGGCTAGTCAGTTGGAAAAGGAAGCACTTGCTATCATTTATAGGCTCACAAAGTTCCATCAGTAACTGTATTGACATCATTTTTTTCTCATAACAGACCACAGGCATTTAAACAGCTCTTTTTTGTTCCTCCCGGCCTGCCCGTGCCCGGATAGTGCATTAAGCTACAATGCGGGGCTCTATTACCAGCATGAGTTGATGTATAGGTCCACAACAAAGCATTCCAATGCCAACATACTGTCACGGCTACCTGTGGGACATGATGCAAAGTTTGATTCATCGGAATACTTGTGCTTCTACATTGATTCACAAGAAATGCATGTGTTGGAAGAATTTTCTGTAACTTTTCGCTGTGTGTCAGAAGAAACTACATCAGACCCTATTCTGAGTGATGTTTTGGTTTTGCTCACTGCAGGTAGGCACATAGTATCAAAGACATCTGCCACCCCATGTTACATTGCTTGTTCATGCACCAGCATGCCATCATCATACAGATGGGTACCCTTCTCCTTTATACAGACAATGGTGGTGTCTGTGTCTTAGCACCTCCAGTGGGTAGTGTTAAACTTATTATATCATAGTAAACAGTTAGCGAGACATATGGCCGGGTATGGACACACAAATTGAATTGATGGCATCACGTTGTGAAATGTGTGAGGAGCACCAGGCCACTCTCCTACAAAAATACTTTGTCTGGCCATTCCCTGTAGGACTTTGCAGGCCCATATTGGAATGTGAGACAGCAAGTCTCCATTCGTTGTCCCAATGATCTCAAAATGGTTCAAATGGCTCTGAGCACTGTAGATCTTGACGACTGAAGTTATCAGTCCCCTAGAACTTAGAACTACTTAAACCTAACTAACCTAAGGACATCGCACACATCCATGCCTGAGGCAGGATTTGAACCTGCGACAGTAGCAGTTGCGCGGTTCCGGACTGAAGCGCCTAGAACTGCTTGGCCACTGCGGCCGGCCCCAATGGTCTCTACTACATCTATAAGTAATGTGTCTGCTTTGACTTCAATTTTTTTTGTCGAAGGGTGACAGAATTCATCGTGTCTGACGACGGAGCACACATTACGTCCAGACAGTTCAACAATTTTTTAGTGATAATGGTATACGGAACATTCTCAGGGCGGCCTTCCATCTGCAGTCGAATGGTAAAGCTGAAAGATTCGTGCAGACAATCAAGATTCAAACGGTCGAGTTACTGGCCACCAATTCACGGGATCTGGCCATCAGTAGGATGTTTTATGTAGGTTCTGGACCACTAGACCAATCTTATAAAAAATAAAAAATTACTCGTTAACACTGGCAATTTTTTATTTTCCATAAGATTGATCTAATGATCCAGAAGCTACAAAAACATCCTACTATCCCTTTTACCTAATAATAATACAATATAATAAAATAATATAACAGCTATCATAAAAAATTATTTATTTTATATACATTTCCTATAGGTGAATGTAATGTAATTAAATATATTAGGTAATTAACTATTACTTTAAAAACAGTTTTTAAAAGAGGCATTTTTTGCATCATTTTCTCAGTTCAAAAAATTATCCTATTTTTGACTTTTGTGAAAAACGTGTTTTCTAAAATTATTTACTTTCTGCTTTAGCAGCCATAGGATTATTATGAGTTGTTGTTTGTAAATGTTTTTTGAGATAACACTTATTTACACTTTTACCACATACACAAGTAACTTTAATTTTACTACGTTCTTTGCAACATTCTTTACATACATATCTACGTCCACCTGTTCGATATTTAACTTTATGAAATTCTTCAATACTTTTTTTAATCATACATTCACTACACTATCTTAATTGTGGTTTGACGCAACCTAAAGTCTGCTTTAGCTGACGCTTAGTGTTCTCCATTTAAACAAAATAAAATTAATTAGAAAAATAATTTTTTTTTTAATTTCACATCACGAATTCTATATCATGAAATTCAATATTTCCATTTTTAAGTTTCTTCATTCCTTTATAGTTCAGTTTCATTTGACCTTTTTTAATTATTTCAAGTTCCCAAGGATCAATTAATTTGTAATATCTATCTGGTAAAATAACTTTAAAATTATTATTAAGTTCCGTACATATTTTTTCTCCATATCTAGTACCTAAATATTCACAGTCAGCAACATTACATAAAACATTAATCTCTAGTTCAGCTATTTATCTTATCTCTTTCGAGACACAAACATCATTGAGCTTCTTGATTATAGTTTCTATTTATATAGAAAAATTTTTATTATATTTGTATATAATAATTATTTATTAGATTTTCAATAATGAGTAATGACTATATGGTAATTCTATTTTCTAAAACATATCTCTTATTATCATGAGGACTTAGCGCTTTCTTGTTTACTTGAATTGTATATATTTCATGTTTTTCACTTTTAAATAAATTAAATTTTCTATATTGTTCTACATCGTTAAATAAACAATCTTTATAATCTTCTAAACTTATTTTGTTTTTAACAACAAATTTCTTAATTCCATTAGATTTCTTTCTATTTTGTCACCAACTTTATAAGCATACATCTTTGCTCTTAAACCACAAAATTCTTCCATTATTTTTCCATTACATTTATCTTTCATTTTACCAACAACGTTTTTATTTACTTGTGGAATATTATATATATTATCTGTTGGATAGTCACTTGCATCAAAATAATCAAGCATTGATTTTATATCTTCATAGAAATCTTCATTTACAATATTATAAATATAACTATCTGTATCTTGATAACATAATTCAATATTTTCTCCATATTTAGGTTTCAAAACTCTATAGTGAAAATCGTACATCAATTCTTTAGATAAATATACTTAATCCAACATAATAGGTTTATTAAATATTATTTTAGTTTTATTCATATGAATAGCAGCTAGATTTTCAGTAAATATAGTTCTATGTTTAAAGTTATGTTCTACGTTAAAGCTTAGCTACAAGTTTATCAGATACTTTACTATCTGAGACTAATTTAATATCTTGTCTATTCCTTATATTGTTCATTGTTTTACCAAATACAGAATTATTCATTAATTTATAGAAATCTTTTTCACAATCATTTGTGGCTTTTGTTCTTAACTGTGTGTTTAGATCTATATACTTCTATAACCAATCATCATCATCATCATCATCATTTAAGACTGATTATGCCTTTCAGCGTTCAGTCTGGAGCATAGCCCCCCTTATACAGTTCCTCCATGATCTCCTATTCAGGGCTAACATTGGTGCCTCTTCTGATGTTAAACCTATTACTTCAAAATCATTCTTAACCGAATCCAGGTACCTTCTCCTCGGTCTTCCCCGACTCCTCCTACCCTCTACTGCTGAATCCATGAGTCTCTTGGGTAACCTTGCTTTTCCCATGCGTGTAACATGACCCAACCATCTAAGCCTGTTCGCCCTGACTGCTACATCTATAGAGTTCATTCCCAGTTTTTCTTTGATTTCCTCATTGTGGACACCCTCCTGCCATTGTTCCCATCTACTAGTACCTGCAATCATCCTAGCTACTTTCATATCCGTAACCTCAACCTTGTTGATAAGGTAACCTGAATCCACCCAGCTTTCGCTCCCATACAACAAAGTTGGTCGAAAGGTTGAACGGTGCACAGATAACTTAGTCTTGGTACTGACTTCCTTCTTGCAGAAGAGAGTAGATCGTAGCTGAGCGCTCACTGCATTAGCTTTGCTACACCTCGCTTCCAGTTCTTTCACTATGTTACCATCCTGTGAGAATATGCATCCTAAGTACTTGAAACCGTCCACCTGTTTTAACTTTGTTCCTCCTATTTGGCACTCAATCCGTTTCTATTTCTTTCCCACTGACATTACTTTCGTTTTGGAGATGCTAATCTTCATACCATAGTCCTTACATTTCTGATCTAGCTCTGAAATATTACTTTGCGAACTTTCAATCCAATCTGCCATCACAACTAAGTCATCCGCATATGCAAGACTGCTTATTTTGTGTTCGCATATCTTAATCTCACCCAGCCAGTCTATTGTTTTCAACATATGATCCATAAATAATATGATCAACAGTGGAGACAGGTTACAGCCTTGTCTTACCCCTGAAACTACTCTGAACCATGAACTCAATTTACCGTCAACTCTAACTGCTGCCTGACTATCCATGTAAAGACCTTTAATTGCTTGCAAAAGTTTGCCTCCTATTCCATAATCTTGTAGAACAGACAATAACTTCCTCCTAGGAACCCGTTCATATGCCTTTTCTATATCTATAAAGCATAGATACAATTCCCTGTTCCACTCATAACACTTCTCCATTATCTGCCGTAAGCTAAAGATCTGGTCCTGACAACCTCTAAGAGGCCTAAACCCACACTGATTTTCATCCAATTGGTCCTCAATATAACCAATTAGATTGTTTAAATTTTAAAACGTTATGTATTTTTGTAAGTTTCATTCCTAAAGATAAATATTGTTTAAGATTTCTATAATATACTACATAATTATGTTTTTTGTCTAAAGTAGTTATTAATTTACTTTCATTTTTATTCAGGAGCTAGCGGTATATCTGTATGTAAATCATGTAATTCTTTTGGATATTCTAGATCTACTTTAAATATATATCCATCTTGACTATTGTCTGACATTTCACTTATTTTTGTAGAATTCAAATTAACTGGTCCATCCCATTTAAATCCACCTAATGGTAAATATTGGTTCATTGCATAACCGTATAAATTATTTGCATCTAGATACATTATATAATTTGATATTTACTTATTACTATAAACTTTTATATATTTATTATTTGCTTTTATATATCTTATACAACATTGTGAAATTCCACCTCTTATTCCTTTTTCAAACATTAGAAGCATATCATAGTCATATCATAATTCAAGTTTTTGATTAGTAATAGGGGGCTGATGACCTCAGATGTTAAGTCCCATAGTGCTCAGAGCCATTTGAACCATTTTGATTAGTAATTTTTAACACTGCATCACATTACATTAGATTTGTAAAAAATATTTTTTGAAATAAAATGATATTTATTTAATAGATACATAAGGATTATTATTTAATAAATAATTAATCAAAAAGAGAATTAGTTTATGATTTAGTTTAACAATCAATTAGTTTTTAAACGAGTAGTATATTATTTAATTTAAGAATCAATTAGTTTGCTCTTGTATTTAATACAAAAAAATTCATTAGATTTGTAAAAATTATTTTTAATTAAATAAAATAATAATTATTTAATAGGTGGATAGATAATTAATCATAAAAAATGGGTTATTATTTAAATTTAAAGCTTTCTTATTCTTAATATATTATAAACTATATTTCTTACATTTATTATTATGTCTATGCTTATATGATGGATTTATATAAAAACAATTTAAATCTTTAATTTCTTAACAAATTTTACATTTTTTCATCACTTATACTTAATTATTCATCATAGATTTTTCTTCATTTTCCATTTTTGTATGTTCTTCACTTACATTTCATCTTAAATGTTCCTTAAAATAATATTTAGCAACACTTTTTCCACATGCACACGGAATTCGATTTATATTATAATTTTCTACATGATATTTATTTAAACATGGTCTACATATAGTTCTATAACCATCTTTTGTATACATTTGTAAAGTGAAATTATCAATTGATTACTCTGTATTACAATATTTACAAAATTAAGTTTTTAGGGATCAATCTTGTTGAACTTGAATGTGCCCCATTTATACACAAAAAATTTATTATAATTGTAAAAAAGAATTTTTTTAATATTAAATTATTCATATAAATTATTTAAAAAACTAATCATTACCAATAATCATCATCATCATAATCACATAGCATTAATATCAATTATTCAGATTTTTTTGGTACTTTATTTTTAATAATAGTTCTACAAAGTGGACAATTTTCTTGTCCTTTAGCCATTCATCAATACATTCTTTTTTAAAAATATGCTTGCAGCTTGTTTCAACAAATTGATTATGATTTTCATAACTTAAACAAATAGTACAATGAATATATTTTTTACATACCTCAATTAGTTCATAAGTTTCTTTTAGTTTAGTTTGCATTTCGTTTTTGTTCTCCATTTATAAGAAATAATTTTTATTAGATTTTTTAAAAAAGTTAAATTGTCTAATTTAATTTAATCTTAAATACAATCTGCAAATTTCATATAATATTTATTTTTGCAAAACTAATAAAACATATTTATCTTAAATGAAATCGATTGTAGATATGTTCAACAACAAGCTTACATACAACAATAAACAAGTTTTCATGATTATTGATAAAGAAAATAATCTATGGTTTAAAGTTAAAGATGTTGGTGAGGTTTTAGAATACAAAAACACAAATGATGCAATAGTTAAGCATGTTGAGTCAGAAGATAAAGCAAATTTTGCTAATATTTTGAGCATCGCATTTTGTGAGTCCACATCAAGAATTGATAAACAAACTATTTTGCTAAACAATTTAAAAAATGGGTTACTCATGAAGTTTTAGCATCAATTAGAAAACATGATGAATATAAGATTAGAAAAGAGATGATTGATGCTTATAAATATCAAATAAAACACAAAGAAAATTAATAAATTAAATACAAAAATAATTCAATTAAAAGATGATAGAATAAAAATGAAAGATGATAGAAGTAAAATAAAAGATGATCATATTCAAAATTTGAGAGATGCATTTAATATTGCTTCAGAAGTAGTAGATAACAGAAATAAAGTAAAAAAAATTTATTACCACATGTAGTTCGTGAAACAATTAATGAAAACTTAAAACCAACCTTCATTCATTTAAAATTATTTGATGATGAATGTGAATATGATTATTATGTTCTTAGAACACAACGAAAAAATTTACAGAAGTAACTATGTAAAATCGAAGACAGACATCCAAATTGTGAAGAAATGTTAAGATTGAATTATAATCCTAATTCAATAAATCTGTATCAAAGAATGAAAGAAAATTTAAGGACTGACTGTCATATGAATTATTTCAATATTTTGAATAACTATACACAAGAACAATTGATTCATGATATACTTAGTCTTGACGCAGTCAAAGACTGCTTTAGCAGTCGTTAATCAAACTGAACTACTATAAAATAACTTTATCTTTATTTACCCAACTATTGTGTGAATTATGAAAACCTAACCATTTAATATAAACTTTATTATCTTTCTTTTTTTAAAACTTTTTTTCAACTAAGTATACATCTGGATATTTCGTTTTCTGTAGTTCTTGTTCAAAAAAAAATTTCCTTTTATATCTTTTAATTTATATGTAACTGGATTAGAATGAATAAAATCTTCAATTTCAAATATCTCTTTTGACCAATTAGCTGTATATCCTTTTTCAAAAAGGCCATTAAGTTTACCCCCCCGCCATGAACCATGGACCTTGCCGCTGGTGGGGAGGCTTGCGTGCCTCAGCGATACAGATGGCCGTACCGTAGGTGCAACCACAATGGAGGGGTACCTGTTGAGAGGCCAGACAAACATGTGGTTCCTGAACAGGGGCAGCAGCCTTTTCAGTAGTTGCAGGGGCAACAGTCTGGATGATTGACTGATCTGGCCTTGTAACATTAACCAAAACGGCCTTGCTGTGCTGGTACTGCGAACGGCTGAAAGCAAGGGGAAACTACAGCCGTAATTTTTCCCGAGGACATGCAGCTCTACCGTATGATTAAATGATGATGGCGTCCTCTTGGGTAAAATATTCCGGAGGTAAAATAGTCCCCCATTCAGATCTCCGGGCGGGGACTACTCAGGAGGACGTCGTTATCAGGAGAAAGAAAACTGGCGTTCTACGGATCGGAGCGTGGAATGTCAGATCCCTTAATCGGGCAGGTAGGTTACAAAATTTAAAAAGGGAAATGGATAGGTTAAAGTTAGATATAGTGGGAATTAGTGAAGTTCGGTGGCAGGAGGAACAAGACTTTTGGTCAGGTGATTACAGGGTTATAAATACAAAATCAAATAGGGGTAATGCAGGAGTAGGTTTAATAATGAATAAAAAAATAGGAGTGCGGGTTAGCTACTACAAACAGCATAGTGAACGCATTACTGTGGCCAAGATAGACACAAAGCCCATGCCTACTACAATAGTACAAGTTTATATGCCAACTACCTCTGCAGATGATGAAGAAATAGATGAAATGTATGACGAGATAAAAGAAATTATTCAGGTAGTGAAAGGAGACGAAAATTTAATAGTCATGGGTGACTGGAATTCGTCAGTAGGAAAAGGGAGAGAAGGAAACATAGTAGGTGAATATGGATTGGGGGGAAGGAATGAAAGAGGAAGCCGCCTTGTAGAATTTTGCACAGAGCATAACTTAATCATAGCCAACACTTGGTTCAAGAATCATAAAAGAAAGTTGTATACCTGGAAGAATCCTGGAGATACTAGTAGGTATCAGATAGATTATATAATGGTAAGACAGAGATTTAGGAACCAGGTTTTAAATTGTAAGACATTTCCTGCGGCAGATGTGGATTCTGACCACAATCTATTGGTTATGAACTGCAGATTGAAACTGAAGAAACTGCAAAAAGGTGGGAATTTAAGGAGATGGGACCTGGATAAACTGAAAGAACCAGAGGTTGTACAGAGTTTCAGGGAGAGCATAAGGGAACAATTGACAGGAATGGGGGAAAGAAATACAGTAGAAGAAGAATGGGTAGCTCTGAGGGATGAAGTAGTGAAGGCAGCAGAGGATCAAGTAGGTAAAAAGACGAGGGCTAATAGAAATCCTTGGGTAACAGAAGAAATATTGAATTTAATTGATGAAAGGAGAAAATACAAAAATGCAGGAAATGAAGCAGGCAAAAAGGAATACAGACGTCTCAAAAATGATATCGACAGGAAGTGCAAAATGGCTAAGCAGGGATGGCTAGAGGACAAATGTAAGGATGTAGAGGCTTGTCTCACTAGGGGTAAGATAGATACTGCCTACAGGAAAATTAAAGAGACCTTTGGAGAGAAGAGAACCACTTGTATGAATATCAAGAGCTCAGATGGCAACCCAATTCTAAGCAAAGAAGGGAAGGCAGAAAGGTGGAAGGAGTATATAGAGGGTTTATACAAGGGCGATGTACTTGAGGACAATATTATGGAAATGGAAGAGGATGTAGATGAAGACGAAATGGGAGATAAGATACTGCGTGAAGAGTTTGACAGAGCACTGAAAGACCTGAGTCGAAACAAGGCCCCAGGAGTAGACAACATTCCATTTGAACTACTGATGGCCTCGGGAGAGCCAGTCATGACAAAACTCTACCATCTAGTGAGCACGATGTATGAGACAGGCGAAATACCCTCAGACTTCAAGAAAAATATAATAATTCCAATCCCAAAGAAAGCAGGTGTTGACAGATGTGAAAATTACCGAACTATCAGTTTAATAAGTCACAGCTGCAAAATACTAACGCGAATTCTTTACAGACGAATGGAAAAACTGGTAGAAGCCGACCTCGGGGAAGATCAGTTTGGATTCCGTAGAAATGTTGGAACACGTGAGGCAATACTGACCTTACGCCTTATCTTAGAAGAAAGATTAAGAAAAGACAAACCTACGTTTCTAGCATTTGTAGACTTAGAGAAAGCTTTTGACAATGTTAACTGGAATACTCTCTTTCAAATTCTGAAGGTGGCAGGGGTAAAATACAGGGAGCGAAAGGCTATTTACAGTTTGTACAGAAACCAGATGGCAGTTATAAGAGACGAGGGGCATGAAAGGGAAGCAGTAGTTGGGAAAGGAGTGAGACAGGGTTGTAGCCTCTCCCCGATGTTATTCAATCTGTATATTGAGCAAGCAGTAAAGGAAACAAAAGAAAAATTCGGAGTAGGTATTAAAATTCATGGAGAAGAAGTAAAAACTTTGAGGTTCGCAGATGACATTGTAATTCTGTCAGAGACCGCAAAGGACTTGGAAGAGCAGTTGAACGGAATGGACAGTGTCTTGAAAGGAGGATATAAGATGAACATCAACAAAAGCAAAACGAGGATAATGGAATGTAGTCAAATTAAGTCGGGTGATGCTGAGGGAATTAGATTAGGAAATGAGACACTTAAAGTAGTAAAGGAGTTTTGCTATTTAGGGAGTAAAATAACTGATGATGGTCAATTTAGAGAGGATATAAAATGTAGACTGGCAATGGCAAGGAAAGCGTTTCTCAAGAAGAGGAATTTGTTAACATCGAGTATAGATTTAAGTGTCAGGAAGTCGTTTCTGAAAGTATTTGTATGGAGTGTAGCCATGTATGGAAGTGAAACATGGACGATAACTAGTATGGACATGAAGAGAATAGAAGCTTTCGAAATGTGGTGCTACAGAAGAATGCTGAAGATAAGGTGGGTAGATCACGTAACTAATGAGGAGGTATTGAATAGGATTGGGGAGAAGAGAAGTTTGTGGCACAACTTGACTAGAAGAAGGGATCGGTTGGTAGGACATGTTTTGAGGCATCAAGGGATCACAAATTTAGCATTGGAGGGCAGTGTGGAGGGTAAAAATCGTAGAGGGAGACCAAGAGATGAATACACTAAGCAGATTCAGAAGGATGTAGGTTGCAGTAGATACTGGGAGATGAAGAAGCTTGCACAGGATAGAGTAGCATGGAGAGCTGCATCAAACCAGTCTCAGGACTGAATACCACAACAACAACAACATTAAGTTTACTAATTCTTACTTTATCACCTTTTTTAAATTTAGTGTCGGCTTCATTAGCGTCAGCTGAAGCAGACTTTAGTCTGCGACTAGAGACAATATTAGTTATTTTAAAATTTTTTTCATTTATGCATCTATTGGATGCATTTTTATTGTAGAATGTTTTGTGTTATTATATTCATCAATTAGAATTTTAACTATATTTATCCATTTATAATTTCCTTGTAAAGCAAATGTCTTCCACATTTTTTCTTTAAGTGTTCTGTTCAATCGTTCAACAACAGATGCTTTTAATTCTGAAAAACTTGAATAATGATTAATGCTATATTTCTCCATTAATTATTTAAATTCTTTGTTATAGAATTCTTTGCCATGATCTGTTTGTAAATTATTTGGTCGTCTTTCTATAAAAAAATTTTGAAAAACATAAACTATAATTTTAGCTGTTTTATCTTTAATAGGAACAGCAAATGCATATTTAAAGAACACATCTATTATTGTTAATTAATATTTATAACCTTTGTTTATTTTAGAAATTCCTTTTAAATTACCAGAATCCATTTCAACTAAATCAGCTTGCCATAAATCATCTATACCAAAAGAAACAACATTTCTTCTTTTAAAATTGTTTCTCATTGGTTTATGTAATTCATTAATTATTTCTTCACGAATATTATTATTTAGACCTACACCATTTACAAATTTTTTTAACAAATTAGCTCTTTTTCAATTTACAAACTGTACAAAGACCTTCAATTCTTTGTCTATCATTTTCAGTTGTTACTCTATGTGGGTTGTGTATATCAGTAAACTTTTTACACTTTAAACAATAAATATGGTAGTCATGTGAAGTATGATTTTCCATTTATATAGATAAAAATTTTTGAATTTTAAATTATTTCACCAAATATAATTAACTTTACATCAACTGGAAAAGTTTTAAAAGAATCTTTAACAGAATCTTTTAACTGTACATATAAAAATGTTGGTGTGTTTATGGGTATTGATAGATTATTATTATTTTTGTTGATATTCACCATTATCTAAACTTACTGATATATCAAAATCATCAAAGACTAAATATCCGTTTGCACGTTTAGCAAGAACAATAACTCTTTTAAGTATGAAAAGATATTCAAATATGTTCATTTTTAGTTCATTAGCTGTTGGAAAAGTAAATTAAATTATTTGTTTATCATATAGTTTTTCTTTAAGATTACTTAACTGTTCTGCGTATGGATTTAAAATCTGTTTTTGAGAAATGATCTGAAAAAGCTTTTTCTACTTCTTTTTTAGCAAAATAATTATTGAGCTGTGTTAGAATGCTTGTATATTCAGGTTTTGTGACATATCCCTTTCCTAAATATTGTTTAGTAGCAGCATTTAAAAATGCCTCGTAATTCTGTCTGGAATTGTTGATTAAATTACCTATTTTTGGTTCTAAATCTTTTTTAATTTCTGATTTCAATATCTTTATATCATATGATGATTCCTCATAAGTTTTGATCTTATTTCCAAAAATGTCCATTTATTAATTCTAAAATATCATTAAAAATATAATTATCACATAGTAATTTTAAAACGAATAAACATAAATGACCACATATTACTTCATCAAAATTTTGTATTCTTACTGTATTGTAATATAATTCGCTTTTTCCTAAATAGGTAACTAATTGCATTGGTATATTACAGCTAAATGAATCAAAAACAATTTTTTTATCTTTATTTTTATAATAACAAATCCAGTGTGTACCAGGATTATCAGATGTATCTAGATTTACTATACCACATTCAATTTTAAATGGCTTATTTGGTAATTCATCAATCATATATACACCACGAAAGTGTTTAATTTTTAATTGTATAGTAAGTTCCTCTATATCAAAATTACTTAATGCATTAGGGTATTTATTAATTACTTCTTCAAAATTGTTTTGTTTCTTTATTCCAGTTCCTGCTTTCTTTTCCATTTCTAAGTTATGTCTTTTTTGTTCTTCCAATTCTTTATCAGCTTTCTTTTTGTTTATAACTGCATTTGCAATTGCTGCAGCTCCACCAGCTAAAGAACCAATTGTTTCTAAATATGGTAATGCAGCTAATAATAATGGTAAAAATCCGCCTTCATGGTGTCTTAATCCTTGACGATCTTTCTTTTTTTTTAAGTATTCAATAATTTTTTTAACAACCAAAATACCTAATGTTACAAGCAAATTTCCACCAACATTCTTTCCTTTCTTTTTTTTTTTTGAACATCTGTTAAAAATGGCTCAATTGCTTTTAATTGTTCATTGTTTAACTTTAATCTAATTGACTTTGGTTTAGTTTTGCCACTAGGAAGCAAAGTATAATCAATTGTAAAGTTATTCATTTATATAGTTAAAAATTTCATAAATATTTTTAAAATTTATAATCCCCAACCATTTTCATCAACATTAATTCCCATACCTAATTTTCGTTTTCCATACATTATTCCTCTAACTGCTGTTACAGCAATTTTCTCTTTAAAACTAGCACCACTTACATGCAATCTTTCTTTTGCAGCTAACTGAAATTCTTTATCAGCTATATGTCATTTTTCCAAATCTTTATTATCTATATATGCAATACCATGTTTTTTACAAGCTTCATCTAATGGATTCATTCCTGGATCACCATGTGTTAGTCTTTCTTCAAGTTTAGTAAATGGTCCACAGTAATTATATCCTGGTAAATGCATCTCAGGCATTGGAACATTATTTAAAACCCAACTGACTAATCCTTTTCCATATTTATCACTTTTCCAAAATGTAAGTGGAAGATTATTCAAAAATCTAATTAAATATGGAATTCCTTTTGGATTATCAATTATAAAATCACTAAATTTATTTGTTAACATTTGTGCAATACTAACTTTTTCATTATGATAATTCTTGCGAATAGTTCTAGGGCTTCCAGCCGGGTGGTGGTGTCTTCAAGCTGCGACGTTTCAACGAGTGACATACTCGTCATCTTCACGTGAAGTGCCGAGACTTTGCAGATGCTGGTCCCTTTGTACCTGTGGCGTGCCCCCCACCACCTGGCTGCGAGAGGCATGGTCCAAAGGAGTTGGCGGTTGGGGTGGAGGGGGAAGTGGGTGCACCATTCGTGTCTCTGTCAGAGCATTCCGGTCGCGTCTCGTCAGCTGGACGGTTCTTGGTGCGTTCCTAGCGTATTACGGCTAATGCTGGATTCCAGGCCACCCTCAGTTGATAGCCTTCGACCCTGTTCACAAGATTCTCGTGGACCCGTATTTCTATTGATTCTTTAATGTTCTGTCCCAATAGCTCCTGGCTTCGCACAGCACCCTGGTGTTCTCGAAATCGAAGGTGTGGTTTTCTTTGATGCTATGTTCAGCTATAACAGATTTCCCTATCTTTCCAAGTCAGACATGCCTGGTGTGTTCCTCACACCTTTTCGAGATGCAGCGCTGCGTTTGTCCAATGTACTGTACACCACATTCGCAGGCAATGCTGTATATACCAGGTGTGTTGAGTATGAGTGGGTCTTTAGCTGGGCTCAGCAGCTCTTTCATCTTTGGAGGTATTTATGTTTGATTTTCTCAGTAGCCTCCCGATTTTGGCTGATATGGGCCCCAAATATGGAAGAAAAGCGAGTCTCTTGTTAACTTCCTCTTTCTCTTCTTCCTGAAATTTGTCAGCCTCTCTCCTCTTGAAGGCCCTACCAATCTGTGTTTCACTGTACCCGTTTTTCCGAAATACCTCTCTTAGGTGGTGTAATTAGTCTGAGAGGCATTCTTTGTCACAAGTGACGCGCGCCCTATGTACCAAGGTTGCCAGTACTGACTTGCGTTGCGCCGGATGGTGGGAGCTGGTTGCATGGAGGTACAGGTCTGAGTTCGTCTTCTTTCTATATACTGAATGGCCCAGTGTGCCATCCGCTTTCTTCCTCATTAGTATGTCCAGGAATGGAATACAGCCATTCTCTTCTACTTCCATCGTGAAGGTGATATTCTCATGTATACCGTTTAGGTGGACCATAAACTCCTCCAGTGCCTGCCTGCCATGCTGCCAAATCACGAAAGTGTCGTCCACATAACGGAAGAAGTGCCTGGGTTTACAGTGAGCAGTTTGTAGTGCAACCTCCTCAAAGTCTTCCATATAAAGATTTGTGATCCCTGGAGCACGGGGAGATCCCATGGTGTAGTAACCACAACCAACAGCTGGAACGCCTTGGGCTGCGGATCGGAGCCGCCAGGCGGGGAAGCCGCCGGCGGTGGAGCACGCACCACCGGGTAAACACAGGACGAGTCGGACGACAGACCAACGACAACTGACAACAACCGACCATGGCCGACTATGAGCGACACAACAAGGAAGAGATAAACAATGGAGTCTTGTGGAAACTACAACACCAAACACCAAACGTAAATCCACTCGGAACCAGAGCCAGGCAAATGTCAAATACGAGCAACGACCAGAACGCAGTACCACCAAGATAGAAACGAAATCCAGAGCGAGTACCAGACTGGCTGGACTAGGGCAGAGTGGGTCCCTATATACGAAACTGGAGGGAGTGGCTATTGGCCACTGTCTGCACGTGGCTTAGTGGTGGCGCCCTCACTGCGCGGAATAGCCGCCGTGGAGGCGGAGCCCTCTATGGGCTGACCATGTCCATTTGTTCTGCTGCGTGTTCGACTTCCATTGAGGAAGGTACTAGATCCCTCCCCCCCCCCCCGAAATTGGTACATAGGAGCGGAAATGCCCTGGACGATGCCAAGGCGGGCAGAACGAGAGCACGGGTTGTGATACGTCCGGAAGGACCACTGGCGGAGGGGAGGGCAGACTGTCTGCGGGATCCATCAAGGTGTCACCAGAGGGCAGGGTGTCAGAGGGCGTCTCTATACCCTGGCGAGGCGGAAGGGGTATCTGCAGATCAGGCAAGGAGATGGAGGTTGAAGGGAAGGGCTCCACCTCGAGGGACGTGTCCGCACCAGGAAGCAGGGCAGGCGGTGGGGGAGGAATCAAGGCAGGGCC
Organism: Schistocerca cancellata; assembly: GCF_023864275.1. Taxonomy (NCBI): domain Eukaryota; kingdom Metazoa; phylum Arthropoda; class Insecta; order Orthoptera; family Acrididae; genus Schistocerca; species Schistocerca cancellata. The sequence continues at coordinate 5,328,360 of NC_064628.1, read as the reverse complement.
CCGGGGGCGGAGTTGGTTATGGTGGCGACGCTCGACCCCTCTGTGTGTCTGTACGGTCGTCACTCGCCGCCCATGAGCCGCTGTCACCGTAGTGGGCGTCCATGCAGGTGTGCTGCTATAGAAGTGGGCCCACATGGCCGTGCCTGGGGCGTAGCGCCGGGAGGGGCGAGAGCGGGGCCCAGAAGGGGATGGTGTCAGCAGATGGAGGAGGGTCCGAGGCCACCGGCATAGTGCGGTAGGTGCTGAGAAACAAGGTGAGGGCCTAGGTGGTGGCCGATGGCTCCACTGATTTAATCAGCTGCTGTTTGAAAGTGTGGACCAGGCGTTCGCCGCGCCATTGGATGAAGGATGGAAGGGGGGAGAGCGTATGTGTTTGATACCGTTAGCGGAGCAGAAGGTCTGGAACGAGGATGTGAATTGGGGCTCGTTACCTGTGACCAATGTCTGAGGAAGGCCTTCAGTGGCCAACACCTGGGCCAAAGCGGTGAGGGTGGCGTCAGTGGTGGTGAACGCCATGCGAACCACATATGGGTATTTGGAATAGGCATCAATGATGAGGAGCCACATGGAGCCTAAGAAGGGGCCTGCAAAATCGAGATGGATCCTGTCCCAGGGTTGGCTGGGTGTAGGCCAGGGTGTGAAAGATTGTGGAAGACTAGCCTGATGACGCACACACACTGTGCAACCACGGACCAGGTGCTCAATGTCTCCATCGATTCCTGGCCAATAGACATGTCGTCGAGTCAGCACCTTCATGTGAGACATCCCCCAGTGTCCGCAGTGTAATAAGTGCAGGATGCGGTGGCGTAAGTCCGGAGGGATGATCACCCGATGGGCGTCCGAGTCTGTGGACAACAGGAGGACGACGTCCTTCACCGAAAGTATGTGTGAGACGTGACGCCACAGGCTGAAGTCAGTTTTCAAACGTCGCTTAAGGTAGGGAGGCTAACCATGGGTCACATAGCGGAGGACTTGCCGCAGAATGGGGTCCCTGCGCGTGGAAGCGGCAATTTGCGTGGCTGTCACAGGGAATCCATCGAGAGTTTCCCGGTGGGCAGAGTCGATGTGGAAGCACAGGACTTCCTGCTGGTCGAACGCCGGATCGGATCCTGCTGGGAGACGTGACAAGGCATCTGCATTAGTGTGTTGACTGGTGGGCTTATAGCGGATGGTGTAAGTGTAATTACGCAAGAACAACGCCCAGCACTGAAGAAGCTGAACCGTCCGTTCTGGGAGGTGCGAATGGGGCCCGAAAAGCGACACTAAGGGCTTGTGATCCGTGAGGTGGGTGAACTGCGCCCCAAACAGGTAAATGTGAAATTTCTGAACTGCAAAAATAATGGCAAGAGCCTCCTTTTCGATCTGAGAGTAATTCCTTTGCGCAGGGGTTAACGTCTTGGATGCATATGCCACAGGTTGTTCCGACCCATCCTCATTCCTGTGTGCCAGGACTGCCCCAATCCCGTACGCCGAGGCATCGGCCGCCACCACCAAGGGACGATCCGGAGAGAAAGGTGTCAGGCAAGGGGCAGATTTCAGCATCGTTTTCAAGCAGGTGAAAGCCTGATCACAGGCGGAAGTCCACGTGTAAGGTACCCCTTTGCGACGCAGGCTATTTAGGGGATGCGCGACGTGGGCGGCTTGGGGTAAGAACTTTAAGTAATAATTGACTTTCCCCAAAAACACCTGGAGTTTGGATCAGTTTCGACCAAAGACTGAGCGTTGACCGTAGCCCCAAAAACTCCATAAAGACGAAGCGATCCATTGGGTTTCTTGATGACCACTAAGAGCGTTGCCCAGGCACTCGATTGTACTGGCTCGATAACCCCCTCAGCCTGGAGCCGATCGAGTGCCTGCTTGACGGCCGCACGCAAAGCTACCGGAATAGGCCGAGCCCGACAAAAGCGAGGCCGTGCGTTCGGCAGTAAAGTGATGTGTGCCTGTAAATCGGAAGCGCAGCCCAGGTCTGCCGAAAACAGGGAGGAAAAGGACGCGCACAGATCGTCTAGGTCCTGAAATGGAACCGTAGTTGAAACGAACTGCACTTCGTCTCGAATGGAAAAGCCAAACTGTGTAAACGCAGCAGGTCCAAAAATGTCCGAAGCCGACGGGTGGTCCACCACAAATAGGGTAAGGGGCCGGGGAACGTTTTTGTAGATGGCCATAACAGAAAATTGCCCACGGAGAGGGATGGAACCGTCACCGTAGAAGACCAACCTCCCAGAGGGTAGGGACAATTCTGGAGACATGAGACGTGCATACGTCACCAGATTGACCAAAGAAACTGTGGCCCCCGTATCGACCTGGAAATGGACGTCCTCGTTAAAGACGCGTACGGTGAGGAATAACTTTTGAGCCAATGCGTCAGTCCGAGGGGCCACTGCGTGTAAAGCATGGATGGCCTCCTGTTGGCCCACAGGGGCGGGACGGGGGCGGGTCGAGCGGCTACGACAGACAGATCGAAGGTAGCCTGTAGCGAACAGGTCTTCCAGCGATGGGGACAGTCAGCTCGAGTGTGGGCCGAGAAGCACTGGGGGCACGACGGGAGGGGGCCACGCGGCCGCCGTCGAGGGGCGACCGGCGGTTCGGACGCCATAGAGACGTCAGACAGCGAGGAATCCCGACGGCTGTGCCCTCTAGAGACTGCGCCCCGTCGACGGCGATAAGGAGTGGAGCCGGAAGTGGACTCGACCGCTGCCACCTGGGGCCGCGCCACGAGACGTTCGTTCGCCGCTTGAGCAATTTCGAAGGAATGGCAATACGAGGGGTTGTCCAACTTTAACGCCGCAGTGCGGACCTCTGGATCGGGCGCCAGTTGAACGACCACATCCCGAATTAAAGAATCTGCATATGATGCATTGCACTGCTGATTGGTGCACGTGAAGTTGCATTTGCGGCTGAGGCCTTGCAAGTCCGTTGCCCAGGAACGGTAGGACTGACCCGGCTGCTTGTGGTATTGATGGAATTCCAAGCGAGACGCAACCACGTGGAATCGCTGGGAGTAATAGTTACTTAGCAACACACAGATCTCGTGAAAGGAGAGAGCCACGGGGTCGGCCAACAGTGCCAACTTGCGGAGCGAGAAAAACGTGTCCGGTGAGACCCAAGACAAGATCAACGACCTCTGCAGAGAGTCATCCGACACCTGAAAGGCCGTGAAATGTTGCTTCAGACGATGCAGGTACGTTTCCCAATCCTCTTTTGCGTCATTGAACGGTGGGAACGACGGCGGACGTGGGAATGTGTCTGAGAGCGGGGCACCTGGTGAAAGAGGTGGGAGGGAATCCCGCTTATTGACCCTGTCCGAGAGCAACTGCAGTGAGGTCTGTAACACCTCCAACTGCTGCTGCTGCTGCTGTCGCATGAGCTGCTGCTGTTGCTCTAAGAGAGAGTAAGTTCTCTTCCATACTCCTATGTTCCGTTTACCTCATCGCCTAATTTAGTAACCACAACCAACAGCGGGAACGTCTTGCGCTGCAGATCGGAGTCGCCAGGCGGGGAAGCCGCCGGCGGTGGAGCGCACACCACCGGGTGAACACAGGACGAGTCGGACGACAGACCAACGACAACCGACAACAACCGACCACGACCGACTATGAGCGACACAACAAGGAAGAGATAAACAACAGAGGCTTGTGGAAACCGCAACACCAAACGTAAATCCACTCGGAACCAGAGCCAGGCAAATGTCAACGACAAGCAACGACCAGAGACTGGCTGGACTAGGGCAGAGCGGGTCCCTATATACGAAACCGGAGGGAGCGGCTATTGGCCGCTGTCTGCACGTGGCTTAGCGGTGGCGCCCTCGCTGCGCGAGAGCCGCTGCGCGGAATAGCCGCCGCGGAGGCGGGCTGACCACGTCCATTTGTTCTGCCGCGTGTTCGACTTCCGCGGCAGAAGGTGTTAGACATGGCCACTCCATCCACTTGTCATAATGCTCTCCATTGCACTTAAAGTAGGTGGTCGTAAGTGCATATTCAAAGAGCTTCCCTGTTTCAGGCTCAAAGTGCTGATTAAGGAGTGCCAAGGCGTCTTGTAGAGGTACTTTTATGAACAAGGAGGTGACGTCGAAGCTTACGAGTAGGTCATCTCTCTGTATTCGGATGTCCTTCAGTATTCTTACGAAATCTGCGGAGTTTTTCACGTGATGACTGCAGTGTCCCACCAGTGGTTTTAATAGTGTCGCCAGGTATTTGGCCAGTCCATAACTGTGCGAGTTGATAGTGTCCAGAATCGGCCGTAGAGGCACCCCATCTTTGTGAATCTTGGGCAATCCATACAGGTGCGGTGTCATTGGCGCTCTGGGATACAGCCGTTTCTCCACTGCCTCTGGTAGATCTGAATCGTTTAGTAGCGCCACGGTTTTCCTGTTCATCGTCGATGTAGGGTCCTTGTCGAGTTTCCTGTAGGCTGGGTCTTGCAGCAGAGAGCAGATTTTCTGTTGGTAGTCGACTGTGCGAATCAGCACCGTCGCATTTCCCTTGTCTGCTGGGAGGACCATGATGTCAGCATCATCCCTCAGTGCGCGGATAGCCTCTCGCTCCGGCGCAGTAATGTTGGCTTTCGGGAGTCGTGACTTGTCTATGATCCTGCAGGTCTCCCTTCGGATCTGCTCAGCTTCCTCCTTGGGTAGGCCCCGGATTGCTTCCTCTACGCTGCTGATGATGTCCCGTTTCGGTATGGTCCTTGGTACAGGTGCAAAGTTCAACCCTTTCGTGAGGACAGAAGTTGTGGCTGCATCTAGCACCTTATCTGTCAAATTTACAATAGCTCTGGTGCTATTTGTCACCTTCTGGGTCGACTGAGCTCCAGAGAGTCTGTCGAATTTCCTGATATGTTTTGCGCTAACTTGCCGTTTCTGCACCGCACTATCGGCGTGAGAGCTGCAGTCAACCCACTCCTAAGTGTGTGCCGGTAATGCTTCTGCCATTTTCAGGTGACATGCGATCAGGATGCGTGCATTCTTGTCCAGTTCTTGCCGTGTGTAGTGAATGTATTCTCTCACAATGGCCATTCCTGCTCGCCGTAAAATACGTTCGGTTTTCTTCGTTTTCACAGGATGTCTTAATTGCGCAAATCGTGGCAAGATGTTCTTGTCTCGGCAACGCTGGAGGAAAGCCCGTGAGCTGAGCAATTTGGCTTTCCTGTTGCGTTCTTTCTGCAGCAGCTTGAAGCTGCAGAGCACCTCCTCCCCGTAGAGGTGTCGTAAATGTGAATGTATGCTTTCCCAGGGTATACAGCTGGCGAAGAGTTCTCGGGCTTCCAGCCGGGTGGCGGTGTCTTCAAACTGCGACGTTTCGACGAGTGACATACTCGTCATCTTCTGGCGAAGTGCCGAGACTTTGCAGATGCCGGTCCCTTTATACCTGCGGCGTGCCCCCCACCACCTGGCCTCCGGAGGCATCTCGAAAAGGTGTGAGGAACACACCAGGCATGTCCGACTTGGACAGATAGGGAAATCTGCTATAGTTGAACATAGCATCAAAGAAAACCACACCTTTGATTTAGAGAACACCAGGGTGCTGTGCGAAGCCAGCATCATTAAAGAATCAATAGAAATACGGATCCACGAGAATCTTGTGAACGGGGTCGAAGGTTATCAACTGAGCGCGGCCTGGAATCCAGCATTAGCCGCAATACGCCAGGAACGCACCAAGAACCGTCCAACTCACGAGATGCGACCGGAATGCTCTGATGGAGACACGAACGGCCCACCCTCTCACCCCCCCTCCCACCCCGTCCGCCGGCTCCTCTGGACCCAGCCTCCCGCGGCCGGGTGATGGGGGGCACGCCGCAGGTATAAAGGGACCGGCATCCGCCATAAGATGACGAGTATGTCACTCATTGAAATGTTGCAGCTTGAAGACACCGCCACCTGGCTGGAAGCCCTAGAACTATTCGCCAGCTGTACACGCCGTGAAAGCATACATTCACATTTATGATGATTCTTATTTCCAGCTACTTCTTCACCATGAATAACTGCCAATCTATCAATTAATTGTCTAACATCATTCATCCAAACATATTCAATTGATTTATCTGTATATTTTTTAATTAAACCTTCACCTATTTTTTCAGGAGAACTTGGTTCTGAATCATCTGTAGTATGTCTTCTTAAGTTTGGAAAATAATCATCAACAATTGATTTTATCAAATATTTATATTTATTACCTTTACTTGATCTTATTTTATTTGGATTATTATCAGAATACAATGCACCTGAATTATATAATATAGCTGGATAATTTGATAAATCTAGACCATCGAATTTTTCATTCATATCATCTATCGTAATTTGTTTTTCAGTTAAATGTCTCATTAATCCATCTGTACCTTCATATGTTTTTTCACCAATTTTTAATTTATCTCCACCGAATTCAACAGTAAATTACCAACATATTTAAACATGTCAACAGGTTTTAAACCAAAAACTTTATCTTCACTATGATTAATGTACTTTAACATTCTTTCACTTACATTTATCTTTTTAGTTTCATTTATCTTTTTAATTTCAGTTTGATGACTACTTGATTCTTTTTCTTCTTGGTATTTATTTAATACATCTTGACTTTCTGATTCACTTAATTTATAATCATATTTTCCAGGAATATCGTAAGATCAATCTTTTAATGGTTTAATTGGTGATAAATCTCCAAAATCTTCTATATGATTACAATATGGAATCATTTGTTTTTCAACTTCTCTATTTTCCTCAATTGCTTTGAGAACATTATTTCCTAATCCTTTAATTCCTTGTTTAACTTGTTCACTTGCATCAATAACAGGTTGATCTTCATTTTTATTTTTTCAAATTCTGTTCTTGGTTGCTTTTTCCAAAGCTTAAATTGTTCATTTAATTCTTCAGCTTTCTTTTTATTTGGTTTAGGTTGTTTAACAACTTTTTCATCACACTTTGCAAACATTTATTAAGGAAGAAAAAACGTAAGTTATGTTTAACGTTAATGTTTAACATTTATGTTTATGTTTACATTTTTGTTTATGTTAATGTTAAAGTTTATGTTTATGTTTAATGTTTCTGTTGTTAAGAAATGTATTTTATTTCTAATCTTACGTTCATTTGGTTTTCTAGACATATCTATTGTGAAAAATCCAAACTCATCATTCCAACATTTACTACACATTTCTTTAAAATTATCAAACTTTAAATCTCCACCAACAAATTCATGATAAATATGATTTAAATTTGTATCATCTTGTCTAAAGATATTTAAAAAATTTAGATTGTCTCTAACTAACTGTTTAGGTATTTTCGAATAAGTTTGAGCTAAATAAAAGCAATCTATACCTTCGTGTCTGCCTCTAGTAAAATATTCTCTTACAATATCTTGATTTTCTAAAATGAAATCATCGAATACCACAACTGAATTATCTTCACTTTCATCTAAACGAATAATTTCTTCGTTATTTTCAATAAAACTAACAATATTTTCATTAATTTTATCTTCAATTTTTTTACATTGTTTTATAAATTCTTGATACTTTGACTGATCCAAGCTTTTTGAATAAACATTTAAATGATTAATTTTATTCCAGTTTAACCATCCTGGAGCTAAAATATAATTATCAATCATTAATGTTGTTTTTCCACAACCACTTGGTCCAATTATCTCACATCTAATAGAATTTGGTAAAAGTTTACCATGTTTGTTTTTTAACTTATTTTCTGGAATTCTTACTTTAGGTTCCCAATCTGTTTTATTCATTTATTTAATATTTTTTTTCAGTAGTAAACGAGTAGATTATTTCAACTTAGTGATAAATCTTCAATACTTAGAAAAAGATTAATTGTTCCAATACATGATAGTTATACTAATGTTTCACTAGTTGGTTTTTGTTCAACTTTCTTAACACAAAATATTACAACAAAAAATAATAAACTTTATTGTGATGGAGAAACAATAGAAATTCCTACAGGTCAATATAGTTTTAAAAGTTTAGAAAAATTTATTCATTCGAAAAAGCCTAATATACATATTAAAACAGATTAAATTTTAAACAGAATTATTATTGAAAGTGATGTAAAATTGTGTATGTATATAGAAGATAGTATTGGAAGTTTACTTGGGTTTAATAATCAAATTATTTTACCTAATGAAAAAGCTGTAGCTAGATGTTCCTAAAATTATTCCTTTTGAACTAATAAATATAAATTTTAATCTTGCTGATGGAACATATTTAAACATAATGGTCATTTTCATAAAGAAACTAATATTATTGCTTCATTTAAACATAATGCATAACGTGGTGGACCAATAATTTATGAACCAAAATATCCTGTAAATGTTCCTATTTTTAATACAATTCAAGATTTAGAAGTTACTATACCTGATGAAAATGATAATTTAATTGACTTTAATGGTGCTACTGTAACAGTTGTCTTAGAAATATCTTAGTCACAGACTAAAGTCTGCTTTGCTGATGATAATAAATTTTTTCCTTAATAAATAAGTAACCTTCTAAACCAATCTTAGACTGCGTCATGAATAAAATTGAAGGTTATCAGTTCTATGCATTCCCTGTGAATGAGAAAACTAAAAATACTTTAAATGTTCCAATCAAAGATACAGAAATTGAAATTTGGTGATGGTTGGCTTCATCCAAATCATGCACAATTATACATGAATTTTAGCATTATTGGAAATGATGGCTAGATTATCCAACTTATGATGGAAAATAAAACAAAAAATTAACTGATAATTATGTAGCAAAACTGTTTGATTTTATAACGATAAAGAAAGGAAATAATATTTTATCTAGAATTGAACATCCTTTTATTTCTTCATTTGTTTTATTTCATCTAACTTCATCTGTTACTGACAAAATAAGTTTAGAAGGACATATAATTAATATGCGAAAAATAATTAGTAAAAGAAATGAAGTACTTCATCCATTATCATTACTTGGTGAATTTTTTAAAGATTTTAAAGAAATTATGTGGGAAGGAGATTCAACTGTAATTTTTACATGTAGTTCATCTTCTGGAGACACATTTGTCTGATAAAAATGATGCTGGAATTGAAATAAAAGATACACACTTGCTAAAGAAGGAAAAATAGTTATAGAATCTATGGAAATTTTTGTACCAGTTGTTAAATATGAACCAAATTATGAACTAGAACAACGTGAAATTATTTTTAAAAATCCGAAAATTCCTATTTCTTTTTATAAACTTCAAACACAAGAAGTTGCCGGATTATCTGGTAAAAACAGTTTTGAACTAGATATTACAAATTACTATAACTCTACAGAATTTGATATGCCATACTTTGTATTTGTCACATTTCAAACAAATCGTAAAAACAATCAATTAGTTGATTCGTCATTATTTGATCATGTCAAACTACAGAATATTTATTTAAAAATGGTAGAAATGAAGTTTTTCCTCAAGAAATGTGGAATATTAATCCGCCAAATAATTTTCTGAAAGCATATGATGCATTTCTTGATTTTAAAAGAATTACTTTACTAAAATCAGATATTGATATTAGTCTATTTAGTTTTATAAATAATTATCCAATTTATGTAATCAATATGACACACAGAAAGAACGTTGTAGCTACACAGAAAATCACTATGAAACTTTGTGCAACTTTTAATGATAAAATTTCAAATGATATACTTGCTTATGTAATTATGTATGGTAAAAAGAATCTTACATATGATGCACAACATAGATAACTTATTGAAAATTTTTAATTATTAACATTTGCTTCTATATTAATGAATGAGAAACTTAAAAAATTTATAAAAGTGTTGACTTCTTACTTATATACATTTCTGAAACATTTTAAGAAAGAAAAAATAAAAATTGAAAATTTTAGTGTCTTACTTACTAAATGATTTCCGATTTATTTTATCATATTTTTTCTAGATAGCTCTTTTTATGTACATTATGTTAGCACTTCGAATTTTTAAAATCGGTTAATATTTGCTTGAGAAATTAACAAAAAGTATTTTGCCCCTTGCCCCTGTGAGTTATGCAATCAAACTTACTTCCGTGTATTGTGGGTAGAAAACTTTTAGGAGAAAAGGGCCTAACCAAAAACGCAATCAGAATTCCAATATCTCTAAAAATAAAAAAGTTATAGTAAAAACGAATTTTCATAGTCTTGAGATTAAACAGAAAATCGCAACTCCAAAAGTGCTGAGTCATGGTAGATACATTTTTGCATGTATGAAACTGTACTTCATTTTATATGTATCTAACTGTACTTAGAGAGACATCTGCGAGCATTAGTCTGAACTAACTGGATTCTAACTTCTGTCAACGGATGGCACTGAAGTAAGTTCCATTTACTTTAATGTGGGAACATACTTTACTTTAGATGTAATTTTCTCTATTTTTGTTTTTAATTTTTCGTTTAAAATCGCATTCATCAATTGTTCATGCTTGTTCTCAAATTTTAAAATGGAATAATGTTAAGAAAATAATGAATTTGATCCTGAAATAAATTGAAATAGAAGTTGATTTTTTGAAGATACGTTGTTAGTAGAACTCCAACTATATATACTTTCTTCAAGCTCCTTCACTTCAGCCAAACTTCACACATTCGTTGACCAATGCTAGCCATTTGGTTAAAATATCCAGCACACTCGTCTATGTACTTAGTAACAGCCCGAATAAAAGAAGCAGTTCTGTTAATTTAGAACTTAGTCTTCGTGTAGTGCTGTGTACATAGGGTCAGAGGAGTCCAAAACAGAAAAAGTGTGTAGGACATTGTGAGGATGTTTTGCAGTTTTCAGATAGTGAAAAATAAATTTATATTCTTTAAATGGACAACACTAAGCGTCAGCTAAAGCATACTTCAGGCTGCGCCAAGCCACGATTAAGACAGTTTAGTGAATGTATGATTAAAAAAAGTATGGAAGATTTTCATAAAGATAAATATCGAACAGGTGGACATAGATATGTATGTAAAGAATGTTGCAAAGAATGTAGTAAAATTAAAGTTACTTGTGTATGTGGTAAAACTGTAAATATGTGTTATCTCAAAAACATTTACAAACAATAAAAAATAATAATCTTATGGCTGCTAAAGCAGAAATTAAATAATTTTAGAAAACACGTTTTTCACAAAAGTCAAAAATAGGATAATTTTTGGAACTAAGAAAACGATGCAAAAATGCCTCTTTTAAAAACTGTTTTTAAAATAGTAGTTAATTACCTAATATATTTAATTATATTACATTCACCTATAGGAAATGTATATAAAATAAATGATTTTTTATGATAGCTGTTATATTATTTTATTATATTGTACTATTATTAGGTAAAAGGGATAGTAGGATGTTTTTGTAGCTTCTGGATCATTAGATCAATCTTATGGAAAATAAAAAATTGCGAGTGTTAACGAGTAATTTTTTATTTTTTATAAGATTGGTCTAGTGGTCCAGAACCTACAAAAACATCCTACTGCCATCAAAATGTTTTTGTCATCGCGCTGCTTCTTGTCGAGAAACGACAAGTCGCCAACAGAGCTTCTTCATAGATGCTGTCACTGCACATTGCTTCACCTCATGCATCCACCAGAACAATTACGTGTATCTAAGAGACTGTCTAAGTTTCAGTCCTGTTCAGGGTGTATGGAGCCAGACATACATGGGAGCATGGCATAATTCATGATGTTCTTTCCAGATTGTCGTACAATGTGCGGAGTTCGACGGGACTCCATCGGCGGCACCAGAATCAGTTCCAGCCTGCCTGTTCCCGAAATTCATCCGCCCGTTCTTTGTTCACAGACCCATTACGACGCCAGAACCTGCAGCTGTGTCTTTCGCAGTCACCTCCTTCTACAGCGCCGCCAGGCCCTCAGACAGAGACAGCCATGGATGTCGACCTGGAGCACTGCAGCCCATCTGGCGTCCGGTCGCCTCAGGGGTTCTCGCAGTCATCGTATTCATTCCATCTGCATCGCCTACCGCGTGTGGGCCTATGGACGCTGCCACTCGTCCTGTTTCTGCTTTTCAGGTCGGCATTCCCGAGCACACTGAGGGCGATTGTTGGGTGCGAGTGGGTGCTCGGCGCCTGCTACAGTTTCGGCACCCATCCCCTCAGTTGCGCCGGCGTACCATCCCCCACCCCGTCATCGCGCTCCACACTCTTACTCCTCGACGGGTCAGATGTTTGGGGGGGGGGGGGATGTGGTGTAGCGATAGGTGTAGCGCTGGCGCCTGCTATCGACACGACAAAGACTTTCTTTGCTATCGGAGCATCGCTGACCATACCAATGAGACAGAAGTAGCGAGAAATGACCACAGAAGTTCTGCATGCCACCATCATTGGCCTGACTTGAAACTGTCTGACACACTGACACGAGGCCATTTACATGCTGAACTACCTTCCAGTCAATGCCTAGTCCACAGCAAGCAGCAAGAAGAATACCGTGTCTGGTGACAACAGAGTCAGAGGCAACCAGTTAGGCTCTTCAAGTTAATCTGCAAGTCCTTGCATATGTTCGTGAACCTCGTCATTGAACAGTGCTATTGGAAAGAGTTCCCATGTACAGTGCTCCAAGACGTACTAACAACGACAGTCTGTTTCATGTACGTCAACATCTACATCTACTTGGGTAGTTTGCAAATCACACTTAAGTTCCTTGCAGAAATGTTCTTTGATAACTATTTCTTCTCCAGGCTCTACCTGAAGAAAACAAATGACCGTTGATAGCCGGCTGTTGTGGCCAACCAGATCTAGGTGCTTCAGTCCAGAGCCACGCTGCTGCTACGGGCGCTGGTTCTAATCCTGCGTTGGGCATGGATGTGTGTGATGTCCTTAGGTTAGTTAGGTTTAAGTAGTTCTAAGTCTAGGGAACTGATGATCTCAAATGTTAAGTCTCATAGTGCTCAGAGCCATTTGAACAATTTTTTTTTTTTTTTGACCGTTGATATTTGTCCCGTGTGACACGTCGGGATTGCAGTCTAAAATAACTGAGACATATGTTAATTTTTAAACTTTATTAAAAATCTGAGTCTGAAAACTTGTTGGTAACAAACGGTCGAGATCATTATCGATTATTTACTGGGATAGTGAACGCTGGTTTCATGAGAGCTTACCTTCGCTGACGCTCTTCCAGCAACACTCAAACATGACGTTGTATTTTATTAGTTTCAAGAAGTTCCCGTTATTTTCTTTAAAGAGAATATCTGTCCATCCTTGAAACGCAGACACACAAAGCGACCTTCTTATTAGCTCGAACTATCCCGAACGAGCCTTTGACTTTCTCCATCAACCATTTGCCAAGACGAAACGCAGGTGTAGTTCTCGCCATTATTGGTATGCTTTTATATGGTCTGAGGATTTTACGTATGCTGTTAGAAATCCGATCATTTTTTTCTAGTCTGAAACTCCTGTGAGATAGTTTCAGCACTGAATAGTTTGCAACGAAAACAAAAAGTCCAATTTTTCGTAGCACAGTAAATGAGCCACTCTCCGCAAATTTATTCACCGTTACACAATTTTCTTTCATGGTTTGCTGGAGTAAATCTTCTACCTCTCTTACCAGAAGGCAAGTTAACAACAGTTACTTGAAAAGGGCCTCTTGTGCAAGAGTTCGTCGTATGTCATCAGTTATTTTATGTGGCTATTGTCCATAGTCAGTTGACAACTTAACAATATGTGAGGCTAGTGGTCCTAGTTTATTTATTGCACTGATACTAAACACTAGCTCTGACGTGCTTAGGGTCACAATACACAGCCTACAGAGCTGCAAAATACTCGTAAGTCACCAAAATAATGCAGTACACTGATGTGCAGACACGAAAACAACTCGTAAATTGTCAAAACAATGGTTGTAAAACGCTCTGCAGACAGGCTCACTAATTCTAAACTGTCCAAATAATGCAGTACATTGATGTACAGACTCGCAATCAACTCGTTAATTGTCAAAACATAATACATGTAAAAGGCTCTGCAAACACGCTCACAACGTTTAAACGGCCGAAAATAATGCAGTGCACAAACACCCACTACACATTAAAAACGCTTTCAAACAATCGTCAACTGCAACATACGAGGGGATCCAACACACACGCGCGCTGCCACCACTGTGAGTCATTGCCGGACAGACGAACTCGGGGGCACAAGCCAATTCTCTCACGCCACTGTCGACGGTACCCAGCAAGTGAAAATCGCGTCTATTCTCGAGTATACAGTTAGAATTCTTTGAGTGCTGTACTGACATAACAGCTCTATGTAAATGAGAGCCAAGTCACCCTCTAGACACGCATGTGTTTACCGTTGCTGGCGCGATGCGTCTCTACCTTCAGTCTAGTGAAGACCTAATTGCCGAGCAACTCACCCTCACAGACGCAGCTGAAAGGTTCTCAATCTTATACTGACGTCACAGGTCGCGCTATAGAAATCTGTTCCAATGCTTCCTAGAATAGCACAAGGTGCATTGTTCCTAGCAATCCTCATGGTACATGTGAGCAGCCTCTAGCCATGTACGCATTTACCTTCCCAACATGGATGACACATCACCGCGAAATGTTCACGTAGTGATTCACCATCACAGGCGCATCTAAATGGCTCTCAGTGTTGTACTGATAAAATAAATAAGTGTCATGTGACTAGGGCCTCCCATCGGGTAGATCATCCGCTAGGTGCAAGTCTTTCAATTTGATGCCACTTCAGCGACTTGCGAATCGATGGGGATGAGATGATGATGATTAGGACAACACAACACCCAGTGTCTAAGCGCAGAAAATCTCCGACCCAGCCGGGAATCGAACCTGGGCCCTTAGGATTGACATTCTGTCAAGCTGACCACTTAGCTCCTGGGGGCGGACAGTGTTGTACTGATGTCACATGGCTATGTAAATAAGACCCAAGTCGCCGTCTCGGTGACTGTAAAGTGTAGGGAATATAGTTAACAGCCGCTTTTGTAGGAGCTATCGTGATGTCTCAGCTTTTCCACAAGGAAATTCTTGTAATAACAGAACCTGTTTACGAAAATAGCCCAGAATAACGCCGAATGCATTTCCCCTTGATTATCCCAATGCAGCACTTCGTCCACCATGTGTTACCCTTAATGGAAATCCTTATGTCCTGCTTTCAAGAAACGTTTCAGAAACGCAAACGTTCTCACCGCTATACAGAGGCTCCTGTGTCCTGGCACAAAGGATGTCTTTTGAATGAATGGAGTATTATGATCGGCTCTTACTAAATTTACCCACCAAATACTAATGCTGCTGGTGTGGAAGCACTGTCTGCCTTTTTCTTTCTGCAGATGAGACTACCAGTGGCAAAACTATGCCACATGCACATATGCACAGACAGTTAAACCCTGCAAAAGTGGCCTAAGGATCGTCAAATAAGGAAAGATTCTTGTCGAATTACACTGCTCTGCCACCGAGGATGGAAGCTTGAATGTTAGAGAGTGAAATCGATCTCCAACCTGACAATATATCACCGTGTACTGTGTCGATATAGTAAACATACAATCTGTATCTGTTGCCATACAAAATCGCCCAGACACCTGTACATATAGTGCGAAGACAGACAGCACAAGCACATGTACCATAGATATACTCCTCGCAGAACTGGATATTTTAACGCAAGGTCATGCGATTATCCACTGCAGCCGATGGTCACAAGTCATTTGCTCCAAATGCATGACCAGAGCGAGCAGAGGACCAAAGTGACTCTCTGCACTGTTCTACAAAGACAGACTTGTTTCCCCTCAGCACAATGGCGTTACTGTTTCTGGCACTGACCTGCATCCTTGCTTACTTTCCACACCCATCTCCAGATTCTGGGATTACAAGAATATATGTAATTACACATTGTTTGCCAGAATATCATACCATTTACGTAATACTTCTCGATATCAGGCACACAGCAATATCGCTTGCATAGCAATAGTATTGCTTGCACAGTATAGGTTCTAAGTTATAGACTGGAAATTATTTCTCTAGAAACCCTGAACTTTAGCGATGTGTAGCATGCTGTAAATCATTGACTAACTAGGAACTCATCTAATCTGTGAAAACCTTTACATGATAGCCCAAAAAAAAAAAAAAATACAGGAAACTGATATTTCCACTCATTAATACCAATGTCGATGATGTAACAGGTTCCAAATCATTCTTATAATTTACAAAGTCAACTAAGGTGTTTTTCATGTTTAGAGAACCAGCAAACATGTCTTCCACCTGTCTTTCACCTGCTATATGCACACCCCACAGTCGATTTCGCCTCAACTAAATAAAGGCGCAAAATGTGTAGAAGCAGTCAACCGGACAATTTACATGGTAGGCAATAATGGTCTAGCGTAAACACACGTCAGTATTAAATCTTCACAAATTTCAATGCAATCACGAAAGTTAGCCAATGCATACGAAGTCTGATATTCGGCCGTCTAGAGGACACCATGGTGAAATCAGCTATATTCCTGCATCCCAACAGGCGTCTCCATTCGGACAGCTCCTACCATTAGCTGGAAACGTGAATCATTCCAGCCACAGGCTACTGGCACATACAGAATCTACCAGAAACTGGCCACACAAACACACACACACACACACACACACACACACACACACACACACACACACACACACACACATACATATATATATATATATATATATATATATATATATATATATATATATATATATATATATATATATATATATATATATATAATCACTGCTATTAAAACGGAATATTACGATCGCAGTCTCAATTGGATAACATTCGACAACGACCGAATTATCGGAACTACACCCTACTGACGGCTATGGCTCTGGAAATAGACATATGTGTACCATTCTTATGACTTGGTATACACGATCGAAACGACCATACTACTGTGACAAGCAGTCTTGGTTCCATAGGAACAGACAAGTATCCAAGTTAAAAGCTATAGTGGCTTTATAGATCGAGGTGTGGCATTACCTCTGAATGAAGTGGTTTTTCCTGACAAATGGCTCGACAATGAATATAGACGGTGATCGCCAGAGTGTATATTATCAGTACAGCAGTGCGGCTACACGTCGCCGACGGTGCAACTTCTTAATAAAATTACCGAATTTAGAAAGTGATTCAGCTAAGGAACCAGGTACAAAACTGGTATTTGCAACTCCATCATGCCACCGCCAGATATTTCTCCAGTATTTGTAACGCACTCTGTCTTGATGCCATATCAGAGGTTATGTGATGTATCCACTGGGTTACAGGCAAAATTTGATTGAGAAGGATCACAAACAGTAGACGGTGTGCTGATTGAGTTTATAAAGAATGTACACAGGCTTTTCAGATCTCTAGTGTTACTCTATCTGCGAGGAATGCTGTCTGAGATTTTGAATCAAGTCTTTCCATTCAACCACATAGCTGCGTTGGATCCTATGCAGAAGTCCTTTAATGATTACAGCCACTAGTGAATTATATTTCTGGCACTCTCGTATCTCGAAACAAGACACTTTCTCGAAGCTATCTGCTACAGTAAAATTCTAACGTGGTTTTAGGTAGTCCCTATGCATCTTGCAACTGCGCTACCATCACTACAGCTTTGCACATGTGATCGTTCCAATTTAAGTCGTAACTGAACAGAAGTCAGAGCAACCCATATTTACCACCTTCTGCAACCCATGTAGAAATAGGCTAAGCTGAGTGAGTGCGACAGGACTTTATTTTGACCATTCAATGGGAAAGCGAACATGTTGTCATAGCTCCGCCAACAATACAAAGGTGATAGACGACCTCTACATTTAAACTCATCTGACACAGTGTTGGAACAGCTGATGGCTCCGCATTCTGTTTCGACTGATTCCTCATATTGCAGTCATGTACATGATCACTGTTTTGGTGCTAGCCAACCCCGGAAGATGTCGCTCCTCCACCTTTGGACAGCAGTTTGGAAACGCTCCACAACGCCACCAAACTCTTAAAGTTTACTTATGTTGTAACTGTCTTATATTTAAAATCGACCAGTGTGCGTAGTGTGTTGTGGTAGCAGCAGTAACAACATGATTTATACCGTGCGATGTCTATTTTTCTGCGAGAGGTAATAAATCAGAAAAAAGTTAATGTCAGTTTAGAATCTGGCACAGACCTCGAAGTCATGGCGGAAAAACAAAATGTATGGCAGTGTACAAAGCGTGTTACAGTAGGAAAAAAGGCAATATTTCAAACATCGACACAGGATCACAGAGAGCGTCTCTTGCGACTTACAGTTTAGTCTGTGGGACAAATGGCTCTGAGCACTATGGGACTCAACATCTGCGGTCATAAGTCCCCTAGAACTTAGAACTACTTAAACCTAACTAACCTAAGGACATCACACACATCCATGCCCGAGGCAGGATTCGAACCTGCAACCATAGCGGTCACGCAGTTCGAGACTGAAGCGTCTAGAACCGCACAGCCACACCGGCCGGCTAGTCTGTGGGACAAGGTTATCCTCCTACCGTACAGGTATAAAACTTTAAACCGATCTGTGCACTGGATCAATACCTGTATATTTAATAGGACCGTTACATGTGCGCAATGCCAGCACACAGACGGTATTTGTTTTCGATATATGGGAGGAGAGATGCAGTAAAAATCTTGTGGAGTTCTCAATTGGATGAAGTTATTGTAGCTTTTATATATCGTAATTTTTCTCTATTGGGTGGTACAGAATAACGATGATAGCATGTTGGAATGATAGAGATGAATGGGGCCTGAGGGATGCAGATGTGCTTCGGACTGCAGTATCTATATGTAGTTTGGAGAAGCACCACAATGCAGTAGCAAAATCCTTATCCTTCTCCCAGTTCCTGTAATCTCTTTTATACTGCTTCATGTAGCTGGAGTGGACTTCGTTTACCACTGACCTTAAACATCGTGTATTGTTGGCAGAGCTATGACAACATGTTCCCTTTTCCATTGAATGGTCAAAATAAAGTCCTGTCGCACTCATTCAGCTTAGCCTGTTTCTACATGGGTTGCAGAAGATGGTAAATATGGGTTACTCTGACTTCTGTTCAGTTACGACTTAAATTGGAACGATCACATGTGCAAAGCTGTAGTGATGGTAGCGCAGTTGCAAGATGCATAGGGACTATCTAAAACCACGTTAGAATTTTACTGTAGCAGATAGGTTCGAGAAGGTGTCTTGTTTCGAGATATGAGAGTGCCAGAAATACAATTCACTAGTGGCTGTAATCATTAAAGGTCTTCTGCATAGGATCCAACGCAGCTATGTGGTTGAATGGAAAGACTTGATTCAAAATCTCAGACAGCATTCCTCACGGATAGAGTAACACTAGAGATCTGAAAATCTTGTGGAGTTCTCAATTGGATGAAGTTAGTGTAGCTTTTATAGATCGTAATTTTTCTCTATTGGGTGGTACAGAATAACGATGATAGCATGCTGGAATGCTCGAGTATCATGTCGTTTTTGGAAACCCAGAATCTACTATGTAGGAATCAACATGGATTCCGGAAACAGCGATCGTGTGAGACCCAACTCGCTTTATTTGTTCATGAGACCCAGAAAATATTAGATACAGGCTCCCAGGTAGATGCTCTTTTTCTTGACTTCCGGAAGGCGTTCGATACAGTTCCGCACTGTCGCCTGATAAACAAAATAAGAGCCTACGGAATATCAGACCAGCTGTGTGGCTGGATTGAAGAGCTTTTAGCAAACAGAACACAGCATGTTGTTATCAATGGAGAGACGTCTACAGACGTTAAAGTAACCTCTGGCGTGCCACAGGGGAGTGTTATGGTACCATTGCTTTTCACAATATATATAAATGACCTAGTATATAGTGTCGGAAGTTCCATGCGGCTTTTCGCGGATGATGCTGTAGTATACAGAGAAGTTGCAGCATTAGAAAATTGTAGCGAAATGCAGGAAGATCTGCAGCGGATAGGCACTTGGTGCAGGGAGTGGCAACTGACCCTTAACATAGACAAATGTAATGTATTGCTAATACATTGAAAGAAGGATCCTTTATTGTATGATTATACGATAGCGGAACAAACACTGGTAGCAGTTACTTCTGTAAAATATCTGGGAGTATGCGTGGGGAACGATTTGAAGTGGAATGATCATATAAAATTAATTGTTGGTAAGGCGGGTACCAGGTTGAGATTCATTGGGAGAGTCCTTAGAAAATGTAGTCCATCAACAAAGGAGGTGGCTTACAAAACACTCGTTCGACCTATACTTGCGTATTGCTCAACAGTGTGGGATCCGTACCAGATCGGGTTGACGGAGGAGATAGAGAAGATCCAAAGAAGAGCGGCGCGTTTCGTCACAGGGTTATTTGGTAACCGTGATAGCGTTACGGAGATGTTTAGCAAACTCAAGTGGCAGACTCTGCAAGAGAGGCGCTCTGCATCGCGGTGTAGCTTGCTCGTCAGGTTTCGAGAGGGTGCGTTTCTGGATGAGATATCGAATATATTGCTTCCCCCTACTTATACCTCCCGAGGAGATCACGAATGTAAAATTAGAGAGATTAGAGCGCGCACGGAGGCTTTCAGACAGTCGTTCTTCCCGCGAACCATACGCGACTGGAAGAGGAAAGGGAGGTAATGACAGTGGCACGTAAAGTGCCCTCCGCCACACACCGTTGGATGGCTTGCGGAGTATAAATGTAGATGTAGATGTAGATGTAGAAAAGCCTGTGTACATTTCTTATAAACTCAATCAGGACACCGTCTACTGTTTGTGATCCTTCTCAATCAAATTTTGCCTGTAACCCAGTGGATATATTGCAGAACCTCTGACATGGCATCAAGACAGAATGCGTTACAAATACTGGAGAAATATCTGGCGGTGGCATGATGGAGTTGCAAATACCAGTTTCATACCTCGTTCCTTAGCTGAATCACTTTCTAAATTCGGTAATTTTATTAAGAAGTTGCACCGTTGGCGACGTGTAGCCACACTGCTGTACTGATAATATACACTCTGGCGATCACCGTCTGTATTCATTGTTGGGGTATTTGTCTGGAAAAACCATTTCATTCACAGGTAATGCCATACCTCGATTTGTAAAGCTGGTATAGCTTTTAACATGGATACTTGTCTGTTCCTATAGAACCAAGACTGCTTGTGACAGTAATATGGTCGTAGCGATCGTGTTTTTTTAACATATAGCGGTTTGTAAGACGTTTACGCCTCTCTCTCTAGGACACAGTGATAGCAACCACAGGAAAAACTTATGAGATATGTCCACCAATTTCTGATTTTCTCTCAGTATTGCTTCACATGCAAGAAAAACTTAGGAGACATGTCCACCCATAGCTGATTTTCGGTCAGTATTATTTCATATCGCCAGCAAACAGTTATTGGCGGACTATTGTACATAGTAGTAGGGGATGCATGATAGGTTCACCTTGAGCATCAGGCTTATAAAGAATGTGTGTGTGTTCCATCACGTGCAAACGGACTGACTATGACCAGTCATAAGGAAGGTATGGACTTGTAGAATACTGTGATAGCAAAGGGGAAAGTATGCCAAGTCATAAGAATGGTACACATATTTCTATTTCCAGAGCCACGGCTGTCAGTAGGGTGTATTTCCGATACTTCGGTCATTGTCGAATGTCGTCCAATTGAGACTATGATCGTAATATTTAATTGTAATTACAGTGATAAAATATAAATGTGGTTGGTTTCCTAGGTAGATTCTGTCTGCGCCAGTGGCCTGTGGCGGGAATGATTCACGTTTCCAGCTAATGGCAGGAGCTGTCCGAATGGAGAGGCCAGTTGGGATGCAGGAATGTAGCTGACTTCACCATGGCGTCCTCTAGACGGCCGAATAGCAGACTAATACTTAGTATGCATTGGCTAACTTTCGTGATCACATGGAAATTTGAGATGATTCAATAGTGACGTGTGCTTATGCTAGACCATTATTGCCTACGATGTAAATTGTCCGGTTGACTGCTTCTAGACATTTCGCGTCTTTATTTAGCTGAGGGGACATCGATGGTGGTGTGTGCATATAGGTAGCAGGTGAAAGACGGGCGGAAGACGTATTTTCTGATTCTCTAGACGTGAAAAACACCTTAGTTGACTTTGTAAATTATAAGAATGATTTCTAACCTGTTATATCACCGACATCGTTATTCACGAGTGGAAATATCAGTTTCCTTTATTTTTTCTCGAGTTATCATGTAAAGGTCTCCGCAGACGTGATGAGTTTCTACTTGCTCAGTAGTTTACAGCACGCTACACCTCGTTTAAAGTTCTAGTTTTGTAGAGAAATAATTTCCAGTATACAGGGTGAGTCACCTAACGTTACCGCTGGATATATTTCGTAAACCACATCAAATACTGACGAACCGATTCAACAGACCGAACGTGAGGAGAGGGGCTAGTGTAATTGTTTAATACAAACCATAAAAAAATGCACGGAAGTATGTTTTTTAACACAAACCTACGTTTTTTCAAATGGAACCACGTTAGTTTTGTTAGCACATCTGAACATATAAACAAATACGTAATCAGTGCCGTTTGTTGCATTGTAAAATGTTAATTACATCCGGAGATATTGTAACCTAAAGTTGACGCTTGAGTACCACTCCTCCGCTGTTCGATCGTGTGTATCGGAGAGCACCGAATTACGTAGGGATCCAAAGGGAACGGTGATGGACCTTAGGTACAGAAGAGACTGGAACAGCACATTACGGCCACATGCTAACACCTTTTTATTGGTCTTTTTCACTGACGCACATGTACATTACCATAACGTGGAGGACGCATAAATTGGCCAATCCGTTCTCCTGATCTTACACCTCTGGACTTCTTTCTGTGGGGTACATTAAAGGAGAATGTGTACCGTGATGTGCCTACAACCCCAGAGGATATGAAACAACGTATTGTGGCAGCCTGCGGCGACATTACACCAGATGTACTGCGGCGTGCACGACATTCGTTACGCCAGAGATTGCAATTGTGTGCAGCAAATGATGGCCACCACATTGAACATCTATTGGTCTGACATGTCGGGACACACTCTATTCCACTCCGTAATTGAAAACGGAAACCACGTGTGTACGTGTACCTCAACCCTCATGGTAATGTACATGTGCGTCAGTGAAAAAGACCAATAAAAAGGTGTTAGCATGTGGACGTAATGTGCTGTTCCAGTCTCTTCTGTACCTAAGGCCCATCACCGTTCCCTTTGGATCCCTGCGTAATTCGGTTCTCCCTGATACACACGATCGAACAGCGGAGGAGTGGTACTCAAGCGTCAACTTTAGGTTACAATATCTCCGGATGTAATTAACATTTTACAATGCAACAAACGGCACTGATTACGTATTTGTTTATATGTTCAGATGTGCTAACAAAACTAACGGGGTTCCATTTAGAAAAACGTAGGTTTGTGTTAAAAAACATACTTCCGTGCATTTTTTTATGGTTTGTATTAACCAATTACACGAGCCCCTCTCCTCACGTTCGGTCGGTGGAATCGATTCGTCAGTATTTGATGTGGTTTACGAAATATATCCTACGGTAATGTTAGGTGACTCACCCTGTATATCTTACGAATTATACTGTGTGAGCGATACTACTGCTATGCAAGCGATATTCCTGTTTGCTTGATATCGAGAAGTATTGCATAGATGGTATGATGTTCTTTTAATCCCATAGTCTGGAGATGGGTGTAGAATGTAAGCAAGCATCAGGTCGGGGCCAGAAACAGTAACGCCTTTGTGCCGAGGGGAAACGAGCCGGTCTTTGTACAACGGTTCAGAGAGTGACTTTGGTCTGCTGAGGGTCTTCTGGTCACGTGTCGGGAGCAGAAGTCTTGTGACGCTACGAAAGCGACTGTTAACTCTTTATGCAACACTTTAAAATTTCCGAGAGGTAGACTTGGCTCTTATTTACGCAGCCATGTGATGTCAGTATAACATTCACAACCTTTTAGATGCGCCTGAGATGGTGAGTCACTACGTGAACATTTCGCGGTGATGCGTCAGCCGTGTTGGGCAGGTAAACACCTGCATGGCTAGAAGCTGCTCGCGTGTCCCGTTAGGATCGCTAGGAAAAATGCACCCTGTGCTATTCTAGGAAGAACTGGAACAGATTCCTATAGCGCGACCTGTGACGTCAGTATAAGATTGAGAACCTTTTAGCTGCGTCTGTGAGGGTGAGTTGCTCGGCAATTAGGTCGCTGGACTGCAGGTAGAGGGGCATCGCGCCAGTAACAGTAAACACTTGCGCGCGTCCAGAGGGTGGCTTGGCTCTCATTTACGTAGACATGTGATGTCAGTATAACACTCAAAGAATTCTAACTGTATACCCGAAAACAGACGCGGCTTTCACCTGTTGACCACCGTCGGCAGTGGCATGAGAGCAATGGCTCGCGCCCCTGCATTCGACTGTTCTGTGGTGGCTGATGGCTGCGTTGAATTGTGCACTCATTGGAGGTTCTCATACGAGGGCAGTTCAATAAGTAATGCAACACATCTTTTTTCTGAAACAGGGGTTGTTTTATTCAGCATTGAAATACACCAGGTTATTCCCCAATCTTTTAGCTACACAACACTATTTTTCAACGTAATCTCCATTCAATGCTACGGCCTTACGCCACCTTGAAATGAGGGCCTGTATGCCTGCACGGTACCATTCCACTGGTCGATGTCGGAGCCAACGTCGTACTGCATCAATAACTTCTTCATCATCCGCGTAGTGCCTCCCACGGATTGCGTCCTTCATTGGGCCAAACATATGGAAATCCGACGGTGCGAGATCGGGGCTGTAGGGTGCATGAGGAAGAACAGTCCACTGAAGTTTTGTGAGCTCCTCTCGGGTGCGAAGACTTGTGTGAGGTCTTGCGTTGTCATGAAGAAGGAGAAGTTCGTTCAGATTTTTGTGCCTACGAACACGCTGAAGTCGTTTCTTCAATTTCTGAAGAGTAGCACAATACACTTCAGAGTTGATCGTTTGACCATGGGGAAGGACATCGAACAGAATAACCCCTTCAGCGTCCCAGAAGACTGTAACCGTGACTTTACCGACTGAGGGTATGGCTTTATAAACTTTTTCTTGGTAGGGGAGTGGGTGTGGCGCCACTCCATTGATTGCCGTTTTGTTTCAGGTTCGAAGTGATGAACCCATGTTTCATCGCCTGTAACAATCTTTGACAAGAAATTGTCACCCTCAGCCACATGACGAGCAAGCAATTCTGCACAGATGGTTCTCCTTTGCTCTTTATGGTGTTCGATTAGACAACGAGGGACCCAGCGGGAACAAACCTTTGAATATCCCAACTGGTGAACAATTGTGACAGCACTACCAACAGAGATGTCAAGTTGAGCACTGAGTTGTTTGATGGTGAACCGTCGATCATCTCGAACGAGTGTGTTCGCACGCTCCGCCATTGCAGGAGTCACAGCTGTGCACGGCCGGCCCGCACGCGGGAGATCAGACAGTCTTGCTTGACCTTGCGGCGATGATGACACACGCTTTGCCCAACGACTCACCGTGCTTTTGTCCACTGCCAGATCACCGTAGACATTCTGCAAGCGCCTATGAATATCTGAGATGCCCTGGTTTTCCGCCAAAAGAAACTCGATCACTGCCCGTTGTTTGCAACGCACATCCGTTACAGACGCCATTTTAACAGCTCCGTACAGCGCTGCCACCTGTCGGAAGTCAATGAAACTATACAAGACGAAGCGGGAATGTTTGAAAATATTCCACAAGAAATTTCCGGTTTTTTCAACAAAAATTGGCTGAGAAAAAAATGTGTTGCATTACTTATTGAACTGCCCTCATACATTGCCGTTGACGATACTTCGAAAGCGTTTTTGACGTGCAGTGTGTGTTTGTGCACTGAATTATCTTCGACTGTTTAAACGTTGTGAGTGTGTTTGCAGAACCTTTTACATTTACATTATTTTTGACATTTTATGAGTTGTTTTCGTGTCTACACATCAGACTGCATTATTTCGGTGACTTACGAGTAGTTTGTAGGTCTGTAGGCTGCGTATTGTAACCCGAAGCACTTCAGAGCGAGTGTTTTGTATCAGTGTAATAAATAAACTATGTGAAATCCATCCCTAAACAAAATTGTTCCAAAATAAATAGAGTACACTCATTCCTATTCAGCAGCCCATAACAGGCTGAGTCCTTTTTCCATCATTTTCCCACAGACCGCCATCTTGAATTATGTCATAGAAGGGACGACAGTGCCCTCTGGTGGTGGTACTGTGCACTAGGTCAGTTGGACTCCAGACCTCATGGTGAACACACTGGATGGTGCTACTACCTCAAATTGTTGAAATAAACACTGCATGCAAAATAAAGAGTTATGTCCATCTTATCCAGCAGCCCAGTACAGGCTGAGTCCTTTTCTCACCAATTCCAAGGAGGACGTGGCGGTCGAACGACATAGGTTAGTAAAGGTACTCCAAGGGAGCTTTTTACTCACCATTTTCTTAGGTTATTGGAGGTAGCCTTTTTTCCCTTTTTTTCCCCACCAAAATTTTAACTTTTCACCATTTTCTTGGGGAGACAGGAGGGGTTCAGTTAGTGGAAGTAGCCCAAGTGGCCTATTTTCCCGCCAAAATTTGAACTTCCCGCAATGGCGTCATAGCAACATTGCCACATCTTTCGCCGCCATCTTGGAGCTGCCATTTTGAATGAAATGGAGAGTGGGGCGACGCACTGTTTGCCCTACTACTTTGATTTTGTTTTACTTTGCGTGTAATTATAAAATACTACTTATTCTGAAAAACGTAAAGTTTTCATTTTCGGGTTACATAGAGTACAGGATGCCACATAATTGTCAAATTTTGCCTGGCACTTTTTGTGATGTGTGTTATGAGATGACATTTTCTCTCCAGAAATGTCGAGTGACTCCATTCAGAAAGATAACATTTCACTAATAGTTGATACAGTTGGGAGATCTACAAGTCCTGGGAGCCACATATAATTTGCAATACCTGTGCTGTGAACCTACGTGGTTGGTTAAGCAAGAAAGTTCAACGCTTTTGGCCATCCCAATGATTTGGAGAGAGCCTTGAAATCACGTAAAGGATTGCTGTTTCTGCATGATTCCCGCCTCCCCCCTTTCCCCCCTTCCTTCTAGCATGGGACGTCCAGAAAAAAAATGCGAACTGTAGAATACCCCAACATCCCAACAGCCACGCAACCATTCCCACATGGAGACAGTATGCCTGTACCACTCCGTCTGGAACAGTACACTCTGCATGCAGATGTAGACGAACAAAAGAGAGAAATCGCCTCTCCTTTATCTACAAAGGATAGCGATTTTGTGCCTGCAAATGAACTAACCTGTGAGCCACAAACGTTTAGCCAGGCTGAACTAAATGATTAATTAATTGGGCCAGTCTAGAGACAAAGCAGAGCTTCTGGCATCAAGAGAACAAGAACGGAATCTTCTACAACCAAATGTCAAAGTATCTGGTTACAGGACTCGGTAAAAAGTTTTGTCAGTACTTTGGAAAGGAAAATATGGTTGTTAGCTGTTGTAACGTGAATTTTTTGATGACAGTTTTACATTTGGAGTTCAATAAAAGGACTTGAGACTATTCACAGACTCTTCAGAGCTGTATTTAAAATTTATACTTTTGCACAGTGGCAGTTCGCTCTCTGCAGTTCCTATAGGCCATGCTGTCCACATGAAAGAAACCAATGAAAATATGAAATCACTTCTGACTGCAATAAAGTACATCGACCATGAGTGGCAGATGTGTGGAGGTTTGAAGGTAATTGTAGAATTGCTGGGTGTACAGTTAGGGGATGCAATACTCCCAGATACACAGTATCAGAAGTGTGCCGAGAATACAAAATTTCAGGCATTATCTCTCATCGCGGACAACGAAGTGGCGGGCGGCCTTCACTTAACGACCGAGAGCAGCGGGCGTTTGTTTAGAGTTGTCAGTGCTAACAGACAAGCAACACTGCTTGGAATAACCGCAGGCGTACGACGAACGTATCCATTAGGAGAGTGCAGCGAAATTTGGCGTTAATGCGCTCTGGCAGCAGACGACCGAATCGAGTGCCTTTGCTTATAGCACAGCATCGCCTGCAGCTCGTCTCCTGAGCTCGTGAGAATATTGATTGGACCACAGACGACTGGAAAACCGTCGCCTGGTCTGGTGAGTCTCGATTTCAGTTGGTAAGAGTGGGTGGTAAAGTTCGAGTCTGGCGCAGACCCCACGAAACCAAGTTGTCAAGTAGGGACTATACAAGCTGGCTGTGACTCTATAATTGTGTGGGCTTTGTCCACGTGAAATGGACTGGGTCTTCTGGTCCAACTGAACCCATCATTAACTGTCATCGATTATGTTTTGCTACTTGGAGAGCATTTGTAGCCATCCATAGACTTCATGTCCCCAAACTACGATGTCATGGGGCCACTATTTTTCCCGACTGATTTGGAGAGCATTCTAGAGAATTCGAGCGAATGATTTGGCCATCCAGCTCGGGCGAGATGAATCCCATCGAACATTTATGGCAAGTAATCGACAGGTCAATTCGTGCACAATATCCTGCATGGCAACACATTCGCAATTACGGACAGCTATAGAGGCGAGAAGAAGAAACAGGAGTCGATTTAGAAGAGATAGGGGATCCAGTATTAGAATCGGAATTTAAAAGAGCTTTGGAGGACTTACGGTCAAATAAGGCAGAACGGATAAATAACATTCCATCAGAATTTCTAAAATCATTGGGGGAAGTGGCAACAAAAGGACTATTCACGTTGGTGTGTAGAATATATGAGTCTGGCGATATACCATCTGACTTTCGGAGAAGCATCATCCACACAATTCCGAAGACGGCAAGAGCTGACAAGCGCGAGATTTATCGCACTATCAGCTTAACAGCTCATGCATCGAAGCTGCTTACAAGAATAATATACAGAAGAATGGAAAAGAAAATTGAGAATGCGCTAGGTGACGATCAGTTTGGCTTTAGGAAAAGTAAAGGGACGAGAGAGGCAATTCTGACGTTACGGCTAATAATGGAAGCAAGGCTAAAGAAAAATCAAGACACTTTCATAGGATTTGTCGAGCTGGAAAAAGCGTTCGACAATATAAAATGGTGCAAGCTGTTCGAGATTCTGAAAAAAGTAGGGGTAAGCTATAGGGAGAGACGAGTCATATACAATATGTACAACAACCAAGAGGGAATAATAAGAGTGGACGATCAAGAACGAAGTGCTCGTATTAAGAAGGGTGTAAGACAAGGCTGTAGCCTTTCGCCCCTATTCTTCAATCTGTACATCGAGGAAGCAATGATGGAAATAAAAGAAAGGTTCAGGAGTGGAATTAAAATACGAGGTGAAAGGATATCAATGATACGATTCGCTGATGACATTGCTATCCTGAGTGAAAGCGAAGAAGAATTAAATGATCTGCTGAACGGAATGAACAGTCTAATGAGTACACAGTATGGTTTGAGAGTAAATCGGAGAAAGACGAAGGTAATGAGAAGTAGTAGAAATGAGAACAGCGAGAAACTTAACATCAGGATTGATGGTCACGAAGTCAACGAAGTTAAGGAATTCTGCTACCTAGGCAGTAAAATAACCAATGACGGACGGAGCAAGGAGGACATCAAAAGCAGACTCGCTATGGCAGAAAAGGCATTTCCGGCCAAGAGAAGTCTACTGATATCAAATACCGGCCTTAATTTGAGGAAGAAATTTCTGAGGATGTACATCTGGAGTACAGCATTGTATAGTAGTGAAATATGGACTGTGGGAAAACCGGAACAGAAGAGAATCGAAGCATTTGCGACGTGGTGCTATAGACGAATGTTGAAAATTAGATGGACTGATAAGGTAAGGAATGAGGAGGTTCTACGCAGAATCGGAGAGGAAAGTGTGGGGCGGCGAGTGAGTACTGCAAATTGCTTGTGAAATAAAGTTTGTTATTTAAATGTGGGAAAAACACTGCATTTCCCGGCTTTTAGAATGTTGTATAATTCTGTCTTTCGCCGTTCTCAACACTGGCTCTCTCTTTACTTTTTAACACCCAGAAAGTGATTTAACGAAACGTGGAGCCTGTAATGAGAGTTCCTAGTGCCCACTTAACCTGAGAATATTATTATAGCTGCAGCTTATAGCTCTGAAGAAGTAGGAGATTGTTCGGGATTTCTAATCAAAACCAATTTTCCAAAATAGTTGAGTATATTCTGAAATTCACTGATAACATCACAATTGTCCCAACAGCCTAACAAACAGAGCAGTTCAGAGTCTAATTCGCTGATGCAACTATAAATGTCCGAATTGAATGTCAAAAGAATGCTCGCCAAAATTTGATGAGAAAATCTCATCAAACGCCACGCTAAAATGATTGGTAGAATGTCTGTCCCGCGACGGCATGTGAAAATACGACAACACGCAAACTGAAGCTAGATAATGAAAATCAGAATTAATCCTTCACTTGTAATACTTTCACGGTTCCGCGCATATCTCGTAACTCAATACGGCACCCGAGGCAGTTTGTAGCAGCGCTACCGTAGCGAAGCGACTCCCGACACAGCTGACGTGCTATTCAGCGTCTGGAGAGAACTGGGGCCTTCCTTACTCGCGCAGTGCTCTTATATATGTAGCCTCGGTGCGGACGGCTAAGAGAACGCCGGCTCTAACTTGGCTCTCACGACTGGCCGCTGGGCTAATAACGCACCACTTCAAGTTACATAATAATTTATAGCTTCTTTTGCTGATGGCTTATGAAGCTGTTAATTTAATCATGCATTTAGCACGCAGGTAAGTATTTATAATAAAATTATGACGTGGCTAAGTTAAATATCTTGGGCGAGAGAAATAATTAAGTTACGCTGCACGCAGCAGAAGAGCTCTGAACTGGCCCTTTTGAGATCCGCTATCGCTATAATTTTATAGGTATTCAAAAGAAACTTTTCACATCTTCATAGTCATAGCGGACCTCCAACCTATTTAAATCTAAACATCCTATCCTTATTCATTAGCCTACTTAATCTATCTTGCTTCCTTCAGTTTTGAGATGAAAACCAGAAAATCATGAATTTCCACTAAAGTCTTAACCTGTGAAATCCAAAGTACTGTTTTTATTAAATCATTATGAAAGAAGAGTCTAAATATAAATTTTAAAGTCTCTAGCTCCTTTCTGTTGCGCCAATTATTTTTTTAGAAAAACGTCCAAATTACAAACATGGCTGAAGTTATCGAACTGATATTTAATACACATTAATTTAGTATTATTCCTTACATGCTGGAAAAGTTTCAGATCATTTGCTTGAATTTTAAGGTATTGCGCAACATTTATGACGTCAGAGCTAGTTACAGCAGACTGGCTGGCACACAATGGAAACTGATGTGAATTTACTACAGCGTGAGTAGGCTGCTTCCCTACATCACCCTCTACTTAAATTTTTTGTTTATGAATGTTAATGAATGAGAAAAAAAATTTAATTACAAAAAGGGAAGCAAGAGTACAATTTAACTCCCTACAAAAATCAAAATTGAAATATAAACATGTAGAAACATTAAAGAAAACTGATTATCTACATTAATTATTTAAATTGTGGGCATGTTCACTGCCTTTTAAACAATGTCAGTACTCAAAATTTTAAGCGAAGTCACTGAAATATTTCGGCATACATATTGCCTTAGACCAACAAACACATAATAATTGAAAAATTATGAAAATCTTAGATCCATTAAATACATTAAATACACTTTTACATACACAAATTCAAAGAAAATAACATGATACATAAACAGATGATTATCTCTTAGCAGTCTTTTCTAAACCTGAAAGAAAGTTCACAAATAATTTTTACACACGTGGTTGTAGCCGCTTTGGCTGGCGTCCTACACTTCCATTCACAAGGGTAGAGGAGGGGAAGTTGCTATGGTGTGCGTCCTTCACGTTCTCTCTAACTTACATGGGGGAAAAGGGGAGGGTCACTGTGAGTTGTGTCCAAGTCACTCCACGCTTTCACGCAGCTACCAGGCTGCCATTATCTGGTTTGTCCTGTAGAATAAACAAAAGAGTGCCTCAGACTCTGTTCACTTAATATCTAAGGGTGGGTCACAATGAAATGGGGATATATACATTTTAACTTCCAATATATTACTGGAACAAAGTTAACAGAACTTTTTTTTCGACATTACTCTTGCGGTTACTTAAATGTCATAAAATCGGTAAATAAATGGCTCAAAACGCCGTTAGTCACGTACTAGAGAAAATCTATGCTCATGGCATACAATCATGAATCCTATTTAACGTCAATTTATTATTTCTGGGCCGGAACACTGAACCAATGCTCGGTACATTCCTGACATTTGTATATTAAGCACTTAACTGAATCATCTTTGATTATCTTATTCTTAGAGATAGTATGAGTATGATTAGTGGTTGTTTTCTCAGCTTCTTTGTATATGTGAGTAACTTTTGGTAATAGTACAGTCCTGAGTGTTCAAAACACACTACGTTTAGTTGCCTACAAAATCCACTTATTGGTCCTCTGCTGTTGTCAGTTCCACATCTGCAATTAGGGTCTTACTTACTTTGAAGTGTATTTATGCTGAGCTAAAATTACTGTTTCACGTCTGCTATTATGTTTCTTATTTATATAGCTAGTGTATGTACTTATTTACCACTCACCCTGTTAATATTTAAAGCATAGGATAGCACATTTATTTCATATTCATAGTGTATTGCGGCTGATTAGTTTGCTCACGTGGCAATCCATTTCCACTCGATCGGATGCTGAAACCTCAGGTAGTCTCTCTCGGACCTACCACTAAAGTGCATCAAATAATTATGGACGAGCGTAATGCTAAATTCCTTAAACCTATAGGACACCATGAGCTGCTCTGTCTCATCTAACATAAGGGTACCTATGGTCGCATTCACGCTTCCAACTCATAACCTCAATACGCGTAGGTGTATCCTGTCACACACTACACTAAAATAATGGCCAGCTCCAACCTTATAAATACTTCAGGGACGTGTCCTTCACGTCTCAACCACAAACACTGCTCAATTCTATTACACTGCCTTTCCTTGCTACACCAGGTGAGTTTAAACTTACAACTTATCTGCATATTTTTCATAACACTTAGCAATCTCTTTCTTATTATTTATTAGTTAGCTCTAATGTATCCACTAGGTTTCATTACCACTTCAGATTCTGCTTGTACACGAATTCATACATCTTTTTAAATTACTGTTGATGGACCATTTCCAACCAAACAACACTTTGTACTTACTATATTACCAGGGTACTACACATAATTGTTACTCAAATACATTTGTATCTTAATTACATCATACTTCTCTATTGTTTGTCACTATTAGGTTTTTTTTTTCTTCACTAATCGGTGGATAGAATGGTTACAGAACTCATGGCTTGATAGCCATGACAGAAAATTTCATGTCTGGAAAGAAGAGATCTAAATTTTGGTGGATAGGAAAGATGAAGAATGAGTGAGACCTGAAAGGGAAAGAAGATCTCACACAGCTGGGACTGCACAGCTGCCACACTGTGTAGAGGTTACAGAACAACCTCCTCCCTACAGCCTTCATTGGCTTAATGCTGTATTGATAACCATACCGGAAAATTTAATGTATGAAAGAAGAGGTCGAAATTTTTGAGGACAGGAAAGAGGAAGAATGAGTGAGACCTGAAATGGAAAGAAGATCTCACACAGCTGGGACTGCACAGCTGCCACACTGTGTAGAGGTTACAGAACAACCTCCTCCCTACAGCATTCATTGGCTGCCTATGAATTTCTTTAGGTCAATCACGTTCCTTAGACCTAATGGCTTCTTACTTTTAGGGTACTCTAGCCTATATGCATTGGCATGTGGTTTTCCTATGATCCTAAAAGGTCCTTGGTATACGAACATGAATTTCTTTGTTTCTGCATTTACCTTCTTGGATTTTTCTTTGGTTTTAACCAGGACTAATTGACCTATTTCAAAGCTAGTAGGTACAGCTTTTGCGTCATGCCGCTTCTTCCTTTCCAACGCTCTTTTTCTCATATTAGCCCTAGCCTTTAGTTTCTTTTCGTCTGTGGATATTTGCGTTAGAATAGGGAATTCTACCATATCTGCTATCACATTGTGAGGTTCTTGGCCAAACATCAATTCGCAAGGTGCAAAACCAGTTGCATCATGTTTTAGGTTGTTAATTACATTCTCGAAATACTTAATGTGCTCTGCCCAACTTGAGTGTTTTCGAGCACAATAAGTTCTGCAAAGCCTATTCAATTCCCTCATAATACGTTCACTCATATTTCCTTGGGGAAAATACGCAGATATTTTCAGATGTTTCACTCCGGCCTTATCTAGACATTCCTTAAATCTATCAGAAGTAAACTGAGGCCCATTGTCTGACAGCAAATTCTTCGGAACGCCAACGTTCACGAAGAAGTCTTTTTCCAACTTTTCAACCAATGTTTTTGCATTCGCTCTTTTAATTGGGTATAGCTTAACATATTTACTGAATCCATCCACAACAACAAAAACATGGGTACAACCACCTCTCGAAACAGGAAGAGGGCCAAACAAATCACAAGCCAGTAATTCTAGGGTTTCAGTGGGCTCTACTGAATGCATATCCCCTTGTATTCTGCTGTTAGCAGCACGGACCTTCTGGCACACTACGCACGATGCTAAACGCTTGGCCACACGGCGGTACATGTTGTCAAACACAACCTTTTCCTTTAATTTTGCAGTGCACTTCTTTGCACCGTAGTGCCCATACCTCAGGTGTACATAGTCGATTAGCAAGTCTACATGTTGTGAGGGAAAGCACAGCTTCCACCCAGAAACACCTATCTTTTTCCTCCTAAACAGAATACCTTTATGCAAACAATAGTATTGTGAAACCTTAGGATAGTTCGCATTTCCTAAATAGCTCTTCACTAATTTCAGTTGGTCATCTGCATTCTGCTCACGTCTCAAGTTCTTAATCACTCTCTTTAATGCACCTTCTTCCTTTACTTCGTGCAATGCAAACATTCGGACTTCATTTAGGTCTGTTGCTGTAATCCCCGCGTCATCACAGAGCTCCGCACTTCTAGATAACCCATCAGCTACCAGATTGTCTTTCCCTTGAATATATCTAACCTCAAGGTCAAACTGCTGGAGATACAATGACCATCTTACCAAACGAGAATTCCTCAACTTACAGGTTTTTAAGAAGGTCAATGCCTTATGGTCACTGTAAACAATTATCTTGTGCCCTAATAAATACTGCTCAAACTTTTGTACTCCAAATACAATGGCTAATGCTTCCAGTTCGGAGATGCCATAATTTCTCTCTGCTGCCTGTAAAGATCGACTTGCGAAAGCTATAGTCTTGTGCACCTCTTGCTCGTTCTCTATTTCTACCTGGAATATTTCCACAGCTATACCATAGCCACTAGCATCAACAGACATACAGAATGGCTTTTCAAAATCAGGATGATGTAAAATTGGACTATTAATTAAAGATTGTTTAAGCACCTCAAACGCCTGTTGACATTCTGCTGTCCAAACCCAAGGGGTATTCTTTTTCAGCAGGAGGTGAAGACAGGGAGCATTAAAAGCCTGATCACTAACAAAACGCCTATAGAAGCCGAACAGACCGAACATTGATTTCAATTGCTTCTTGTTTCTGGGAGCCTCAAATTTTTCAATGACTGCTAGCTTGCCTGGGTCAGGCAGAATACCTTTCCCACTTATCCTATATCCCAAGAAACCTATTTCCTCTTTAACGCACTCTGTCTTTTCAATCTTTAGTTTCATGCCACCTCTCTCAATAGCCTCTAACACTTCCTCTAATAAAGCTATGTGTTCTTCCCAGGTAGGAGTTGCTATTAACAGATCATCTACGTAGACTGTTATTTTATTACTTAGAGCTGGTCCTAAAACATGGCACATCACACGTACGAAGGCACAAACAGAGATATTAAGTCCGAAAGGTACCACACGGTATTGGTAACAAACTCCTTCGTACAAGAAAGCTGTGTACTTCCTTGAACTTTCCGCCAGTGGCAAATTCCAATATCCACACGTGATGTCCATAGAAGTTAAGAATTTTACTCCCCGGAATTTTTGCAATAATTCGTCCATATTCTGCGGTCTATCACTTTCCCTAACCACTATTTCATTTAACCAACGAGCGTCCAAGACCAATCTGACACTCCCGTCTCTTTTTGGTACAACAACAAGAGGATTATTGTACTTACTGATCGCTTTCTCAATCACACCCCACTCCAGCATTCTCTGTATTTCCTTTCGAACCGTCTCCTTCCTAGCTACATGTATTTGGTATGGCTTCCTGAAAAACACTTGGCCGGGTTACACTTTTAATTGACATTCATAACCTTTGACTATGCCAGGTCGATCTGAAAATACCTTATGATGCCTTTTTAGAACCTGTCTCAGTTCTTCCTTCTGATTGTCTGAAATCTTATCTATTTCCTGCAATTTAGCTTCTATTTTGTCCAAAATAATTGCTTCTTCTTCTTCTGTGTTCAACTTACTGTTACTAAGATTAACACCTTCGTCCCAATACCTCCTATTTTTCAGAACTCGTATAGGCAGCTCCCAAGTTTCATGATCAGTTACTACATGCTTATCACTAAAAGGTACTATAATTACTCCGGTTATTGGTAAGACCATTTTTAATTGGCTGTTCTCAAAGTCCACAACACTCTGATATTTTGACAAGAAATCTATGCCAATTAAAACCTCAATACTGAGATTGTTTACAATTAAACATGGATGATCTATTAAATTACCATTAATGTTAAAGGGTAGTAAAGCTTCTTGCTTTACCGTTTTTGAAACCTTGCCAGTAGCACCAATTATTCTTAGTCCTGATACCCTCATTACCGTAAGCTTGTCTTTACCAGGTAATGCATCAAAGAAGGACTGAGATATTGCACTCACCTCACTTCCACTGTCTAAGAGACAACGTACATTGATGCCCAACATATTCACTATTATTATAGGGTGGCTTATTCTAGGTTGTACAGGTGGTTCCTCAAATTCATCTAGTAGTTCCTTTTGGATTTGTCTCCAACTAAAGTGATTGACATCTGTCTTCATTACCTTTAGGTCACAGTGTGTAGGGGTTTCCTGAATTATATTTTCAGCTGCCTTTTCCAGTCTGTCTATTAATTTTAAATCGAAACACCTCACGACTTCATTACATTTAGTTTGCTGAACATAACCCAAATTACTGTAGTCTGAGCGATTCTTCGTCTCCAGACCGGGCATAGCACTAGTTACAGCTAAACCACTTTCACCATTATCGTCGGTTTCCTTCTCAAGTGACAACTGGTCACAGCTACTGGGTTCATCGACCCTCAACAGCCTACCCTCTACATTCTCACTTATCTCCTGTCCTAAGTCTATTAGTACATTATCAACATCCTGCACAGGCACTTTAGATAAGAGCACATCATCCTCATCGTAAATATAAGCATGAATTTCTTCTGCTTCTTCACCTGTCAATTCAGTATTTTGTAGCTCTTCCCTATTGTTACACTGCTGCGCCTTCTCTTTCTCTTCCCACTTAGAAAGCGTTTCTAACACGGTATCTATCAAATACTGTGAGTGATCTAATATTTCTGTTGTATCTTTAGATGCTACCGACTCTTCATCCACATGTTCAGTTTGAGTATTCTGATCTGTCTTACCAATTCCCTTAACTACTGGCTTAGGAAAAGTAACCGCCTGGTGAGCGCCAGTGTCCTCATAGACGGGAACTAGTTTTCCTGCCTCGGCCTATTGCTGTTTTCTTTAGTTTCATTATAATTGACTGGCACAGCATTGCTTTCCGTACTGTTGTTTACATGCATATTTCTGTTCGGAACAAAATTATTATTTCTTGGACGCCATTGTTGGTTCTGATAATTATTTCCCCAATTCCTACCTCTCTTAGGATGGCGAATACCTACTGTTCTGATGTTTACATTACCATCTTGCTCATTCCTAAAATTACTATTATTGTTAGTGGCATTTCTGTTATTACGTGCCTGCTCCTCATTGGCAGCAACACGTTCTACACGTTCCAAATATTCAATGAAACGATCAAGATTGTCTCTAGGGGCCGATATAATTCTGGTTTGCCAATACCATGGCAGTTTGGCTTCAAGACCTAATATAATCATTTCTGGCTTTAGCTTTTCCGCCAAATGTGACAAACGTGAAATCCATGACCTAGCAAACTCTTTAATTGATTCCTTGCCTGCACCGAAGCGTTTTCCACTCCAAAATTCTCTTAACACTTCATTTTGCTTATTGCTAGACCAATATTCATTAATGAAAGCTGTTTTAAACTCCGCTAAAGTTTTACACTTCAACATAACATCAGCGGACCAACGCAAGGCGTCACCTGCTAAATGGCTTTTAATAAATGAGATTTTCTCTCGTTCAGACCAATTTGGTGGAATTACATCTTCAAAATCGTTCCAGAAATCTAGCGGGTGGATATTTTTATCTGGATCAAACCGCAAGAAGTGCCGACACCCGATAAATGCGGCGTTTGCAGCTACAACTTGTTGTACACTACCATTACCAGAAGTTACTGAAGCTACTTTACTCTCAATGTTAGCAATGTTAGTACTGATATTTTCTACTCTCAATTCAACATTATCTACTCTTTGTACAATATGAGTAGTATCACTTTTGATTGCATCTACGTCTGCTTGACATATGTTTACTTTAATATTAACATCTTTAAATCTATCTGAGCACAGTTCAGATTCCGACTCGATCTTTTCTGTTAATTTGTGCTCCAGCTTCGCATCTTCCATTTGGAAGTCTTTGCGAACCTCAGCAACTTCAGATTTAACTGTTTTATACATTTCAGAAAATTGTTGAGCAACCTTTTTCTTAATATCCTCATGGTTGTAGTCAATTTTATAATTCAAACTGTCTAGATCCTCTTTCAACTTATTGCAACCAGCCTTGAAGGTATCGTCCATTACCTCCAATCTTTTATTAAAATTTGTTTGGCTGGCCACAATTTCAGACTTTAATTCAGCTGTCATTTGTGCATTACTGGCAGCGATTGCTTGTAATATAACATTTAGATCAACAGCCCCAGCATTTTTGGGTTGCTCACTAGCTGGCTTTTTATCACACTCAGGTGACGAAAAACTAGCTCCAACACCAGAATCATCAAAATTAAATGAAACTTCTGATTGATTAGTCCTATCTAACTTCTCCTTCTTAAACTCTACCATCTCTGATGACTGTTTCATTGTTAATTCATCAGAGAAACAATCATCCAATAAATTTACAATTTCTACTTTCTGCTTTACTACAGGGGTCTCTATTATTGAATCATTACCCCTTCCCACACTACTGTCAGGAGATAATACTTCATATTTTACTTTAACATTACCACTTTTATGCATATTTACACTTGAAACGTTGTCTGGATTTACAGTTTGCTCAACAGACATAGGTTCTGATTTAAGTTTAACCCCAGTTTCTTTTGGCGGTTCCATCGCCGACAGTCTTTTAGTGCAGGTTAGTAAAATTTTAAACAGTTTTTCACTTAACTTAGTTCCTTCTGCACGACGTTGTTGTTGCCGGCGCGGCGTACCAGGATTCCTGATGCGACGTGGCACGTTGAACTGCAGACGGCACTCCGACGGCTGTGGTGCAATTGCGTGGCCCGCAATTGCAGGCGCGGCTACGGCTGCTACGGCGGACGACTGCGGTACGGCGAAACTGGCTTCTCGCGATGCCGGCAGCACCGCTAGACTCAGTGCCAGCTCCGTCAATCTAGATGCGTTGTTAATCCAATTGCGTCGCCCACATGCACTCGTAACACATTCACTGTTCTATACTCAGTTGCGTGTCGCATTTCACTCGCGAATCCGAATAGTTAAAAATCACTTTCACTTAGTTGATTTCCCGGCCGATGCACCATATGTGGGGCGGCGAGTGAGTATAAGCAAATTGCTTGTGAAATAAAGTTTGTTATTTAAATGTGGGAAAAACACTGCATTTCCCGGCTTTTAGAATGTTGTATAATTCTGTCTTTCGCCGTTCTCAACACTGGCTCTCTCTTTACTTTTTAACACCCAGAAAGTGATTTAACGAAACGTGGAGCCTGTAATGAGAGTTCCTAGTGCCCACTTAACCTGAGAATATTATTATAGCTGCAGCTTATAGCTCTGAAGAAGTAGGAGATTGTTCGGGATTTCTAATCAAAACCAATTTTCCAAAATAGTTGAGTATATTCTGAAATTCACTGATAACATCACAATTGTCCCAACAGCCTAACAAACAGAGCAGTTCAGAGTCTAATTCGCTGATGCAACTATAAATGTCCGAATTGAATGTCAAAAGAATGCTCGCCAAAATTTGATGAGAAAATCTCATCAAACGCCACGCTAAAATGATTGGTAGAATGTCTGTCCCGCGACGGCATGTGAAAATACGACAACACGCAAACTGAAGCTAGATAATGAAAATCAGAATTAATCCTTCACTTGTAATACTTTCACGGTTCCGCGCATATCTCGTAACTCAATACGGCACCCGAGGCAGTTTGTAGCAGCGCTACCGTAGCGAAGCGACTCCCGACAGAGCTGACGTGCTATTCAGCGTCTGGAGAGAACTGGGGCCTTCCTTACTCGCGCAGTGCTCTTATATATGTAGCCTCGGTGCGGACGGCTAAGAGTAAGCCGGCTCTAACTTGGCTCTCACGACTGGCCGCTGGGCTAATAACGCACCACTTCAAGTTACATAATAATTTATAGCTTCTTTTGCTGATGGCTTATGAAGCTGTTAATTTAATCATGCATTTAGCACGCAGGTAAGTATTTATAATAAAATTATGACGTGGCTAAGTTAAATATCTTGGGCGAGAGAAATAATTAAGTTACGCTGCACGCAGCAGAAGAGCTCTGAACTGGCCCTTTTGAGATCCGCTATCGCTATAATTTTATAGGTATTCAAAAGAAACTTTTCACATCTTCATAGTCATAGCGGACCTCCAACCTATTTAAATCTAAACATCCTATCCTTATTCATTAGCCTACTTAATCTATCTTGCTTCCTTCAGTTTTGAGATGAAAACCAGAAAATCATGAATTTCCACTAAAGTCTTAACCTGTGAAATCCAAAGTACTGTTTTTATTAAATCATTATGAAAGAAGAGTCTAAATATAAATTTTAAAGTCTCTAGCTCCTTTCTGTTGCGCCAATTATTTTTTTAGAAAAACGTCCAAATTACAAACATGGCTGAAGTTATCGAACTGATATTTAATACACATTAATTTAGTATTATTCCTTACATGCTGGAAAAGTTTCAGATCATTTGCTTGAATTTTAAGGTATTGCGCAACATTTATGACGTCAGAGCTAGTTACAGCAGACTGGCTGGCACACAATGGAAACTGATGTGAATTTACTACAGCGTGAGTAGGCTGCTTCCCTACAAAAGGAATATGTGGAAAACACTGATAAGAAGAAAAAAATGGTTCAAATGGCTCTGAGCACTATGGGACTCAACATCTTAGGTCATAAGTCCCCTAGAACTTAGAACTACTTAAACCTAACTAACCTAAGAACATCACACACACCCATGCCCGAGGCAGGATTTAAACCTGCGACCGTAGCAGTCCCGCGGTTCCGGACTGCAGCGCCAGAACCGCTAGACCACCGCGGCCGGCACTGATAAGGAGAAGGGACAGGATGATATGACATCTGCTAGGACATGAGGGAATGACTCCCATGGTACTAGAGGGAGCTGTAGAGGGCAAAAACTCTAGAGGAAGACAGAGATTGGAATACGTCAAGTAAATAATTGAGGACGTAGGTTGCAAGTGCTACTCTGAGATGAAGAGATTAGCACAGGAAAGGAATTCGTGGCGGGCCGCATCAAACCAGTCAGTAGACTGATGACCAAAAAAAAATTAGAGGCAACATGGCTGAGTATTTCTGCAGGGGCTCCCAACAACTTGTGGAGTCCATGCCACGTTGAGTGGTAGCACAACAGGCATAAGGAGGTCTGATATGATTGATATGATATTAGTAGACATCCCATGACTTTTGTCACCGCTGTGTAGTCCACTGCCTAACAGTGTGGCGGTAGTACGTTTACTCTGATAGATTAATTTCAGCTTACTTTTCCGTGTTGTAAGGATATAGTGTCTCCTAACAGATTACCGTATATAGAGGTTTAAATGGTTTCCTGTAGACTTCCTACTTCAACATTATCTGTGCCCGCAGCGTGACGCACTGATAACGGCTCACGAGATGCAGCTGCCCCGGCATTATCACTGAGACCACTGTGAGCCTGGCTGCTCCCTGGAAAAGCCTGGTGCTTCGTACTGAACATTGCGTCTGACGGCAGAACACCGAGCCATCAAAGCAACAAAAATTATGTAGTGTCAACTAACTTCAGATCACTTTTCCCTCATGAAACTAATGTATATACAGGATGTTTCAAAAATGACCGGTATATTTGAAACGGCAATAAAAACTAAACGAGCAGCGATAGAAATACACCGTTTGTTGCAATATGCTTGGGACAACAGTACATTTTCAGGCAGACAAACTTTCGAAATTACAGTAGTTACAGTTTTCAACAACAGATGGCGCTGCGGTCTGGGAAACTCTATAGTACGATATTTTCCACATATCCACCATGCGTAGCAATAATATGGCGTAGTCTCTGAATGAAATTACCCGAAACCTTTGACAACGTGTCTGGCGGAATGGCTTCACATGCAGATGAGATGTACTGCTTCAGCTGTTCAATTGTTTCTGGATTCTGGCGGTACACCTGGTCTTTCAAGTGTCCCCACAGAAAGAAGTCACAGGGGTTCATGTCTGGCGAGTAGGGAGGCCAATCCACGCCGCCTCCTGTATGTTTCGGATAGCCCAAAGCAATCACACGATCATCGAAATATTCATTCAGGAAATTAAAGACGTCGGCCGTGCGATGTGGCCGGGCACCGTCTTGCATAAACCACGAGGTGTTCGCAGTGTCGTCTAAGGCAGTTTGTACCGCCACAAATTCACGAAGAATGTCCAGATAGCATTATGCAGTAATCGTTTCGGATCTGAAAAATGGGCCAATGATTCCTTTGGAAGAAATGGCGGCCCAGACCAGTACTTTTTGAGGATGCAGGGACGATGGGACTGCAACATGGGGCTTTTCGGTTCCCCATATGCGCCAGTTCTCTTTATTGACGAAGCCATCCAGGTAAAAATAAGCTTCGTCAGTAAACCAAATGCTGCCCACATGCATATCGCCGTCATCAATCCTGTGCACTATATCGTTAGCGAATGTCTCTCGTGCAGCAATGGTAGCGGCGCTGAGGGGTTCCGCGTTTGAATTTTGTACGGATAGAGGTGTAAACTCTGGCGCACGATACGATACGTGGACGTTGGCGTCATTTGGACCGCAGCTGCAACACGGCGAACGGAAACCCAAGGCCGCTGTCGGATCACCTGCTGCACTAGCTGTGCGTTGCCCTCTGTGGTTGCCGTACGCGGTCGCCCTAACTTTCCGGCACGTTCATCCGTCACGTTCCCAGTCCGTTGAAATTTTTCAAACAGATCCTTTATTGTATCGCTTTTCGGTCCTTTGGTTACATTAAACCTCCGATGAAAACTTCGTCTTGTTGCAACAACACTGTGTTCTAGGCGGTGGAATTCCAACAACAGAAAAATCCTCTGTTCTAAGGAATAAACCATGTTGTCTACAGCACACTTGCACGTTGTGAACAGCACACGCTTACAGCAGAAAGACGACCTACAGAATGGCGCACCCACAGACTGCGTTGTCTTCTATATCTTTCACATCACTTGCAGCGCCATCTGTTGTTGAAAATTGTAACTACTGTAATTTCGAAAGTTTGTCCGCCTGAAAATGTACTGATGTCCCAAGCATATTGCAACAAACGGTGTATTTCTATCGCTGCTCGTTTAGTTTTTATTGCCGTTTCAAATATACCGGTCATTTTTGAAACACCCTGTAACACCATAAATGATAAATACTAATATATGCGAAAATTATTTTTTGTGGGGCAAAAACTAACACAGTTTTAATGATAGATGCTGTATTGTCCTGAGAGATGCTGATAACCGCAAATTTTGAAAAAAAATTTTTAAAACTAATGATAAAATTTCCATCTCAGACTGTCCAAATAAACATTTTTTTTTCAAAAACTAACATTTTATATCAAGGATAAGGACTGAAGCAAATGGCTGTGATCCAAAAAGTTAGGGGTGGCAAGGGACAGTAGAATCTCTCGTCACTGCAGAGTGGG
The DNA here is from genome assembly GCF_023864275.1 of Schistocerca cancellata. Lineage (NCBI taxonomy): Eukaryota > Metazoa > Arthropoda > Insecta > Orthoptera > Acrididae > Schistocerca > Schistocerca cancellata. Next base: position 5,284,125 of record NC_064628.1, on the reverse strand, counting down.
AGAAAAAATCCGTTATTGTGAAGTCATTATGAACTGAATAGTTTCGATTTGTAACTCCCCCTCCCCCCCCCACCGCGCCTTTTTTTCTTCTTTTTGTTTGTGTTAAGTATTAGGTTGGTGCACATGTTCGTATCGTTTTTCCGTAACTTTAATAAACACAACAGACACACATAAATAGAGACTTCAGTCATCAATAATATACTCTCCTTCACTATTTACAACAGTCTGCCAACACTGGGGCAACTTTTCGGTTCCGCGACTGTAGACATCAGGTGGTTTTGAGGCGCACAACTCGTCGTGCCCTGTTCGGAGCCCTTTATCATCTGCAAACGAAGTTCCTTCAAGATTGTTCTGTAGATAGTGGAAAAAGGTGAAAACCTGACGGCGCAAAGTCGGGTGACTAAGGGGTTGCGGAGTGACTTCCTAGCCCATCAACTGTACAATGTTTTTTGTCAGTCCAACAGAATGTGGGTGGCTGTTATGGTGGAGTAGCATAACTTAAGGCAGTCCGCCTGGTAGTTGTACTTGGACTGCGCCTGCAAGACGTCTCAGTTGTTGACAATAAATGTCAGCAGTGGTGTTTACACTTCGAGGAAGTAATTCGTGGTGCACCACACCGTCGTTATCTCGCCAGATTCATAACAGTGTCCTTTGTGTGCAGGTCTTTGTAATCATTCCTTTCTTTTCCTTATGTCAGCATAAAGAGAACATTTTCGTCTCCAGTAACAATACAGGCGGTCGGTGTCGTTAACGAGCCAGTTGATGGCGAGCGCAAGAAGAGATGCACGCAAGGGCCCTGCAGATTTTTGTGATTTGGGCTTAGAGCATGCGGTACCCATACATTTATGAACCTTCCCCACTACTTAAAAATGTGGCACTATGGCGGAATATTCACAGTTCACCACATTTTCCAGTTCTCTAGTACACTAGCGTGAATAGTGTGAATTAATGCATTTAAGGGGGTCTTCAACGAAGTCCAAAGATCTTCCTGAGCTTAGAGAATCACTAATGTCAGAACGACCACTCCTAAAATAGGAAAATCATTTTCTTTACATGCTCTACCCAAGAGCATTATCCCCATAGACGGCGAAAATGTTTCTGGCTTCCTCCGCTGCACTCACCCCTCTATTGAACTCAAAACAGTGGAATACGTCGGAAATGTTCCGATTTCTCCACTTGGAACTCCATTTCATAGCGTTCCCAGCTCCACTCACCATCTGCAAATGACAAAATGACAATATGTTAACTCAAACAGCCATAGTGAACTACAAATAAAAAATGACAGTCGATAAATAAATCCATAGCAACTGGAATACCAACATGCAAAACAAAAATGCTACGAGCTTACGCTCAACCGAATACAATCTGAACTTGCCAAACTCGACTTCACTTAGTGAACAGTTCACCTCATGCTTTTTGTTTGGTTTGTTTTAGGGCGCAAAAACAACCACTGTCATAAGCGCCCAAGTAATAACCTTAGATCATCAAGAAGTAAAAATCTAAAAAGCGACTATACGTTAATCCTAATCGACGGAAGGAGAACGATCTAAGAACAAGGATTTCCTCATGGAGAAAGGTCCACAAAATACGTTGTAGACATAACGGAGGTCCTGAACCAAAGATTAAATGTCATTCGCCCTATTGTCCTGAAATGATATTTTTAATGACAAGTGAAAATTTATGTTAAGGCAGGCAATACATTTCTGCACTGACTCTACCATTGTGTATTGAGAATAACACATTGGTCCAGGTCCAAGAAAAAACTGAGTTGTGAAGCTGTTGAAGGTAATATCATGCACAGAGCCTTATAATTACAGGCATATTATAATAATTCCAATACCAAAGAAAGCAGGTGCTGACAGATGTGAAAATTACCTAACTATCAGTTTAATAAGTCACGCAAATTCTTTACAGGCGAATGGAACAACTGGTAGAAGCTGACCTCGGGGAAGATCAGTTTGGATTCCGTAGAAATATTGGAACACGTGAGGCAATACTGACCCTATGGATTACCTTAGAAGCTAGGTTAAGAAACGGCAAACCTACATCTCTAGCATTTGTAGACTGAGAGAAAGCTTTTGACAATGTTGACTGGAATATCCTCTTTCAAATTCTGAAGGTGGCAGGGGTAAAATACAGGGAGCGAAAGGCTATTTACAATTTGTACAGAAACCAGATGGCAGCTATAAGAGTCGAGGCACATGAAAGGGAAGCAGTGATTTTGAAGGGAGTGAGACAGGGTTGTAGCCTCTCCCCGATGTTATTCAATCTGTATATTGAGCGAGCAGTAAAGGAAACAAAAGAAATATTCGGAGTAGGTATTAAAATCCATGGAGAAGAAATTAAAACTTTAAGGTTCGCCGATGACATTGCAATTCTGTCAGAGACAGCAAAGGACTTGGAAGAGCTGTTGGACGGAATGGACAGTGTCTTGAAAGGATATAAGATGAACATCAACAAAAGCAAAACGGGGATAATGGAATGTAGTCGAGTTAACTGGGGTGATGCTGAGGGAATTAGATTAGGAAATGACACACTTAAAGCAGTAAAGGAGTTTTGCTACTTGGGGAGCAAAATAACTGATGATGGTCGAAGTAGAGAGGATATAAAATGTAGACTGGCAATGGCAAGGAAAGCGTTTCTGCTTTGTTAACATCGAGTATAGGTTTAAGTGTCAGGAATTCGTTTCTGATAGTATTTGTATGGAGTGTAGTGTATGGAAGTGAAACACAGTCGATAAATAGTTTGGACAAGAAGAGAATAGAAGCTTTCGACACGTGGTCCTACAGAAAAATGCTGAAGATTAGATGGGTAGATCACATAACTAATGAGGAGGTATTGAACAGAATTGGGGAGAAGAGGAGTTTGTGGCACAACTTGACTAGAAGAAGGGATCGATTGGTAGGACATGTTCTGAGGCATCAAGGGATCACCAATTTAATACTGGAGGGCAGCGTGAAGAGGGAGACCAAGAGATGAATACACTAAGCAGATTCAGAAGGATGTAGGTTGCAGTATGTACTGGGAGATGAAGCAGCTTACACAGGATAGAGTAGCGTGGAGAGCTGCACCAAACCAGTCTCAGGACTGAAGACCACAGCAACAACCACAATCATTCTCTGAATGGACAAACAGACTTTTAATGGCTTGTTGGAATTCTCTCTCACTCGTATTGAGCAAAAACCCTAGTCCAGTAGCCGAGGCGGCTAACGCACGCTTTTACAGTGCCGCACGACTCAGAGGTAAACTAGTTCGAAACCCGATGGTGAAAAATTTCCACTGCCAGTGTTTTGCTGAAAAGGGAAGGAGATATGGTGGTGTAAAGTTCCTGATCATCAGCCTTGCGCCAATGTCCTGTATTAAATTCCAACCCTCTCCACAGGTTCCTATGAAGTGAGGGTGACACTGTTTATCGTGACCCGACCGTAGGGTGGGGATGTTAAGGTCGGTGGCCCATTGGGTTCCACTCGAGAGGACTGGACTGTGTGCTGACAAAGGGTTCCACCCTCTCCCTTCCTTTCATCCATACCAACACAAACCCTAAAACTACACTGTACGAGCGTTCATCACAGCCATCTACACGACGCAGATACACATTTGACACTTCTTAACCACCTCCACTAGGACCTCGCCTATAACGGCGATGCAGGAATGCTGCATTCGCTCCCCTTGCACATTCCTTGAGTATGGGGCTACGCTGATTTTGACTGAGTGAAAAGTCACATTTATTCAAAAACCTGGCCTTTTCCCCAAACACGGCGCAAATGTGTCTGGCTGTCTCCGTTGGTATTATCCATCTACTGAGCTCAAACAGAAGAATAGATCGGTAATGTTCCGGTTTCTCCACTCGACACTCCATTTTGTTTAGCCTCCACAGCTCCATTCACTATCTTCAAATGACAGTATGTAAACTCAAATAGCACCAGTGAACTACAAATAAAAAATGGCAATCTATAATCCCATTAGCTACCGGAATGTTAAAATGCAAAACAAAAACACTACGAACTTCTGCTCCAGCCCTATGTATTTCATGCGGCTCAAAAATGCTCGTCTTCCTGTGAACGCTAGAAAATGGAGTACCAAGTGGAGAAATCGGAACATTCCCGACGTATTCTACTGTTTTGAGTTCAATAGAGGGGTGAGTGCAGCGGAGGGAGCCAGAAACATTTGCGCCGTGTATGGGGATAATGCTCTTCGGTAGAGCACGTAAAGAAAATGGTTTTCACATTTTAAGAGGGATCGTTCTGACATTAGTGATTCTTCATGTTCAGGAAGATCTTTGGGCTTTGTTGAAGATCCCTTAAACGCAGTAATTTACACTATTCACGTTAGTCTACTATATAACTATAAAATGTGATGAACTGTGATCATTCCGCCATAGTGCCACATTTTCAAGTAATGGAGAAGGTTCGTTGCTCAGGTAAGCTAAAAGACTGGACACTCCTGGCTAGCATAAAGTCGCAAAATGGCAATCTGGATACCAAAAAGATCAGACAGGCTGAAATTCGGTAACTGGTCACTTTCTGACCCATCTGTATCATTACAAGCACATCTTACGTATAGGAAATCAAAAAAGATTTCGGGGTTATCTATTTAGATTTACACACAGGTTCGTTTCTTAGCAAACAGGCTATCGTCGACAGTTTCCTGACGGTTTGTTGACAGCTTTGGTGACCATTGTCAAGAACGTGAAGGGAATCGTTGCTGATAATGTCGGCACTATCAAAGATACTAAGGGAAATACTTCAGACAACGCAAACCACACACGTAGGCAAAACGTTGAAAATAAAACGTGCTATTAACGATGGCCAATAGGCCTAAAAACCAATCTGTTGGGGATTCTGTTCGTTCTTATACAGCAAAAGCACCCCAATGTGAGACGGCGAGAATCTCGCTTCTGCATGCTGCACTGTTGCCGCGCTTCGCGACATCCGAATTATTCATTCAACTGTCAGTTTTCTTTTTTTTCCTCTCGTAGCAGTATAGCTGTGAACGGGCATCTGCAAACCTTTTAGTGCGATTAAAAAAAAAAAAGTAACGTGACGGCAGTGAACGAGAAGTGCTTTACAACCATGCGAGGGGGATCATTTACCGAAATTAATAACTTTTTCAAACGTGAATCGGAAAGCAGAGCTCCCACTGTTGACATCGGAAGACAACAAGAACGGACTGCAAAAGCATGCTGTGTCGCCAAGAGAACTGTAAAGAGAATTGTAAACGACGGTACCCGATCTGTAGGAACCGTAGAAAAAGATGGTTTCGTGTCGCCTGGAAAGCATCGAAATCGCAAGAAGCCTGTAACACAAATGGATGTTTTAAAGTGCTCCATGTGAATGGTGAATGCCTGACGTCACAAAGACGAGTTACAGTTATGCAGGAGAAAATTGACTTCAAAGGTAAGCGCTTCATCAACGTAAAAATTTTTAAAAGACATTGGTTCCCGATATGCAAAAAAGAGAGTTTATAGTTCAAAGAAATGACAAAGGTGCAGCACGAACTACATCCCATATAAAGATTCACGACACAAGAGACTGAGGTAGGTTAACAGCGTATTACCTTGATGAAACATGGTTCAATCAGAATCGTTCCAGGAAGACCTGTTGGAAAACGAGTGATGGTAGTGGAGGTTTTAAAGTTCTCATAGGAACAGGTTCTCGGATAATTATTCCTTATGCTGGCTCTTGTTCTGGTTTTGTTGCTGAGAGAAAACTTGTATTTAGGTGTAAGAAAAACAGCAGTGACTACCATTCGGAAACGAACATTTTCACTTTCGTGACGTGGTTCACAATTATTCCTGCCATACCTTCCCTGAAGTCGGTCATAGCCAATTATAATTCAACTGTTACAGAGAAAACACCAAGTACAAACACCGGAAAAGCGGATATTTTTTCCTGGCTTAAGAATAACAATATTTCGCACAGCACAAACCAGAATTGTGCCGATCTCCTATAGCTCGTTAATTTATACAAGTGACGCGACAGAACGTACAAACTTGACTTCCTTGAACGTGAGTGGTGTCACATTGTTTTGCGTTTGCCCATGTGTCGCTGTCAATATGGCCCATGGAATTAATTTGGACATGGGTTAAAGTCTATGTGGGAGAAATAAAAACAAAACATTCTAGATAACAGACACTGAATCGCTTGTGCATGAGGCAATAGACAACATACCCCCTTTGGCTTGGGCACAGTCTGTGCGACATGAAGAGCTTCAAGAAGAAGAATTTAATAGGGATGTGATGATGGATATTAGCCTTGAAACTATCATCGTAAATTACACTCAAATGGTTCGGAAACAGACTCAAGTAGCAGTGACGATGGTATTACGATGTAGACTTTGGACCTAAGTAAAGTTATAATATTTCTTAGTTTTAGAGACTCGTGGTGTAAAAAATGTGTTTGTCAAAGTATAAGTTGCATAAATAGTTATGAAAACTTTCTAGCCTTTATTGATTAGGACTTTGTATCCTACGAGTTATGTAGACTATAATGTTCAACATACTGCCCACGGAGAAGTTAAGCTTCTCCCACCTTGCTGTATGGTCTAATAACACTCGAGAATGGGGCCGGACAAATTTGTTAGAAGTCTGATGTTTCCACATGTAAACCCCTGTCATTTTCAAGGCACGAAGTGGAAAGTGCCTTAAAATGACAGTGATTGCTACTTGTCGAGCTGTCATTGGATTCCAGTGTTATAGGACAGTATTCGCTGGAGTTATTCACAGTTGATTGTTAATTGTTTGCTTTTTCAGTGATTATAAATGCGGTCTGTCACTGTAACATCGAACGAGTAGTTTACACTCATAATGCCCGTTGACAGCGGAAAATATAACAACTTACTAATCATTTACATTAGTCTTTTCTATCAGTATTTCTTTTTTACACACTGATTACACTTAATTACAGTCAAACAGATTCACACATACACACACACTTTATACACAGTTTTAAAAATTCTATTGAGGAGAAGAAAATATAATGATCTCGGTTTGTGCTTGAAGTTAATTTTGTTGTGTATTAAACTTTTTCTTATAATACAGTTCAAATCGCAATAAATGATAATAATGGCAAGCAATTTCATTTATCTTGTCGTTAATTACAGTCAAACACGTCCACACACACACACACACACACACACACACCTTATACACATTTTTAAAAAATCTATTGAGGAAAAGCAAATATAAGGATTTCGATTTGTGCTTGAACTTAATTTTGTTGTGTATTAAATTTTGACTTACAATACAGTTCCAATCGTAATAAACGATAATTATTGCAAGCAGTTTCAATGATCTAGTCGTTAGATAATTGTCATTTTGAGAAAAAATGTACTTCACGTCTTCACAAAACTGTGTCAGCTGTTCTCGTCTCCTAACGTCACGCTGACTAAATACAGGGAGCAGTGGACGCAACGTCGTCAAGACGTGAATTACTATTTCTGTCGTGATGGTTGACAGAAATCGGTTTTAATATTTTTTGTTCACCTCATAGATCTGAATGTATAATACGAAGTACCGTAGTCAAATGAACCTGGCTGTTGTCCGAAGCAAGACAGTTCGGCATCGTGGGCTTTGTTCGCCCGCTCTCTGCTGTCGCGCATGCGCAGCTTTCATCCCTTCTCGCTTCCTTCACTCCGCTTCCATGGGCGGAAGCGCCATCCGATCTGACAAGGGCTAAAATAAAAATTCAGTTTTTCGTATTAAATTAGTACTTTTTTTAGCAAAAAGAGACTGAGTTTGGCAACAAGTGAATAAGATACAGGATTAAGCTCTACCTGTACCAGCAGTCGTTACACTTTTGAAAAGACAGTTGTAGCTGTAGGGAGGTCACCATCTATGCTCACAGTACTTCTGTACATATAGAACAATTATGTGCGAATAACGAAATAAAAAGAGCAAACAATCTCTCATGATTCAAAACGTGAACATTTCAAAAATGTAACAGTCATTGATATTAATGACATTTTGTTCTGTGCCCACACCTCTACTGTACCTCACAGTAAATCTTATCATTGTATCAGAGCTTGTCATACAAGGCATAGTCATCTCATAAATGTCTTAAGAAAATCAATTCTAAGCAAAAAAATACCTGAGGTTGTAAGAAACAATGCATGGGCTTCAGTTTAAAGAGTCAGTAGAGGGAAGCTTCAGACAGTGACCAAGCCCAACACATCTAGGATTTGGTCACAACAATTTGCAGCGAACAGCAAAGAAAACGCTGTAGAAGAAGGAATAAGCGTTGCCCCCAGTACCAAAAACGATTTAAAATTGTTACATGTTAATGTACAATCCATGAGAGGTAAGGGTAATAAATTACAGTGTCGGTTGCATAAAATTAACTGCAACATCTCCTATGCATTGACGAGCACTGTCTGCAAACCTCAGAAATAGACTTAGGTGTAACACAGAAATAGACTTATATATACCATATTTGCCACAAATTATTGTAGACCTAATATTGGACATGGTGGAGTCGCAATTTACATAAAAGAAAATCTAAATTTGTAGCATTCAACAGTAGACCTAACCAAGTACTGCACTGGTGATGCATTTGAAACAGCAGCTGTAATATTACACACAAAAAAATTATTATTGCTTTTGTGTACCATACACCAACTTTTGATGAGGAAGTTCTTACAGATAAACTGAATGCATTGATCAAACAGTACACTGAACACAAAAGCCACAAAATATTTATTGCAGAAGACTTTAATATAGACATAAGAGAAAACAGAGGAATGTAAATAACATGATTAACTGTCTAAAATCACTAAACTGTGACTGTATAAATGAAAATCTACTAGAATAGATGCATTTCTTGACAATGTAACTAGTAAGGCAAATAAGGGTCAACTAGAGTATTATGTGATTAAGTTAGAATTTTTGATCATGATGGAATATGCATCAGAACAGGCAGTATGAAACCTTAGTGTACTAAACAGTTAAGTCACATATAGAGTATTAACTGAGAACAATATCGAGCAACCTAAACATGAACTGTAGGAAGTAGATTTGCATAATATACTGCATAATATAAAGAGTGTTCTTGAATCGTTCTCTATGTTTTTATCTATAGTTAAAAATACAATAGATAGGCACTGCCCACTTGTCACAAAAAGTTCCCCCCTCCCCCAGAAGCAGATAGAAATCTCAGCACTCTAACTAACTGTACACTCCAAAGCTTGAGCAAATAAGTATATTGCTACTTATGCACAAAAATAAGAGTAATAAAAGTGAGGAAGCCAGGCAACACTATATGGCTGTACAAATATGAAATAAAATCAGTTAAATGTAAATTTAATGATGACTATATCACTGACTCAAAAAATAGTTGTCAAGCAGCTTGGAATATAATAAAAAGTGAGATCAATATGGGCAAAGGGAAAACCACAGTCTCAATAGGTTGTAATATCCTTAATTGTTCAGCTGCTGTGTCTCTCCTTAAGCAACAAATATCAGCAAACCAAAAAATTCTCTTGGTCAAAAATCACCTCAAGTAACAGATTCAAATCTATGAAGTTTTAAACACTCAAAAGGTATGGGGTTAGTAAGAGTATTATTAAATACATAACCTTTGGAATCATGATACCACTAACATATCTGGCAAACCATATTTTCGATGAAGGTGCATTCCCTGAATGTCTAAAAATGACAGTTACACTCCTTATTTATAATGAAAATGAAAGACAAATGCCAAACATTTATACAAGGATATTAATAGTTCCTATTATATCAAAAGTCATACAAAACATTATATATATCATCAGCAGCAGCAGCCAATTCAATCATTAAATGATGTGGCCTCTTCGAGTCGTAGGTTCAAGTATGCTTTCAGCAGTCTTCTCCAAGTGGGACGGTCTTGGGCCGTTTTCTGCCAGGTGTTACCAGCGATCTTCTTGATGTCTTTGTCCCATCTGTCTGGTGGTCTTCCTCTAGGCCTCCGGTGCTCTCTCGGACTCCACTCCAGTAGTAGCTTCGTCTGTCTGTTGTCTTGATCTCTCCATATATATATATATATATATGGAGAGATCAATGCTGGGCTCTACAAGAAAGGATAGGAAAAGGGCAGATGACATCTGCTCTGTGACGAAGGTTAATGACACCTTAGAGACAGTAGGTTCCTTGAAATGGCAGTGGGCTGGCCATGTCGCAAGAAGAAGAAAAGACATATGTATATGGAGAGATCAATGCTGGGCTCTACAAGAAAGGATATATATATATATATATATATATATATATATATATATATATATATATATACAATTATTTTGAAAGTCATAAATTACTGAGTAAAAGCCAGTTTGGCTTTTGATCTCAATGTCAACAACAAAAACAGTAGTGTCTCCTCAGTAACATCCATGAAGGCTTTGAGAACAAGAAACTCACTTGCACAACACTGTTAGATTTAAGTAAAGCCTTTGACTCTGTCACACATGACTTAATGATAAAAAAGCAATGATATTATGGTGTTGTAGATAAGTCATTACAACTATTTGAGACACACTTGAGCAGCAGGACACAATTAGTAAAGGCTGACAACAGATGTCAACACCCATGAAAATAAAGAGAGGTATCCCACAAGGCTCAGTACTTGGGCCTTTCCTGTTCATTTTATATATCATGACTTCCCAAATTACACACCACGTGACAATATACTTATGCTGATGACATGATGCTAATCACAGTTGAGGAAAATTAGCAAGAGTCTTAGAATACAAGAAAAGTGTAACTGAAATGAGCAGTGACTGGTGCAGGGCCAATATTTTATCTATAAATGAAATAAAAACTGGAGAAATTTACTTCACCCTAAAGACATTTAAGCAAGTTACAAAAAGCGGTAAATTTGCTGGAATTGCATTTAGATCAAAAACTCACATGGGATAAGCATACAAATTATCTATGTGGAAAACTTATTCATACTCTCTTCTTACAGGCTGAGGTACATTATTAGTAAAAATTTATTAATTTCTACATACTTCCTTTCTTTCACTCACAACTGCAATATGGAGTATTTCTTTGGGGCAGCTCAGTGTGTTCAAGTACCACCTTCAAGTGGCAGAGGAAAGCAGCTAGATGTACAGGTTGTTTCAAAATGAAAATACCGATTTTACGGCTTTGTAGCACTTATTACGTTCAACTTACAATTGAAAATAATACACCAAATGAAAGAGCAACTCAAATAGTTTTGTTTCTATACCTGTGCGCAATGGAAAGTGTATGGAATGACAAAGAGTGACTGAAAAACGTGTTGAACGAGTGCGAGTCTTTCATGCTTAGCCCCAAGCAATATCCTCACGGAAAGTCTATGGGCCTTTATTTTTCGGTGAATCAACTGTAACTGATGTTTCTTGTTTCGATGTGCTACAGCTATGGCCCATGCCTCAACGGGAAGAAGCTGAACAACACATCTTGATTTGGGAACAAGATGTGTGTCGCCTCACTGGCATAATTCAGTATGTGACTGGTTAGACGATGTTGTATGCGACCGGTGGATTGGGCACAAGGGGCTGGTTGACACAGCATTTTATGCATGACCTCCACTTTCACACATGATTTGATGTGATCATGTGTATGTGCCTCCGATACCATCTGATCTATCTGACTTCAGAAACAGTGTTATTGCAACAGTTACTCCTGATACATTGATCGAGGTTTCAGAACAACTCGCCTATCGACTTGATGTGTGATCGGTGTTCACACTGAACAAATGTAAGAAAAATTGTTTGTGTTTCTCTTTCATTTGGTGTAGTATTTATAACTGTAAGGTGAATGTAATATGTACTACCAAGCCTTAAAACCCATATATTCATTTTGAAATGCACTGTATATTAAATATAGCACCAAGATAAGCAATTTCAACTGAAGATCCCAATGCTCATAGACCCAAAATAATAGTAACCTAATCTTCTGTACTCAAGACTGACATTAACAGGTTAGAGCTATAAGTATCTATGTTTGAAATTCTGTAACAAATTCCCAAAGACAGTGAGCGGTCTACCAATGAATAGTTTTAAGTATACCATAGAAGTGTTCTTCAAATGTATGCCATAGTACTCATCTGATGAGCTTCTAAACAGTGACACACAGGAGATACAAAGAAAGCAGCTGGTAACTACATGATGAAGTATGCTTCTATGTGTGTGACAATAATGTATAAACATTTACACTTTTTTCTGCATTAAGTTAAAACATAATTATATATGATACTTTCGTATAATATGTGATTAATATGATGTATTACTATTATTGTTATTATTACTGCTATTATTATTTTATTAACTTTGTATAGTAGCACTGTATATATTACGTTAGCATATGTATCTAATTGTTCTGTACATGAATATTTATGTAATTATATTGTATTCTTTTATGTGTTCAACACACTGATGACACCAACTGTATGAAAAACATTCAAAAGACAAATAATGATCCTGTTATATCCCATTTCACAAATAACACATTTGTAAGACTTCCTCTCCATGTAGAAGGCAACGAGCTTCTGCAGCCTTAGCTTGTTTTTTACCCTCGTCTTGTTCTGACTGAATATTGCTGTCTGGGATCAGGTGTTGCTACGACAGTACCACGCTGTTTGGATATCAGTGTCAGCTAGGCAGTGGAGATGGAGAGGAGGGAGGTGCTAGAGCTGACCAGGATGTGCCCATAAACAGTTTATTCGTCTCCACTGAGCATTGGCGAAGCGCTCGGTATTTTTATGCGAAGAGTAGTTGCAATTTATTGGTAAAAATGCCCTGAGGTTAATAATATCCAATCACAACGATCTTACTTACATCATAAATACAACTCCCTCGTAATTGAAATAGCTTTCTCGCCTTGGAGCTGTGCTTGCTTTGTTGTAACAGCACCAGCTAAAAATCTCATGTTACTGAAATGGCGTCATGTGAAGATATTTGCACCAAGATTATGTTACTTACGTATCTAATGGCATACTGGGTGGATCACAATCAAGTGAAAACTTACACGTATGAAAGTTTCTGATAAAAAAAAGCAAAAGTGTTCTAGCAGACCTGAGTCAACAAACGAACTGTTTGAAAGATGATGTTTGGTTACGAACTGCCACTGATTAAAGCATCAATTGTTGTTGAACTCTCAGAAAAATTGAAAAAGTAAGCTTTTCGTTAACTAATTTACTATTTCCTAAATTTTCTAGACTTCTGAGGATAGCTGATTAATCTGTCAAATCCAATAAATAAAATAAATGTTTCATTTGTGCAGCTTACAACTGAAATTTACATTGAGAAAAATATTGTACAATATTATTGTTGTACCTGGACTCCTCAATAAAAATGTAAAATAACATTCTGCAGTTATCTACAATTAGTCTGGTTCGAAATCTTAGATGATCAAGACACCTCTGCTGTAGCAATTGCTCTGCTTTGTTGCTGGCAGTTGAAACAAAGGTGAACGAAAACTGGCGTGAAAAGTTAAGTGAATTTAGTTCATTAAGAAATATTTAAAAAAACAGTGTCGTCTCTCAGCTGCAGCCCTCTGCATTTAGTGAGCAACTAATCATAAGATTCTTTCCAAAATTTCCGTTTTTGATATGTTTTGGTTTTGAACTCATTTTAGGTGGTGAACACAGAGAAGTCCAGAGGCGCGACTATAAAGATATTGTCAGTACTGCCCAGTAGAGATGGGCAAACTGAAACACCTAACTGTTTCGAAACAAATGAAACAGTACAATGTAATGTTTCGAAACGCTGTTTCGAAACAGTGAAATAGTTTGTGCCTTGTAATAGTACAGGCCTTCACATTATATCATCTTGAGTGTCTACTGTATAAATATTGTCATAAAAACACAAATGAGGTGCGAGACCGCCAATCATATCGCAGAAAGTATGAAACTTTCACTTATGCGTCTTTGCAGTTCCATATTTCCTGTAGCAGCAAATGCGCTGCTTTCATGTCATGTGACTTTCATACTTTCCAATTGGTCGAGGTCAGACTTAATATGTTTGACATAACAGATTTTGCCAAACTCGTTTCTCTGTATTCTAGTGCATAATTTCGATAGGTTTTATGGGTGGTAATCTGTATGTGCTCTTGAAAAGGCATATCATGAGATATAATTTATTGAGATAACATCCTGGAAGCGAGGCACTGAATTAACATTTATGAGTGTGCCACTCACACTTTTACTACTTGCAGTTAAATTTTCCATTTTGGTCACACAGAGCAGGATGCAAAGCGACTGATGCACACAGATCAAAAAATTACCGAAACAGACTGGAGGATATAGCACAATGGTCAAGTACGCAGTTTCTCATCAAACACTCACAAGCTAGCTGAATACATCTCATAGTAAGTACACTAGATAGAATTGGAAAACATTTCAAGGTAACTGAAATGCAGAGATAAGTATGTTTCTTTGAAGTATAAAATCCAGACGTTAATTAAAAACAATTCCTACAGTGTAATGCCTTTGTGATACCTGTATCATGGCAGATCTGCCTCTACACCACTTACATTTCTTGCTAAAGAAGTTAGTTTGAGGTACAGGTACATGGAGTACTCACAGCAAGCAGATGTATTAGCATTTTATTATAAACTTCCCCCAGGAAATCAGAGATGAAATTACGTTGTTGTTGAAATGCAATTTTTATCACATTATCTGAACGCCAAAAACAAAAGTATCGAAGTACCATTGTTGATTTGCCTGAGAATTATTTATCATACACAAGTATCAAGATGCCTATAGTGCAATAATCAAACACAGCACATTTACAAAAATAAACACACAAACATATACATACACAAATCAGATAATTATTCTGTGTGCATCAGTCGCTTTGCATCCTGCTCTGTGTGACCAAAATGGAAAATTTAACTGCAAGTAGTAAAAGTGTGAGTGGCACACTCATAAATGTTAATTCAGTGCCTCGCTTCCAGGATGTTATCTCAATAAATTATATCTCATGATATGCCTTTTCAAGAGCACATACAGATTACCACCCATAAAACCTATCGAAATTATGCACTAGAATACAGAGAAACGAGTTTGGCAAAATCTGTTATGTCAAACATATTAAGTCTGACCTCGGCCAATTGGAAAGTATGAAAGTCACATGACATGAAAGCAGCGCATTTGCTGCTACAGGAAATATGGAACTGCAAAGACGCATAAGTGAAAGTTTCATACTTTCTGCGATATGATTGGCGGTCTCGCACCTCATTTGTGTTTTTATGACAATATTTATACAGTAGACACTCAAGATGATATAATGTGAAGGCCTGTACTATTACAAGGCACAAACTATTTCACTGTTTCGAAACAGCGTTTCGAAACATTACATTGTACTGTTTCATTTGTTTCGAAACAGTTAGGTGTTTCAGTTTGCCCATCTCTACTGGGCAGTACTGACAATATCTTTATAGTCGCGCCTCTGGACTTCTCTGTGTTCACCACCTAAAATGAGTTCAAAACCAAAACATATCAAAAACGGAAATTTTGGAAAGAATCTTATGATTAGTTGCTCACTAAATGCAGAGGGCTGCAGCTGAGAGACGACACTGTTTTTTTAAATATTTCTTAATGAACTAAATTCACTTAACTTTTCACGCCAGTTTTCGTTCACCTTTGTTTCAACTGCCAGCAACAAAGCAGAGCAATTGCTACAGCAGAGGTGTCTTGATCATCTAAGATTTCGAACCAGACTAATTGTAGATAACTGCAGAATGTTATTTTACATTTTTATTGAGGAGTCCAGGAACAACAATAATATTGTACATAAATGAATAAATAACATACACAAAAAAATTAAACTCACTGAATGGTGAGCAAAAATGTGTCTTCTATGTGCAACAAATTTGAGAAAAATGTTCTTGTAAGGTAGCTACATGCACAGTTTAGTGAACTAAACAAAATACAATCAAATATAAATTCAGTGCACTCTGTCCAGGGAAGAACAAAATCAATTGAAATTTTACTGCTTCATTTCTGAGTAGATATGCTGTACCTATTCTAAGTTGTAGTTTAGAAATATCATTTTTGATACTTTTTTGCTTGAAAGACAGGATCATCTGTCTGTTATTGTTTGCCCCTGCTTTGAAAATATGCTCTCACATGGAACAGAGGTGGCCATAATACAAAGACGTTGTTTCATTATTTCATACAGTGTAGGAAACAACACATGGTTTTCTTTCCACCACAGCAATGGATCTTATGATCTGTGTATCAGTGGCATCTTCATATATTTATCAAGCTCAACTATACTTGCAGCACGTGTATTGTCTACACTTTGGATCAAGCCACCTACAGCTTGGTCAAAATTTTGCCAAATGTTGCATTGCTAGAGGTGAATGTGCTCACCTCAACTGGTTTGCCTGGTGGCGGATTTTCTGGAGAACACCGAGTGGGTTTCTGTCGTATTGCACGGCAATTGTTAATTATGGCATCTTTTGTTTCTTTTAATCGATGCCCAGTTTTCTAAAGCGAGGATCCAATAATGTTGCTTCACAGGCAATTGCTTTATCTGCAAACTTTTGAACGAGGCAGGTACAGATTCCATCCTCAACTTTAGAAATTACTGTATTAGTGGCTGCATTGCTGTGATCTGAGTTTTTCAGTCTCAGACAATGACTTTGTAAACCTTTGCTTAATAAGACAACTTTTGACAAGGTTACATTTCTTTCACTGCTAATTTCTGTTGTGACTTGTTCAAAAGGAGATAGTATTTCACAAGATTTTTCAATAACTGACCAGTCTTCACTAGACAGCTTTGTTTGTGAATCCACACTGAGGATGGCGAGGGTGCTTTGCAAAGGCTCTTTGATTTTCAAAAGCCTGTCACCCATTTCATATGTGGAATTCCATCTCGTAAGGCAATCTTGTTTTGGTGTTAAAATAGGGAAGCCCATTTGCTTCTGAATATTGTGTACTTTCTCAAGTGCTTGAGGACTTCTTTTGAAAAATTCCACTATTGACTTCACTTTTTCCCTTGTGTCTGTAATTGGTTCAAGGCTTGCATGCTCAATTAAATTCAGTGTATGTGCAAAAGAAGGTACATGCCACCATTTTCACATCATCACTGCCTTCACCATATTAGGTGCGTTATCTGTAGTGAAAGCTACAATTTTATTGGTAATATCCCAAGTTGAAGTCACATTTTGTAATTCACGGGAAATGTTTTCTGCTGTATGCTTGTCATGGGATTTAAAAGTAGATAACAAATATGACTTCAGATTGCAGTTTTCATCAATGAAGTGAGCAGTCACTGCAATATAATTCTCATTTTTCACAGATGTCCATCCATCAGTTGTAATGCAGATGTAGAATGCAGCTTGAACTGCAGATCTTACTCGCACTAGTGTGCTGTCGAACACTTGAGAGAGTAAACTGTGGGAGAGTGTTTTCCTACTTGGTGGTACCTAGTTTTCATTTAATAAATAAGTCATTTTTCTAAACTCTACACTCTCAACTACATTAAATGAAAGGTATTCTTTAACAATAAGTCTTAAAATCTGTTCGTCTATTTTGGCTCCTTTGGATGAAGGCACTGGTCTTGATGCAAATCCAGTAATCTTTGTTTGTCTTCCACACCTACCCAGAAAAAAAAATGGTTCAAATGGCTCTGAGCACTAAAGGACTCAACTGCTGTGGTCATCAGTCCCCTAGAACTTAGAACTACTGAAACCTAACTAACCTAAGGACATCACACACACCCATGCCTGAGGCAGGATTCGAACCTGCGACCGTAGCAGCAGCGCGGCTCCGGACTGGAGCGCCTAGAACCGCACGGCCACCATGGCCGGCACCTACCCAGAACTGAACTCGTGGAAGTGCTGGGTATTTCTTGCACAGATTGTTCATCTTGATGCACAGGCACTGAAATGGCAGATTCCTGAACAGTTGCTGTGGAAACTGAACTGGTTTCGTCACTGCCCCGATTCATAAAAACTGATTTCGAACGAGCTTCACTTAAATTAACTGTTGGATGCTTATGTCATAAGTGTCTGTTTAAGCAAGAAGTTGAACTACTTTTAAACGGCAACACGGCCGAGCACAAGTTACATTTAATTTTCTCAGGATTTATCTTCATAAAATAATCCCACACCGGGCTTCGTAATGCCATAGCTGAAGACAGAAGAACCAACACGAACGGTACTGGAGGCGGGAACAAACTGCAGAAACAACAGATACGCTACTGGGATTCCCACATTTCGTTAGTATGGATAATATATACCTGGCCTGCTAATATCTATGCACACAAAAGAAATCATTGTGGAGAATAGGCACATTGACTATAGACTGACAAATAAAGCCACATAATTCGAATAAATAACAAAATATAAGAGAAAAAATTTTTGTTCCTCAAGGTGTTTCGAATCATTACTATAAATCCACCATGCTTCCCAGCCCTTCCCGTTCACCATTACACTATCAATTTTGAATGCGAATAGTGTGCTTTATTTTATTGTTTGTTAGTGTTTATAAAGCATATATTACGCCATTTCGGAATAGTGCAGTCAATTAGAAACGGAGCTTTATTTTCGGAAATCTTAAGCTTCATGCTGTTGTGTGTCAAAAAGATTTCGACACTCTTGAAAGAGTTCGATGAAGTAGTATATTAAACGTATTTCTGTATCTGTGCCGTGCCCGAATCTCGTCCGAGACGAAGCGAATTGAAACATCTCCCTTTCGATACAATTAGTCCGTTCTAAGCACAAGTGGACTGAAACAGCGTTATTTTGAAAAAACGATACAGTTTCTGCGGCTGGCTCGAGATCTTATCTGGTCCCGGTATCCGACACAGAGAGGAATGAAACACCACTGTTTCGAAGCAGTGAAACATAGCCGTTTCGAAACACTGAAACAGTTCCACGTATCGATACACTGTACCGAAACATAGAAACAGTGGCCAAGTCTACTGCCCAGCAAAGAACCAATAATTATCAAGCAGTGCAATATGTTTCAAAAGCTTTTGATCTGCTCATTATCGCTGCACAGATTCTCAGCCTAACTCACACCTGATCAATATTATTGCAGATCTGGAAATAGTGATCAATAATGTTGACCGTCTAGATAACGATGCCGCATAAAACATTAAGAGCCATTTACAATATTGTTACATGTTATGAAGTCCGTGTCAGTTACACTAACCAAGTAATGCGAAGAAATGGTGTTGGGATAACTTATTTTAGTGATGTAGAGCGTCTTCAAAATGACGAAAGATCTGGAAGGGAAAAAGACTCTCAATACCAACGAAGATGTCATAAAAAGAGGCTAAATATAGAAACTAGAACTATACTTCTATATGCCTTCTCCCGCGAAGATAATATTACTAGTCTTTAAGATTTGTGACCGAAAAAGTTCATGTACCAGTAAGTTAAAATGAGAGCACATCATTTTTTTTCGCCTTTTTTTTTACATATGGTACCGGTACCGATTGCAGATCATAGATATAGATGAGCATCGTTGTTTTATATCTTGTACTTCCCTTATCACAGTAGACTACTGTTGAGATCTCTCACACAATTTATTGTGGTGACAGAAATACTCGTAAGTGTATACAACTATACAAGACTATGAAAACAGCAGAGCAACGCATTCTGCTCTACAAAATTGGTGTAACAATGTGGACAACACTGCGCAATAAAAGACTGAAACATTGTTGGTATAAACATTATTTTTTTCTAGTTGGCAGCACTGTAATGTTTGTATCGTTGGAACAATAGAGAAGCGATGTGTTATTTACGTGCAAATGGAAAGATTATCTAGAACGCGTATGAAATGATGGCTGGCTTTACGGAGTCGGCATTATCTAAGAAACTTGCAGACCTGAACAGTTCGCAGCAAAGCATACAAACTCTCTCCCTGTGGTTAATTCATCACCGAAAACACCATGCCGCAATTGTGAAAGTATGGTTCAAAGATTTTCTAAAAAGTAAGTTTGAACACGAGAAACAAAAATATGTAATGTTTGTGCGTATGTCATGTTTTGAAATAACAACTGGATCAAAGAATAGTATCTAAAATGTAGATTGAGCGTGTGGTTTGTGTATGTTTTGCAAATTCCTAATTCTAGGCAACGCGAATAGGAAGCTGACCTTTATGTATCTAGCGAATGATGTTATTCAAAATAGCAAGAGAAAAGGGCCTGAATTTGGGAAGGAGTTTGGAAGTGTTCTCAAAAAGGCCTTCGAACATTTTTCTCTTCCTGAATGTGACGAAAAAACGATTAGGAACCTCAATCGAATACTACAAGTTTGGGAAGAAAGAGGTGTTTATGACAGCAAGATGATAAAAGAATTCAAGAAAGCTCTGGGTAAGTGACACATGTATTATTTATTTTTTTATATTATCTGTTTAAGGTTGAATATTGAGACTACCAAGAAGTTTCCTTTGTGTCAAGTTTTGCAAAACTTACTTTGAAACTCCCTGCAGCTGTGCAAAAATTCCAATTCCAGTTGGTTGTATTGATTAATTTATCTTATCAGTCAATTTGTATCAAGTGGAAATGTAGTATCCCAATTGAGATATGCAGAATGTTCGTCAGATGGGGAAAGTTTGTTATTAACAGAGTAAAATGTTGATAACCAGTTGTTGGGTTGTGTCCCTTTGTGATATTCATGAAATACTGTTAAATTTTAACTGTGGATCACTATGCACCAAATGGCCCAATGAGGCCCAACTAACCATCTCCAATCTGAAAGAAATTTTAAACGGTGTTCTTTGCAGAATAAAACTTAACTGTGAAAATCTGAGATCAAGACAAAAAGAAATTAAGTTTTATGAGGATTTTAGTGGAGGGCTGCAAACCGTCGGGTGAGCTTTGATAGGTATACCTACATTTATGATGGCTCATTTAAATTGAAACTAGGATAAATACAAAGTAGATATTTGACTCAGTTGTTCAACTTTTGTTCTCTGCACAGTGCTATAATTATAGGGTTGTGTCATTGCCAAATAGGCCGGCCAGTGTGGCCGTGCGGTTCTAAGCGCGTCAGTTTGGAACCGCGTGACCGCTACGGTCGCAGGTTCGAATCCTGCCTCGGGCATGGATGTGTGTGATGTCTTTAGGTTAGTTAGGTTTAAGTAGTTCTAAGTTCTAGGGGACTGATGATGTCAGTAGTTAAGTCCCATAGTGCTCAGAGCCATTGCCAAATGCTACAGTTTATTAAATAGAACTTACGTTTCTCATCTTGCTAAAGATGATCAGTATTTTTCTTCATTTTTGTTTCATTAGAGATAGCTGGTGTTTCTGTATCTAAATATGAAGTAGTTAATTATTTAACTCTGGCAGTAAAGTACAGCTCTTGAAAAAAAAAATTGTTTTTACCTGTAGCTGTCAACTTACCAAGTTTCATTTTAGCTAAATTCATCATCCTTGAAGAAACCTAAAAGCTGCTTACATATGAGAAAAGACTTTCCCATCCTTTTTCCCAGCCTTTGCTAATACAATTACCTAGAGTTTCTGTTCTTGTATGTTTCATCATTCCGGTTAAAACTGAATTTGAAGTTACTTGTGATATCAAACAAGTTCTTTAATGTCCTCTTCCCCCCCCCCCCCCCCCCTTTCAG
The DNA here is from genome assembly GCF_023864275.1 of Schistocerca cancellata. Taxonomy (NCBI): domain Eukaryota; kingdom Metazoa; phylum Arthropoda; class Insecta; order Orthoptera; family Acrididae; genus Schistocerca; species Schistocerca cancellata. The sequence continues at coordinate 5,262,589 of NC_064628.1, read as the reverse complement.
CTTACTCAGTGGGCCATCATAATCAAGACAGTATGAGCATTACTGATAATTAGAATGTGTCCCACTAGAAATTGCAATCTGCTCACAAATTTTACTTTATACTTTACCGATCTTGCATTTCGTATAATCTTGCGAATCTTATTTAGAGACATTAATATTTCCGAGGTAAATGGCCAAGAATTGACACTCAGGACTGAACAGGTTGTGCAGTTTCTGTTTGTTCAACAACGTCTGAATTGATAAGGAGGATAACAGACAAAGTTTCTTGTGTGCTTCATTCTGCACATTGTGCTCTATTTTTGTGAGCATGCCATTTTTATTGACATGATTTGTTTCTATAAAAGGCTTGCAGCAGTTCTTTTACAAGAATAACCGAGTGACAGACAAGGCTTTGTGATGGGAGAGATCATTGAATTTGTTTCAAGGTCATAATCAGAACCTAACTTAAGACATCTTTGTTGGTCAGATCGGGTTTCATTCTGAGACTAGCCGTTTGTCACAGGTACTAAAATGGACCTGAACAACAAACTGTGCAAGGAGATAAGTCAGGAACCAACATCACATTTTAATTAGATATACTTCTGCTGCAGCATCTTGAAGCTGATTAGTAAACAAAAAATTGGGTCAATAGAAGCATCAGATTCCACCCATCTGCTTTGACCCGCGACATAAGGGTGTTGTAATGTGTGACAACATTACGGCGTGGAGTTTGTGTGTGTGTGTGTGGGGGGGGGGGGGGGGGGTGACCTAATTTGCAGTGCTGGAATTTCTTTTTAATTTTTTTTTGTCTCGAGTTGTGATGTTTTATATATTTATGGTGTATTAATTGTGTTTTAATTTATGTAAGACTGTTTGATTTTGGAGTTTTTGAGGTATTGTGGTTGTGATTTTATTTTTGTGGTTATAGATGTTGGTTATTTGATATCAATAGTTGTGGTTGATCTATATAGGTTGAGGAAAATGACAGATTCCAATTTTTGTAGTTGTAGGTGTTGCTGATTTGCTGTCGTCAGCTGTGGTTGAAATATATAGGTCAAGAGAAATGTTCGATTTTAATTTTCGTAGTTTTAGGTGTTTTTGTGGTATCAACAGTTGCGGTTGAGCTGTAGATGTCAAGGGAAGTGTCAGATTCCTGTAGATTTTGTTGGCGTAGTGGAATGTTGTAATTTTTTTGTCATTTTGTGTGTTTTGGGATCGTGGTGTGTTTTTTACTGTTGTATTTAGCTTGTCCCACCCTAAAACACCCAATTTCCCGCAGCCGTCCTGTTAGTTTGATTGTGTTTTTGGAGGAAGATGTTATTGTCATAAATATGAATTTTCGTGTTTGTCGTGTGTATGTAATGACGTCATAGGTGCCATATTGGAGATGCTTAGAATGGCCATTTATGCCATATTGATGATGTTATGGGTGGAATCAAAAACTTCTATAATCCCAAAAGATTCTTTTTATATTGTAGGCTTGACAACTAAGGTGGCAAGAAATTGTTCAGTTTGCTCTTGAACTCAGAGTGATTAATTTCTTGGCTACAATTCAAAATTACAACAGCCTACCAATTGCCTGCAGATAATTTGTACTTTGTGAAGTAATAGACCCTCTCATTTACAGTTGTCTCGTGGCAGATGTTGTTGGTTTTAGTTGTAGGTGGTAGCCACTAACCGTTATTACCCTCATGATCAGACTGTCAACAACAAATAAAATACAGCACGCATTATACAGTGTTGGTTGAGAAATGACTGTGTCAGCGTGACTTCCCCCTGCGGGTCCGGGGGTTAGAATAGGCCCGAGGTGTTCCTGCCTGTTGTAAGGGGCAACTAAAAATGTCTCCCACTTTTCATCCCTGTAAGTTCATGTCCTATTTTATGGTTTGACCTGCCACTCTCCGAATTCTACGGAAGTGCAGGCCATGTGGGGAAGGATGCCTTACGTGGTGTACCAGTTATCCATAGTGCCATTAGATTCGATCTCCTAAACCTCTTCTCGTCATGGCTTTACATCTCCACCTGCAATTCAACTATTTGGGTGAGGACACTTTCTGGGGTACGTCATCTTCTTCGGTTGTCTCCTGTCCTCTTTTCCCCCCATGACAATAATGAATTTCTCTGCACCCACCGAGCGAGGTGGCGCAGTGGTTAGCACACTGGACTCGCATTCGGGAGGACGACGGTTCAATCACGTCTCCGGCCATCCTGATTTAGGTTTTCCGTGATTTCCCTAAATCGCTTCAGGCAAATGCCGGGATGGATCCTTTGAAAGGGCACGGCCGATTTCCTTCCCCATCCTTCCCTAACCCGAGCTTGCGCTCCGTCTCTAATGACCTCGTTGTCGGCGGGACGTTAAACACTAAATCTCCTCCTCCTCCTCCTCCTCCTCCTCCTCCTCCTCCTCTCTGCACCCCATACCCAGCACGGTAGCTAGTCCGTTGTGGGGGGCCATTGTCTACCCATTTGGTGGTAGCCGTCTGGCAACACAGGGATTGCACTGCTGATGCCTGAGCTGTAAACTGCCCATGTATGCCAAGGAGTGGATGTCCATCTTCTTGGGGCATCAGGACTCCCAGAAACAGTCATCATGCAAGGTGGCCTTTGCCCGTGGGGGCAGCCCCTGAGTGGAGTGGGTGGTATCAGGGCGGATGACCTGCAATGAAGCGAACCAAGTCATCTCTTGCTGGTGACCGAACGGCGCCAGCATGTTCTAAGAAGGGAAAGATGAAATATGATGCTGACAGGTATTGCCATAAATCGTTTCCCTCCCTCGCTGCACCGTGGAAGGAATGTAGGGCTACAGAAAGAAGAGCCATTTTTGCCATGGTATTTAGTCTGTAGCAGAATTGATGGGGACTCCTTTCTACCTACAAAGCCTTAATTTGTTTATTGAACATCTCAAGAATAAGTTTGGGGAAGTGACAGCCCTGTGCAAGATGAGAAACGGTTCACTCTTGATTCAGACTGCATCCCCAGCCCAGTCCCAGAACTTACACGCTTGTGGCCAGCTGGGTGATATTCCTGTTTCCGCCACTCCTCCCCACGAAAGCCTAAACATGGACCAGGGGATTATTTTCCGTCGCGACCTCCGCTTGCAGTCTAATGACGAGTTCCGTGCTAATTTAAAACAGTGAGGTGTTCATTTCATCCGGCGAATTTACAGGGGACCCAAAGACAAGAGGGTTGCTACTGGTGCCTTCATCTTCGCCTTTGAGGGTGATTCATTGCCTGAAAAGATCAAAGTGATGGATTACCCCTATGACGTTAAACCATACGTCCCTTCCCCTGTGCGGTGCTTTAAGTGCTGCAATTCCAGTGCCACATGTTGAGACTGCGGACATCCACTGCATCCAAATACTCCAAGTGCATCTCATCATACTTGTATCAGCTGTGGAGGTTACCACTCCCCCTGCTCGCCAGACTGCACAGTACTCCAAAAGGAATGGGAAATCGTGGAGTACAAGATCCTGGACTGGTTGACTTACCAAGAGGCTAAATGCAGATTTGAAAGATTGCACCCCATTCGGTTGACGCCCACATATGCTGCAGCTACGTCAACATCACCGTCACAAGTGGCGGTAGTTTCACACTCTGTGCTGCGAACAGTGGGCCCTCCGGACCTCCAGAATACATCCGCCCGCTTGGTGGTAGGGGGCAAATCTTCTTCTGTTGCTCCCAAAGCACCTACTTCAGGAGCAATAACGCCCCCGAAATGCAGGGGACATCGGTCCCCTCCCCCCAGCTAGAGAAGCAACAGCCTCCTCCGTCTCCTCTCGTGTGGAAGGGGTGCGGACACTCGCTTGTGACAAAAGGAATTGAAAGCTGCTGGATGAAGAGCTTCACGGTCTCCCTCCATGCCTGAACCTACTTTCGAGAATTCCCTAAAGAGAAGTGAGAGGGCAAGCAAACCAAGAAGAAGACTGCTAAGAAACATGACCCTCCAGTAGCCCCAGCACCACCATTTCCTACTGGTTCTGCATCTGAGGATGAGGTAGAGATTTTAGTGTCCCCTAAGGACCTGGATCTCACTGACACCTCATCCACTATGCAAATACTCAACCGGTGGCAGCAGGTGAAGTCTGAGGCAAAACCTGTCTCCTTGGTCAATACATGCTTACCCCGATTCCAGAAAGTGTTGTCATCCAGTGGAACTGCGGCGGTTTTCTCTCTCACCTAGTTGAGTTATGTCAGCTTTTAAGCGTTTCACCTGTTTTTTTTTTGCATTGTCCTTCAGGAAACCTGGTTTCCTGCAGTGTGTACCCCAGCCCTTCGTGGCTATCGGGAGTACTACAAAATCAGTCCTAGGATTGAAGTTTGCACCTTCGTCCTTACCTCTGTCTGTAGTGAACCTGTGACCCTTCAAACACCTTTATAAGCTGTGGCTGTCAGGGTGAGGACAACACAGGAAATTACCATCTGTAACATCTACCTCCTCCAGATGGTGATGCAGCGCTCCACAAATTGTCCGCGCTCATTTCGCAACTCCCTCCGCTTTTTATTGTTCTGGGTGATTTCAATGCCCATAACCCTTTGTGGGGTGTCACCGAGGTTATTGGCCATGGCAAAGATGTTAGCGACCTACTTGCTCAATTCGACCTTTGCCTTCTATACAGGTGCCCCCATGCATTTCAGTGTGGCACGTGGCATCTATTCAGCCGTTGATCTCTCAGTTTGCAGTCCTGGCCTTCTTCCATCTATCCACTGGAGAGCACATGATGACTTGTGTGGTAACCACTTTCCACCCTTCCTGTCCCTACCCCAGCATCCCTCATCTTGACACTTGCCCAGGTGGGCTCTTCCCAAGGCTAACTGGGACACTTTCACATCCGCTACCAACATTGAGTATCCGTTGCATGAAGTGATCCACATTCTCACTAATGCCATTGTTCTGCAGCTGAATCGGCAATCCCTTGTTCCTTCGGTTGCCTTTGACAGAAATCAGTGCCTTGGTGGTCGCCGGAAATCATTGCGGCCATTAGAGACCATAGGTGGGCCCTCCAACATCATAAGCGCCACCCCTCCCTTTTTTTCCCGTGGGACCAATTTAAGGAGAAGTCTCCATGGTCATGGAACGAGTCAATACATGAAATTATAACATGATGGTAGAAACAGATAAAATGAAATATAAGAAACATATTCAGGGGACAAGTCGTAAGTTTAAATAAAGAAAATCAGCAATGTAACACTGGAATTTGCTTAATTTTTCAGCTCTTTCAGGAGCTCCTCGACAGAATAGGAGTGAGCCATGAAGAAACACTTCAGCTTAGACTTAAAAGTGTTTGGGCCATTGCTGGGCCCTGTGCCCAGGTTCACCTCCTCATCAAGTGAAGGAAGCAGGAGTGTTGAGAACACTTTGCCTCCACTATTGGAACACGAACCTCTCCCTCCCAGGTTTGGACCAAGCTCTGCCTACTTTACGGCTATCAGAACCCTGCAGGTGTACCTGGAATTTCCACAAATGGAACTATATCTGCCAATCCAGATGTAATTACAGATCATTTTGCTGAGCATTGTGCTTGCATCTCTGCATCTGAGAATTACCACCCCATCTTTCTTCTCCTCAAACAGGGTGGAATGACAACACCTATCTTTTGCTCCATGCCACCCTGAGCCTTATAATGCTATCTTCAGTGATTGGGAATTTCCCGTGCCCGTGCCGGCTGTCCTGACACATCCTCGGGCTCAGACTGCATGCATTCGCAAATGCTGAAACATCTGTCATTGGATTCCCAACGCTACCTCCTGGCCATCTTCAACCGCATCTGGAGCGATGGCGAATTCCCATCGCAATGGCAGGAAGGTATCACCATTCCAGCGCTAAAGCCCAGGAAGGACCGTCTAGATGTTGACAGCTATCATCAGTGTTCTGTGCAAGCTGCTAGAATATGTGGTGAGCCGATGGTTGTGTTAGCTCCTTGAGTCTCGGAGCCTTCTGGCTCCATGCCAGAGCAGTTTTTGCCGAGGAAAGCTCCCCATTCACAAATTGTTGCACCTGAAGTCTCCCATTCAATCGGCCTTTTCCCTGCAACACGACCTTATAGCCATCTTTTTTTTTTACCTGAGGAAGGCCTAAGATACCACTTGGTGGCACGACATCCTCGCTTCTCTACATGAGTGGGGTCTCTAGGGCCTGCTCTTGATTTTTATACACAACTTTTTGTCACTCCATACTTTCAGAGTTCGCATTCGTGCTTCCCACAGTGCACTCCATATACAAGAGAATTGGGTCCCGCAGGGCTCTATCCTGAGTGTCCCACTCTTTTTAGTCGCCGTTAATGGTCTTGCATTAGCAGTATAATCGTTGGTATCTCCCTTCCTACACACTGACGATTTTTGTATTTCCTTCTGCTCCTCTTCTATTGTTGCGGCTGAATGCTGGCTGCAGGGAGCTATACGGAAGGCACAGTCTTGGCCCTCACTCATGGCTTTCAGTTTCCGGCTGCCACAACTTGTGTCATGCACTTCTGTCGTCATCGTCGTGGAGTCCATCCCCATCCAGAACTTTACTTCAATGACCAACTATTTGATGTAGTGGAGACTTGCCACTTTTTGGGACTGGTGTTCGATGTCTGCTGAATTTGGCTTCCCCATCTTCATCAGCTTAAAGAAAAGAGCTGGCGACACCTTAATATTATTCGATGCCTGATCCCCACCGACTGGGTTGCTGTTCGTCCTACACTGCTGCTGTTGCTGTACAAAGCCCTTGTACGGTCCTGTATTGATTATGGTAGCATTGTGTATGGTTCTGCATCGCCCTCTGCACTGTGTCTGCTGAACCCTATCCACCACTGTGGAGCTTGCCTCGCGACAGGAGCCATCCGAACGAGTCCTGTGAACAGCCTCCTTGTGGAAGCTGGCATTCCTCCATTGTGGCTCCGGCGGCAACTATTGCTTGCAAATTATACCGCCCACATTCGTAGTTTGTCTCACCATCCAAATTACTGTCTCCTTTTCCCTAACACAGAGATGCACGTACCACAACAGCGGCCCAGAACTGGGAATCCCTTTGCCGTCCATGTCCGGTTGCTTCTTACTTAACTCAATGCTTTCCCCTTACCACCTTTCCTGCGGGTTGTAATCTCACCCTCCCACACGTTACCATTAAAGTTCTCTTTCTTTGCACAACTTTTGAGACTTTGAGAGGGGTAAGATTACAAAAGAAGAACTTTTGTACTTATCTTGATTATTTTGTTGTTGTTATTGCTGGCTCAAAATCTTGTTGTGTCTAGGAGTACACTCTTGCTGCTGAAAATTTTGATTTAACGTTGCGGGTTCTTGAAGATGAAATAACTGATGAAGAGTTGCCTGTTGCTGTGAAGGTCTTTATTTTATCCCATTCTTCTAAATCAATTTCCACATTCAATTACATTGTTGGTGACACTTATAAAAACGTCTACTTCCATCTGAGGCATTCCCACTACTACTTGCATTCTGCGGTACTCACAATTTCCAAAGAGTTTACAAAGCAAAGGAGCTTACAAACTTTCTCGACAGGAGTAGAATCTTTACCAATTATATCATTATTTCATAAATACAAGGGCCATTTTTTTATTCAACCTCCGATAGGCTATAAATAGAAGACAAGTTTGTAGAAAACAATTATTTTACTACCAAAAGTATTGTTAACTTATGGGTACTTTTCAACATAATCACCAAAAAGATTGAGACATTTATTGTACCTGTGGACAAGCTTTGCAATACCCTTTTCAAAAAATGTTGCCACCAATGATTTCAAATGAGCACTGACATTGTTTTGAAGATCTTCGTTGGTTTGAAAGTGCTGCTCTACTAGCCACATCTTCAGTTCAGGGAAAAGGTGAAAGTTGTTAGGTGCCAGGTCAGGACTGTTTCGGTGGATGATCAAAAATGTTCCATTGCAATTATTCAAGGAGCCGTTTGGTTGTGGCAACAATGTGTGGACGAGTGTTGTCACGGATCAACACAATTTCTGAATTCAGCATTCCTCTTCCTTTGTTTTGAATGGATTTCCGCAAATGTCATAAAATTTCACAATAAGTAGTTGCATTTATAGTGATTCCGGGCTGCATAAACTCTACAAGCAACACATCTTTTTGGTCCCAAAACATGGTGGCCATCCCCCTGCGGGTTCGGGGGTAAGAATAGGCCCGCAGTATTCCTGCCTGTCGTAAGAGGCGACTAAAAGGAGTCTCAAACGTTTCGGCCTTATGTGATGGTCCCCTGTTGGGTTTGATCTCCATATCTCAAAATTTTTCCGAAGAGCGAGCCGATTGGGGAAGGGCGCCTTACTTGGTGCATTGTGTCCATTTTGCGTTGAGAACTTTCGCCAGCTTATTCGTCGTTGCGTTGCAGTCCTGCCCGCTCTACATCTCTTGGGCATGGATACGCTCCTGCGTGCACTTTCTGCTGAGCAATGTGCAGGGCCATTTTCTGCACTGACAGCGACCATGGACCACGTGTCACCTAACATCCAGCACGGTAGCCAGTCCGTTGTGGTGGGGCCGCCATGTACCCTGTTGGTTGTAGCCCCCTGACAACACAGGGATCGCTCTACTGATGCCTGCGCAGTTAACTCCCCACGTATGCCAAGGAGTAGATGCCCATCTCCCTGGGGCATCGGGACTCCCGGCAATGGCCATCCTGCCAGGTGGCCCTTGCTGTGGCTGGGTGGCGCCCGTGGGGAGGGCATCAGGGTGGATGACACGCAATGAAGCGTGGCACATCTTCTCTCGCTGGTGGCCAGCCACCAGCAGTCTCTAAGCGTTCAAGGGCCCATTTTAAAGGTAACGTTTATGACGCCAAATTGTTCCCCTCCCTCGCCACACCATGGGAGGAATGGAAGGCATTGAATGAAAGTGAGACGTATTCGCCCAGGTATCTTGTCTGTACCAGAGCTGATGGCAAATCATTTATATCCATGAAACCTCAGTTCTTTGTAGAGCATTTAGAGGACAAGTTTGGGGAGGTGGAGGGCTTGTCGAAAATGCGGTCCGGATCGGTGTTGATAAAAATGGCATCTTCTGTCCAATCACTAGCCTTGCTCACTTGTAATAAGCTGGGGGATGTCTCCGTCACTATCACGCCCCATAAAAGTTTGAATATGGTCCAGGGCATTATCTTCCACAAGGATCTCCTTTTACAGTCCGATGACAAGCTGCGCGCCAACTTGGAGCGCCGAGGTGTCCATTTCGTTCGGCGCGTCCACCAGGGTCCGAGGGATCATCAAGTTGCCACCGGAGCCTTCATCTTGGCCTTCAAAGGTGACACATTACCTGAGAAGGTCAAGGTGATGGTGTACCATTGTGATGTCAAGCCATATATCCCTCCGCCCAATGCGGTGCTTCAAGTGTTGGAAGTTCGGCCATATGTCTTCACGCTGTGCTTCCGACCTCGTATGCCGCGATTGTGGTCGACCCTCCCATCCTGATACTCCCTGTGCCCCGCCTCCCATCTGTGTGAACTGTGGAGAGCACCATCCGCCTTGCTCGCCGGACTGTCCGATTCTGCAGAAGGAAAATCATGGAAATCAAGACCCTGGACCGACTGACGTACACTGAGGCGAAGCGCAAATATGATCGGATCCATCCGGTGCGTATGACATTTTCTTATGCAGCAACTGTAACTTCTGCTACAGTTCCATCAGCTCCAGTCAGCTCTCAGAGTCGAAGGACTACACCTGCCCCCTTGATGGTGGGGGGCACTAAACTCCCTGTTGCTCCTGTTTCATCTACTTCAGGAGCAACACCCCTCCAACCATCGGGGACGTCAGTTCCCCCTTCCCAGCCGGAGAAGCGTAAGACTTCTTCGGCTCCTCTCGCCAGGAAGGGGTCCCTTGGGGACCTCCCTTCGCAAGTTCCGACCGGTACAAAAGCCGACAGCCGCAAGTGGCTCAAACAACCACTGATCCCTGGTCGTAGGGACACACGGTCGTCGTCTGTCCCTGAGACTGACCCGGTGAGGCCCTCCCAGCCTGAACCACTGAAGGCGCAGCGAGAGAAACAGAAGAAGAAGAAAGTCCCCAAGGCTAACGACATTGCGGTGGCACCCATCCCACCGCTTCCTACAAGCTTTGAGTCTGAGGATGAGGTGGAGATTCTGGCGTCCGCTGCGGACCTCGATCTCGCCGGTCCCTCCGACGCCATGGAAAACACTAGCACAGGTGCTCAATCGGAGGCAGAAGGTGACCCAGCGGCGTAATCTGCCGTCCCAGTCCCGTCACGCCTTTCTCAGCCATGGCCAATACCATCCTCCAGTGGAACTGCAGCGGTTTCTTCCATCATCTAGCTGAGCTCCGACAACTTATCAGCCTTCGCCCTTTCTTCTGCATTGCTCTTCAGGAAACTTGGTTTCCAGCAATGTGAACCCCCGCCCTCCGTGGCTATCGGGGTTATTATAAGAACCGAGCAGCTTATGAAAGGGTGTCTGGTGGCGTCTGCATCTATGTCCTTAACTCTCTTCACAGCAAGTCTGTCCCTCTACAAACAGCTTTAGAGGCTGTCGCTGTTCAGGTGTGGACGCCACAGGCTATTACCGTCTGCAGTCTTTACCTTCCACCGGATGGTGATGTCGTGCAGCATGAGCTGGCTGCACTGCTAGCCCAATTGCCGTCACCTTTCTTGTTACTGGGCGACTTCAACGCCCATCACCCTCTGTGGGGTGGGTCAGTGGCAACAGGTCGAGGTGCCACCATTGAGCATTTATTGGCACAGCTCGATCTTTCACTTTTAAGTGATGGTTCCTTCACACACTTCAGCGTGGCGCATGGCACGTACTCCGCCATCGACCTTTCGATTTGCAGCCCTAGCCTCTTACCGTCTGTTGACTGGAGTGTGCATGACGACCTGTGTGGTAGTGACCACTTCCCGATCTTTCTGTCACTGCCACAGCGTCAGTCTTCTGGGCGGCCTTGCAGGTGGGCCATGAATAAGGCTGACTGGGACTTGTTTTCCTCCACTGCTGCTATTGAGCCTCTCTCTCGTGATGACATCGATGCGATGGTTCAATCGGTCACCACCGGCATCGTTACTGCCGCCAAATCTGCCATTCCTCGCTCTTCTGGGCCCCCTCGGCGGCGGACTGTGCCTTGGTGGTCGCCTGAGATCGCTGAAGCGATTAAAGATTGCCGGCGGGCGCTCCAGCGTCACAAGCGACATCCCTCCATCGAACACCTTATCGCCTTCAAACAGCAGCGTGCGCGTGCCCGCCGCCTTATCCGCCAAAGGAAGCAGGAGTGCTGGCAGCGGTATGTGTCCACCATTGGCCTCCATGTCTCTCCATCGCAGGTCTGGGTTAAGATCCGACACCTCTATGGCTATCGGACCCCTCTCAGCATCCCTGCGCTCTCACTGAATGGAGCAGTTTGTACAGACTCCGACGAAATTGCCAATAGCTTGGCAGAGCATTTTGCTATGAGTTCCGCTTCTTCCACGTACCCACTGGCCTTCCGCTCCATTAAAGAGCGGATGGAACGTCGGAGCCTTTCGTTTCGCACCCACCACCCAGAATCTTACAATGCTCCATTCAGTGAGTGGGAATTTCGCAGTGCCCTAACTGCTTGCCCTGATACCATTCCTGGGCCAGATGGCATCCACTGTCAGATGCTGAAACACCTTTCAGTGGACTGCCAACGATGCCTCCTCAACCTTTACAACCGTCTTTGGGTCGAGGGGGAGTTTCTGTCGCAATGGCGGGAAAGCATTGTAATCCCCGTTTTGAAACCTGGAAAGAACCCTCTGGAGGTGGACAGCTACTGTCCCATTAGCCTCACCAACGTTCTTTGCAAGTTGCTTGAACGGATGGTGAGCCGGTGCTTGAATTGGGTACTGGAGTCTCGGGGCCTTCTGGCTCCGTCTCAGGGTGGGTTCCGTAAAGGCCGCTCCGCCACCGACAATCTGGTGAGCCTGAAGTCAGCCATCCGTACTGCCTTTGCCCGCCGTCAGCAGCTGGTCGCTGTCTTTTTCGACATGCGGAAGGCGTACGATATGACATGGCGTCATCACATCCTTTCTACGCTTCATGGATGGGGTCTTCGGGGCCCTCTGCCGATCTTTATCAGAAATTTTCTGTCGTGTCGTACCATCCGCGTGCAAGTTGCGGCCTCTCATAGTTCCTCCCGAGCCCAGGAGAACGGTGTGCCACAGGGTTCTGTTTTAAGTGTCTGCCTGTTTTTAATAGCCATTAACGGGCTCGCTGCGGCCGTGGGCAATTCTGTCTCCGCATCCCTGTATGCTGACGACTTCTGCCTTTACTATAGCTCTATTGGCATTGCAGCTGCTGAACGTCAGCTACAGGGCGCAATCCGCAAGGCGCAGTCTTGGGCTGTAGCGCATGGTTTTCAGTTTTCGGCTGCCAAGACACGCGTCATGCATTTCTGCCGGCGCCGAACAGTCCATCCCGAGCCGTGGCTTTATCTTGCCGACGAACTCCTTGCTGTGGTGGAGACCCACAGGTTTTTGGGTGTAGTTTTCGATGCCCGGCTGACTTGGCCGCCTCATATTCGGCAGCTTAAACAGGCGTGTTGGCGGCATCTCAATGCTCTGAGATGCTTGAGCCACACCCGCTGGGGCGCCGACTGATCTACCCTGTTACAGCTCTACCAGGCGTTAATCCAGTCTCGTCTGGATTATGGGAGTCTGGCTTATGGCTCAGCATCCCCATCTGCACTGCGGGCACTGGACCCAATCCTCCATAGCGGGATCCGCCTTGCCACTGGTGCTTTCCGGACCAGCCCAGTGGACAGCATACTAGTGGAGGCAGGTGTCCCTCCCCTGCGGTTACGGCGCCAACGTTTGCTGGCCGCTTATGCTGCCCATGTTTTTAGCACGCCCGGACATCCAAACTATCGTCTCCTGTTCCCGCAATCGGTCGTCCATCAACCAGAACGTCGGCCCCGGTCTGGTTGTACGATCGCAGTCCGCGTCAGAGCTTCTCTCAGGGCTTGGGGTTTTCCCTCTTCCACCTCCTTTCCGGGCCCCTCTGCGTACACCCCCGTGGTGTGTGCCTCGCCCTCGCCTTTGGCTCGAATTGGCACAGGGCGTGAAGGACTCAGTCCCTCCAGAGGCCTTCCACCGCCGCTTTTATTCCTTCCTGGCCACATATCAGGGCTCTGGCATTGTTTACACTGACAGTTCGATGGTTGCTGGTCGTGTCGGGTATGCGCTAACTCTAGGGGACCATTCCGAACAACGTTCCTTGCAGGATGGCTGCAGCGTTTACACTGCTGAGCTGGTCGCCATCTTTCATGCCCTAGAGTATATCCGCTCCTGCTCAGGTGAGTCCTTTGTTATCTGTAGCGATTCCCTGAGCGGTTTACGAGCTCTCGACCAGTGTTTCCCTCGTTGTCGTCTGGTGATGGCTATCCAAGAGTCCCTGCATACTCTTGCCCGTTGCGGCCGCTCTGTGGTCTTTGTGTGGACCTCCGGTCATGTCGGTATCCCGGGCAATGAACATGTTGACCGCCTGGCGAAAGAGGCCACGAGACAACCATCTGTGGATGTTGGCCTCCCAGAGATTGATTTGCGGGCAGTCCTCCGCCGAAAAGTTTTTGCGCTTTGGGACGCTGAATGGCGCGATAGGATCACGCCCAATAAACTCCGTGCCATTAAGGAGATGACGACTGTGTGGCGGTCTTCCATGCGAGCCAACCGCAGGGACTCAGTCGTCCTTTGTCGGCTCCGCATTGGCCACTCCCGGCTGACACACAGTTATTTACTGCGCCGGGAGGACCCTCCTGTATGTCGCTGCGGGGCGGCTTTGACAGTGGCCCACATTTTGTTGGCCTGCCCCCTTTTAGCTGTGGTCAGGCAGACATTTGCGCTGCCTGATACGCTCCCTGCCCTTTTATCTGATGACCCTGTTATGGCTGTTTTAGTTTTACGTTTTATTCGGGTAGGGGGTTGTTATTCTTTAATCTGAGTGTTTCTGTTTTATTTTATTGTTTTGTGTTGATTCTGGCCTTTGGCCTACAGTTTTAAACTAAGTTTTTAATGTGTTTTCGGTGGTTGGCTTTTCCTTTTTTTGTTCCTATGGTCGGCCAACCACCGTCACATTCCGTGTGATTTTATTTCGTTTTGTGTGGTCCTTGTCTATATTTCTTTTGTCTTGTGTCGTCTGTCTCCTATTCTGTTGAACATTTTTTATTCTCTGTGGGTATTTTTAGTATTTTGGAAAAAGGGACCGATGACCTTTGCAGTTTGGTCCCTTTAATCCTTAAACCAACCAACCAACATGGTGGCCATAACTTTTCTGTTGTTGAATGTTTGTTTGAATTTTTTAGGTTTGTTTGGTGAATTTGGATGCATCCATTGTCGTGATTGTCGTTTTGTTTCCGGTGTGTCGTATTGGATCCAAGTTTCGTCACGGCTGTAGTGCCATGCAGACTGATGCCTTGAAGTCGGCAATGGCGGAGTGTGTAGTGAGAGAGATGCACAGTAGACTACAGCGCATGTCCACTTTCTGCCACTCGCGTAGCTTTTGTACTGAGCAACAGGAGGCTGGGAAGAAAAAAAGGCCCTCGTAAATCCAGAAACAAATTTAATAACTAGCATTTGATTGCGCAATTAATAATATGAATCTTAAGTATGCCAGAAATTTTGTAATGTAAATTATTCTTAAAAGAAGAGTAATTTTAACTGTTAGTACATATCGGTTGTAACACGTTAATTTCTTTTGTATACATTTTAGCCTGAAATATAAAAAAATCATATACAAAATCATATGAATTCTTTTAATGAAACAGCTGAGATGATTTTAACCTATGCAAGAATCAATAGTATACATGGTACCAGATATCTCTATAAAAAAAAGGTAATGTTAGTTAGAGGAGGATCATTCATTATAGGGTCCACTTCCGTTCGCCTCCATGGTCCGTATCTCAGCCACAGCTTTGGCTGGGCCTATTGCAAGTCCCCAAAGGCTCAATTCCACCCGAGGCCCTCTGCCAGCAATTTCTCTCTGTTCTTGGTGAGTTTGAGGGCTCAGAAATAATCTACACAGATGGATCAGTGTTCGACTGTCTTGTTGGCTTCACTTATGCTCACATCGGCCATACTGAACAGCTCTCCTTGCCAGATAGCTGCAGCGTTTTCACTGAACAGTTAGTTGCCGTTAATCGTGCTCTTGAGCATATCCACTCCTGCTCTGGTGAGCCCTTAGTCATCTGTAGTGACTCCCTAAGCAACCTACAAGCTCTCAACCCAACCAGTGCTAACCTAGACATTCTTTGGTAATGACTATCCAGGAGTCTCTTTATGCCCTGTGCAACTGTGAACATTCCGTGACCTTATCAGTTATCGGTCCATCTAAGGGTGGGTGTCTGGCCTTCTTTCTGAGGCCTTCACCCTCCCTCCATTTTAACTCTCTATCACCCTTTCTTTGTATTTGTTTGTCTTGGTGTTCGTCTTTTCTCTATGTGTGTTCATCTCGCCTTGTCTTTTTGGGCTGGACATTTTAGTGTGTTGCAGAGTGGCTGGCTCATCCTCTGTTATTCTTGTGATTAGCCAGTCCAGACCAATCTGCTCTCTGGTTTTAATACCTTCCTCTACTTTTCCACGTGGTATGTTTTCCCCGCTTTCTTGTTCATTTCTTTTGTTTTCTCTTTCGGTGTGATTTCTCATTCCTTTCAACCCCATTTACTTTCTCAAACTAAATTTGGGTATTGTCTTACCTTGCGCCGGGTTTGCACCTGGGAAAAGGGACTGATGGCCCTGTAGTTTGTTCCCTTTATACCCCAAATCAACAAACCAATGTGACTAGTACTTGGAGTAGTACATTTGTACAGTAATCTGCAGTGGAGTGGTAACCCATTCTCCTTTCTTAATTTTTTCAGTTTTAGATTTCCATGGTCAATAATCTCTCTGTTTATTTTGTAGGAAAGTTCTGGTAGAACCTAATTACTTTAGGAATAAAGGAGTTCACTCAGGGAAAGGAAGAATGTTGAGTAATCATCAGGAACAGACAGACACGCGCACTCACACACGCGCGCACACTCACACACACACACACACACACACACACACACACACACACACACACACACACACACACACGCGCGCGCACTTACACACACACACACACACACACACACACACGCGCGCGCGCGCGCGCACTTACACACACACACACACACACACACACACTCACACACACACACACACACGCGCGCGCGCGCACTCACACACACACACACACACACACACACACACACACACACACACACGCGCGCGCGCACTCACACACACACACACACACACACACACACACGCGCGCACTCACACACACACACGCGCGCGCGCACTCACACACACACACACACACACACACACACGCGCGCGCGCACTCACACACACACACACACACACACACACGCGCGCGCGCACTCACACACACACACACACACACACGCGCGCGCGCGCACTCACACACACACACACTCACACACACACACACACACACACACACGCGCGCGCGCGCACTCACACACACACACACACACTCACACACACACACACACACACACACACACGCGCGCGCGCTCTCACTCACACACACACACACACACACACACACACACACACACACACACGCGCACTCACACACACACACACGCGCACACACACAAGAAAACTTTCTAGCTTTTGGAGTAATTTATTTTTGAGCTAGAGTTCACACACCCATGTCTATGCCAGTGCTACATTTCAGCATGTGGTCTAACTTCAGTTGGATGTTGTGTTGAGTAGGGTCGGTAGGAGACAGAGAAGCGGGAGGCAAGG
The DNA here is from genome assembly GCF_023864275.1 of Schistocerca cancellata. Classification (NCBI taxonomy): domain Eukaryota; kingdom Metazoa; phylum Arthropoda; class Insecta; order Orthoptera; family Acrididae; genus Schistocerca; species Schistocerca cancellata. Next base: position 5,245,859 of record NC_064628.1, on the reverse strand, counting down.
AGAGTGGTTGGGAGTGGATGGCTAGTGGCTCAGAGGAGGGAGCCGTTCTGCCAGCTAGGAATGTGTGAGGGAGGGATGGCAGGTGCTCGGGGTAGGCACGAGATGTACGGTTGTTGAAGCTGATGGAGTGTGGCACATCAGGCTGCCAAGGAGGCCCGCAGAGGGCAGGATGTTGTACAGTGTCGTATTCCCCTGCAGGCTGTCATTTCTGCACTACATAGGAAGTTCATGCAGTTTTCGGATGAGGAATGGCTGACATTAATGGACAATAACCTTTGGTTGTTGAAATCAACTATCTGGCCATGGCGTTTCTCCTGCTGGTTGTTCAGGCGGGATGAAGTGATCCTCGCATGTCTTCCAATTGGGCACTGGCCTCTTACACATGGCTTTTTACTACAGCAAGCAGATCCCCTGTTTTGTAATGCTTGTGGCGTGCAAGTCTCTGTATGCCTTATTTTAACAGAGTGCATTTTATACTGTGATGCAAGGGTAGAAGCAAATATCAGTGGAGATCTTCCCTCTTTTTTAGCTGATGATGAGATGAGTGTGACTAAAGTTTTAAAGTTTCATGATGTGTCTGGGCTCTGACCTAAGCTTTTAGGCTGGAGGTTTTAGTGTGTTGTAAAGTGTCTGGCTCACTCTTTCTTATTCTTGCGGTCGGCCAGCCACGTCCATTGGCTGTATTGTTTTAACTCCTTCTACCAGTTTCTTCCTGTTTAGTTAACATTTTAATATTGCCATGATACTTCGTTTTGTGCTTCCATGTGGGTACGCACTCATTTTCCACATTTTGTTACTTTTAGTTTCCGTGCTGCATTATTGTCTTGTTTGGTGTACTTTACTGACACTTGTCTGAAACTGATTTTGCCCTGGTGCTGAATTCCTTGTTGTCAAGTGCCCATACCAACATACCCATCCATTCACATCCCTGTTGTAGTATGTATAGTGACAGAGAACTTGCAAGGGTATAGCTTCATACCTTAATACTACCATATCTGACTTCTTTGTGTATTGATTCTTCTTGACTAGTCTCTTAAACTTCAGGCTACTCTTCATCACTAGTAAATTTTGATCTGAGTCTGTCTGTGCTTACAATCCAGTATCTGTTTCGGAATCTCTACCTGACCATCATGTAATCTAACTGAAATCGTCCTGTATCTCCCAGCCTTTTCCAAATATGCCTCCTCCTCTTCTGATTCTTGAACAGATTATTTGCTATTACTAGCTGAAATTTATTGCAGAACTCAATTAGTCTTTCTCCTCTCTCATTCCTAGTACCAAGCCTATATTCTCTCTGACTATTAGATTTTCATCTCCCTCTACGTACTGAATTACCCGTTCAGTATCCTCATATACTTTCTCCCTCTCTCCCTCCATCTTCAGCTTGCAGTGTCGACATGTGTACGTGAACTATCATTGTTGGAGTTGGTTTGCTGTTGATTGTGATGAGAACAACCCCATCACTGAACTGTTCACAGTAAATCATTCTGTTCAGGATGATGATGGATCAAACTTGTCTGGTCATCTAGATTTAGGTTTTCCACGATTTCCCTAAATAACTAAAGGCAAATGCAGCCCGTCGGCTGGGTGCCATGTTGTCCTCATCACCATCTCACCTTCATCGCTGTGCAAATCGCCCAACGTTGCGTCGCCTGAATTGGGTTGGATTGTTTGGGGGAGGAGACCAGACAGCGAGGTCTTCGGTCCCACCTGGATTAAGACTTGCACTTGGCTGCCGAACTGTGGAAGGTTCCGGGTTACAGAAGAACCCCAAAAGTGCCCCACTTGTGACAGGATACTTTCCGGGACTGGATCAGATTCTGAATGTGGCTCTCCAGCAGGGATACGACTTCCTCAAATCCTGCCCTGAAATGAGATCCATCCTTCATTAAATCCTCCCCACTCCACCTAGAGTGTCTTTCCGCCGTCCACCTAACCTTCGTAACCTCTTAGTTCATCCCTATGATATCCCCAAACCACCTTCCCCACCCTCTGGCTCCTTCCCTTGTAACCGCCCCCGGTGTAAAACCTGTCCCATGCACCCTCCCACCACCACCTACTCCAGTCCTGTAACCCGGAAGGTGTACACGATCAAAGGCAGAGCCACGTGTGAAAGCACCCACGTTATTTACCAACTGACCTGCCTACACTGTGAAGCCTTCTATGTGGGAATGACCAGCAACAAACTCCATTCGCATGAATGGACACAGGCAGACAGTGTTTGTTGGTAATGAGGATCACCCTGTGGCTAAACATGCCTTGGTGCACGGCCAGCACATCTTGGCACAGTGTTACACTGTCCGGGTTATCTGGATACTTCCCACTAACACCAACCTGTCAGAACTCCGGAGATGGGAACTTGCCCTTCAGCATATCCTCTCTTCTCGCTATCCGCCAGGCCTTAATCTCCGCTAATTTCTAATTTCAATTTGCCGCCGCTCATACATCACCTGTCTTTCAACATCATCTTTGCCTCTGTACTTCTGCCTCGACTGACATCTCTGCCCAAACTCTTTGCCTTTACAAATGTCTGCTTGTGTCTGTGTATGTGCGGATGGATATGTCTGTGTGTGTGAGTGTATACCTGTCCTTACTTTCCCCGTAAGGTAAGTCTTTCCGCTCCCGGGATTGGAATGACTCCTTACCCTCTCCCTTAATACCCACATCCTTTCGTCTTTCCCTCTCCTTCCCGCTTTCCTGACGAAGCAACTGTTTGTTGCGAAAGCTTGAATTTTGTGTGTATGTTTGTGTTTGTTTGTGTGTCTATCGACCTGCCAGCGCTTTTGTTTGGTAAGTCTCATCATATTTCTTTTTATATATATGAGAGAGAGAGAGAGAGAGAGAGAGAGAGAGAGGGGGGGGGGGGGGGGGGAACATTCCACATGGGAAAAATATATCTAAAAACAAAGATGATGTGACTTACCAAACGAAAGTGCTGGCAAGACACACAAACATACACACAAAATTCTAGCTTTTGCAACCAACGGTTGCTTCGTCAGGAAAGAGTGAAGGAGAGGGAAAGACGAAAGGATTTGGGTTTTAAGGGAGAGGGTAAGGGGTCATTCCAATCCCGGGAGCGGAAAGACTTACCTTAGGGGGAAAAAAGGACGGGTATACACTCTCGCGCGCGCGCGCGCACACACACACACACACACACACACACACACACACACACACAGACATATACAGAGGCAAAGAGTCATATGTGTATATATATATATGTCTCACACACACCCTATTCCCGTACACCACTATTCCATGCACGAGATCCCAATTTTACCAGGGAATTGGAAGTGAAGGAAATGCTGTCTCTTCTGAATGACACACTAAAAAGAAGTGTGAATGAGATGTTGAGCTACAGCATGTAATGGAAGACGACAGCAGAAGGTTTTTCCCCACAGTAATGAGAATGGCTATGAAATGGCTGTATAGAGTAGAATACTGTGTCATACAGTTTGCGAATTTCTGGATGGCCGCTTGGTTATGTGGGGAAGCGCGAGGGCCAGTGAGACAGGGAGGGGGAAGAAGAAGAAGAAGTAGTGGTGGTGGTGGTGGTGGTGGTGGTGCCTCAGAGGTCAGTGCTGGCTGCTGGGACCATGAATGATACGCCTCCTCATATGAGAGGTGATTCTAAAATATTTTTGTTTGCTGATGACAATAGCTTGGTAATGAAGGATGTTGAGTGCAATATGGGGAATGTATCAAATAGTGCAATTAGAGACATAATTTCATGATCTGTAGAAAATAAATTGATGCTAAATCACAGTAAGACTCAGTTTTTACAGTTTCTAACATACAGTTCAACTAAAACTATTATTTTGATAACACAGACTGGACATGTGATTAGTGTGTCTGAACAATTCAAATTCCATTGTGTCCAGATTAAACTGTCATGGAAAGCCCAAATTCAGGGTCTTGTTCAAATCTGAATGCTGCTGTATTTACCATTAGAACAGTATCTGCAATAAATGATAGTCCAATACAAAAATTAGTTTGCTTTACTAATTTTCATTAGCCTGTGACATAAGGCATCAAAGAGTATGTTTAGCTCAGAAATGGGCAGTTCTACATCTACATCCATACTCCGCAAGCCACCTGACGGTGTGTGGCGGAGGGTACCTTCAGTACCTCTATCGGTTCTCCCTTCTATTCCAGTCTCGTATTGTTCGTGGAAAGAAGGATTGTCGGTATGCCTCTGTGTGGGCTCTAATCTCTCTGATTTTATGCTCATGGTCTCTTCGCGAGATATACGTAGGAGGGAGCAATATACTGCTTGACTCTTCGGTGAAGGTATGTTCTCGAAACTTCAACAAAAGCTCGTACCGAGCTACTGAGCGTCTCTCCTGCAGAGTCTTCCACTGGAGTTTATCTATCATCTCCATAACGCTTTCGCGATTACTAAATGATCCTGTAACGAAGCACGCTGCTCTCCGTTGGATCTTCTCTGTTTTGTATCAATCCTATCTGGCACGGATCCCACACTGCTGAGCAGTATTCAAGCAGTGGGCGAACAAGCGTACTGTAACCTACTTCCTTTGTTTTCGGATTGCATTTCCTTAGGACTCTTCCAATGAATCTCAGTCTGGCATCTGCTTTACCGACAATCAACATTATATGATCATTCCATTTTAAATCACTCCTAATGCGTACTCCCAGATAATTTATGGTATTAACTGCTTCCAGTTGCTGACCTGCTATTTTGTAGCTAAATGATAAAGGTTCTATCTTTCTGTGTATTCGCAGCACATTACACTTGTCTACATTGAGATTCAATTGCCATTCCCTGCACCATGTGTCAATTCGCTGCAGATCCTCCTGCATTTCAGTAAAATTTTCCATTGTTACAACCTCTCGATACACCACAGCATCATCTGCAAATCCACCAGGTCATTTATGCATATTGTGAATAGCAACGGTCCTATGACACTCCCTGCGGCACACCTGAAATCACTCTTACTTCGGAAGACTTCTCTCCATTGAGAATAACATGCTGCATCCTGTTATCTAGGAACTCCTCAATCCAATCACTCAATTGGTCTGATAGTCCATATGCTCTTACTTTGTTCATTAAACGACTGTGGGGAACTGTATCGAACGCCTTGCGGAAGTCAAGAAACACGGCATCTACCTGTGAACCCGTGTCTATGGCCCTCTGAGTCTCGTGGACGAATAGCGCGAGCTGGGTTTCACATGACCATCTTTTTCAAAACCCATGCTGATTCCTACAGAGTAGATTTCTAGTCTCCAGAAAAGTCATTATACTTCGAACACAATACGTGTTCCAAAATTCTACAACTGATCGACGTTAGAGATATAGGTCTATAGTTCTGCACATCTGTTCGACGTCCCTTCTTGAAAACGGGGATGACCTGTGCCCTTTTCCAATCCTTTGGAACGCTACGCTCTTCTAGAGACCTACGGTACACCGCTGCAAGAAGGGGGGCAAGTTCCTTCGCGTACTCTGTGTAAAGTTGAACTGGTATCCCATCAGGTCCAGAGGCCTTTCCTCTTTTGAGCGATTTTAATTGTTTCTCTATCCCTCTGTCGTCCATTTCGATATCTACCATTTTGTCATCTGTGCGACAATCTAGAGAAGGAACTACAGTGCAATCTTCCTCTGTGAAACAACTTTGGAAAAAGACATTTAGTATTTCGGCCTTTAGTCTGTCATCCTCTGTTTCAGTACCATTTCGGTCACAGAGTGTCTGGACATTTTGTTTTGATCCACCTACCGCTTTGACATAAGACCAAAATTTCTTAGGATTTTCTGCCAAGTCAGTACATAGAACTTTACTTTCGAATTCATTGAACGCCTCTCGCATAGCCCTCCTCACACTACATTTCGCTTCGCGTAATTTTTGTTTGTCTGCAAGGCTTTGGCTATGTTTATGTTTGCTGTGAAGTTCCCTTTGCTTCCGCAGCAGTTTTCTAACTCGGTTGTTGTACCACGGTGGCTCTTTTCCATCTCTTACGATCTTGCTTGGCACATACTCATCTAACGCATAATGTACGACGGTTTTGAACTTTGTCCACTGATCCTCAACACTATCTGTACTTGAGACAAAACTTTTGTGTTGAGCCAACAGGTACTCTGAAATCTGCTTTTTGTCACTTTTTCTAAACAGAAAAATCTTCCTACCCTTTTTAATATTCCTATTTAGGGCTGAAATCATCGATGCCGTAACCGCTTTATGATCGCTGATTCCCTGTTCTGCTTTAACTGTTTCAAATAGTTCGGATCTGTTTGTCACCAGAAGGTCTAATATGTTATCGCCACGAGTCAGTTCTCTGTTTAATTGCTCAAGGTAGTTTTCAGATAATACACTTAAAAAAATTTCACTGGATTATTTGTCCCTGCCACCCGTTATAAACGTTTGAGTCTCCCAGACTATATGCGGCAAATTAAAATCTCCACCCAGAACTACAACATGGTGGGGAAATCTACTCGAAATATTTTCCAAATTATCCTTCAGGTGCTCAGCCACAACAGCTGCTGAGCCAGGGGGCCTATAGAGACATCCAATTACCATGTCTGAGCCTGCTTTAACCGCAACCTTCACCCAAATCATTTCACATTTCGGATCTCTGTCAATTTCCTTCGATACTATTGCACTTCTTATCGCTATAAACACGCCTGTCTCTGCAGTATACATTCCAATCTGAGTTTAGGATTTCATTACTGTTTAAGTCTGGTTTCAGCCAACTTTTTGTCCCTAGTACTATATGGGCGTTCTGATCGTTTATTAATGAGAGCAGTTCTGGGACCTTTCTATAGACGCTCCTGCAGTTTACTATTAGCACATTAATATTGTTATTCCCTGTTGCATTTTGCCTACTCCTACCTTGCCACGTCTCAGGAGGCGTCTTGTCGGGTCTAGGGAGGGGATTCTCTAACCTAAAAAAACCCCATGTGCACTCCACACGTACTACGCTACCCTTGTAGCCGCTTCCGGCGTGTAGTGCACGCCTGACCTATTCAGGGGGACCCTACATTTCTCCACCCGATAGCGGAGGTCGAGAAATTTGCACCCCAGATCTCCGCAGAATCGTCTGAGCCTCTGTTTTAAGCCTTCTACTCGGCTCCAAACCAGAGGACCGTGTTCGGTTCTGGGTTCGATACTACAAATATTTAGCTCTGATTCCACCCCGCGAGTGAGGCAGTTTGAGTAATATGTAATGTAAGTTTGCAAACCTCTTGTTAATCTCCGTTCAGGAATCTGGCAATTATGACATTAGCCTGTCAGATTTATTTTCTTAATGTCGTTTGTTAACAATTCGTGCTAACTTGGCTCCAAATTTGGTTTAGAATGTGGTAGGTATTCCATCGGGCCCCAGAGCCTCGTTCAATTTTAACAGTTATGTTTTGCAACACCACTTACATTAATACCTATATAACTCATCTTCGCAGCGATGTGAGGGTTAAATTGGGGTCATTTTCCAGGGTTTTCCTTTATAAAAAAAACATTTGGAAATGGAATTCAGCATTTCTGCTTTTGCTTTACTACTTGCAGTTTCAATACCTGTGTGATCCATGAGTGTTTGGATACTGATGTTGATTAGTCCCTGAAATATGCACTGAGGTGACAAAAGTTATGGGATAGCGATATGCACATAATTATACAGATGGTGGTAGTAACACATACATAAGGTATAAAAGGGCAGTGCATTGACAAAGCTGTCATTTGTAATCAGGTGATTCATGTGAAAATTTCTCTGATGTGATTATGGCCACACAATGGGAATTAACTGACTTCAAATGCCGAGTGGTAGTTGTAGCTAGATGTATGGGACATTCAATTTCAGAAATCATTAGGGAATTCTATATTCCAAAATCCACAGTGTCAAGATTGTGCTGAGAATATCAACTTTTAGACATTACCTCTCACCAGAGAGAATGCAGTGGCCACAACAGCCTTCACTTAATGACTGAGAGCAGTGCTGTTTGCATAGAGTTGTCAGTGTTAACAGATAAGAACCACTGCATGAAATAACCTTAGAACTTGATGTTAAACATACGACAAATGCATCCGCTAGGACAGTGCAGTGAAACTTGGTGTTAATGGTCTGTGCCAACAGACGACTGACTGAGTATCTTTGCTAACAGCATGACATCACCTGCAGCTCTCTCCTAGGCTCATGCCAATATTGATTGTCCCATAGATGACTTGAAAACTGTGATTTGGTCACATGGGCCCAGTCTCGGTTGGTAAGAACTGGTGGTAGTTTTTGTGGGTGGCACGGACACCACGAAGTCACAACCTCTGACCCAACTGAACTTATCATTGACTGGAAATAGTTATGTTCAGCTACTTGGAGACCATCTGCAGCCATTCGTGACTTAATGTCCCCAAACAATGATGTCATGTGACTGGGCCACAATTGTTCACCATTGGTTTGAAGAACATTCTAGACAAGTTGAGCAAATAATTTGGCCAACCATATCGCCCGACATGACTCTAATTGAACATTTATGGGACCTGCATGAGAGGTCAGTCAGTGCGCAACATCCTGCACCAGAAATGCTTTCGAAATTATGGATGGCTGTAGAGGTAGCGTGACTCAATATTTCTGCAGGGGACTTCCTACGACTTGCTGAGTTCATGGCAGAGCGAGTTGCTGCACTAAGCTGGGCAAAAGGAGGTCCGACATGATGTTAAGAGGTATCCCATGATTTTTGTCACCTTATTGTAACATTGTGGAGCACAACTATAAGGGCTTGCAGTGGTTGTAACTGATAGTGATACTCATTGAAGTGGAATCTTACTTCTTTACTTTAGATGTCGAATTCATATTGCATAGGTAATGGCTACCGAGTCTTTCTCTTTTTATGAGTAGTTGGTATGGGCATGGTTTTGTATCTTGTACACTCATCAGATTAGTTTCTCATGTTCACCTGAGTTTTATGGGCAAGCAAAATTACATATAACATTGTTGTTGTTGTTGTTGTTGTTGTCTTCAGTCCAGAGACTGGTTTGATGCAGCTCTCTCCATGCTACTCTATCCTGTGCAAGCTTCATCATCTCCCAGTACCTACTGCAACCTCCATCCTTCTGAATCTGTTTAGTGTATTCATCTCTTGGTCTCCTCCTACGATTTTGACCCTCCACGCTGCCCTCCAGTACTAAATTGGTGATCCCTTGATGCCCCAGAATCTGCCCTACCAAGCGATCCCTTCTTCTAGTCAAGTTGTGCCACAAATTTCTTTTCTCTCCAGTTCTGTTCAATACCTCCTCATTAGTTATGTGATCTACCCATCTAATCTTCAGCATTCTTCTGTGGCACCACATTTTGAAAGCTTCTATTCTGTTCTTGTCTAAACTATTTATCGTCCACATGTCACTTCCGTGCATGGCTACACTCCATACAAATACTTTCAGAAACGACTTCCTGACACTTAAATCAATACTCGATGTTAACAAATTTCTCTTCTTCAGAAACACTTTCCTTGCCATTGCCAATCTACATTTTATATCCTATCTACTTCGACCATCATCAGTTATTTTGCTCCCCATATAGCAAAACTTCTTTACTACTTTAAGTGTCTCATTTCCTAATCTAATAGCCTCAGCATCACCCGACTTAATTACACTGCATTCCATTATCCTCGTTTTCCTTTTGTTGATGTTCATCTTATATCCTCCTTTCAAGACACTATCCATTGCGTTCAACTGCTCTTCCAAGTCCTTTGTTGTCTCTGACCGAATTACAATGTCATCGGCAAACCTCAAAGTTTTTATTTCTTCTCCATGGATTTTAATTCCTACTCTGGATTTTTCTTTTGTTTCCTTTACTGCTTTCTCAATATACAGATTGAATAACATCGGGGAGAGGCAACCACCCTGTCTTACTCCCTTCCCAACCACTGCTTCCCTTTCATGCCCCTCGACTCTTATAACAGCCATCTGGTTTCTGTACAAATTGTAAATAGCCTTTCACTCCCTGTATTTCGCACCATATAACATCTGCTGTGTAAATTAATGAAATTTGTTTCTCACCAGCTACAATAATTTTCATAGCAATTAATTGGTATGAAAAATGGAATATATTCAAACTAAGCGTTTAAAGTATCTATATATGCATAAAAAAACCTTCATTTTTGAACAACGATAAACATTGCGAGTGACCAGATGTTACAGTTTCAATTTCTCATTTCTTACAATGTATGTAGTTCTTTCTTGGGATTGTCTCAACTGCAAAAGGTATGACCAAGCCAGAAAATATGCAAGTAGTTGTTGGCCAAAGGTATGTGGGTAGTCTGCAAAGCTCTTGGTCAGGTGATTGTTTTCTCCAATTGGTACAGTTTTTAATGGGCTCTGTGAGATACCAAGCCATTCTGGGCACCAGCTGCCTGAACAAAACAAAGTGCGCGAATTTCGTTATTGGAGAAATAGTGTATTGTGCATTTTTTAATTTTGTTAATTTAATTAAATTTATTAATTTATTTGAAAAGAAGCTTCAACTATGAAATGTATTCCAGGTTCAGGATAACTGTTCTCCTTTAATTTCACTGTGAAGAAACAGGATACCAAATTTAAATGAGGCTGTGAAGGTATTAAGAGGTCAACCACACCAGAAGTTATCAACAATGTGCACATTATGATTCTGAAGATTTATGTGCAAAGGTGCATGAAGTTGTCAAGATTTTAGGGATTTCAAAATAACATGTGGGCTACATTTTACATGTATGAAGATATATTTGCTATTGGCAATTCAGAAACTAATTTGTAGGACAATTTCTGAACAGTGTTTGACATATTTCTGAAACACTAAAGTAATGTTCTGCGTCATGTGTGACAATGGCTGAAACATGAATTAACATCTACAGACCAGCATGAAAACAACAACCAAAACAGTGAAGAGAAGCCAGTGTTTCAGTTACAAAGAAGATGCAGACAGAGTCATCAGCAGAAAAGGTCACGACATCAGTGTTTTGGGATGTGAAAGAAAATTCTGTTAATTTGCTTTCTTAACAAGGTAAACCACTAACAGCAGAATATTATTTTTAACTTTTTAATGAATCTGGACGAAAAAAGTTCGAGGAAAGATAACTGGTTTTTCAGAAGAAGAAAAACCGTCCTTCATTAAGATAATGCTCTTGCTCTAAAAACTGTCATGTTAAAGTGTGATGGTACCTAGCGGTTACCGCTGGTGTAGTTGCTTCTGTGAAAAGCATCCTATGTGAGGAAACCAGTTGCATCTTTACTTGTTTACACAGTTTTAATCTGCCAGGAAGTTTCATATCAGTGCACACTCAGCTAGTGAAAATCTCATTCTACAAACAGAAAAAGTTTGTGTCCTACTCTGGAGCACATTCAGACCTCTCTAAATACAAAGGTCCTTCAGTAATTAAAATGTGGTAGCTATCATTCACTTCTCAGACTGTGTCACCCACTCCATCAAAATTCACATGATACCACAGACAGGTCTACCTTTTTACAGACAGAACATCCAGGTGTCTAGACTCACTCCCTTAAGCTCTTAATTCGAAAAGTCCCATTCTCCACTTAACTGCAGTAGTGTTCTTGTACTGTCTGCTTTTCCATTGGCTGAAGGATGTCCTCACCAAAAATAAATTTTTCATAAGTTCTGCCGGCCGCGGTGGTCTAGCGGTTCTGGCGCTGCAGTCCGGAACCGCGGGACTGCTACGGTCGCAGGTTCAAATCCTGCCTCGGGCATGGGTGTGTGTGATGTCCTTAGGTTAGTTAGGTTTAAGTAGTTCTAAGTTCTAGGGGACTTATGACCTAAGATGTTGAGTCCCATAGTGCTCAGAGCCATTTGAATTTTTTCATAAGTTCTACAGACATGATTTGACTCAACTTGACCACTTCCCAGACTAAACTAATGTATTACCACAATATTTAAATTTTATAAATATTCATCCACACTCAGATCATTCACAACAATTACAAACAAAGGTTTGTTCATAAATAAACAAGTTTTCTTTTATTTATGTATTCTTCCACTAATCGCAAAAAGTTCGTTTTGGTTACATTAGGCTGTTTAGGCCAAATTTTTGATCGTGCCTATTTAGTGTTATACCACAAATTTAAGTGCATTTGGTAGTAGTTTACTAACATATTAATTTCCAAAACATATTCAGTGTCCTTTTGCATCTGTATTTAATATATTATTGTTATCACTTAGTAAATCTCTTAACTAGTATCCAAACTACCATGGATACTAGTGTGTGAGCTGCAGTAGGAAAGTTAGTTCAGGGGTTTTGTGCAGCTGTTGTGACAGGTGGTTTCATTGGGGAAATTGTAGCGGCTTGGGAATTGGGGAAGCAAACAAGACTCTTCCATTCTTTTGCAGGGTTTGCTCAAGAGATAGGATTATAGCTGAACAGGAGTAGAAAATTAGAGCCCTTCAGGCTGATTTGGACAGTACGAGGGAGGAACTGAAGAGGTTAAGGGGGCAGGAGGGTAAATGGCGGTGGGAAGTGGTAGCTGGGAACAGGGTCCACAGAAAGAGGACAGTGTCTGACAGTTTCACAATTGGCGCAACTAATAGATTTGCCTTGCTACCACAGTTAAGTAAGGAAGAGGCTCCAGTAGAAGTAGATAAGATGCAACAGAATCGCACTAGGAAACCAACTGTTTCAAAAAAAGTTGAAAGTAAGAGGAAAGTTCTGTTTCTAGGTTGCAGCCATGGAAGAGGTGTGGGCCAGATTTTGCAGGAAAAATTTGATGATAGGTACCAGGTAACAAACTTTTTCAAGCCAAATGCATGTCTTAACCAGGTGGTAGAGGATATAGTTTCCTTGTGCAAGGGTTTCATAAAGCAGGGTCATGTGATGATAGTGGGTGGAGTGGGAAACAGTATTGATAGGGATCAGGGCTACAGTAGTGAGTGTGACCTGGTGAAAATAGCCTCGGCAACGATCCATACCAATGCTGGCCTGGTGCCTGCTTTCGTGCGACATGATCAGTCCCAGTTGAACTGCTCTGTCAGGAGGGTAAATATGGAGTTGGATCAGTTGCATAGGGCGGCCATTCTGTCATCCATTGGATTGGTTCCTGTCGAGGCTATTAATAGGGGGGATTTCACAAGGCATGGCCTACAGCTCAATAGAAAAGGGAAGGGTAAACTGGCAGGGTTGTTGGTGAAATCCATAAGGGGGGACACTAGTACTCATGGATGTACCTCTTTTTTTAGACTAACATCAGTGTCCAATGAGAAGTTCAGGCAGGCAGGTGCTAAAGAGGTCCAAAACTCACAAAATTCTCACAACAAGAAAGTAAACAATAATGTTACCATATTTAACCAAAATATTGGTGGATTGAAGAATAAAGTAGATGAGCTACTGGTTTGTTTAGATGACATTGAATCTGACAATGTAATAGATATACTAGCTGCACATAGGAGTAGAGAGAATAAGGTGAGAGAAGGAGTTGCCATATATGTCAAGTTATCACTGTGTGAAAAGCTTAGACACAAAAAAGTTTTGTCTAGAGCAACATATAGAAGCATGTGCCTGTCAACTTAAACTGAAGGAGGGCTCTTTTATAATTGTAACAGTATTTAGGTCCTCTTCAGGAAACTTTCATTTATTCCTGGAAAACTTGGATGCCTTGTTGTGCTATCTGTCAGATAGGGGAAAGCAAATTATTATTTGTGGGGACTTCAGTGTTGATTCACTGAAAGAGTGTAATAGGAAGAATGACCTGGAAGTCTTGCTCGGTTCTTTCAATTTGACATTTGTCATTAATTTTCCTACTCAGGTAGCAGCACATTGATAGATAACACTTTTATAGACCAAGATAGGTTTAAAAACATAAATTCTTGCCCTGTTGAGAATGGCCTTTCTGATCATGGTGCTCAGCTAGTTATAGTATATGACATAGCTCCATTCAGTAATTCAAAACTGCTCTCCAAAGTTGTGTGTTGAATTAATGACTCAACAATTAGAAATTTCAGAAACAATCTTCAGCAGTTAGACTGGGATGAGGTGTACAAGGAACCCGATGCTAATTTAAAATATAACTTATTTCATGATACACTTGTAATAGAATTTGAAAACTGTTTCCCCAAGAAAGTAGTTAAATCTAATTATAAGAAACCATGCAAAAACCTTGGCTTACTAAAGGGATAAAAATATCTTGTAACCACAAAAGGGAACTGTATCTAACAACAAGAAAGAGTAATGACCCAGAAACAGCCAAATATTATAAAAGCTACTGTGCTACATTAAGAAAGGTTATTAAAAAGTCCAGAAGTATGTGCATCATGTCTTGAGATAAATACCTCTGATAACAAAATCAAAACAATTTGGAATATTATTACAAGGGAGACAGGGCAACCAAGAGTACAAGATGACTGCATTACCATCAAAGCGAATGGAAACTTGACAAACAACAAGCTGGAAGTCGAAAACATTTTGAATAATAATTTTTTAAATGTTGTAGAGAAAATAGGATCTAAATGTTCACTAGAAGAAGCAAGGCAGTTAATGGAAGAGGCCTTACCCACACCATTTGATACAATTGAAATTCCATCCACCTCTGCTTCTGAAATTAGGAAGATAATTAACTCTTCTCGACAATAAAAGCTCACATGGAATTGATGGCATTTCCAGCAGGATAATAAAAGCTTGTTCCCAAGAAATAAGTGGGATTCTTAGTCACTTATGTAATAGCTCTCTGAAGCAGGGTATTTTCCCAGATAAACTGAAGTATGCCAATGTTAAACCACTGCATAAAAAAGGGGATACATCTGATGTCAACAACTACCGTCCAATCTCTCTTCTGACTGCCTTACCCAAAATTCTTGAAAAAGCAATGTGTTGTAGAGTAGCTTCACACCTTTGTAAAAATAAAGTTTTAACAAAATGTCAGTTTGGTTTCCATTAGGGTTTTTCAACGGAAAATGCTATATATACTTTCACTAATGAAATATTAAATGCTCTGACTAACCGGAAGTCACCTGTTGGGATTTTTTGTGATCTCTTAAAGGCTTTTGATTGTGTAAATCATGGAATACTTCTAGATAAGCTCAAGTACTGGGGTATGAATGGGACAGTGTTCAAATGGTTTAAATCATACCTAACTGGAGGAGTGCAGAAAGTTGAAATAAGTGGTTCACATAATATGCAAAAAACTGGTGATTTCACAAACTGGGGAACAATTAAGAATGGGATGCCGCAAGGTTCAGTCTTGGGTCCTCTGCTGTTCTTAATGTATATTAATGACTTGCCATTCTATATTCATGAAGATGCAAAGCTGGTACTTTTTGCTGATGATGCAAGTATAGCTATCACACCCAACAGACAAGAATTAACTGGTGAAATTGTAAATGATGTTTTTGAGAGAATCATTAAGTGGTTCTCTGCAAATGGGCTCTCATTAAACTTTGACAAAACACAGTACATACAGCTCCACACAGTAAATGGAATGACACCATTAGTAAATATAGACTTCGATCAGAAATCGGTAGCTAAGATAGAATATTCAAAATTTCTAGGTGTATGCATTGATGAGGGGTTGAACTGGAAAAAATACACTGAGGATCTGCTGAAACGTTTGAGTTCAGCTACTTATGCTATTAGGGTCATTGCAAATTTTGGCAATATACGTCTCAGTAAATTAGCTTACCATATATATATATATATATATATATATATATATATATATATATATATATATATATATATATATACACCTAAAAACAAAGATGATGTGACTTACCAAATGAAAGTGCTGGCAGGTCGACAGACACACAAACGAACACAAACACACACACAAATTCAAGCTTTCGCAACAAACTGTTGCCTCATCAGGAAAGAGGGAAGGAGAGGGAAAGACGAAAGGATGTGGGTTTTAAGGGAGAGGGTAAGGAGTCATTCCAATCCCGGGAGCGGAAAGACTTACCTTAGGGGGAAAAAAGGACAGGTATACACTCTCTCACACACACACACACACACACACACACACACACACACACTTATCCATCCGCATATACACAGACACAAGCAGACATTTGTAAAGGCAAAGAGTTTGGGCAGAGATGTCAGTCGAGGCGGAAGTACAGAGGCCTTTTCTAGTGGGGGGACTTTCGGGGTTCTTCTGTGGGAGGTTCTGGGTTTGAGGGGATGAGGAAGTGGCTCTGGCTATTTGCTTCTGTACCAGGTCAGGAGGGTAGTTGCGGGATGTGAAAGCTGTTTTCAGGTTGTTGGTGTAATGGTTCAGGGATTCCGGACTGGAGCAGATTCATTTGCCACGAAGACCTAGGCTGTAGGGAAGGGACCGTTTGATGTGGAATGGGTGGCAGCTGTCATAATGGAGGTATTGTTGCTTGTTGGTGGGTTTGATGTGGACGGACGTGTGAAGCTGCCCATTGGACAGATGGAGGTCAACGTCAAGGAAAGTGGCATGGGATTTAGAGTAGGACCAGGTGAATCTGATGGAACCAAAGTAGTTGAGGTTGGAGATCAAATTCTGGAGTTCTTCTTCACTGTGAGCCCAGATCATGAAGATGTCATCAATAAATCTGTACCAAACTTTGGGTTGGCAGGCCTGGGTAACCAAGAAGGCTTCCTCTAAGCAACCCATGAATAGGTTGGCTTACGAGGGGGCCATCCTGGTACCCATGGCTGTTCCCTTTAATTGTTGGTATGTCTGGCCTTCAAAAGTGAAGAAGTTGTGGGTCAGGATGAAGCTGGCTAGGTAATGAGGAAAGAGGTTTTAGGTAGGGTGGCAGGTGATCGGCGTGAAAGGAAGTGCTCCATCGCAGCGAGGCCCTGGACATGCAGAATATTTGTGTATAAGGAAGTGGCATCAATGGTTACATGGATGGTTTCCAGGGGTAACAGACTGGGTAGGGATTCCAGGCGTTCGAGAAAGTGGTTGGTGTCTTTGATGAAGGATGGGAGACTGCATGTAACGGGTTGAAGGTGTTGATCTACGTAGGCAGAGATGCGTTCTGTGGGGGCTTGGTAACCAGCTACAATGGGACGGCCGGGATGATTGAGTTTGTGAATTTTAGGAAGAAGGTAGAAGGTAGGGGTGCGGGGTGTCGGTGGGGTCAGGAGGTTGATGGAGTCAGGTGAAAGGTTTTGTAGGGGGCCTAAGGTTATGAGGATTCCTTGAAGCTCCGCCTGGACATCAGGAATGGGATTACCTTGGCAAACTTTGTATGTGGTGTTGTCTGAAAGCTGACGCAGTCCCTCAGCCACATACTCCCGACGATCAAGTACCACTGTCGTGGAACCCTTGTCCACCGGAAGAATGACGATGGAGCGGTGAGCCTTCAGATCACGGATAGCTTGGGCTTCAGCAGTGGTGATGTTGGGAGTAGAATTAAGGTTTTTTATGAAGGATTGAGAGGCAAGGCTGGAAGTCAGAAATTTCTGGAAGGTTTGGAGAGGGTGATTTTGAGGAAGAGGAGGTGGGTCCCGCTGTGACAGAGGACGTAACTGTTCCAGGCAGGGTTCAATTTGGATAGTGTCTTGGGGAGTTGGATCATTAGGAGTAGGATTAGAATCATTTTTCTTCGTGGCAATGTGATATTTCCAGCAGAGAGTACAAGTGTAGGACAGTAAATCTTTGACAAGGGCTGTTTGGTTGAATCTGTGAGTGGGGCTGAAGGTGAGGCCTTTGGATAGGACAGAGGTTTCGGATTGGGAGAGAGGTTTGGAGGAAAGGTTAACTACTGAATTAGGGTGTTGTGGTTCCAGATTGTGTTGATCGGAATTTTGAGGTTTTGGAGGGAGTGGAGCTGGAAGTGGGAGATTGAGTAGATGGGAGAGACTGGGTTTGTGTGCAATGAGAGGAGGTTGAGGTTTGCTGGAAAGGTTGTGAATGGTGAGTGAGTTGCCTTTCCGGAGGTGGGAAACCAGGAGATTGGATAGTTTTTTAAGGTGGAGGGTGGCATGCTGTTCTAATTTGCGGTTGGCCTGTAGGAGGATGCTGTGAACAGCCGGTGTGGATGTGGGAGAGGAAAGATTGAGGACTTTTCTTAAGGATAGTAGTTGACGGGTGTGTTCATTGGCTGAGTTGATGTGTAGGCGAAGGATTAGGTGGGTGAGGGCAATGGATTGTGCAGTTTGGAACTGGTATAGGGACTGATAGAAAGAAGGGTTGCAGCCAGAGATGGGAACTTTAAGTGTGAGGCCTTTGGGGGCGATGCCAAATGTCAGACAAGCCTGAGAAAATAAAATATGGGAGTGTAATCTGGCTAGGGCGAAGGAATGTTTGCGGAGGGAATGTAAATAAAACTTTATGGGGTCGTTGTGGGGGTGTTGAGAGGGTGACATGGTATTAGAAGGTGGAAAGTGTAACATGAGGCTGAAATGAAAATGAAAAGAAAATATATGGGGAGAGATAAAGGTGAACTAGAAAGCAACTGGAGATCTGGTGTGAAAAAAGGCGAAAAAGTGTTGCTTAAAGCTGGGCTATGTTGATCCTGTGGTGAACTTGTGTAGGTAGAGAACGATGTGCATAAAGGTTAGGTGGTTGTGTTGCCGCCATAACACGTTAAAGGGTGGAGAAATTCGGCAAAATTTCGAAAAAACTACGTGTAAATGTATTAAAAGGAGTGGTTTTGTGGTGGCAGATTATGAAAATGAGGCTAACAATTGTCTGACAAAGAAATAATGACGTTAAAACCTGTGGGAAGCGGCTAAAAATGATCAGTGATGTGAGAAAAACGGAAATGGAAATAAAGCAAAAGTTATTAGAACTAGCCGGAATGGTTGTTTAATAGGTGAAAGGAACTGTTTGTGAACTAGAAACGGTGGATTTTATAGTAGCGGTAGTGTTGAAAGCGGAAAAAAAAATATTTTTTTTGGTTATGGTTTGGAAGTGGGTTACGTATTATTATGTATTACATATTATTGAATATATATCGGCGGGATACAATTGTATAGTAGATTACGGTAAAAAGGAGAAGGTGAATACAAAGTGAAACTACTGGCAAAAACAGAAAGAGAAAATAAGACGACAGAAAAGATTTCGAAATGCAACAGTGACAATAACAAACATAATTGTTGGGTTCAAATTAATGGTATGAATATAATAGAGGGAAACATTCCACATGGGAAAAATATATCTAAAAACAAAGATTTTGAGACTTACCAAGCAAAAGCACTGGCAGGTCGATAGACACACAAACATACACACAAAATTCAAGCTCTAGCAACAAACAGTTGCTTCATCAGGAAAGAGGGAAGGAGAGGGAAAGACGAAAGGATGTGGGTTTTAAGGGAGAGGGTAGGGAGTCATTCCAATCCTGGGAGCAGAAAGACTTACCTCAGGGGGAAAAAAGGACAGGTACACACACACACACACACACACACACACACACACACACACACACACAAGCAGACATTTGTAAAGGCAAAGAGTTTGGGCATAGATGTCAGTCGAGGTGGAAGTAAAGAGGTAAAGATGTTGTTGAAAGACAGGTGAGGTATGAGTGGCAGCAACTTGAAATTAGCAGAGTTTGAGGCATGGTGGATAACGAGAAGAGAGGGTATACTGAAGGGCAAGTTTCCATCTCCAGAGTTCTGACAGGCTGGTGTTAGTGGGAAGTATCCAGATAACCTGGACGGTGTAACACTGTGCCAAGATGTGCTGGCCGTGCACCAAGACATGTTTAGCCACAGGGTGATCCTCATTACCAACAAACACTGTCTGCCTGTGTCCATTCATGCAAATGGACAGTTTGTTGCTGGTCATTCCCACATAGAAAGCTTCACAGTGTAGGCAGGTCAGTTGGTAAATCATGTGGGTGCTTTCACACGTGGCTCTGCCTTTGATCGTGTACACCTTCCGGGTTACAGGACTGGAGTAGGTGGTGGTGGGAGGGTGCATGGAACAGGTTTTACACCGGGGGCGGTTGCAAGGGTAGGAGCCAGAGGGTAGGGAAGGTGGTTTGGGGATCTCATAGGGATGAACTAAGAGGTTACTAAGGTTAGCTGGATGGCGGAAAGACACTCTTGGTGGAGTGGGGAGGATTTAATGAAGGATGGATCTCATTTCAGGGCAGGATTTGAGGAAGTCGTATCCCTGCTGGAGAGCCACATGCAGAGTCTGATCCAGTCCCGGAAAGTATCCTGTCACAAGTGGGGCACTTTTGGGGTTCTTCTGTGGAGGGTTCCGGGTTTGAGGAGATGAGGAAGTGGCTCTGGTTATTTGCTTCTGTACCAGGTCGGGAGGGTAGTTACGGGATGCAAAAGCTGTTTTCAGGTTGTTGGTGTAATGGTTCAGGGATTCCGGACTGGAGCAGATTCATTTGCCACGAAGACCTAGGCTGTAGGGAAGGGACCGTTTGATGTGGAATGGGTGGCAGCTGTCATAATTGAGGTATTGTTGCTTGTTGGTGGGTTTGATGTGGACGGACGTGTGAAGCTGGCCATTGGACAGATGGAGGTCAACGTCAAGGAAAGTGGCATGGGATTTGGAGTAGGACCAGGTGAATCTGATGGAACCAAAGTAGTTGAGGTTGGAGATCAAATTCTGGAGTTCTTCTTCACTGTGAGTCCAGATCATGAAGATGTCATCAATAAATCTGTACCAAACTTTGGGTTGGCAGGCCTGGGTAACCAAGAAGGCTTCCTCTAAGCAACCCATGAATAGGTTGGCTTACGAGGGGGCCATCCTGGTACCCATGGCTGTTCCCTTTAATTGTTGGTATGTCTGGCCTTCAAAAGTGAAGAAGTTGTGGGTCAGGATGAAGCTGGCTAGGTAATGAGGAAAGAGGTTTTAGGTAGGGTGGCAGGTGATCGGCGTGAAAGGAAGTGCTCCATCGCAGCGAGGCCCTGGACATGCGGAATATTTGTGTATAAGGAAGTGGCATCAATGGTTACAAGGATGGTTTCCAGGGGTAACAGACTGGGTAGGGATTCCAGGCGTTCGAGAAAGTGGTTGGTGTCTTTGCTGGAAATATCACTTTGCCACGAAGAAAAATGATCCTAATCCTACTCCTAATGATCCAACTCCCCAAGACACTATCCAAATTGAACCATGCCTGGAACAGTTCCGTCCTCCGTCACAGCGGGACCCACCTCCTCTTCCTCAAAATCACCCTCTCCTAACCTTCCAGAAATTTCTGACTTCCAGCCTTGCCTCTCAATCCTTCTTAAAAAACCTTAATCCTACTCCCAACATCACCACTGCTGAAGCCCAGGCTATCCGTGATCTGAAGGCTGACCGATCCATCGTCATTCTTCTGGCGGACAAGGGTTCCACGACAGTGGTACTTGATCGTCGGGAGTATGTGGCTGAGGGACTACTTACAAAGTTTGCCAAGGTAATCCCATTCCTGATGTCCAGGCGGAGCTTCAAGGAATCCTCAGAACCTTAGGCCCCCTACAAAACCTTTCACCTGACTCCATCAACCTCCTGACCCCACCAACACCCCGCACCGCTACCTTCTACCTTCTTCCTAAAATTCACAAACCCAATCATCCCGGCCGTCCCATTGTAGCTGGTTACCAAGCCCCACAGAACGCATCTCTGCCTACGTAGATCAACACCTTCAACCCGTTACGTGCAGTCTCCCATCCTTCATCAAAGACACCAACCACTTTCTCGAACGCCTTGAATCCCTACCCAGTCTGTTACCCCCGGAAACCATCCTTGTAACCATTGATGCCACTTCCTTATACACACATATTCCGCATGTCCAGGGCCTCGCTGCGATGGAGCACTTCCTTTCACGCCGATCACCTGCCACCCTACCTAAAACCTCTTTCCTCATTACCTTAGCCAGCTCCATCCTGACCCACAACTTCTTCACTTTTGAAGGCCAGACATACCAACAATTAAAGGGAACAGCCATGGGTACCAGGATGGCCCCCTCATAAGACAACCTATTCATGGGTCACTTAGAGGAAGCCTTCTTGGTTACCCAGGCCTGCCAACCCAAAGTTTGGTACAGATTTATTGATGACATTTTCATGATCTGGACTCACAGTGAAGAAGAACTCCAGAATTTCCTCTCCAACCTCAACTCCTTTGGTTCCATCAGATTCACCTGGTCCTACTCTAAATCCCATGCCACTTTCCTTGACGTTGACATCCACCTGTCCAATGGCCAGCTTCACACGTCCGTCCACATCAAACCCACCAACAAGCAACAGTACCTCCATTATGACAGCTGCCACCCATTCCACATCAAACGGTCCCTTCCCTACAGCCTAGGTCTTCATGGCAAACGAATCTGCTCCAGTCCGGAATCCTTGAACCATTACACCAACAACCTGAAAACAGCTTTTGCATCCCGTAACTACCCTCCCGACCCGGTACAGAAGCAAATAACCAGAGCCACTTCCTCATCTCCTCAAACCCGGTACCTTCCACAGAAGAACCCCAAAAGTGCCCCACTTGTGGCAGGATACTTTCCGGGACTGGATCAGATTCTGAATGTGGCTCTCCAGCAGGGATACGATTTCCTCAAATCCTGCCCTGAAATGAGATCCATCCTTCATTAAATCCTCCCCACTCCACCTAGAGTGTCCTTCCGCCATCCACCTAACCTTCGTAACCTCTTAGTTCATCCCTATGAAATCCCCAAACCACCTTCCCTACCCTCTGGCTCCTACCCTTGTAACCGCCCCCGGTGTAAAACCTGTTCCATGCACCCTCCCACCACCACCTACTCCAGTCCTGTAACCCGGAAGGTGTACACGATCAAAGGCAGACCCACGTGTAAAAGCACCCACGTGATTTACCAACTGACCTGCCTACACTGTGAAGCGTTCTATGTGGGAATGACCAGCAACAAACTGTCCATTCGCATGAATGGACACAGGCGGACAGTGTTTGTCGGTAATGAGGATCACCCTGTGGCTAAACATGCCTGGGTGCACGGCCAGCACATCTTGTCACAGTGTTACACCGTCCAGGTTATCTGGATACTTCCCACTAACACCAACCTGTCAGAACTCCCGAGATGGGAACTTGCCCTTCAGCATATCCTCTCTTCTCGCTATCCGCCAGGCCTCAATCTCCGCTAATTTCTAATTTCAATCTGCCGCCGCTCATACCTCACCTGTCTTTCATCATCATCTTTGCCTCTGTACTTCCGTCCCGACTGACATCTCTGCCCAAACTCTTTGCCTTTACAAATGTCTGCTTGTGTCTGTGTATGTGTGGATGGATATGTGTGTGTGTGCGAGTGTATACCTGTCCTTTTTTCCCCCTAAGGTAAGTCTTTCCGCTCCCGGGATTGGAATGACTCCTTACCCTCTCCCTTAAAACCCATATCCTTTTGTCTTTCCTTCACCTTCCCTCTTTCCTGACGAGGCAACCGTTGGTTGCGAAAGCTAGGATTTTGTGTGTATGTTTGTGTTTGTTTGTGTGTCTATCGACCTGCCAGCACTTTTGTTCGGTAAGTCTCATCATCTTTCTTTTTAAATATATTTTTCCCACGTGGAATGTTTCCCTGTATTATATATATATATATATATATATATATATATATATATATATATATATTCACTTATGAAATTTCTTATAATCTAATCTAATATTCTTGTGCAAGTGCTCTCATGCTGAATGTCAATGAATTGTCGTTAAATATTGTTTAAACCATTACTAGGCTTCCTCACAAAATTATATTTTGTTTTCAATTGTGGTTTTCGCTAACACATGTGGTTGACCACTTTTAAATTAGCACATTTGTTAATAGCCCTTGCAGTCAACATTGAAATAAAGTTACTGGCAAAATAGTGAACTATTCATTAAATAACTACACAAGTAAAAAACTACAGAAAGCATATAAACTCACGTGGAACTATTATAACAAAAAGTCCATATCCATTTTAACGCAAAATTGAGGCACTACAACACTGTCATACTTCTGGAGGCACTGTATGCATCTGAAACAACACAAATAGATGGGCAAACTAAAATCAAAGAAATAGATAAACAAGAAAGAAAATTTCTCAGGAAAATTTTTGGCCCGGTACAAGAGCAAGGAATCTGGAAGAAGAGACCAACATCAGAATTATATAAATACACAGACAAGGTTACGGATACAATAAGGAAAAGAAGAATGCAGTTCTACGGCCATATCCACAGGATGAATGAAAACAGAATTTCAAAACGAATTCTTAAAGTCATCAACTCAGGCAGGGGAAAAACAAAATGGATAAAAGAAGTTGAAGAGGACCTCAGACAAGCACACATAACAGTAAACGATGCAGATAATAGAACTGAATTCAGGAACATCATCAAAAAACATAAATTTGACACCACATCACAGAAGAGACCAGGATGCAAATGGACAGTGGAGCGAAAGAAACAACACAATGAACACATGAAGAAAATTTGGGCCCAGAAAAAACATAAACAATCATCATAAAGGAATTCAAGTTCAAACGCTCTCTTAAATGGGAATAATCGAAAATAATAATAATAACTACACAAGTATGACAATGTGTGAGATACTTGTGCTGTATTCATGTGCTGTGTAATTGTGGAGAATATGATGATGTGACAAACATTTGTTTGACAACAAAGATATAAAAGATGTCATAAGTCAATAAATAAAATAGATACAGGTGAGTGGCTTTCTGGATGATAGCTATTATGCAATCCTGTCATCTGAGAAATCACATGAAGCATTGTTAATTTAAAGGATCATTGATAAAATGTTTAGTCTTTGTGAAATATTAACTTCTATAGCTTTAAAGACATTGAAAATATTGTTGTGTCCATATATGTGCCTCATTTTTCTATCACAAATGTGTTCAGATTTGCTTTAATACTTGACTGTAAACTACTGTAGATTCTCAGAGAGCTGTAAGAAGCTATCTTTCAGCTTGTCCAACACTCAGCCATTTTTGCTGCATGTCCTGCACAAAGGCCGTGGGACCAACAGCTGCCTAAATTCCCAGCTTTGGGATTTAATCCATTCCCGGTAATCCTGCTTGTCTTTGTACCTGGACTCACCTCTCTACCTGCTGTGGCATGCCCTGAGCCCTGGAATTGTTAGTTTTCAGCTGCACAGTACTTTCACGTCCCATCATACCCCCTCCGGGTGACCAAATCGCTTGCCTGCATATGCATAATGTTACACGGCTCCACTTAATGTGGCACATTAGCTCACTAACTTGGCACATTAAGTCACACCACATTTGACTTAGTTATATAGTATAATAAATACGTACATAACATAATAAACATAATAAATAGAATACACTACTTGCGTATCAGAACAATGGTGTATCTTTGTAGTGATGTATGTCCTAGGATATATCATAACATCTATTATCAGCATTAATTTATTAAATCCTACACAAATTACATAATTTATGACATTTAATTAAATGCCTAAATAAATATAAATCATATAAATTTATTAAAAACTTAAGGTTTTGCTCATTTAAAATCACACTTTCCTTTGAGCACTTCTTCATAGCACTTCACTCACACAAACACAGCATATGATTGGTTTTCTGGGCTCAAAGTTCAGATATTCACAGTCCAGCCGCCTCTGTAGAATTTCATGACCTCCTTGGCCACATACTGCACTGAACATGTGTCAGACCTCAATCACCCTCAGTGCTGAAAGACGATAGCTGTTGAAATACAACTTTGCTGTATTTACCAACAATCATATTACTTCCCAAATCCCCATAAATCAAGCACTGAACACTCTCCCAGTGGAATCGACACATTCACAAACAGGATGGCAAGCAAAAACTGATGTATAGCACAGGCAAACCACATTTGATTCAGCTCAACAGTTCAAAAACCCTGTCCATGTTCCCACTAGAAAACACTGTGAAATTTGCCATCATAAATCAGCTAACATTTTATCATTTCTCTACAATTTTAATGCATCTAATTGGAAACTTTAAAACTAATACTACTTTGTGCAGAAATCTCCCATTTAACCCACTTTTTCTCAGCAGCTAAACTGCTTCAATATCCTATTTTCATTAGAACACTTATCTTTAGAATTATTGCCGCAATCTGTATATGAAGTTATCCCCAATATTAATTTATACAAATCTATACATAACCCTTCCAAAATGACATACATGATAGAATTAACCCACATAATATACCCTCAAAAGTTTGCTACACTTTTTGCGTCTAACCACATGTCCTTTTGTCACAAACAATTTGAATTTTTATGAAATCTGATGACCTCCAAGCACCTAATTTTGTTCAAACAATAATTACAAATAAACTACACATGTTAAATGAGAAATACATCCAAAACACTAAAAGTAATACACATAAATAGCCTCTTGAAATTTCACCCTCAGATCTTACGTACAGCACAAATTTTGTTCCTCATGTACACAGCTAATTACTGTCTGCCAACCTCCGCGCACTGTGAATGGTGGGGCCAGTATTTACTACCTTCTTGCACTAAGTTGTGTGTCCATACTTCATTACGTACATCTTAAATTTACCACATATACTGTTTACGCAAACAATGTAACCCCAAAGTTCTTGAAAACTACATATTAAATACATTTATTTATACACTTATATTAAAACACATGCTGTTCTTTTACAGGTGCACCTCCACCACTGTCAGCTCATACATTTATATTACCAGTGACAGTATCTTATGAACCTGACCTGTTTCCAATTTTCATCTGTTCAAATTCAAGCCCTCTTACATCTTTCATTAGCAGCTACTTTCGTTTACAGACAAAGTTGTGACTACTGCTAGAACACTATTTGTTTTGTGAAATGCACAATATCTTCCTTCATTAACATTGATCAGTTCACTTATATGCAGCACAGTTTTCAATTTCGCCCTCTCAATAAACATTGCTCCCTGAAAAGATCATTTACAATATCCTTTCCTTTTTCGTCCATATCTATTGTATACATTGTAACATCAGACCCACCCTCAAGCTCATTATCACAATCAAATAATTCATTAAACATTTCCTTTGCCCCCACTTTTCTGTCCTCCTTACAAGACCTCTTTCTACTGTATACTTCTGCCATACCCACTAGTGAGGCAGTAATAAGGTCAGGTGTTTTTCCTTGCCATCTCCAGTCATGTATAAAGTAGTCACTTTCTACCTTGCTCTACCATTCAGTACCAACATCATCTCCTAAACAAATATTTTCCCTAATATCCACTTTTATTCATAGCGTGTAGACTTTCACGGCCGGCGTCTTCAGTAATTCAAACTTCGGGCTAAGAGGCCGTGGTCCAATAGTAGAAATACTTCTCCCTGATGTTTCGTTGCCAGCTGCGGGCAACATCATCTGAGGTGAGTCTACGACTGGCTGCTAGGCCGTGGAGGTCCTGTTTATACAGAGCGCGTAGAGGGCGCCACCACTCGTCACATGTTGTCAACAGTAAAACTATCTCTGGCTGGCGTCATTACTCCCGATCGAAGGTAATCGATTGTCACATCTTTGGTACAAAGTCGATCGCCATATCTTATCTAACTTCAAGCCTTCTTCTTTCCTGTTATAATTATTGTGGTGTTTAAAAATCTCTACAGCCTCTCTATACATACGTGCATAATAATGCGATGTCTTAGCTAGCACGCTCGTCCCACTAAATTTTATTTCATGGTCACCCGTTTCAAAAACATTTTCCGCTACAGCCAATTTGTCCGTGTGTCCCAGTTGACAGTTCCTTTTGTGTTCAGTTAGGCGAGTATTGATACTTCTTTTTGTGGTTCCAATGTAAACCTTCCCACAACTACACGGAATTTTATACACACCAGGAGTAGCTAAAGGGTGTCGTGCATCTTTCGCCGATCTTAAGCATTCACTAATCTTCTTGGTGGGTCTGAAGATTGTTTCAACTCTGAACTTGGCCAGCACTTTCCCGATACGGTCCGTAATATTGTGGATGAATGGAAGAAAAACTTTCCCCACTGATGGTTGTTGTTGTTGCACGTTTTCGGACATTTTTCTTCTGGGATGGAGTGCTCGATCTGTCTCCTTGCCAGCGTACCCATTTTTCTGGAAACCGGTTCGCAAGTGGTTTAGTTCCTCTTGCAAATAAGCTGGCTCACAGATTTTATTAGCCCTGTCCACCAATGTCTTGATAATACCTCTCTTCTGCCTGGGATGATGGTTCGAATCCTTATGAAGATAACGATCGGTATGCGTATCTTTTCTGTAGACTTTGTGACCCAGAGTCCCATCTGCTCGTTTAATTACTGAGACGTCCAAAAAATTAATCTGTCCATTACTCTCTGTCTCCATAGTGAATTGCATTTTTGAATTGATGCTATTCAAATGCTTCAAAAAACGGTTCAGTTCTTCTTCACCGTGATTCCATATGACAAAAGTGTCGTCCACATACACTTTCACTTCAAAGGCCTTTTTCTGGCTGACTGCAGTGCTTGCTGTTCAAAAAATTCCATAAAAATATTAGCAACGGCTGGACTTAGAGGGCTACCCATTTCCACTCCATTAATTTGTTCATAGAACTCATTATTGTACTGAAAATAAGTCGTGGAAAGGCAATGTGTAAACAAAGCTACTATATCAGTAGGAAATATGTCAGATATGCAAGCAAGAGCTTCGTTGACAGGAACTATGGTGAACAGAGACACCACATCAAAGCTGACAAGAATATCACTGGGGCTGACCCCCCCCCAGGGGGTCCACAACTCTTTTGTGGATACGTGCGTAGCGAGCACGGGACCCCGAGCTAATGTGGCCTTCCTTCCTTTCCGGGCTGCATACCTTCCCTTTCCGCATCCTTCCCCATCCCTATCTTCGCCCCTCCTCCCCTCACCTCTGGCTCTTTCCTTCCCTTTCTCCCCATCTGGGAGTATGGTTTGTGCCTACGTCCGGAGACGGACGCTCGTAAATGTACTGCATTCTTCGCCTTCCTTGCTTTTGTCTCCTTCCTTCCTTTGTCCTTCTCTTTTCCTTACCTCTTCTCCTTCCCTTTTCTCCGCTGCGGCGTTTGAGACCTCTCTTCCTTCCTTTCCCTTTCTCTTTCTTCCTCCCTGTGCGTGTCTGAAGGCCGACCCACGCCCTTCGTGCGTAGCCGGTGACGGGGTAACGCGTAATTCCCCGCCCCGGGTAGACAGGTAGGACACGTACGTACCCCCTGGTAACGGCCAGGCCCAGGGAGGGGTGATTACCCGAGCTGATACCTTCCGAAAATGCCGATTGGTCCCTCCGTCCGTTTGTCGGGAGGTGTGACCTGAGGTGTGAACAATCACCTAAGGCGGGAGTGCCCTCAGAGAGGGCCCCCACAAGGGAGGAGCGCGCCATCGGAGACGCCGGTAATCATGGGGGATTCTTCCGCAATGGTTTCCTCACCTTCCACTAAGTCTGCTCACAAACGTAAGTATACTGAGTCTCAGCCACAGACGATTCTTCCATCGTTGCCACAGTTCCTTGTTGTTTCTCGGTCTGATGAAGGTCACGACTTCTCCACGGTCAACCCTTTCATTATTCAGAAAGGTGTCGACGCAATAGCAGGTCCTGTAAAGTCTTGTTCCAGATTACGGAATGGCACCCTGTTGTTAGAAACACACAGTGCCCTCCAGGCACAAAAATTGCTGCGTACTTCTCTGCTCCACACCTTCCCTGTCCGGGTGGAACCGCACCGTACCTTAAATTCCTCGCGTGGAGTCGTTTATACACGCTCCCTCGATGGATTGTCTGACGAAGAAATTCAGCACTATCTGTCTGACCAGGGCGTAACGGCAGTTCATAGAGTAATGAAACGGGTTGACACAAACATCATTCCAACCCGCACTGTCTTCTTGACATTTGACACAGTTCAACTCCCATCGCAAATCAAAGCTGGCTATGAGATAATTTCCGTTCGCCCTTACGTCCCAAACCCTACGCGTTGCTATCGATGTCAGCGGTTCAATCACACCAGCCAGTCCTGTTCCAATCCAGCCAAATGTGTTACGTGTGGCAAGGATGCCCATGAGGATGCTTGTCCACCTCCATCCCCTCGCTGCATCAACTGTATGGGTGACCACGCTGCTTCCTCTCGAGATTGCCCCGTTTTTAAGGACGAGAAGCTCATCCAGGAAATAAGGGTGAAGGAAAAGGTGTCGACCTTTGCTGCTCGAAAATTATTCGCCAGTCGCAAGCCCACCGTGCCTCAGACAGGAAAATACAGCACTGTCCTTGCTTCTCCTCGGCCAACAAAGGAGGCGGCCACGCAGACTTGCGACCTCACCTTTAGTACCACGGTCGTCAGATCGGCCAGCGCAAAGATCGCTCGTTCAACCTCACCACTTTCGCCTGCCCACTCTGTGGCTCACCCTTCGTCGGGTTCTGCTACATCTCGAGCCCAAAAGTCGGACGCCAAGTCTTCGAAAAAAGAGCATACTCGTGAAGAGTTTTTACGTACCGCAACTTCACAACCATCGGTTCCTCCTTCATCTAAACCACATTCTTCCAAGAAGGCTACAAAGAAACCCAGTTCCTCCCCTTCTCCGCCAAGGCGTGCCCCCTCCACAGCACCACCTGGCGGAAATCGCCCTCGGCCATCTTCTGTGTCGCCGAGGCGCACTGCTGGTGGCCGGTCAACCGGCCGATCGCTGGTGGCAGGGACTGCTCCTGACCAACCTATGGATCAGGATCTTCTGCCTTCGGCTGAATGCCATTCCATGCTGTCGGTTGCTAGCTCCGAGCAGTCTCTGAGTTGACAGCAACTTCGGTCACATTCCTCCATTTTCCTTTCACCCCATGTCCATTATCCACTGGAATATCCGCGGCATTCGCGCCAATCGGGATGAATTGTCGGTCCTCTTACGCTCCTACTCGCCGGTCATCTTCTGTCTTCAGGAAACAAAGCTGCGTCCCCATGACCGCTTTGTTCTCCCTCACTTTCAGTCCGTCCGATATGACCTCCCCTCTGTTGAAGGCACTCCAGCCCATTCCATCATCCACACCAATGGCACGAGCTGATCTCCTTCATCTTCTTGGTCAGCTTCCACCCCCCTATTTGCTGGTTGGGGACTTCAATGCCCACCACCCGCTTTGGGGATCTCCACATCCTTGTCCACGTGGCTCCATATTGCTAGACGTCTTCCACCAAGCAGATCTAGTTTGCCTCAACACTGGGGTCCCCACATTTTTGTCTGCCTCCACGACAACCTTATCTCATTTGGACCTTGCGGTCGGTACTGTTCCGCTAGCTCGGCGCTTCGAATGGTTCGCCCTTGATGATACACACTCGAGTGACCACTTTCCGTGTGTCCTCAAACTGCAGCCTCAACTGCCATATATGCGCCTGCGACGCTGGAAGTTTGCCCAAGCCGATTGGACACTTTTTTCGTCTCTCGCGACATTCGATGACCGTCGCTTTCCCAGCGTCGACGATGAGGTCACACATATTACCGACGTTATCCTTACAGCTGCGGAACGTTCAATACCACGCACCTCCGAATTGCCCCGGCGCCCCCCAGTTCCTTGGTGGAACGAGGCATGCCGTGAGCGGCGACGTGCTCTTCGCATTTTCCGTCACCATCCTACTTTGGCCAACTGTATCCGCTATAAGCAGCTCCGTGCGCGATGCCGTCGCGTCATCCGCGATAGCAAGAAGGCAAGCTGGAAATTCTTTATTAGCTCATTTAACACCTTCACTCCCTCCTCGGAAGTTTGGAGTCGGCTTCGACGGTTCTCAGGCGCGCCTAGTTTCTCCCCGGTTTCTGGGCTCACTGTCGCACATGATACCTTAGTGGACCCCGTCGCAATTTCTAACTCGTTGGGTCAGCACTTTGCTGAGATTTCGAGCTCTTCACATTACCCGCCAGCGTTTCTCCCGAAGAAACGTGCAGCGGAAGTGCGACCTCTTGCTTTCTCCTCTCCAAATCACGAAAGCTACAATACTGTTTTCTCCATGCGGGAACTCCAACATGCCCTCTCATCTTCTCGCTCCTCCGCCCCGGGACCGGATGGTATCCACGTCCAAATGTTGCTGCATTTATCAACCCCTAGCCTGCGTTACCTCCTTCGCCTTTATAATCGAATTTGGACCGACAGTACCTTTCCCAAACGGTGGCGGGAAGCTATTGTCGTTCCCGTTCCGAAACCTGGAAAGGACAAACATCTCCCCTCTAGCTATCGCCCCATTTCTCTCACGAGTAGTGTCTGTAAGGTTTTGGAGCGTATGGTGAATTACCGTTTAGCTTGGTGGCTGGAATCCCGCAGTCTTTTAACACCAGCCCAATGCGGATTTCGGAAGCATCGTTCTGCCGTTGACCATCTTGTTGCTCTCTCCACTTATATCATGAACAATTTTCTCCGGAAACGCCAAACGGTAGCAATATTTTTTGATCTGGAGAGAGCATACGATACCTGTTGGAGGACAGGCATCCTCCGCACACTGTTCTCTTGGGGCTTTCGAGGCCGGCTGCCCCTTTTTCTTCGCGAATTTATGGCAGAGCGCACTTTTAGGGTGCGGGTGAACACTACTCTCTCCCGTACTTTCTCCCAAGAAAACGGGGTACCCCAGGGATCCGTGCTGAGTGTTGTACTATTTGCCATCGCCATAAATCCAATTATGGATTGTCTCCCTCCTGATGTCTCGGGCTCCCTCTTTGTGGACGATTTTGCGATCTACTACAGCTCTCAACGGACCAGCCTTCTTGAACGACGTCTTCAAGGATGTCTCGATCGCCTCCACTCGTGGAGCATCGAAACTGGCTTCCGTTTCTCACCCAGTAAGACCGTTTGTGTCAATTTTTGGCGACGTAAGGAGTTTCTTCCGCCCTCCTTACATCTAGGTCCTGTCAACCTTCCGTTTTCAGACGTCGTTAAATTCTTGGGTCTTATGTTTGACAGAAAACTAAGCTGGTCCTCCCACGTTTCCTATCTTTCGGCTCGCTGTCTGCGATCGCTTAACACCCTCCGTGTCCTGAATGGTACCTCCTGGGGAGCGGACCGAGTGGTCCTTCTCCGCCTCTATCGCGCCTTAGTGCGCTCGAAATTGGATTATGGAAGCATAGTCTACTCCTCTGCTCGGCCGTCTATTCTTCGGCATCTCGACTCTATCCACCACCGTGGATTACGTTTAGTGTCTGGAGCTTTTTACACTAGCCCTGTGGAAAGCCTTTATGCTGAGACTGCTGAACCTCCGCTGTCCAATCGGCGGGCAGTACTCCTGAGTCGTTATGCTAGCCATCTGTCTTCCATGCCTACTAATCCCGCCCATGACCTTTTTTTCGACGCCTCCTTTGATGTAGGGTATGCAGGCCGCTCCTCTTCCCTACTACCCCCGGGAGTCCGCTTCCGTCAACTGCTCCATTCTCTTTCCTTCCGCTTTCCTCAAACCTTCTGGACAACTTGGGGTACAGCACCGCCTTGGCTCCGTCCCCGGATCTGCCTGCTCCGTGACCTTTGTCAATTTCCCAAGGATGGTACCCCTACACTTGTTTATCGTCGGGCATTTGCTGCTCTATGTGCAGCAATGACGGAGGCCACATTTATTTACACCGACGGCTCGAAAACATCGTTAGGTGTAGGGAGTGCTTATATTGTTGGCGACACCCCAAATCAATTTCGGCTTCCCGACCAGTGTTCGGTTTATACTGCGGAGCTTTACGCTGTTCTCCAGGCTGTCCACTACATCCGCCGCCATCAGCGGATACAGTACGTAATCTGCTCAGATTCTCTCAGCTCTCTCCTCAGTCTCCAAGCTCTTTACCCTGTGCATCCTCTGGTCCACCGGATTCAGGACTGTCTGCGCTTGCTCCACCTGAGGGGCGTCTCGGTGGCGTTCCTCTGGCTCCCGGGACACGCTGGTATCTGTGGGAATGAGGCGGCTGATATAGCGGCCAAGGCCGCAGTCTCTCTTCCTCGTCCAGCTATTCGGTCGCTTCCCTTCACCGATCTACGGAGCGGTTTATGTCGCCAAGTTGCTCATTTATGGCATGCGCATTGGTCGGCACTTCCCTGTAATAAATTGCGGGAAGTGAAAGCCCTTCCTTGCGCTTGGGCCTCTTCCTCCCGAACGCGTCGTCGGGAGGAGGTAATTTTAGCTAGACTCCGGATAGGGCACTGTAGTTTTAGCCATCGACATCTTTTAAGCGGCGATCCTCCCCCACTCTGTCCCCACTGCTCTCAGCTGTGGACGGTAAGACACGTTTTAATTGAATGCCCCTATTTTAATCCGTTACGCTCCCGTCTACAGCTATCGCCTGATCTATCGTCGATTTTAGCAGATGACACGCGCTCAGCCGACCGCGTTCTCCAGTTTATTAGTGACAGTGAAATGACGTCAGTCATTTGAAGCTTTTTTGGGGACAACCACCCCCTTTCTGTACTGGATTTTTAAGCATTCTTTCTACTTTTAGTTTCTCCAATTTTATGAGTTTGTTTCCATTGCTGCTGGTTTTCAATTTTGGTTTTTTACTGTCTTAAGTCACGGGCTGGGCGCTAATGACCATAGCAGTTTTGCGCCCTAAAACCACAACAAAAAAAAAAAAAAAAAAAAACTGGGGCTGACGGTAATCTCCTCCAATTTTTTGATGGAGTGCATAGAGTTTTTAATATGATGATCAGTTTTTCCAATAAACGGTTGTAACAAGGTGGCAAGATGTCTAGCCAGCTCTTGAGTAGGGGATCTAATAACACTTACTATCGGTCTCAGTGGGACATTAGGTTTATGCACCTTAGGTAGCCCATATAATCTAGGAGGATAAGCTTCCGTTTTGCAAAGATCTTTTTTATCCTCTGAAGGAATAGAAGACTTTTTTTATTAATTGATTGGTAACTGTCAACACTTTCGCTGTAGGATCCTTTTTCAACTTTTTATAAATGGTAAGATCCAAAAGGTCACTGATGTTCTTGTGGTAGTCTTCACTCTTCATCACCACGGTAGCATTTCCCTTGTCAGCAGAAAGTACAATAATACTCTTGTCCGCATTAATCTCCCGTAATGCTTTCTTTTCTCCTTGAGACAGATTACTGCTAGGTGGCTTAGCTTTACACAGTATCCTGGCTGTTTCCATCCTAACTTCATCAGCAGTGTGTGATGGTAACAGCCGAATCCCCGCCTCTGTATTAGCTACAATATCCTCCGTTGGAATCTTCAGTGGAGTAATTGCAAAATTTCCTCCTTTCGAGAGAACAGAAGTTTCTTCCCTGGATAATTCTTTTCTGGACAAGTTTGTAACAGTTCGAGAATTGTCTATAACCAGTGTTTCCCGTCTGCTCTTCTGTGGATTATCAAACTTCTTCTTCTGCCTATTAGAAGACACTTCTGCACTATGTTCCATGGATCTAAATGTTAGCCCATCCACCTTATTCCAGTCGCAAACCTGCATTGTATTGCTAATAAATAGATGGAGATTTAATAGTTGATTGCATGTTACTGCCAGTCCTCGACGTGTTTGATGGATCCGTTCTCGTAGCATTGCCAGTTCCATGCGAGAATAGATACGGCTAGCTTGTGCTGAATGAAACAATCTTCTCACCGTCAAAAACTTCGGAACTGTACCGGTGTCACGACAAGGTAGCAAGAAAGTGAGCGAACAAAGCTGCTGGGCCTTCTTGCGTAGGCTCTCCAATCGTCGTACCATAACCAACATATCCTCCCCGTAGAGGCGTCTAATCATAGCATGTAGGCTATATTCTCCTGATCTGCCTCTGAGAATCATCTGTAAGATTTAAATTTTTCTCGAAATCTGTCATTTTACTGTCCTCTTCGGAATCAAATGTACTGTTTCCTGTCTCCGAATTAATGTTGTCAGTAGCTACAACATTTTCATAATTAGTCACACAAATTAAAACCTCATCCCCTTTACATAAAACTTCACTTATTTCTGCTGAATTGCTGCAAACTTTATCACAATTAACTCCGTTAATATATGCCCCTAACTCGTAAGGTTCTTTACTTAAAACATCCATTACAACCATAGATACAATACAGAAATTACCACCTATAACTCCATCAACCTCCACCAATGTTACATGTAAATTGTTGCTATTGCGTTGCTCCACACTAGATTTCACAGTATGTATGAATTCCACCAAACTCAGATCTAACCCTTTCTGCTTTAAATTTTCTCCCTTATCAGACACCTCATCCCATTTTATGTTTTAAAATATTGTATAATGAATTTCACTTTCAGAATGAGATTTTCACTCTGCAGTGGAGTCTGCGCTGATATGAAACTTCCTGGCAGATTAAAACTGTGTGCCGGACCGAGACTCGAACTCGGGACCTTTGCCTTTCACAGGCAAGTGCTCTACCAGCTGAACCACCCAAGCACGACTCACGCTCCATTCTTGTAGCACTTGCCCGGAAGTTTCATTTTCACATTCATACCTTAGTATCCAATCAAAATTCATGTTTTCATGAAGAGCTGTCAGTTCACTTCTGTCAGCAGAAATGAATGCACAAATTCCTTCCTCTTCAGATATCTAAATCAGTAGCTTCAGCCTTCGCAACTCCAGCACCTAAAACATCATCTTTACCTCTCTTTAACAATGAATCACTTACATCCACCAATACATAATAAAATTAGTCTCCAGCTGATGAGACTATTGCTTTGCCAATGAGACTATTGCTTTGCCAATGAGACTATTGCTTTGCCAATGAGACTATTGCTTTGCCAATGAGACTATTGCTTTGCCAATGAGACTATTGCTATGCCAACGAGACTATTGCTATGCCAACAAGACTATTGCTATGCTGCCTTCCCATACTTCCGTTGATACATCACAAAGTTCATCTCTATAGGTAGCTTCAGCTACTTCCTCTGATACAAAATCATCTGCATTACTTTCACCTACTTACTATAATTACCTACATTACTATGTTTCATTACCTACACTACTGTAATTGTCCCCACTGCCTAGTGTCTCATTAGAATTCATCATACATTCCCATCCACCAAATTCAGATCCACCTCTGCCTCTCTGTTGATCACAAAATCATTCAACATACATACATTCATCCCATCATTCACTTCCCTGTCACAAAATAAATTTCCCATCCCCATATCATCATCATCGAATCTCTCAACACATTTTACCACATTTCTTACATCCTTTTTGTGGTTGCTCTGCTCAAAATTATTCCCCATTTCTTATAACCTCCACATTCAACATTTGTGGCTTCTTTGCTGAATTTTTGACACCCACAGAATTTTTAAAATAATGTTCTTTTCAACTCCGGTTTATTTTGCTGTCTTCGGACCTGAGATGTGGCAATCACTAATTTCCCTTCCTTTTATTCCGGCATCGCATTTTGTGAGGCTCTTGCTCCTCAGATCTTTGTGCCCAGTCCTGATTTCTGTTGTGAGAATTCCCATTTT
The DNA here is from genome assembly GCF_023864275.1 of Schistocerca cancellata. Taxonomy (NCBI): domain Eukaryota; kingdom Metazoa; phylum Arthropoda; class Insecta; order Orthoptera; family Acrididae; genus Schistocerca; species Schistocerca cancellata. Next base: position 5,208,673 of record NC_064628.1, on the reverse strand, counting down.
CATTTCCACTTTGAAAATAATTTTTACCACTGCAGTGATAATTATTTTGTTGATTATTGTGAGTATTATTATTGTTTCTGTTCTAGTACCCATTTCCGTGTCTACTCGTCCAATTTTGTGGCTTGAATTTCATTGCCTGGTCAAGTGTCTCAATAAAATCTCCATACTTGTCAGTGGGATTTGTCAGGCTGTGAACAAGATCCCATTGTAAACATTGCAGTAGTTTCCAGAGTGAAGGCAAAGGCCCCGAGTTAGAGTCTCAGTCCTGCACACAGTTTTAATCTGCCAGGAAGTCTCATTGAAGTAGTTGTCTCTCGAGCATCATAATCTCCGACGACGCTCCCGGTGGACAATTTATATGCATCAACTTAGCCAGTTGACACACACAAAAATCCCCCCCAGGGGGTTCACAACTCTTTTGTGGATACGTGCGTAGCGAGCACGGGACCCCGAGCTAATGTGTCCCTCCTTCCTTTCCAGGCTGCATACCTTCCTTTTCCTCATCCTTCCCTCTCCCCCATCTTCGCCCCTCCTCCCCTCACCTCTGGCTCTTTCCTTCCCTTTCTCCCCCTCTGGGAGTATGGTTTGTGCCTACGTCCGGAGACGGACGCTCGTAAATGTAACGCATTCTTCGCCTTCTCTGCTTGTATGTCTTCATCCTTCCTTTGTCCTTCTCTTTTCCTTACCTCTTCTCTTTACCCTTTTCTCCGCTGCGGCGTTTGAGACCTCTCCTCTTTCCTTTCCCTTTCTTTGTTTTTCCCTTTCTCTTTCTTCCTCCCTGTGCGTGTCTGAAGGCTGACCCACGCATTTTTGTGCGTAGCCGGTGACGGGGTAATGCATAATTCCCCGCCCCGGGTAGACAGGTAGGACACGTACGTACCCCCTGGTAACGGCCAGGCCCAGGGAGGGGTGATTACCCGAGCTGATACCTTCCGAAAGTGCCGATTGGTCCCTCCGTCCGTTTGTCGGGAGGTGTGACCTGAGGTGTGAACAATCACCTAAGGCGGGAGTGCCCTCAGAGAGGGCCCCCACAAGGGAGGAGCGCGCCATCGGAGACGCCAGTAATCGTGGGGGTTCTTCCGCAATAGTTTCCTCACCTTCCACTATGTCTGCTCACAAGCGTAAGTTCACTGAGTCTCAGCCACAGACAGTTTTTCCATCGTTGCCACAGTTCCTTGTTGTTTCTCGGTCAGACGAAGGTCACGACTTCTCCACGGTCAACCCTTTCATTATTCAGAAAGGTGTCGACGCAATTGCAGGTCCTGTAAAGTCTTGTTCCAGATTACGGAATGGCACCTTGTTGTTAGAAACAGTCAGTGCCCTCCAGGCACAAAAATTGCTGCGTACTTCACTGCTCCACACCTTCCCTGTCTGGGTTGAAGCGCACCGCACTTTAAATTCCTCGCTTGGAGTCGTTTATACACGCTCCCTCTATGGATTGTCTGACAAAGAAATTCAGCACTACCTGTCTGACCAGGGCGTCACGGCTGTTCATAGAGTTATGAAAAGGGTTGACACGAACATCATTCCAAACCGCACTATCTTCTTGACATTTGACAAAGTTCAACTCCCATCGAAAATCAAAGCAGGCTATGAGATAATTTCTGTTCGCCCTTACGTCCCAAACCCTATGCGTTGCTATCGGTGTCAGCGGTTCAATCACACCAGCCAGTCCTGTTCCAATCCGGCCAAATGTGTTACGTGTGGCAAGGATGCCCATGAGGATGCTTGTCCACCTCCATACCCTCGCTGCATCAACTGTATGGGTGACCACGCTGCTTCCTCTCGAGATTGCCCCGTTTTTAAGGACGAAAAGCTCATCCAGGAAATCAGAGTGAAGGAAAAGGTGTCGACCTTTGCTGCTCGAAAATTATTCGCCAGTCGACAGCCCACCGTGCCTCAGACAGGAAAATACAGCACTGACCTTGCTTCTCCTCGGCCAACAAAGGAGGCAGCCACGCAGTCTTGCGACCTCACCTTTAGTGCCACAATCGTCAGATCGGCCAGCGCAAGGATCGCCCGTTCAACCTCACCATTTTTGCCTGCCCACTCTATGGCTCACCCTTCATCGGGTTCTACTAAATCTCGAGACCAAAAGTCAGACACCAAGACTTTGAAAAAAGAGCATACTCGTGAAGATTTTTTACGTACCCCAACTTCACAACCATCGGTTCCTCCTTCATGTAAACATCATATTCCAAGAAGGCTACAAAGAAACCCAGTTCATTTCCTCCTCCGCCAAGGCGTGTCCCATCTACAGCACCACCTGGCGGTAATTGCCCTCGGCCGTCTTCTGTGTCGTCGAGGCGCAATGCTGGCGGCCGATCAACCGGCCGATCGCTGGTGGCAGGAGCTGCTCCTGAACAACCTATGGATCAGGATCTTCTGCCTTCGGCTGAATGCCATTCCATGCTGTTGGTCGCAAGCTCTGAGCAGTCGTTGAGTTGACGGCAACCTTGGTCACATTACTCCATTTTCTGTCCACCCTATGTCCATTATCCACTGGAATATCTGCGGCATTCGAGCCAATCGGGATGAATTGTCGATCCTCTTACGATCCTGCTCGCCGGTCATCTTCTGTCTTCAGGAAACAAAGCTGCGTCCCCATGACCGCTTTGTTCCCCCTCATTTTCAGTCCGTCCGATATGATCTCCCCTCTGTTGAAGGCACTCCAGCCCATGGAGGACTCATGATTCTTCTCCATGATACTCTCCATTATCACCCAATCCACTTAAACACTTCCTTCCAAGCTGTCGCCGTCTGTCTTTCCCTTTATGGATACACGTTCTCTCTTTGTACTGTATACATTCCATCGTCCACACCAATGGCACGAGCTGATCTCCTTCATCTTCTTGGTCAGCTTCCACCCCCCCTATTTGCTGGTTGGGGACTTCAGTGCCCACCACCCGCTTTGGGGATCTCCACAACCTTGTCCACGTGGCTCACTATTGCTAGACGTCTTCCACCAAGCGGATCTAGTTTGCCTCAACACTGGGGTCCCTACATTTTTGTCTGCCTCCACGACAAATTTATCTCATTTGGACCTTGCGGTCGGTACTGTTCCACTAGCTCGGCACTTCGAACGGTTCGCCCTTGATGATACACACTCGAGTGACCATTTCCCATGTGTCCTTAGACTGCAGCCTCAACTGCCATATATGCGCCCGCGACGCTGGAAGTTTGCCCAAGCCGATTGGACACTTTTTTCGTCTCTAGCGACATTCGATGACCGTCACCTTCCCAGCTTCGACGATGAGGTCACACATATTACCGACATTATTCTTACAGCTGCGGAACGTTCAATACCACGCACCTCCGAATTGCCCCGGCGCCCCTCAGTTCCTTGGTGGAACGAGGCATGCTGTGACGCAATGCGTGAGCGGCGACGTGCTCTTCGCGTTTTCCGCCACCATCCTACTTTGGCCAACTGTATCCGCTATAAGCAGTTCCGTGCGCGATGCCGTCGCGTCATCCGCGATAGCAAGAAGGCAAGCTGGAAATTCTTTATTAGCTCATTTAACACCTTCACTCCTTCCTCGGAAGTTTGGAGTCGGCTTCGACGGTTCTCAGGCGCGCCTAGTTTCTCCCCGGCCTCTGGGCTCACTGTCGCGCATGATACATTAGTGGACCCCATCACAATTTCTAACTCATTGGGTCAGCACTTTGCTGAGATTTCGAGCTCTTCAAATTACCCGCCAGCGTTTCTCCCGAAGAAACGTGCAGCGGAAGTGCGCCATCTTGCTTTCTCCTCTCAAAATTGCGAAAGCTACAATACTGTTTTCTCCATGCGGGAACTCCAACATGCACTCTCTTCTTCTCGCTCCTCTGCCCCAGGACCGGATGGTATCCACGTCCAAATGTTGCTGCATTTATCAACCCATAGTCTGCGTTACCTCCTTCGCCTTTATAATCGAATTTGGACCGACAGTACTTTTCCCAGACGATGGCGGGAAGCTATCGTCGTTCCTGTTCCGAAACCTGGAAAGGACAAACATCTCCCCTCTAGCTATCGCCCCATTTCTCTCATGAGTAATGTCTGTAAGGTTTTGGAGCGTATGGTGAATTACCGTTTAGCTTGGTGGTTGGAATCCCGCAGTCTTTTAACACCTGCCCAATGCGGATTCCGAAAGCATCGTTCTGCAGTTGACCATCTTGTTGCTCTCTCCACTTATATCGTGAACAATTTTCTTTGGAAACACCAAACAGTAGCAATATTTTTTGATCTGGAGAGAGCATACGATACCTGTTGGAGGACAGGCATCCTCCGCACACTATTCTCTTGGGGCTTTCGAGATCGGCTGCCCCTTTTTCTTCGCGAATTTATGGCAGAGCGCACATTTAGGGTGCGGGTGAACACTACTCTCTCCTGTACTTTCTCCCAAGAAAACGGGGTACCCCAGGACTCCGTGCTGAGTGTTGTACTGTTTGCCATTGCCATAAATCCAATTATGGATTGTCTCCTTCCTGATGTCTCGGGCTCCCTCTTTGTGGACGATTTTGCGATCTACTACAGCTCTCAACGGACCAGCCTTCTTGAACGACGTCTTCAAGGATGTCTCGATCGCCTCCTCTCTTGGAGCATCGAAACCGGCTTCCGTTTTTCTCCCAGTAAGACCGTTTGTGTTAATTTTTGGCGACGTAAGGAGTTTCTTCCACCCTCCTTACATCTAGGATCTGTCAACCCTCCGTTTTCAGGCGTCGCTAAATTCTTGGGTCTTTGTGTTTGACAGAAACCTGTGCTGGTCCTCCCACGTTTCCTATCTTTCGGCTCGCTGTCTGCGATCGCTCAACACCCTCCGTGTCCTGAATGGTACCTCCTGGGAAGCGGACCGAGTGGTCCTTCTCCGCCTCTATCGCGTCTTAGTGCGCTCGAAATTGGACTATGGAAGCATAGTCTACTCCTCTGCTCGGCCGTCTATTCTTCGGCATCTCGACTCTATCCACCACCGTGGATTATGTTTAGTGTCTGGAGCTTTTTACACCAGCCCTGTGGAAAGCCTTTATGCTGAGACTGCTGAACCTCCGCTGTCCAATCGGCGAGCAGTCCTTCTGAGTCGTTATGCTAGCCATCTGTCTTCCATGCCTGCTAATCCAGCCCGTGACATTTTTTTCAACGCCTCCTTTGATGTAGGGTATGCAGGCTGCCCCTCCTCCCTACTACCACCGGGAGTCCGCTTCCGTCAACTGCTCCATTCTCTTTCCTTCCGCTTTCCTAAAACCTTCTTGACAACTTGGGGTACAGCACCGCCTTGGCTCCGTCCCCGGATCTGCCTGCTCCGTGACCTTTGTCGATTTCCCAAGGATGGTACCCCTTCACTTGTTTATCGTCGGGCATTTGCTGCTCTATTTGCACAAATGAAGGAAGCCACATTTATTTACACCGACGGCTCGAAAACATCGTTAGGTGTAGGGAGTGCCTATATTGTTGGCGACACCCCAAATCACTTTCGGCTTTCCGACCAGTGTTCGGTTTATACTGCGGAGCTTTACGCTGTTCTCCAGGCTGTCCACTACATCCGCCGCCATCAGCGGATACAGTACGTTATCTGCTCAGATCCTCTCAGCTCTCTCCTCAGTCTCCAAGCTCTTTACCCTGTGCACCCTCTGGTCCACCGGATTCGGGACTGTCTGCGCTTGCTCCACCTGGGGGGCGTCTCGGTGGCGTTCCTCTGGCTCCCGGGACACGTTGGTATCTGTGGAAATGAGGCAGCCGATATAGCAGCCAAGGCTGCAGTCTCTCTTCTTCGGCCAGCTATTCAATCGATTCCCTTCGCCGATCTACGGAGCGTTTTATGTCATTGTGTTGTTCTTTTATGGCACGCACATTGGTCGACACTTCCCCATAATAAATTGCGGGACGTGAAAGCTCTTCCTTGTGCTTGGACCTCTTCCTCCCGAACGTGTCGTCGGGAGGAGGTAATTTTAACTAGACTCCGGATAGGGCACTGTCTTTTTAGCCATGGACATGTTTTAAGCGGCGATCCTCCCCCACTCTATCCCCACTGCTCTCAGCTGTGGACGGTAAGACACCTTTTAATTGAGTGCCCCTATTTTAATCAGTTACGCTCCCGTCTACAGCTGTCGCCTGATATATTGTCGATTTTAGCAGATGACACACGCTCAACCGATCGCGTTCTCGAGTTTATTAGTGCCAGTGAAATGACGTCAGTCATTTGAAGCTTTTTTTGGGACAACCAACCCTATTCTGTAGTGGATTTTTAAGCCTTTCTTCTGCTTTTAGTTTCTCCAATTTTATGACTTTCGTTCCCATTGCTGCTGGTTTCCATTTTCGGTTTTTTACTGTTTCCTCAGTCACGGACCGGGCGCTAATGACCATAGCAGTTTTGCGCCCTCAAAAAAAAAAAAAAAAGTTTACTTCTCACTCTGTCTTTTGGGTTGCCGTTGGATCTTCTGTCTACACACTATCTTGACAACCAGCAACAGGGGCATACAGATTTCTGGGACCAAGCCCAAACACAGCTTCATGCAATGAGAGCATTGAGGCTCCGACAGGCGTGCACAGCCATTCTGGGCTTTAGGGACTGCGGCACTGACCTCGGACAATGCCAGAGCCTCTGCCTAGAGATTCCTCTCCAGGCACTGATGTTCTACTGTGCGCCTTCGTGCAACGTGAGCTCAGCATGGTCACTGCTTGGCAACACTGGGAAGAAGACAGTGTGATCATAAAATGCTTGGAAATAAATGTCTGTTAATTGAATGATGTCTCATTATCATCCTGGTGCTCTGCAGGACTCTACCACTATACCTCCACTCGGGTATCCTACAGTCACATATGCTCCTAGAACATGTATTTTTGTTGACTGATGTGGTGGTCACACTTATATTTGCTGGTATTTGACTTCCTGATCCAGTTCATAGAGAGAATAAAAAGTTTGTTGTCTGGGAGTGAGGAACATACTACATTTATGCCAAATAAATATTCAGTGGCATTTCTGCTTTTGTTTGCAGGAGCTACACTGATTGAGCCGAAACATTACATAGTATCATAGTGGGTTGGTCCTCCTTTGGAACGCAAAGCAGCAGCGATTCTGCATGGTGCTTATTTGACAAGTTAACTGAATCTTCCGTTGGTTCTTGATAGAACAAATCTTTAGTAGATTTTTGGAAGTATGTAGCACCAGATGTCTCCACACAGGTCACAGGTCAGTGGTTTTTGGGCACGAAGTTGGTGCCCTACAGTGTCCCAGTTGCACTGCATGTAATTCAGATCACGCGAATTTGGTGGTCAAGACATAAAAGTGTGTTCTTTATCATCTTCTTGAAACAAGGTTGCACAATTACAGCCTTATGATATGGAAATTTATCCTGCTGGAAGATGCCATCACCACCACGGAAGGCATCAACGTGAAGGGATGCAGGTGTCTTTCTGCAGTAATTTTCATGCAGTCCACAGCTGTCATGGTGCCTTTGATTACAAACACAACTTTCATGCAAATCCAAGTGAATGTCTCCCATAGCATAACGTTACGGTCGCTGGATTGCATCCGTGGCGCACTGGACATTTCGAGCAGCCCTTTGCCTAAACAGTAACTGTACTGGACACAGCCATTGACCTTGTGCAACAAGAAATGTGATTCCCCAATCAGACGACACATTGTGGTTGATCCATGGTCATGTCTTGATGACATTGTGCCTACTGCAAGCATAATTCAGTGCCATTGGGTCAACAATGTGCGCTAAATAGTGTGCTCCAAAACAATTGTGCCTGCACCAGCATTGTACTGTCCACAAATCTACCACAGTTTGACACCTATCCTGCTGCACAGAGCAGTGTTGCCCACTTATCGTTTCTCTGACCTTCAGCCACTTTCTATAGATGATTCACTGTAGCCCGGGAACAGCCATCCAGCTTCTCAGTTTGCAATTTGCTCTGCTGGGCTGTAACAACGTGCCATTTGTGAAAGTCATTTATGTCAGTGGATTACTCCATTTGCAGTCCATATCATTGCTAGAATGATTCCCTGTTCATCCACTTATATACTTTTCTTAATGCATCAAGTGCCTACATCAGCAGGTGGTATTGAAATTTGTGGTGGTTAGTGGTCATAATTTTTTGCCTAGTCATTGTATGTGGCTGCACTTCTTACACGAATTAAAAATTACTTGATGAGTGAGACGTGTTGATTAAACCTGAAGTATGAATCAGTGAGCTTAGAAAAGGCATTTATAAAATCGTTGTAGGGGTAGAGCGATCTTGGGTTGATAAGCATATCTGCAGCCTGGAGTGGTCTAGGGAAGTGCCATGGCAGCCAAGCTGTATATTCAATACAAGGCTTTCACTGCATCCATGGCATGCCAATCAGAGAACTGTGTATTTGAACAGGTGTGATGAAGGAATGTATATGTAATGCTTTGGTATATGGAGTACTTCAGAAATTTTATTTCCTGTTGCAGCTGTGTGTAGCTTCAGATGCCTGTGTTAACCGTAGAAAGTTGTAAGGATAGAGCTAATAGCTTTAATGGCTTCCACCTTGCAACCTGTAACACGGATTCTGCAACGAATTTCCACTCCACAGGACAGTGTGCAATGATTTGGAAACTTCCTGGAAGATTAAAACATTGTGCCCAACCATGGCTTGAACCTTGGACTTTTGCCTAAAGCTGGCAAGTATCCTACCGACTCACAACCTACCTCACCACTTCAAATCAGCTTGTACTCCACTTCATTCTGGAAACAATCTGCTAGGCTTTGGCTAAGACAGTTTTGGCAGTATCTTTCCTTCCATGAGTGTTCATCCCATAAAATATGCAGGAGAACTTCACTAAATGCAAATGATTTGGTGGGTTGGGTGGTTAGAAATATTCGGTTGTTTGCAGGTGATGCTAGTGTATGGGAAGGTGGAAGGTGATGTAGTTGTAGGGACTGTAGGGGTAACAGGCTCTAAATATAAATTTTTAAAAAAAATGTAAATTGATGCGGATGACTAGCAAAATCAAACCCATATTCAGATACAGCATTAGTAGTTTGCTGCTTGACACAGTTGTACTGTTTACACCTGGGAGTAACATTGCAGACCGATATGAAATGGAACAAACGTGTGAGGATTCTGGTGGCGAATGGTCAACTTCTATTTATTGGGCAAACTTTGGGAAACTGTAGTTCATTTGTAAAGGAGACTGCATCTAGGACTCTGGGGCAACCAGTTATTGGAATTCCTAGTGTTGGGATCAGCACCAAGTCGGATTAAAGGAAGACATTGAAGCAGTTCAGAAGAGGGCTGCTAGATTTGTTTCCAGTAGGTTCGAACAACATGTAAGTATTACGGAGATGCTTTGGGAACTCAAATGACAATTCCTGGAGGGAAGGCGAATTATTTTCGAGGAACGCTATTGAGAAAATTTAGAGAACTGGTCTTCGAAGCTGATTGCTGAATGATTCTACTGCTGTCAAAATGCATTTTGTGTGAGGACAATGAAGATAAGAACAAGGAATTAGGGCTCATAAGGAGGCATATAGGAAGTCATTTTTCCCTCACTTTATTTACAAGTGCAGCAGTAAAAGAAATGACAAGTTGTGGTACAGGGATGCTTAGGTATCTCTGTCAGTAGAGCAGTTGTCCATGAAAGGCAAAGATCCCAGGTTTGTGTCCCAATCCAGTCCGTTGCACTGTGTTAATCTGGCAGGAGGTTGCATCCGCAGATTACTTTATCTGCATATGATTTCTAACATTAATGGAGTACAAAATTACACTTGTAGCTTAACCCACAATGATTCACAAATCTTGTGTAATGTGACTGATTCTGTTACTTCTTGCTCTCGTATAAATTCAAACAAGATGCAGTGACATCATTTGACTTTGAAAATGTGTGTACATAGCTCTCAAATTTCAGTAAAAGACAGCCCTAAGACTTAGTTCATGTAATAAACAGGAAAATATCTGGGTTGACCAGCACAAAAAGGTGGCCCTTAGAATATATCAATCTACAACCTTGTTACCAATGTTTTTCTTGTTAGATGATTTGCTGTCACTGTCGCTCGTAATTTTATTTCTTTTTTTATTTTGCGTATAAAATTATCTATATATATTGCTTAAACTTAATGACCTCATAAGTGGATTTGGGATTGGGAATGTTTGCTATACGAAGCAAAAATAGAGAAAGCATTGAATCTCCAGTTCGCTGCTAAAATATGTTGAATCCCAGTCAGTGGCAAGAACTGTACTGATGCAGTCCAATGGTATGGCTGGTAGATAACTAAGCACACCTGGTACTACTCTTAACGCTCTGTCATGTGTCCAGGTAGCACATAATCTGCCATATAGCGATCCAGCAGACAGAACACTGAGTGAAGCACAGTTGAATGTCACGAAGCCAAGCGGCCAGTCAGTGCTATGTCTTAATGGTAATATGTTAAAAGATATATGGACCATGTGAAGCATCTCTATTGAGGCCATTACTGAGGATTTAAATACAACATAGCAGGCCCTGCTTGGCTGAGTTGTTTCCATGGACACTGCAATCCACATTGTCATTAACTTCCAGAAATGTAGCAATTTCACATATGCTCCTTTTTAAAGATGCTTCTGCTTTTTATCCAGAAGTCCATTTATTACCTCTTGTTATAAACCCATGTCCCACCCCATTATCTTGTGGATATTATGTTTGGTGCTCCACCTTAGAGCTGTATTACTGTACTTTCTAGAGTTCACTAGATGTGATGTACATTTACAGTGATCAGTTTTACTGTTAGTATCTTGCACACATTTACTATGTTATGGCAGGTAGGCTTCCAAATACTTGCATTCTATCAGTTTGTCTTCCAGTCTTATATCTCATTGTTTTCTTCTTATTTATTAAAACATTATTGACCAAACTATTCTTTCAGTTTTCAAAGTGTATGATTTTCATTTTCCATAACTTCAGGTAAAATTACCTGACCATGAGTGGAAAGGAGAGATTACATGATGCAGACTGCTGCTGGTATAAGCATATCAAGAGCTTGATCAAATTTATCTTGAAGAGTGTTAGCACTGTTATGGCACCACCTTCGTACGATCTTGTCGCTGTCTCAGTGAGGCCACAAATTCTGAAGAAATATAATTTGATACTTGCACTGTGCTAGTACAGCCCATAACACAGTTGCACAGCTTTGTGCTTACACAACCACAATGCTTGCAGTAGTTGCACATGGTCTTGTCTAAATTGTATAAATTAAAATTATGCTGAGGTGGTTCCTAAGATGGTTCATTCCTCATTTTCATACAAAATATTTATAACTCTGTGCAACCAAATTATATACAGAAATCAATACTCTTACTGTGCTTTGCAAAATTATTTGATTGGTAGAAGCTGCAAAAATGTTTGAGGTCTTTGGCTTATGTTGATTAACAGCTAGGCAGCAGAGATACCATTGGGCAAGTGTGAGATTTCTTCAGAAGAAAATATTGTTTTCTTTACGTTGCAGGGCTGCTTAAGTTTATATGCGATGCAATTGTAATGATATATTTCCAGCTAAAATTGGAATTGTTTAGATTCAAATAGGTGTCAAAAATTAGCTAGCTTCGAAGTACTAAAGATTTTTTGAAAGTTATTGTAAGAAATATGTGTTATTAAAACATATTACTGTATTTTTATTGCTGTTGTCACTGTTCTTAGAACCACCGGACAGAGAGCCAACTCCACCAAAGAAGAAAGTGAAGTTAACACCAAGTTTTGTGCCTGAAGTGGAAAAGCCAACTAAGAAGGAGAAAACAATAAAAGTAAAAGTTGTACCTAGGGAGCATAAAAAGTCAGAAACAGAAGTTGAAGTAGATGGGACTAAAGAGTTACACGTTACCCTATCACCACATACACCATCTGGAGATCCTCCAGAACCAGAGGAGCTTATCAAAGCTCTCATGGTAAGGACACAAATTTCATTTAGGTATGAAACAAAAGCATGAGAGGTTAACAACTCACATATTAGCTGTTACTCGTGGCTGCACTTGGTTTTGCATTTATAATATTAGTATGAATGAAACTATTCAGTTTATATGCTTAAATAATTGTGTTGCTTTTTTGAATTTGTGAAATGTAATTTCTTTTGTAAGTAAATAACCTAGAAATTGGACTTCATCATACAGTAAGTCCAACATTGTTCCCATTGCTCTACAAAAAGCTGTCATTTTCTCCTACAATAATAATTTTCATTCATTGTAGATCGGGTGGAACTTACTCCTTCCTTTAATGAATGCGGAAGAGTGTTAGTTATTGACAGCTATTGAATATAGATAGCTCTTACAGTCATGTAAAATTGATACTTGGTGCACAGATCTTTACAAATCTAACAAGGGAATGGTCCAACAAGACATGTTGAAACTTACTGTGAAATTTTTTACACAGGAAAGAGACTCCAAAAGAAATGCACTGTCCACATTTTAGCTGCTAAGAGGCACTGTGGGTATTTAAATAAATAGCTGAAAATTTCCAAATTCATAGCGTCCCGGGTAGCGGTAGAAATGTACACCCCTACTGCCACTGTAGCAACTGCGCATGCACAACTAGGCGCACACGCATAACGGAGGTCGGTGGTATATTTGTAAACATGAAACACGACACAACCCGATCATAATTTGTAAAGGACATTTCAGGTTACTGTTTGTTGATAGTTTCTCTCACACTACAGTACACAGTTACTATTCTCTCGAATGAGCCATTCATGTAACATCTGTTACAAATTATCAGTTACTTTTTGCAGTATTGGTAAGTATTGACAGTACAGATAAAGCTGGATGAATATTTATTGTGCTTTCTTAAGGCATGCCTGCAAGTAGTACTCTTTTTTCCTTCCAGCTTAACAGTAATGTGAAATCCAATTAATGTTCTCAGTTTAGCAATGATGAAATATGAAGAAGGTGGTTTGCAGCCGAAATGACCTACTTCTCCTGAAGACATACATATGTGTCATTTGTTAGTTGATTTCCTTGACATTGATTCAAATGATATCAGTAATTCGTTTGAAATTGTGGCTATGTTAGAAGAAATCGGAAATAACTGTGTTGATTCCATGAATTGTGGTTTGGATGATGTTGGTTGTGCCAGTAACAGTTCTGAAGAAGAATACTTTTGAAGCCTAAAAAAAAATACGTACTGCAACAGCATTCAGTGACAAAGAAAAGACAGTGAAATATTGGTGAAATGAAGGAGGGAAAAAATGCTTAAAGTTACGCAGTGTGCAAAGGTGTTATTGTTCGTAAAATTGGAGCGTGGACTGTACAAATGGAAGAATGAATAGCATGAAGTAAGAGATATACGCCAAACGGAAACCCGAAACCATCAGAATGAAAAACTGTTTGAAAGATTTGGAACTGCTCGTGAGAGGCCGTGCGCTGTTACCGATGGAAATCTCTGAGACTGGGCCCTCCAAATTGCATCTGACATGAACATTGCTGATTTACAGACTTCGTCAACCTGGCTACACCGGTTCAAGAAATCATACAGAATAGGAACTCACAAAAATACCAAGTAAATGTATAGAGCAGTTGCCAGTGATAGACAATGCTATAGAGAAATTCATAGCTGATGTAAAGAAGAAACTTGCTGTTATCCCTGCAACTGCTGTTTATAATGCTGATCAGTCAGGTTTCTGAAAGAGCTGTGTGCACACTGCACTTATCATTTTGAGGTGAAAAAAAAAAAAGACTGAGTCGGTTGCCAACCAATGTGTGCAATGACACATTCATTTCTGATAATGCCAGTGATAAGTATGACTGGTTTATTGTTTCTGCAGCTGTATATCTGTCTTCAAGAACCGCAAGGCAGATGAGGACCAAAAATAAAAAAATGGACTGTTTAGTTGCAAAAATCGTGTAATCAGCATCTCAAAATCTGGGAAAATGGGAAAGAATAATCAACAACATTTCATTCAGAACATATTCCTACCAGCTGCAGAAACTAATTCATTGGAGGGCATGGCTAGGCAAAACCTGCAGAGTGACAACACCACACTGGCAGCATATGTAGCTAGCCTGTGACTGATAAACAACAGTTGCTGTAGATTTTCTTGAATGCAGTGCAATTTGTCACCTGTAAGAACAATGATTTCTTTTTTTTCATACAGAGGTGAGCTGGCATTCTTGGTACATGGCACTCTTCAGATGACCCCCACAAAAAAAGTCATAGACTGAAAGCTCAAGAGCCATATATAGTTAGCCTTCCTGGAAATTACACGATGCCCAAACATACTTTTCACTACTGCCATAGAGTAGTAGCAGTTGAAGTGGTTCCAGTTTGTTGAAAACAGGTGTGCTGAATATCAAGATTTGGAATTGTATGGAGTCCTGGTGCCACAAATGTTTCTAACATGCTGAAATATGTTTAGACATCACAGCGACAGCACACCACATCCATTGTCAAAAAGGAATGGTCTGTAACCCCTTGAAAGTTCACTGCATGCAATATGGTAACTTTGTTGCTTTTTAATTAACATTGATGAAGGTGGGTGGTGTTCCCTTGAGTTCAGTTTGGCTTTTTCATGAAATCACTGAAATAAAAATGGGCTTCATTGGCCCTAAAGATATTGAATCAAGTTTGCATCTTTACTGACACTAGCAAATTTAATGTCACTGAACACAGTCATTAGGGTAGAGCTGTTGCGCAATTTGAAGTTTGTTGTTGTTGTCCGCCGCTCGTGGTCTCGCGGTAGCGTTCTCGCTTTCCGAGCACGGGGTCCCGGGTTCGATTCCCGGCGGGGTCAGGGATTTTCACCTGCCTCGAGATGACTGGGTGTTTGTGTTGTCATCATCATTTCATCATCATCCAGGAAAGTGGCGAAATTGGACTGAGCAAAGATTGGGTAATTGTACGGGCGCTGATAACCACGCAGTTGAGCGCCCCACAAACCAAACATCATCATCTCAATTTGAAGTTTGTTCAGATGAAATTGAAACTGAAGCAGTATTCTTTTAATGCTTTAATGTCTCCAGTGACAAGGCAATTTTTCATACTGAATGACAATGTCACCTTTTGTGGCAACTCTGGCAGTTTCAAGGGTACATACAACTCCACTCGGGGTTTTCTTCAAAACTAAACCAGTCTTTTCAAAATTCCAATCCCACATTGTGATTGCGGTAATGAGGGATTTTGACAATGAAGGAGATTCTGATAGTGGAGGTGAAACTCTTGTCGTGCAGCTGCCTAACAGTCACTGTATCGGTTAAAGGCTCGTACAGCAACAATGTGCTCGGCACCTCTCCAGTGCTCCATGGTAACCATCTGTCGCTACCTGCTGCACAGTTTGATGTATTTCCTTCACGCCTGCTATCATAGAAGGCCTGCTAACACTGCTTTCAAAATTTACCATTGTGCCATATTGCATAGAACATATTAATAATGTTTCTGTTTCCTAACAGTTCCTCTTGCCCCTCATGACTTTCATGTTTTTCTCTACTAACTGTTTTTACATTTTGGGAGACATGGAGAGTCAAGGAGAGGGGGTGGGCAGAGGGACAGTAAAAGATTCTGCCTTTCCTCCCTCCTTTTTTCCACCACTTTCCTTTACTCGCCCCCCTCCATCTCTCTCTTCACCACTGCCTTCCTCTCCTCTCGTCTCCTCTCCTTTCCTTTCCTCCCCTCAACCTACCCTCTCCCTCTCTTTATCCCCTTATATGCTCTACCCTCTAAACTCCTTTCGTCTTCTTGTGTAACTGCTGAGTAATCTGGTGAAAGACCTGCTTCACACTCCCCTGCCATGGAGTAAATTGATGTAAGGGAAAACCATAAGTTTGGCAATAACATTCGATCTTTGGCGAAAACATTTGACAGTCGTGAACAGAAACCAAAACATTGCTTTAAAACAAGCGTTCTGTGCATAGTGTTGTGGAATGGCGAAAAAAACTGCAAATTGGCGTTCATAAGAAGAAGAACAACACCAAAAATGCAACAGGAGCGTAACATGTAGGAAATTGTCCACGCAACCTGTAAGTACAGTTCTAAACATTACTACTTAATAGGAAATACCAACCACCAGAACTGTTTATAACCTATAGGCACAATGACAAAAATGTAAATAAAATAGATAACATATGTACATATTCCAGGCCACTGATGATGCCTTGCAGAAAATAAAGGCGAAACGCGTATGGCACTAAAATTGTGTTTTATTCAGTTGCTGTCAGACGGTCCATAAATAAAAATTATTAATCTACCGGAAAACCATAAAGGTTGGAACATGGAATGTTTTGACACTTCTGCACAAGACAAAGTAGAAAATTATATACATGAGAGGGACAAAATAAAACTGGATGTACTTAGTGCGACCAAAGTAAGGTGGAGAGGTAGACAGTGGATATTATAATTTTACTACTTGTGCATGTGTGAGTGATGTAATCAGAATGCTCTTGAGGAAGATTTATGCGATGATTTGGAAAAAGTTATTAATAGGGTGAGGTGGGATATATTCGTGCATATACTAAGGAAACACGGCATTGACTGCAAAGAAAGAAAATTATTTAAGGAGTTATATCTTGAGCAAAAAGCTAGAGTTGGTCAGTGAAGAACTGATGGAGGGGTTAAGAATAGGAAAAAGTCAAACTAAGATGTTGTCTTGCATCTATGCTGTTCGACATTTACATGGAAGAGATCATAGGAGAGTGCATGACCAATGAGGGGAGAGTGTGTAGGAGGTAAAAGAGTGGTTTGTATATGTTTTACTGATGACATGGTTGTGTTTATGGAATCCAATAAAGTGCATATAAAATTATGGAAGGTCTAAAAAGCAGTTGTGAATACAGATTGAAAATAAATAAAAAAATTCCAGCAGTTAGATACTGGGAGGAAAAGGAGAGAGGAAAACAGATGGCTAACAATTAGAGTAGGTTGCAAAATTCAACTTCTTGGGAAATATTATAACGCGGGACCTAAAATTTGACACAGAAATAGAATTGAGCCAAAGAAGCATACAACAAAGTGAGGAAATTGTTATAAACACTGTTGAATAAAAGCCCAAGGAAAAGATTGGCTTAATCGTATACACAGAGCTTAGTTTATATAGTGCAGATAGATAGCTTGACGTTGCGAGAAGATGAGCAAAGAAGGCTGGATTCATTGGAAGAGGGTGTAAGTTGGAAAGACAGTGTGAGGGATAAGGAGGTGTTAAGAAGAGGTGGAGAGAATGGAAACCTTCTACGACACACTAAGGGAAAGCACTCCATCTTCAGGCCACTGGTGGCCCATCGAGATCATCCGATTGCTGTGCCATCCTTTGTTGAGGATGTGGATAGGAGGGGCGTGTGGTCAGCACACCACTCTCCCAGTCATTATGATGGTTTTCTTTGACTGGAGCCACTAGTATTCACTTGAGTGGCTCTTCAATTGGCATCACGAGGCTGAGTGCACCCCAAAAAATGGCACCCGGATGGTCGCCCATCCAAGTGCCGGCCACATCCGACAGCGCTTAACTACGGTGATCTGACAGGAACTGGTGTATCCACTGCGGCAAGGCCATTGCCACATTCAAGAAAAGAGAGAAAAGTTGGTGAGGCCATATCCTGATGCACCAGTGCGTTCTCTAGCAGGGAACTGAAGGAATGGTAAAGGGAAAGAGAGGGAAAGGACAAGGTACCAACTAATGGACAGTCAGGGAAGAAAGTTATAACTATGTGTAACTAAAGAAGAAAGTGCAGCACAAGGAGAGATGCCAAAGTAACTTGCCTGGACTTGCCGCAAGGCGGAAAAACTACTGATAATGAAAATATGGGAAATCATTTTTACCATATCCTTAATTATTTATATGTGATTCTAACAGTTTATATTTCAAGCTAAACCATTCTCAGGTAATTACTTTAGTCTTTTTTTTATTTGTGTTTTGCTAGATTACACACGCACACACACACACACACACACACACACACACAAATTTGTGGTGCAAAAAGAATTAGTGTTTGTACTAGATTTAGATGCAGAGGGTGGACAAATATGTGATAGATGAAAGACAGCAGGACAGGCGGCTAGAAATATATGGGCCTGTATAGCATGCACACACAATTTGTCTTCACACACCCATGGTGTCTGTCGTGTTGCTGGTGTCATGTGCTGAGGGGGTTTACAAGTCTGTCATGATATATTCGTAGTGTGTCATCAGTATATGCACAATGTCCTCCAAATAGTGATATTTTTATTATTAATTTTACAGGAACTAGAGAACTCTGCTTCGAGTGATGCAGCTGTAAGGGAGAGAATAGCTAGTCTGCCACCAGAAGTTTCCGAAGTTTCGCTTTTGAATAAATTAGAAGGTATGTGATTACTAGGATGACTAGTAAATACTAGGTCAGTGATTTATTTCTGTTTCTGATGTGCCCTGATGAAATAAAGAAAAGCAGCAGATTCCACACTTTTAATTATTTGCATAATGACAGTATTATATGTCTGTTTCTCCGTCCCTCCCATCCTTGTTTCCTCCTCTCCCATGCTCTACTTACCACTCAAGTGCTATTAGTTGAAGTTAATCTTACGTTGTGCTATAGTAATAGTTGCTTGCATATTCAACTGTTACATTGCAGCTGTGTTGAAATAGGATGCAGTTAACAGTAAGCCATTATGTTGTAATTATGGGGGCCAACCAAAGAATCCCTTCACTGTGTTAATGGCTGGATTTAAAGATTATTCTTCACAGTTTGTAATTTCCTGTTGGAGGAGAGAATATAAATCTACATGAAGAAGAATACCTGAAAAGAAGAGGGTTTTGTTAATGTAGGGGATCTCAAAGCAATAACACCTTCATACCACCACCACCACCACCACCACCACCACCACCACCACCACCCTTCAACATCCACTGCTGGGTAAAGGTTTGCTTCTGATGTCTCTATAGATTCTTCGGAAATATCTTTGTTGTGACTCCTTGTTTTCTAGTTTCATATGCACGCTTTCCATTGTGATATTATTTTAAGTCTTTTAACATTTTTTGATCTATCTCCCATCTGTTCATCTGGTTATATGCCCCCACCCTCCTTCATGTCACTTTTATGACTCACAATTATATATGTCATTCCAATATGCTCTCTGATTCATTTGTTTGTTTTCCTGTGTGTCTAGTTATTTCCACCATGCACCTCTCCATAGCTTGCCTGGCAGCCTTTTAGTTTTAGCCAACTTTCTGTTTAAAGTATTATCTGCAGATTCATTCCATCAATGAGCAAGAGTAATTGTTGGAACCTATACTAAATACTTGTTGAAGTTAATTATTAGGTTGAAGTTTTTTTTTCTGTGGCCTGGATTGATGGGTGTTCCCAGCCCAGCAACTGCAGGTCACCAACTCGTAACTCTGTGGTGTACCAGTATCATGTCATTCAGTATGCAGAATTCTCTAACCTAAAAATCTTTTGTGAACATACCACACACAGTCTGCTACTTGAGCAGTTGCTTCCAAAGTGTAGTACATGCCTGATGTATTGTGGCGGATGTGATAGCACAGATCAAGAAATCTCCACCAGTGATTGTAGCCACTGGTTTCAGCCTTCCTGTAGGCTCCAGATAAGGAAGTCACAATTCTGAGAATGATACTACAAATCATAAGCTATGCTCACACCATGTGAGTAATGCTATCACCACTTCAATAATTTGCTGAAAGGAAATAAAGGTGGTCTCAGAGGCAACAGACATTGTAGGTGCTGACATGAGCCATGATTTGCAGCCAGCTGTACCATGAGGATTCAATAGCTGCTGGGAGAGACTCCTCCACATATCAGATGAGACCATCTGATCCCCTAGTTACCATACTGAGTGTTCACTGGACTTGCTGCCAGATCCGGCTGCTATTATTCTAATGGGCTCAGTCTTCAACCAGATGTTGGCATCCCTAATAATGAGAAACCTCCTGGATGCAAGTCCAGGAAGAACAGCTCACAAAAAAATAATAAATTTGTGTAGCTGTCTGATCTTATAGTCTAAAGCAGTGAAGCACCTTTCCTTGCTCTGTGGGCTTAAATAATCAAGGAGCCAACAAAATCAGGCATATATATAAGTAATCTTCCATTTGTGTGATGACTATAGAGCAAGTGGAGGTCAGTGATGTTAATTGTTCAACATTGTGCCCATTCATGTAGAAATTTTTGATTGGCTGTTCGATTCTGCTTGCTGCAAAAGCATTGGGTTGCTGCTTGGATATATGTACTGCGAAATGATATTGTGAACCAGGATGTTGTCTCCATGTCAGTTTTTTAATGATTGTTAAATCTTTCACTGCACACCAGCCAAAATACATTTCCACTATTTAATAAAATCATTTACAAAATGAAATTTCAGTCCAGTACCACATGTTTACATGTTGCTTTATAACTGTACAGTTAATGAATGCCTCTTAACTACTTGGTTTACAATTACAGTAATATACCAAAAGTTCACAAACAAAGTTATGCATACAGTATTGATATAATCCAAAGAGATACAGATACATTCAACATTTTATTACCAAAAGCATCTTTACCAGTTGTATCTCTCTGAATGATAACAGGAAACAATAAGTATTATCCTAATAGTGTATTAGGAAAGTAATTACTTCAGTATTTGTTTTATTTTGTTGTACCATACTTCACAAAAAAAGTGGTGTGCTGAGCAGTTCCTTTATAAGTTGGACAGATTCTGCTATGCAGTACTAAAATCTATCCTACAGAAGTAACACTCATAAAATACACAAATGTGTATGGACAAAGTGCTACAACTGCTGATTTCTGTTCAGTGATTGATAGCTGGTTCACTACGATGTGCTTTTAACATAATGTTATTGATTTTGTAATAGTTTTTTTTTTTTTCCAACAGATAAAGCAACAGCGGAGAAACTAGCAGTACAAGTCAATGAAGCTGTACAGTTACTACTAGAATATAACAGTCGCCTTGCAGCTGAAATGGAAGACAGGAAGAAAGTTTCCTCAATGATGAGAGATTTTATTCAGGCTCAGAGAGAACTCTATGCACAAGCTGAACAGAGGTTAGAGGTAAGGAACAGTGTAATAAATAATAGGTCCTTCCTGTCCCCTCACTCTGCCTAATTTTGCCTTAATCTTCCCTCTTCTTCTCACAGATCTCTTGTACCTCTCACTCCTTTTCTTTTTAACCCTCACATAGCCTTTCCTTCTAAAAGCACAACCCTATTTCATTCCTTCTCCCTTTTCTGTTCTCTTTTGCCATATTTTTTCCCCCACTGAGTCTTGTATTATGGCTGGACAGGCTACGTGAATCTGATATGGAGACTAGCAGTTAAATGTGTACTGCATTAGTGGTGGCTTCAGGAAAGGCACCGTGTGAAAATTCTGTTTCTAACATATTGTGGCTAATCAAAACTATAAACTGTTTTATTGATATAAAAAATCTGCCTAAATATTATATGTATTTAACACTTACATGTCAGGTATTGATAGCCTAAATTTTGATAATACAAGGAAAAATAAAATAAACAAAATGAAATTACTTACATAAACTTTTAACTTTACTTCCTTTTCCGTTTACTATTTAAGCCAGTCACCTATGGCAACTGTTTTTATTAATAATAATAATAATAAATGAAGAACAAAAAAGCTGCTGCAAAGGAGCACGAGGATGTAAAGAGCAACTGATAATAGATGCAGAGGTGACATATCAAGCTAAAACCAAACAAAGGTCTCTACACTACGCATACATTGATTACCAAAAAGCTTTTGATAATGTACCCCACTCATGGTTACTACAAATATGGGAAATATACAAAGTAGATCCTAAATTGATACCGTTCCTAAACATAGTAATGAAGAATTGGTAAACCACACTTAATATCCAAACAAATTCAAATAATATCACATCACAGCCAAAACAGATTAAGCGTGGAATATACCAAGGAGACTCTTTAAGTCCTTTCTGGTTCTGCCTTGCTCTGAACCCACTATCCAACATGCTAAATAATACAAATTATAGATATAATATTACTGGAACATACCAACACAAAATCACACATTTACTATACATGGATGATCTAAAACTACTGGCAGCAACAAATCAGCAACTCAACCAATTACTAAAGATAACAGAAGTATTCAGCAATGATATAAATAAGGCTTTTGGAACAGACAAATGTAAGAAAAATAGCATAGTCAAGGGAAAACACACTAAACAAGAAGATTACATGTTGGATAACCACAGCGACTGCATAGAAGCAATGGAAAAAACAGATGCCTATAAATATCTAGGATACAGACAAGAAATAGGAATAGAGAATACAAATATTAAAGAAGAACTAAAAGAAAAATATAGACAAAGACTACCAAAAATACTGAAAACAGAATTGACAGCAAGAAACAAGACAAAAGCTATAAATACTTATGCTATACCAATATTGACCTACTCATTTGGAGTAGTGAAATGGAGTAACACAGACCTAGAAGCACTCAATACACTTACACGATCACAATGCCACAAATATAGAATACATCGCATACATTCAGCAACAGAAAGATTGACATTAAGCAGAAAGGAAGGAGGAAGGGGATTTATAGACATAAAAAAACCTACACTATGGACAGGTAGACAATTTAAGAAAATTCTTTCTAGAACGAGCAGAAACTAGCAAAATACACAAAGCACTCATATAAATACATCGTCTACACCATTGCAGTTTCATAACCACTTCTACAACCCTTTAGATCATGTAACGTCAACAGATACGAAGAAAGTAAATTGGAAAAAGAAAACACTACATTGCAAGCACCCGTATCATCTGACACAGCCACACATCGATCAAGATGCATCCAACACATGGCTAAGAAAAGGCAATATATACAGTGAGACGGAAGGATTCATGATTACAATACAGGATCAAACAATAAACACCAGATATTACAGCAAGTATATTATTAAAGATCCCAATACCACAACAGGTAAATGCAAGCTTTGCAAACAACAAATAGAAACAGTAGATCACATCACAAGCCGATGTACAATACTAGCAAATATGGAATACCCCAGAAGACATGACAATATAGCAAAAATAATACATCAACAACTTGCCATACAACATAAACTAATAAAACAACACGTACCCACAAACAAGTATGCACCACAAAATGTACTGGAGAATGATGAATACAAATTATACTGGAACAGAACCATTACAACAGATAAAACAACACCACATATCAAACCTGACATCATACTCAACAATAAAAAGAAGAAATTAACACAACTAATCGAAATATCCATACCCAATACAACAAATATACAGAAGATAACAGGAGAAAAAATTGAAAAATACATCCAACTGGCTGAGGAAGTCAAGGACATGTGGCATCAGGATAAAGTTGACATTATACCAATTATACTATAAACTACAGGAGTCATACTACACAATATCCACCAGTGCATCAACGCAGTACAGCTACATCCAAACGTGTATATATACAACTACAAAAATCTGTAATTATTGATACATGTTCAATTACCCGAAAGCTCCTAAATGCAATGTAACATATACCGCACAGTTAAAAGGAAGTCACGCTTGATCAAGGTCCGCGTCACTTTCCATTTTTAACCAGACATAAGGTCTGAGAAAGGAAAGAAATAATAATAATAATAATAATGTTGGTATCATTATCTGGGATGATAGTTTCAGCAATGAAATTTGTAATCATGATTCTCACAAATATTTGGCTATTTCTTCTGAATATGTTGGAATTTCCAAAGTTGTGGGTATGATGGGATCAGAGGATGCTTGAACATAAATGCAGATCCTGGCCAAGCCTGTAGACGGCACTTATGTGTATGAACATGAACAGCTGCAGTGCAGTGTCATACATTGCAAGTGGCAGTCTTGGTCAGAACAGTCTTCAGTGAAGTTGTGAGTGCATTACGTCGAAGCTAAGTGAATTATAATGTGAGCAAATTGTTGCTGCTCTCATGTTGGGTGCTTCAGTAATCAAGGGAGCTGAGGCGTTTGATGTTTCAAGAGGCACAGTATTGAAGATTTATACCTCAGATAAGGGAAGTGGTAAAATATCACTCGTTAACTCAAAACACGTATGACAGTGTATGTTTGAGTTATCGTGACAGACGACCATTGAAGATGATTGTTATGATAAATAAGAGGACGACAGCTGCAAAAGTCACTACAGAACTGAATGTTGTACTCGCAAGCCCTGTTGGCACTAAAACAACACAAAGGGAGCTTCTTAAGTAGGGAATTGTAGGGCAAGCTGGAAATCCAAAACCACTCATCAGTGACGCAAATGCTTGTAACAGGAAAACATGGTGCTGAAGCCATAACACCTGGACTAGAACAATGGAAGAAAATCATTTGGTTGACCAAGTCTCATTTCACAGAGTTTATAACTTCTGGCCGAGTTTATGTCCTAAGAGTGAAACATGGTGGGGGTTCGGTGATGATTTGGGCTGCCATATTGTGGTATTCCGTGGGCCCCATGGTCATTCTGCAAGATCTCATTACTGCCAAAGATTTATGTGACTATTTCTACTTATCAGATCCATCTCATGGTACAATGTTTTTTCCTCAGTATTGATGCAGTGTTTGAAGATGACAGGGCCTCTGCTAATGCAGCTTACATGATCCAGGCGGCAGCAGCTTAGGACTGGTTTGATGCGGCTTACCACGCTGTACAAATGTATTCATCTCTGCATAACTCATGCAATCTAAATCGGTTCAAACCTGCTCACTATAGTGCATAGAGGCATATGTGAGGCGGGAGTGGGAGCAGGAGAGGAGGCATAGAGGATAGAGGCAGGTCTGAGACGGGGACTGGTGAAGGTTGAAGCCAAGAGGATTGTGAGAATAGAGGATATGTTGCAAACAGAGTTCCCACCTTTGCAGTGCACAAAAGTTTTTGGCTGGTTGTTGTGGTTGTGGTGGGAAGAATCCAGGTGGCACGGACTCCGAAGCAGTCATCCTCCCACTACATGTACACCTACACGTACTCCGCGAGCCACCGTATGATACGTGATGCAAGTAGAGCAAGGGAAAAAAGATTGTCTATAGGCCTCTGCACAAGCCCTAATTCCTCTTACCTTATCTTTGTGGTCCTTATGCGAAATGTACGTTGGTGGCAGTAGAGTCATTCTGCAGTCAGCTTCAAATGCTGGTTCTCTAAATTTTCTTAATAGTTTTCCACGAAAAGAATGCTGGCTCTCCTCCAGGTATCCCCCCTGTAGTTCACGAAGCACGTCCGTAACACTCGTGTTGATCAGACCTACCGGTAACAAATCTGGCAGCGCACATCTGAATCGCTTCAATGTCTTTCTTTAATCCAAACTGGTGAGGTCCCCAAACATTCGAGGAATATTCCAGAATGGGTTGCACTAGTGTTCTATATATGGTCTCCTTTACAGATGAAGCACACTGTAGTGATAATGAAATGGAGGTTGGCAGACATGTACCGAGGCAAGCTTGTGGCAGTTATGTTGATGATTCTAAGAAACAAGAAAACATGAAGACAATGATCTAATGTGAGGTGAGTAGAAGACCTACTCCAGCCCAGTCACAGGCATTTACTACCCATCAGAAGTAGGGTCACCTGTGAAAGCAGCCATGTAGTCTACTGACTTAGCTGTAACCATTGTATGGCAGTCTACAGTAGACTGAACAGCTGGCTGCTCACATGAATGGCCACCGCCAAAAGTGGCCAAGAGGCAGCTGGATGACAGTTGTCAAGCATGATGTTCAAACGGTATCTGTAACTTCAGTGGCTGCTTCACAGTCTGTACCACCTCCAGTAGGACCATCCCTAATAAAGCATTGAAGGGTTGAAACTAATATTCGGATTGATAACTGGTAACATTTCTTATCTGTGTATACTGAAAAAAGTCCAATGCCTTTGGTGGGAAATTTTTAAATGGTTCCAGTTGTCACTGAGGAACACAATTGCTGCTTCTGTGAAGAAAAAGGGTGATAACGACCACTAGAAATATTTAAGAGTATACCCAGTTTGAAAATAAAGAATCACTGTCAATCTGCAAGACACAATTTTGTTGGTAAAAATACTAATTTAGCAGAAAATTCATAAAAGTTATGGAACAAAATCAAATATTTATCCTTCACTCACTTCATAAAGTAGAGTATAAGAACCTTAATAATAAAACTGTGGATTTTTTTGAAATAATAAGATGTCATTGATTATTTTACATGTGTTAATAAAATAATCCATATATTTTTTCCTTTGTGTTCTCCAGGAATACAAAGAGAAACTACAGAAGGTGTATGTTGTACGTCAGGAGATAAAGTCTCACATTCAGAATCTCCCAGACTTGACTCAACTGCCGGATGTGACAGGAGGGCTGGCCCCTCTACCATCTGCAGGAGATCTTTTTAGTTTGCACTGACTACTTTTTTTTTTTCATTCAAGAAGACTGCTATGTATATAGATCATGTATATAGAAAATTACCAAATATTGTTATATGCTTTTACATGTGTTCTCTTGAAGCTGCATTTTTCTTTTGTTTTTGTTTTTTTAAAAAATATATATAATAGACACTGAACATAATGCTTGTCAACTATGTTTCAAGAGTATGTAGCATTTAATTATCACAGTTTCATGTGTTAGCTGTCTCTGGTGGAGCACTTTGGAACATTACAAAGTAGCTTTCATTGTGAAGCACCAATTTTTATTTTATTTTTGTTGTTTGTTAAGAAAAACACCTTGCTTGCAATCCAGTTGCCTGTTTGTTCATGCAAGTAGCATGAATATGTTTCGATCATGTAGATAAAAAGCCAGTAACCCTCCCTACTCACGATGATTGTTGTTGTATACTGAAATGTGTTAGTAAATTTATTGTTGACCAATCTGATTTATTGCTGTTATTACCTAAAAATTAACTCAAGTTCAAATTTTCTTTTATTTATCTTTTCACATGTCTAAAACAGAAGGTCACATTCTTAGTAATGACAGCTGATATTAAACAGAAAAGTAACCCCCCCCCCCCCAATATCGCCCCCCCCCCCCACTCTCTCTCTCTCTCTCTCTCTCTCTCTCTCTCTCTCTCTCTCTCTCTCTCTCCCTCCCCCCCCCTCCCCCCTCTCATTCTAAGGAGACCATGCAAAAAAAAAGTCTCATTTCTGTGAACTGAACCTGTTATAAGAAGTAAATTGCATGGCTTGACAGATGTTTGCTGTGTTATTCCAACAGCACATTTCAATAACTGGCAAGTTATTCTCAACATGGTTTTATATTTATACTCTTTCATCTATCTTTTAATGCTGCACACACTTCCCGAAAGAACTGCAGTAAAATTTCTGTCCTTCCATTAAAATGCTTTAATTGGGTATTTAAAACTCACAGCTATACTTTTATCTGCATATTTGGTCATTTATAATATTTCGGGATTAACAGAGAGAATTGTTGCTTTCTTCATGGTTTATTATTCTTCGATAGACAAGTGCTGAATTTACTGCTTGTTTAACAAAATCTTAATAATTCCTAAATTACACAAGCTGTGTGTATATGTGAGTGTGTGTAACATTTAGCTCGCAACATGACAATAACACCAAACACCATCTTTAAATCTGAGTCCTTCTCAGATGCACAAATGTTTACACTGATGAACAATTGTATTTATTGTGGAATCTATATTAGTTCATGTAAATAAAAAAAAGTTCTGGGTTACAGATTCTTTTTGCTAAACTTTGAGTGCTGTAACAATCAGAATTCTTGCAGCCTGACAAAGCAGAATCAGAATTTTGCTATTCGTAATAAATGATGATATGAATTTGCTTTCAAGAAATGCATTATACAGTATTCAGTGATATAGTTTTAATATTTGGAAAGTGCAGTTTGTAAATATTGCAGAATAAACTTTTGTCAATAAAATATTAGGCTCAGTATCCTCAATTTTGTACTTTATTTATTTTTTATGATTATATATG
The DNA here is from genome assembly GCF_023864275.1 of Schistocerca cancellata. Lineage (NCBI taxonomy): Eukaryota > Metazoa > Arthropoda > Insecta > Orthoptera > Acrididae > Schistocerca > Schistocerca cancellata. The sequence goes on along the minus strand of NC_064628.1, from coordinate 5,180,843 downwards.
CAGTAACAACGGATGGCTGTTGCTAAGAGGAGGCTGATTGTGTCATTTAATGGTTCTTAACTCAGTGATAAAAGTGTACACATACTCTTAATTGCTATGATTCATTTTCCCAGAAAAGTAAACAATAACCGATTGAGCTCTAGTGTCACTATATAACAGTCAGTTCACTGAGTTTCTGCCATTTTTAATTTGCTAATAAACTGTGTATGCACTTATTTTCTTTCACTGCTACTTGGGAAGGAAGAGGACAGCTGTGAGGCTATCTGATTAACACTGAAAACTTGAATCTGTATTCAAAGAAATAGTTATATTGTTTGAAGGAATAGAAGCACACAGTGTCTTTACATGATACATTCAGGACAGGATTGCTGATTCACTCACTCATAACTTTCATAGTTTGCTTACTTTTAAAGCTGCAAACTGTCTTAAAGTTTTAAAGGTCTTGTTTTCCATAGTCTTGTAATTATATTGAGTATTCATAATCATTATATATAATGGAGTAACTTTGGTAGTTATTTCACCCAAAATGTCTGACATCTTTCACATGATGCAATAGCTAAAACTTACTCAAAACATTCTGTTAATGCCATAAGGGGTGTGCAGTGAGTTAAAAAATGCATTATTGTCAATGATACATCAGTTTTAAATTTTCTATTTATGTTTACCAAATATTAAAGAGAGAATACTATTGTAAACTGTTTCTAACAAAATTTAGCTGCCCGTCACTTTCTTTTACATACCCACTCCAATTACTTGAATTACACTGTTTGCTTGTAATGTTCTCTTTTATTCCCAAACTATAGATAACTTCATTACAAAGGGGGGAAAACATTATCAATAAAAAAAGGCGATACAAAACAAAAGTATTCTCTAACAAAATAATTTTACCACATGCTTCCAGTTCTTAGATGTAATACTCACTCACACTGTGTGGAAACTTAAAACTGTATGCCATACTAGTATTTGGGAACAGCAGACTACCTTTGTGGATAGTGTGCTACCAACTAGGCCATTTGTGTTACTCAGGGACCAACTATAACTTTAACTTGTCCTGAGATCTTTCACTTTCACTCCACTCTCTGCACAGGTTCTCCCACTGTGTTGTGATACTAGCATCTCCAGGAGAAAGGTGGTGGTTGTTGTTGTTGTTGTTATCTTCAGTCCAAAGACTGGTTTGATGCAGCTCTCCATGCTATTCTATCCTGTGTAAGCCTCTTCATCTCTGAATAACTGCTGCAACTTACACCCTCCTGAATCTACTTACTTTATTCATCTCTTCGTCTCCCTCTACGAATTTTACCCTCTTCCTGTCTAAACTGTTCATCGTCCATGTTTCACTTCCAGACATGGCTACACTCCATACAAATAATTTCTGAAAAGACTTCCTGACACTTAAATCTATACTCAACCTTAACAAATTTCTCTCATTCACAAATGCATTCCTTGCTGTCGCCAGTCTACATTTCATATCTTCTCTATTTTGATCATCATCAGGCATTGCTGCCCAAATAGCAAAACTCATCTACAACTTCGTCTCATTTTCTAATCTAATTCCCTCAGCATCACCTGATTTAATTAGTCTACATTCCATTATCCTCATTTTTTTTTTAATGTTCATCTTATATCCTCCTTTCAAGACACTGTTCATTCCATTCATCAGCTCTTCCATGTCCTTTGCTGTTTCTGACAGAATTACGCCATCAGCGAACCTCAAGGTTTTTATTTCCTCTCCCTGGATTTTAATTCCTACTCCGAATTTTTCTTTTGTTTCCTTTATCACTTGCTCAATATACATATTGAATAACATCGGGGATAGGCTACAACCATGTGTCTTCTCAAGCACTGCTTTCCTTTATGCCCCTTAACTCTTATAACTGGCATCTGGTTTCTGTACAAGTTGTAAATACTCAATTTGCTCCCTGTATTTTCCACCTGCCACCTTCAGAATTTGAAAGGGAGTATTCCAGTCAACATTGTCAAAAGCTCTCTCCAAGTTTACAACTGCCAGAAATGTAAGGTAATGGTAGGGTAAGTATTGCCTTGCTTGTTCCTACATTTCTACGGAATCCAAACTGATCTTCCCCGAGGTCGGCATTTTTCATTTACCTGTAACGACAGATATTATGAACAAACAATTTATATACAATATGTGGAGACCATAACTGGTTCTCTTATAATGGATATGCAAATGTAAAAGCAAATAAAACGTAATTATTTCCCCACTATATCTTTTCTCCATACAGACGAATAGAGTTTTCACATATTGTATATAAATTGTTTGTTTATAATACCTGTTTTCACCACAAAACGACCCATTACAGCAGAAGAAAACATAAAACCTTAACCTGCCCCCCCCCCCCCCCCTCTCTCTCTCTCCCTCTGACCAGGCAGAACATTATAACCATCTCGAAGCTGGTACATCCACCTTGGGGACGGATAACAGCAGTGAGGAGGCATTGGCTGGGGTCACTGGAGGGAGTAAGCACCACATCATCTCACACAACTCGCGTTATTCCAGTAAATTCTGGGGAGGGGGACCGATTACCTCTGACACAACGTTCAATCACATCCCAGATGTGTTTGATCGAGTTGGTAGAGCCAGCACATCAATTGGAACATGTCACTGTGTTCCTCGGAACTACACCATCACACTACTGACCTTGTGACATGGCATCACATCTTGTTGAAAAATGCCACTGCCATCGGGAAACGACTGATGAGAAGGGGTTAATGTGGGCTGCAATCACTGTATGATACTCTGTCCATGTGAATATTCCCCAGAGAATAATGGAGCCGCTGGGAACTTGTCTCCATCCTGCAGTACAGATGCCGAGGAGGTGCTCCATGGAAAAACAATGTATTCGTGCCCTCCCATCGGCATTATGAAGAAGATATCAGGATTCATCAGACCATGCAGCTGCGCCAATGTCCAGTGCCAATGGTCACATGCTCATTTCAGTCATAGTTGCCTGTGTCGTGATGTTAACATTGGCACATACACGGGTCCTTAGGCTGCGGAGGCGAAGTCTGATGTTAGTTCCACCTCAGTTCGACACCTGCCCTATTTTACCAGTCTTAGCAGCCTATGATATCTGACATCTGTAATGAGGTGTGGTCGCCAAACTCCAGGTCTGGACGTGGTTTCACCTTGGTTTTGCCATGTGCTGAAACCCCTCCCCACAGTACTTCTTGAAATGCTATGACAGCACGCTCACTGCTATTGCATGCATTGTGTGTGTGTGTGTGTGTGTGTGTGTGTGTGTGTGTGTGTGTGTGTGTGTGTGTGTGTGTGTGTGACACCCCTGTCCCTCTCCGACCCATGCCTATATATACGAAAGAGATAGTGGGTGTTATGCCATTATTAGCCATGGGCCAACTAGCGGCTCCTGTGACTTGTGGTGCACTGTGTCGCTACGTAATCTGACTGACCGGTGGCAGCTAGCAGCTGTACAGAGCTGCCGGCACAGAGCTTGACCGCTGCCTGTCAACTCTTGTGGCTCAAAATTGTGACACACCATTGCAGTAAATGAAGCCTATTAACTATGAGGGACTGGTGGCACATGTTCTTATCAATCTTGTTCACTATTAGCTAATTTTTTTACTACACTCATGCTCATAAATTAAGGATAATGCTGATACGTGGTGAAACAATGCTCTGGTGGATGGTTTGCGGGTTTAAATCACCTCAGGGTATGACTATGCGGTGCATTTGACCGGTCGTGGCATGGTGGTGCTGGCAGCAGTCCACATATGCAGAGGTGTGTTGGTGCATGTCAAGAGTATGGTGCAGTGAGTAAGTGTGCAGACGTTTTCAGATGTGCTAATGATGACTGTGTGTTGAAAAAGGCTCAAAGAACAGATATTGATGATGATGTTATGAGGGTAGAATACTAGGGTGACTGGAGGCTGGTCAAACACAGCAGGTCGTAGCACGGGCTCTCCATGTGCCACAGAGTGTGATCTCAAGATTATGGCAACGATTCCAGCAGACAGGAAACATGTCCAGGTGCAACAGTACGGGACGTCCACAGTGTACACCACCACAAGAAGACCGATATCTCACCATCAGTGCCCGCAGACGGCCACGGAGTACTGCAGGTAGCCTTGCTCGAGACCTTACCGCAGCCACTGGAACAGTTGTCTCCAGACACACAGTCTACAGATGACTGAACAGACACAGTTTATTCAACTCCCCCCCCTGGATACCTGCAAGGTGCATTCCACTGACCCCTGGTCATAAGGGAGAGCCTGGTGTCTAGAACACAGTGCATGGTCATTGGAACAGTGGTCTCGGGTTATGTTCACGGACGAGTGCAGGTATAGTCTGAACAGTGATTCTAGCCGAGTTTTCATCTGGCGTGAACCAGGAACCAGATACCAACCCACCCCTTAATGTCCTTTAAAGGGACCTGTATGGAGGTCGTGGTTTGATGGTGTGGGGTGGGATTATGATTGGTGCATGTACACCCCTGCATGTCCTTGACAGAGGAACTGTAACAGGTCAGGTGTATCGGGATGTCATTTTGCACCTCCACCTTTTCAGGGGTGCAGTGGGTCCCACCTTCCTCCTGACGGATGGTAACGCACAGCCCCACTGAGCTGCCATCGTGGAGGAGTACCTTCAAAAAGAAGATACCAGGCAAATGGAGTGGCCTGCCTGTTCTCCAGACCTAAACCCCATTGAGCACATCTAGGATGCTCTCAGTCGACGTCTTGCTGCATGTCTTCAAACTCCTACAACACTTCAGGAGCTCCGACAGGCACTGGTGCAAGAATGGGGGGCTGTACCCCAGCAGCTGCTCAACAACCTGATCCAGAGTAGGTCAACCCGTTGTGCGGCCTGTGTACAGGTGCATGGTGATCATATCCCATATTGATGTCGGGGTACATGCGCAGGAAACAGTGGCGTTTTGTAGCACATGTGTTTCAGGATGGTTTCCTCAATACCGTGGATGTACAGATCTGTGACGTGTGTGTTCCCTATGTGCCTTTGCTATTAGCGCCAGTTTTGTGTAGTGCCACATTGTGTGGCACCTCATTCTGCAATTACCTTAGTTTATGAGCATGAGTGTAGTAACTAATAAATGGAATGGAAATGAAGTCCCATGCTTCTTGACAGAGCATAGGGGAACGATGCGGGAGACTGCACCGCCATACTGGGCAAGGTCCTAATGGGGACAGTTTGCTGTTTCCTTCCTCCAACTGTAATGGAGATGAATGGTGATGAGGAAGATGATACAACACCACCCAGTCATCTCGAGGCAGGTGAAAATCCCTGACCCCACCGGGAGTAGAACCCGGGACCCCGTGCTAGGGAAGTGAGAATGCTACCGCGAGACCACTCGCTGCAAACTAATTAATAAATATTGTTCAAAATTATGGATAACTACCGAAGAAACATTATGAAAAAAAAATTCATGACTATGGCATGAACTGCCTCACTGTGAGGAGTAATTTTTGTGCTGCTGAAAAATATTTGACTGGTTTTGTGTTGATTTTCATTATATCTTCTTTTACATAATCAATAAAACTGTAAAATATGATTTTTGGCATTCGAAGCTACATGGAAAAATTTGTCATTTGCACTTATCGAGCATATAATATAAAATTCTACTCTGTTGTTTATATGTAGGACTTCCATATATTCTTAACCCTTTGTGTTTCATTTCTAACATGTGTGTAAGGAGAAAATGTTCTTTATAGATGCTATTCTCTCAAGTTACTATTCCCTGATGAGAAGTGGGCAATTTTTCGAAAGCTGTGCCACCAGACCAGTTCATGAATCCTCTGGCAAGAAGTGATGCCATCAGTAGTGACACTGGTTGCCTTCAGCTAATAGTGGCCTTGTTTACTTCTCTTGTTATGTACATGAGAGGGTCCCATAATAATCTGAAGCATTGAATCTTTCTGTAACAAATTCTTGGATGGGATAATTGGTCATACAGTTTTGGCAAAAGGCAGATGTCCAGTATGAATTTTTGCCTGATAAAATTTTATCTTTTCATATGCAAACAATGAAGCATATACTGTGTGAAGTAAGAAAATTGATTCTTAGTCACTCAGCCTCCCACTGCGATAAATGAAATTAGTGGTGAGAAAAAGTAAACGGCATTTAAAATTGCATGCTTTATTAGAATCACTATTAAAAAGCCAACTGATGAATATTATTATTATTATTATTATTATTAAGTTTCAATGGCTGCTCATACATATACAATAACTATGCATCATTGAGTGAAACTTTGCATAACATCTGTATGAGGAACAGTAACATGTTGCCAGTTTAACAGGTTATTGCTAATTAAACAGTGTTGTGAACTTTAATATCTTCATTCTGCTCAAAAAATGTCACCCAAAGATGGACCACTAGTAAGTGTACTCTCTCAGTGCACTCCATGCTTCTCACAGTTGTTATCCGTTATCCATTACAGCACACAAAAATATGAAATGAGAAAGTACATCTTTCAGTACATTAGATCCTCAGTTAGCATTAATTATAGTGGTGTCTCATTATGAATAATCAATGGATTTTCAAAGATAGGCCAAGTCAGGTGAGCTTATATCTTCCACCCTTCATTCCATTAATAAATTTGTTTCGTTATCCTAAAAATGAGTCGGGCCACCAGGCATTTTCTTTATCTTACATGAAAACAAATCTACAAACATGGCTGCTCTTGTCACTCTTTATAACATAAATCAGTCACTTTAAAAACAGTGAATTTCAATACACACATTTAAAAGTAGTGACACACAAATTTCGGAAGCAGTTTTCATGTGCTATTGTGCCCAATGATAGCTATTGCACACCACACTACTACATAAAGAGTATAAGACTGTACATTGTTAAAAGCACCCTTCCACTCATTTAGTGGCCATAAAAACACATTATGCACTGGATGAGTGCGTCAATACTGCCTGGCAGTGGCAACACAGCTTGTTGGTAGATTACTAGGACACTGCAAGGTGACTTGGGTGGCCTTTGAAAAGTTATACATGAAGCTCACACTTGAGGAAACTTAAGGCCTTACATTACAGACAGACACTTCTTATCAACTATTAAACAAATATCAAACATTTTTGTTAGATTCATTTTTCATATCACTGGAAAGAAAAGCTTGGAGTGCCTCCACACCACTCTCCAATAAACCCAATAATATCTGTCACGTGTGATTCTGGGTTCATCTTTGCAGCCATCAACAGTTTATTCCAATCTTCTCTGTTTGCTGCTCGACCTGGTCTTTTGAATTCAATGGGAGTGCGGCCCTTCTGAGCGAGGACAGGATATCCAGACACTACACAGGGAAGTGCCATGGGACCGGCACTGTCATTTGAGCAAAGTGCTGAAGGGTACAAGCCTCTCTCATCCACTGGCAGTACCTGTAACAGAATTACATGTATTTAGGATTGGTCATGGTCATATGAACATCAGAAATTCTTGTGAAATCTGTAACTGTAGTTTCTTGCTCTCCTGTTCTGTTAACTGCCACAACTGTTGTAGGTCACACTCGATCTATTGTTCTGAATACCCAATCTTTCTAAAAACTTCCTTCAAGTGTCTCCGTTCTTCAGTGAGGCTTTCTTCATCTGACAGTGAACACGCTATATAGAAAAGTGTTCAAATCATGGAACTTCTACCAAAACATCAAGAAAAAGTAGCTGTATCATTCTGTTTCTAGCATTAATTTTTTATATGGATAGTTTAGGTTGATATGCTGTAGATTTTTTTGAAGTGTGACCATACTATGTGGTCAGATTACAGATGCGTCATCCATATACAAGTAGAAACACATTGCCTTATGCATGGTAGATTCTTGGGCTCTTGTGTGGAAATGCACCATGTAGAAGTTGGCAACTTCCGGTGATAAATGACGGGGTTAATCACCACCGCATCAGGTTGTTAAACAAGGGGATATGCCGAAAGAGTTCTGTAAAGTTGCCAATTAATTCCAACAATGCTTTAACTGGAAGCTGAATGAAGAGATAAACCACATTAGAAATAAGCATGATGCCCATCTCCCAGAGAGATTTTCTGTCAAGAAGATGAATTGTCTCCCTTTCTTTTTTGTCCCTTACCTCAGCTTCACAGACACTGGTAGACCTTGGGATTTTTCTTCTCTGGATTCTGCACGGTAGGCTCTCTCTGATCTGCAGTCATATTGACCTCTATGTTCGAGGATAAAGGAACTGATGACCTAGTAGTTTGGTCTGTTTAAGCATCCAACTAACCAAGATGATGAGTGAAATGTCTCAAGAACTTAAGCAGTATGTGGTGAAATGTGAACACCACATATGCAGCACTGCCAATTTCATGCATTTCAAAATTCCGACACTGCCAGGAAACTGTCACTAGGTTGGTACACAGCAACTTCCATTCACAGATTGGTGGGAAAGAAGGCAAAAGAGAAATCTTATTTCATTAAATGGTTTGTGTCAGTCAGCAGCTCATTTGGCAAGAATGGGAAAGGAAACCAATCATGGTCAATTCAAAGGAATTGTCCTGACATCCATCTGAAGTGATTTACTGAAACCACAGAAATATGAATGATTGAAAGGAAATTTCAACCTCACACTGGAGTTTTAATGTTTTAATCACTGTGCCACTTGACTCAGTTGTTCCAATGAAGTAAAATTATTCATGCTAAACTAATTTTAAAATAGCAATTTAATGCATTAAAATCTTAATTGGTTCCTATCAACTTTTATGGAAATTTACTTCTGATAATGTCTTATGGGCAATAGAGCATGTCCACCAAAAACTGTTTATCACTACCCTCCTCAGAAAAGAAGAGGAGTGAATAACAAATGCTTAATCATAAGAACTTCCATCTCTTGTCTGTGCCAAATTTTTGGTTTTTTAGACGTGCTCTTGTTCTTAATTTGCATGGCTAATATTCTGATTACGAGGCATGCAGAAGCATAAATTTTTCATCGTTTCCAGAAAGTTGTCTTCTGTATGTTCCATTAAATTAAGGTATGTTGTTAATACCCAAGCTGCTCCTGCTTAGAGGGCAGCATTTTCAGAGCCATATGTAAACAAAGGTAAAGCATGTTCAAAATATCATGCACTAGGGTGTGAACAGTCCCATGTTAAAATATGTCACAAGACACAGTGTCATTCGTTTAGTACTTTTCTTGGACAATTTGGTGAATATTTTTGTCATTGGTGAAAGTGATCTGGCTGCTTCACTGGTCTTTATTTTTATCGATTGTGTAACTTTTACAGAACTGCTTGTGCCACTCACACTTGCAACCTCTGTTTGACTTTTCAATATTTGATGACTTTCATAGAAACACCAAGTCAACAGGCAATTCAAAAAATGACATTTTGAAATCCATTACTGCATAAACTATCTAGAGGCAAATGAGCTGTAATCCCAGTACCCATCCATCTTCTCTACTAGTCGGAATGACCTATGCATAGGAAACCTCCACTGACAACAATTCCACCAACATCTTCCAGTTTATTTTGCAAATTTTTGCACTCTACGACATAGAAATACAAAAAATATTAACAATAAAACAAGTACATTTCGTAAATGAACACATCGAAGGAAAATCAAAATTTTGTACCTGATCCACTTTTTGATCCATCGATACAGCCAAAACCCACTCCTTCACTTCTTCATGCAAAGACTGTGGTATATTTGTAGATACTGGTAGAGGAATTTCATTTGGGAAATCAGTCAGGGCAAAATCACTGTGATCCAAGAGATCCAAGTTACTTTCTTCAATTGCCTCGCACAGGTCAAGGTAATGATTGAGAAATACAAAAGCCTCACTATCACGGCCAGTTGCCTGTAACAAATGGTCGTTTACAATTCTGTATGATTAAAGGAACACAATTATCTGTTTTGAAATGTTTTAAAACCAGTAATATGAGAAAACACAAACCCTCGCATCAACGCCTGCCTCAAAGAAAGCTTTGTCTGCAGGAATAATATCAGAATGTCGCAAAAGTGCTGTAGAGAGCTTAGCAGCAATGTGTTTTAGAGACTCAGTATCCCGAAAGGCACACCGGGAAGTATAATAATGTGTGATAACTAAGAGCAAATCAAATTCATCATGCAGCTTGCTTCCAGCATCTGATGTAGTTTTCATTGCCTCAGTCTGCAAAAACAGAAACAATCTTCATAACTCAGACAATAATTTTGTCACATCACTATATTTCTATTATTGCTATATAAAGGTAAAGGTGGGGTAATATATTCTTTTGATACAGTAAATATCAAGTCTATTTACATAATATTGTCAATACTTTCATCTAAAAAGATAAGCCCATTAAGAAAAGAGATAAATGTAAATGTCGTATGGCTAGGGCCTCCCGTCGGGTATACTGTTCGCTGGGTGCAGGTCTTTCGAGTTGGCGACACTTCGGTGACCTGTGCATCGATGGGGATGAAATGATGATGATTAAGACAACGCAACAACCAGTCCCTAAGCGGAGAAAAATCTCTTACCCAGCCGGGAATCGAACCCGGGCCCTTAGGATTGACATTGTTGTGCTGACAGTAAAAGAGATAAACTGAATAGGAAGAAAGAAATTGGCTTACCATTTATTTATTTTTTATATAATGTTCAGTCAAATGAACCAACACAACAGTTTAGTATTTACCCTTAAACACTTGCTTCAAAACTGAAAACACAGTGATGCTTCAATGAGGGACAAACACAGTTACACAACAAATACTGAACTCTTAAAAACTTAGGATTTTTGGGTGAGACTGTAAGGCTCATATATGTTAAATTGCCCCCCCCCCCCACTCCTCTCATGGGTATGCATACATTGATGAGCCAAAACATTATGACCACTATCCACAGTGAAGCTGAATGCCACCTGGTGGCACTGCAGGTGTGTGGGGCTGTAAGGGAAGTATTTAAGCAGAGCAGAAATGAATGGAGAATCATTCTAGTGATGATACAGGTTGCAAATGGGGAAATCCACTGCCATTAGCGACTTTGATAAAGAGCAGATCGTCATGACCAGCATGGGAAAGAGTATGTCACAAATGACAAAACGATTAGGTTGTTCATGTGCTACTGTTGTCAGCATCTGTGGAAAGTGGTTGAAGGATTGTGAAATTAGGAGTAGGTGGCAAGATGTCGGACATCCATGCGTAATCACAGAATGTGGAGGTTGGAGGCTTGCCCACTCTGTAAAGCAAGATATGGAGCAATCTGCGACACATCTGACAAGAGTACAATGTTGGTGCGTGCGTAAGCTTTTCGGAGCACACTATTCAGTGCACACTGTTGAACATAAGGGTCCATACAAAACGATGCCTACGTGTTCCCATGTTGACCCAATGACTTTGCCAGTTAAGACTGCAGCAGCACAAGATCATCACGATTGGACAATGGAAAAATGGAAACGTCAATTGGCCAGATGAATCATGTTTCTTGTTACACCAGATCAATGGTTGTGCCAAGATACACCATCAAGCAATGGCTACTAGAAACATGACACAGTTACATACTGGTGGGGACAGCATGGGTATGGCTGAAAAAAATTTGCATAGCAATAATGAGAAATCAGCAGTTTTTATTGATATAATGCGAATTGGCACTTTTTACAAAAATGAATTTTTGCATCTTCCTCTTCCTGTGTAAAAATATTATTAATCTGAAGGTAGCAGTTTACTGATATTGGTAGTTGGTAGGTATTTAATGTTGAAACTGGATCTTGATTTTTGTTTTCAAAGTTGAGGTAAGCATACAACCTTAAAATGACCATTCATTTCCAGTTTGAAAAGCTGATGCCTAGATGTGGTGTCAGCTGGTGGGATCTTTATCTGTCGAAGTCAGCTTTCTTGACACTTTTGTACAACAACTCATGGAAAAGCATTGTGATTTGGAGAGGTCTTCAGTACAAAAGTCATCAAATATGACACTTGAGCTTTGCAGACATGTAAATCAACAGAGCACCCCCATTGTTTTTCTTCTTTCATTCATTTGATCTATGCTACAGATCAGTTTGCCGCCACAGACTTCATTTCACAAAAAAGTAAAAATTATATTGTGTTAGACATTCTCAGAGTTCTGTTCTATCAGTATTGCATAACATGAAGGTCCTGTGTTGTGATTTGGATGGCAGAAGCAAATCAAGAATGTCCCGCGTTTATTTGTGTCTTTTTGAAGCTGAAGGCCATATTTGGTGGTTCTTGTACTTACATTCATGTCTTTATGAAAATATGCAGTTTAATTAACAGAAAGAATCTGAGATTTCTCCAAAATGCATCACTGTGGTTTGATTTTCAGTGAAAAAGTTTTGGGAAACATGATGTTGGAGGATAAAACTGTTATCCCTATTTCAATTCAGAATTTATGACTGATTCATATATATGGAAAGAAAAACATAAAGAGAAGTACTTCAGGCAGAGATGAAGGGAACAGTGAAACTCATTGGGTTGCTGCTTCAAACTAGCTTGCCCACTTTTAGGTCACAGATACAAGCAAGGCTTTGTTCATAGTAGTAGGTTCTTGTTTCAACAATGAAATTATAGTGATGAATTCTATTAATGACAACATGGCAGACCATGTTATGTACCCCTACGATGTTATACAAGCCTTCAAAATATAGTGACATATCAACTTTTCATGCCAGTAGAAAATTAGATATTGTCAAGTGTCTGCTGTTGTGCTAAAGGCGTTTTGACTTCCATGTTCAAATATAGACTCTAGGCGACAGTTTTCACACAATCTAGAATATCCCATTTATGTTGACCACCCCCACATAACGTTTTGTTCAGAAACAAAATTAAAAAAAAGCATCAAGTAAATGATGTTTGGTACCAAGGGAACATTAATCAACATGATTGCTTTTCTTGAAATTTTGTTTCGCTGTAAAGATATGAACAGTAATACATCTTTTTTAAATAGCACCCTGTATTTTTTATTTGGTGATACACTACTTCTCCACAAGACTTGCTCAGAAATGTATTGCAGAGTACCATTCACGTAAACATGACATTGCCGGCCGGTGTGGCCGTGCGGTTAAAGGCGCTTCAGTCTGGAACCGCGTGACCGCTACGGTAGCAGGTTTGAATCCTGCCTCGGGCATGGATGTGTGTGATGTCCTTAGGTTAGTTAGGTTTAATTAGTTCTAAGTTCTAGGCGACTGATGACCTCAGAAGTTGAGTCACATAGTGCTCAGAGTCATTTGAACCATTTTGTAAACATGACATTATTTGACTGACTCTCCTGTACCAACTCACAGTGCAAATACCACAGATAATGTAACAAGTCCACTGGAGTTGACAATAAACAAAACAATAATGTCTTCTTATTCATAATTCAGGTATATGTAGTACACTACTGCAGAACTTGTTTAATAAGTTGTCTACAGTAACAGCAGTCTTTGATTAAAAACTGCATCATCATTACGTTTTATTTATTGTGGTTGAATGTAGACCTAATGCTACATAGGCAGAAGAACTCTACAAAGAGTGATATCCTGATAAGAACCCACCTTACTGCGATTACTGTTTTCTTATCTTACACACATTTGCCGTAGATCAGTAGCATTTCTACCTTCTCTTCATTGGTGTACATTGTACTTGCACAAATCTTCAACTAGAGATGGTTGATGGAATGACCATTGTGCATTTTCTTTGTTTTTCCATTAGTCTGTCAACTCCAGTAAGTGGACAAGTTACATTACCCCCATGTATCTCCCCTATTTGCTAGTACAGGAGAGTCAAAGCCATTTTTGTGTTACATTTTTAATAACATCATAAATGAACTTATAGGGCACTATTTGGAAAAGACGCACTATTGTTCATACAGTCAAAGCTACAAGAAAGGAAACTGTGCGGGTTAATGTCCCCTTGGTACCTAAACAACATTTACTCTGTATGTCTTCTTGACAAAAAATTGTTTGGGGTAGTCAATGTAAATGGGACACCATGTATTAAAACATTGACAGTATATTGTCCCTGAATAGAAATTTGAAATAATGAGAGGGCTTTCTTTAAAAACTTTCAACATTTTTGGCTACCTATGATACAGCTTTGTTTCTTCTTTAATTTGTAATTTTCAATGAGATTTAAGTAAAGATTTTTTTAATGAAATCAAATGAGGTATGTGATATCATTAAAATATGATATAATTGATAGGTATATGTTCATTTCCAACATAAGTCTGAAAAACCCATGAAATACAATAAAAATAAATATCATAATTTGAAAAATAATAGCACCAAAATTGGGCAAAAACAAACGATTTTTTCACATTCCTAAAATAGCCGGCTTCCGTCATTTTAGCCATAAATATACAAAGTCTCATGTGAACTCAGGTTAGTGTGATTTATTCTTTTAAATGGTTAGATTTTTGCTTGACAACATACAGTAAACAGCGAACTGTCAAAAACTAGAACTAAAAGAGAACTGAAAGTAAACATAAAGCAAACCCGGATAGTTGTCCACAAAATATGATGTGTTCACAACCGCTGTTCGAATTTGGCACTTCTTACACAGCCTCCCCCATATTAGAGCAGAGTTCGTCAGATGTGTGGGTATTTATACTGTACCTGTCAATCCACCCTCGTACAAGTAACTGGTGTCTTTGGCACTTTCTGTGGGCTCATTCGGTGAGGCAAGGATGAACTTGCTGTTGACAGACTGTAGCACGATCTGGTTGACTCAAGGTCGCTTGGGTAGTATCCAAGCTATCTTGTTGTTGTGCAAGCATGTCTGGAGTTAGCAAATATGCTAGTTTCACCCATTCCCACGACAGCATCACTGGCTTGATATTGTATATTATCTCCATTGTACATTCTTCACGTTTTAGCACGCGGAAAGGTCCAGAGTACAGTAGCTTCAGTGGTGGGTGTACTGCCTCTCTGCATAACACCACGTGTGAGCATTCTTTAAGGTCATTATGGATGAACACTCTCTGATCTCCATGATGGGACACTGGTGAATGGTGCAGCCCAGCTATTTGGAGCTTCACCTGCATCATCTGTGGTAGTTCTGTCTTTGTTTGCATTAGTGTTGCTGAAAAAAAAAAATGTGATGGCAGGCACAACATCTCTCCATAAACCTTCTCTGCAGTAGACCCACCAATGACCAGCTTAATGGCTGGGTGAAGTTGCAGCAAAACCAGTTGGTAGTGCAACTATCCATGTGTTCTTATGGTACATTAGTGCAGCTTCCAACTTGCTATGCCATCCTGTTGCTTGCGGGACGGTAGATGGTCATATGCTGATGCTGGAACCACACAATCTAAACAGTTCCAGAAACAGTGTCGATTTAAATTGCTAGACCTGAGCCGGCCGGAGTGGCCGAGCGGTTAAAGGCGCTACAGTCTGGAACCGCACGACCACTACGGTCGCAGGTTCGAATCCTGCCTCGGGCATGGATGTGTGTGATGTCCTTAGGTTAGTTAGGTTTAAGTAGTTCTAAGTTCTAGGGGACTTATGACAACAGCAGTTGAGTCCCATAGTGCTCAGAGCCATCTGAACCATTTTTTTTTTTGCTAGACCTGATATATGGTGAAGTGTGCTGGACAGCAGGGGAAAAAAAATCCACATTTTAACGAAGGCCTTGCTCTCATTCCTGTTGTCTGCTGTTACTGATTGGCATTGCCTCCACCCAAGGTGTATACCCATCTAAAGCTGTAAATATGTAAAATATCCCTCTGATGGCGGAAGCGGACCCATGGGGTCTATGTGAATGTGAAAGAAAGAGCTTCTCGTCTCAGAAAATTTTCCCACCGGCTTGAATACTTGTCTGCCAACTTCTCCTTGTTGACATGCTATACGTGCTCTTGACCACTGGCGACAATCTTTTCTAGTACATGGCCACACAAATTTCTATCAGTTTAATTATGGCATTTGCACAGGGATGCGCTAGGTTTGAAAACTGCCAAAAACCACTTCTTAGCGTTCCGGTCACGAATGGTCTAGGTGACGCTCTAGACACATCACACCAAATAAAGTTCTTTGTGCCCAGCAACTGTGCTTATTTGAGCAGAAGAGCCGTTGAACTATCATGCAAGTATTGTTGTAGCTGCTCGTCTGTAGCTTGTGCTACCCTAAGTTGATTGTAATTTATTATAAAAAAGATTGCGCTGACTCTAGAAAAAAAGTCAACCACCACCTTTTGTATCCTTCTTAGATGTCTTATGTCTGTAGTGAATTGCCCAATAAATTCTAGCTGGTGGAACTGCCAGGACAAACAGTCTTCTTTGCTCTTGCTAAAAGCAAAAGTGGTAGGCTTATGATCTATCTAGATTTGAAATGCTCTAGCTTCAACGTAAGGGTGAAAGTGTCATACTGCTTCATAAATGGCCAGCATCTTTTGATTGTACACACTCCAATTAGTTTGGGCCCTGTCAGCTTCCAGGAGAAAAATCCCAAAGGTTTCTAACTATTTTCAACATATTTATGAGGACCTGCACGAATAGCCTGTTGGCTGGCATCCACTACTGTCACTAATGGTGCATTATGGACAAGGTGGGATAAGACGATTGCCTTCTGCAAACTAGACCATACCTTTTCAAAGGCTTGCTGCACTGCAGGCATCCATGCTTCTAGCATTGTTACCTGCCAGTGTGTGTGTTAGCGGCGTCTGCATCTCTGTTGCTCTTAATTGCTTGTACTCCATAGGCCAAGGAATGACTTTAATGATCTTTATCTTCTCTTTAAGAGTACTAATACTGGCAGTGGAGACCATATGACCAAGAAAAGTCACCTGTTTTTGATGCAGAACACATTTTGCCTCATTTATTACCAAACCTTATTAATGTATCCTGTCGAACACTGCCTTCATGTATTCCTCATGTAATTTAGCTGTCTTAAAAAATCTCAAAATATCATGTAGATAGATGAAACAGAAATTCAAGCTCCTTTAGTACTTTACTTTGTCTATGATGATCTGCTGTGACTGAGCGGCGTTTTGTAAACTAAATAGCATGTATAGATATTCAAAGAGACTGAAAGGTCTTACTACAGCAGTCTTGGGAATATCTTCCTTTGTGACCAGAATTTGATTATAAGCTTTCTTGCAATCCCCTAACTGAAAATGGTAGCACAGACTAAAACGTTCATGAAATCCCGTACATTAGGTATGGATAGCGGTTGGGGCTGCTCGTGCATTTAGAGGTTGGTAATCCCCGCAGGGCCTCCAGGTGCAATCTTTCATTTTAACTAGATGAAACAATGATGCCCACGGGCTATCAAAACCTTCCTAAGACACCTGCCTGTAACATCTTTCCAAATTCTTTCTTCACTGCTGAAAAACAGTCAGGTGCTAATCTCAGTGGTCACCAGGAGACAAGTTGTTATTTTAATGTGATGCACTGTGGTATGCAATACTTACTGTAATTGTCACCATTTCACTGTTCCTAGTAATTTGCGCCATACTTACCTTCATCTCCAGTTCCTGGTAGTGTATGACATCTGTATCTAATATTGGTTCACTAATATTTGCCAGATTGAAACCTCCACTTGAATGTTTTACTAAAGCTCAGGGCCACTGTCACGTCACACTTGTGATGCACAAGTCGTTAGCTGCAGTAAGGTGGAGTCTTGCACCCTCTGCTGCAGTCTAACTTTGCGTGAATGGCAGTGCACTTACTCCCAAACCCGAATTGATAAGGTAGCACCGATTCATCTTCTTGTCTTTCACATAGAAATGGTGCAACAATGTGAGCAGGCGCGCTTGCGTCACTGTTTGTGTGCATGCGGTCTACTTGTTACAAACAACTGGGCCAATCTTGAGTGCTGGTTCTAGGCTATTTCTGATTATGTCATGGACTAATTGCCAAAATGCTTGTGGTACCAACACACACGACAATTTTGTCCTCCCAGTACCACCTGGGTGTTTGTTTGATTCTGCTGGATGGATGGTTACCCCTCTTCTGTATCTTTCCTTGTGTAAGTATGCTTATTTGTCACCAGTGCCAGTAATTACTTCTGCATTGCATCCATCTGGTATTTCAGACTTTGGAGCTGCTCGCTGATGTTTGTCTCCTGCTTTGGTGTATAGCTGCACTTTCCACAGTGGTGATGTCGTTAGCTACTTGTGTTACCGCTGAGGTACCCGCCTGCCCTATTATAAAATATACCTTGTCTGCTACTGTCAGCACAGAATTAATGTCACTCTTCGCATGTCACCACTGCTGTTTTCACTGAAAGCAACCGCTGCAATAGTCATACATGTCATAGATTTCGTGTGATATTGCTTCCTCTTCCATGATATTCCACAGATGTCACCAGAATTTAGATGGTGTCCTATCACCTACATGCTCTAACTTGCTGCATTCATTGGTCCAACAACTTATACATATTCGGGTTGGGCCAGAGTGTCTTTCAAGTGGAGCTAACATTGTTGTAAGGGTGGTTGCAAAATAGCATCCCAACACTATTTTAACTGCTCAAGCATCCGAGCTGTGAAGCTGAAGTGTAACATGTCATTCTGGGAATGAGCTGTCCCACTTCCCTACTCAGCACTGGTTGACAAAAGATGTTTCTGAGTTAAGGTAGATAGTAAGTAGGAAGAACCCTACTTTTGGGAGATGTTTCATGGTCTGTGCAAATCGGAGTTGTACCAATCCTGTGTTACTGGCGAGGTGGGCCGCAAACGGGCACTTCTGCCTATTTGGTGGAGACATCTGCTTTGTGGTGACACAGATGACAGACATGGAGAGAATGTGATCTCCATGATGTCAGAGAAATGCTCACCAGAAAACAAATGATGCTGAAATATATTTGTACCAATTATTGTCTTGATGGACTCTGACAGACATACATTGTCTTGTCTAACGGAACTACATGCAGATCTAGTTGATTTGTCATCATCTAGACTTGTGTGTTAGAGGCAATACACTCAGTTCAAACTATCTTGGTGTATTATTGCAGTGGATACACTGAACAAGGGAAATCTCTTTCAGGACCTTTCGATGCAAAAGCAGAAGTAGTTCACAGAGAAGAGCTGATCCACAGTTAAAGAGGCACTGTTTAGCAGGACCCGTTCAGCACAAAAAATATGGTGACCAATAGAGATATTACTAGTACTTTGAAGAATTAACCTTTAAAATTTCTGTAGACTGACTACTGACTTATTTTACATATCAACACTTATCACAAAAGTAGGAAGAAAAATATCAGGAGGCAACCAAGAAAGGACGTGAAAGAAAAAAAGGTGCAAAGAAAGGGAGGAAAAGAAGATTTATAGAATTTTTTGTACAAAATTAAGTATGAAGATAGATTGTTGCTCAGGGCAATCGAAGTCAATAACATGTCTAGCAATGCACATGCTGTGGAGTTTGAGTCAAATCAGTAAAATATTAAATAACAATACGCTTGTCTTGGTTGTAATGAGAAAAAAGAAGATATTGTTTGAATTAACAGGAATATACAAATTGTGATTGTCCATAGCAACAGAGTCAACCACAACATTATTATGGGTTTTTACGAAATAATAGATGCGAGCCATGTGCACATGTTTGAAGCTGCAACACGCAAGAGTTTTGTCAGATTCAGAGAAGAAGAGAGATGACTGTGTAGCAGCAGATGAACCTCGTGGCAGCAGTTTAACTCGGCACATGGTCTATTGCACCACAATGTCACCTGTCACTTGCTAGACCACAGCAGTTTCAATATCAGCCCGCTACTGCTGATCTCCACGATGCATCTGCAGTGTGCCAGCAGATGCACACCAGTTCACTGCAGCATGAAGTTATGACATCAGATGAGTTGTACTAGTCACATTTCATGACAAATGTTATGATTTGTTCAGAGTGAACACTATTGAGAAGTGATATTGATAAATTATGTCTACAGTTAGAATTCAGTGTCGACTATTAAGTAGTGGAGATTTCAGGATTATGATTTTGCTAATAATTTATGCGACTCACCATATGTAAAATGGCAAATGAAGCACAGAGACTTGATATGACAGCTCTACTTGCCAAATTTGGAGAGATGCTCAAGGTACAAAGGGACAATAACAATAAAAAATTAGAGGAAACGCTTATAGCACAGAAGAAAACAGTAAGTAATACACTAGAGAAAATGTTAAGCAGTAAGCTAGAGGAAACAATAAATGTGACTAAGACACAAGATAATAGGATTGCTACATAATAAAAGTCATGAACACTTTGCCTAAGGATTTACAGACTGAAGTAAATGCACAATGTGACTTAGTCGTAAGGAAGTAGGGCATTTAATGAAATTTTGTGTCTACATACTACACTGCCTAGTTTGGCAGGAAGAGGAAGATCTGCAGGCACGAGTTCTAGCCACTGCTCTAGAAACTGAAGAGACACCATGTGGGATGGAGAGTGTGTACCAGAACATGCTTCTTAGGTACTATGTCTGTAACAACATTGGTGGTTGCCACGTCAAGATGCTGTTGTAATGCATCAGTACTGTTCTGTACATACAATATGCTGGGTTCTTTTTTGTTTCGGATTAATTTAAACATGTAATGTTTAAGTGATAGTATAAACAAATGTGCTTAAGTGTTAATACTAAAAAAAACTGTGCTGTGGCTAATGTAGAACAAAATGAGCACAAACCCAGTGAATTTGAAGTAGTAGCAATAATTCCACAAAATAATGTACTCGATATAAATGCAAATGTGTCACAAACTGCTCAAAATAGTGAAATGGTCACAGGGGCAACAAAGCCAATGACACACTGCTTTAAAAGTCAAAGGGGATGCAAATCAGTTAACCGAGAAACTTGCATGGGTGTCTACACATGTTTCCATTCAAATTGTTAACTAATAATTGCACTGCATCATGTCTAATTCAATTCTTCAATTAGAAGTAGATGAGTTACACATCTGAATTTAAAGTGTCGTAGAGTAGAAACAATATATTCCCAGACATGGATTCCTTCAAAATATTATTTACTCACTCCCCTAGAAGTTTGTACAGGGAATTTTTGAACAACCTGTATAATAAATGAAGTATGACAGTGAGCATGCATGCCAGCTGTGTGGCTAAGCTGAAATAAAATATTTGGTCAAATGTATTATCTTGGAGCAAATAAAGAAACTCGGGGGAAATTGAGACAGATGTTGAGATACAATGTCTGAGTAATGAGCAAAGCTCCAAATGGTGAATACAAATACAAATAATAAAGAGTGGATGAATAATTTTAGTAGAAAGGGATAGCGAATTTGAATTAGAGTAATATAATTGCTAGTTATAAGAAATATAAATGAAAAGGAAATGGTATTAGTAAATGGATTCATGATAAATAGAAACTGAACTGAAGGAAGTGTTTATGTGAGCCCCAAGAGGACATAAACTGATAGTATTATATTCTGCACAAATAAAATGTTAAAAAATTGTTGAAGAATCATCTTATTGTGAATGTGTTAAAGAGTTTTTAAAATTAAGTCCGAATGAGATGTCCAACTTCCCTGCTCTACATTGGTTGATGAAAGATTAGTTAAGGCAGTAAGTAGGAAGCATCACAGTTTCAGGAGTTGTTTCATGGTCTGTACAGATTGGAGTTGTACTGGTCCTGTGCTATTGGCGAGGTGGGCCGCGAACGGATGCTTCTGCCTGGTGGGTGGGTACTGATTAGCAGGGCCCTTTCTGTGGTGTCACCGCCAGACACCACACTTGCTAGGTGGTAGCTTAAATCGGCCGCGGTCCATTAGTACATGTCGGACCCGCGTGTCGCCGCCATCAGTACTTGCAGACCTAGCGCCACCACATGGCAGGTCTAGAAAGACGGACTAGCACTCGCCCCAGTTGTACGGACGACATTGCTAGCGACTAGACGTACGAAGCCTTCCTCTCATTTGCCGAGAGACAGTTAGAATAGCCTTCAGCTAAGTCCATAGCTACGACCTAGCAAGGCGCAGTTAACCATATCTGGAGAGAGTCTTACTTGTATTCACCATAGAGATGTACCACACAAGAGAATAAAGTTAAGTATATGAGACGCTCCGTTCTTTTCTTTATAGCATTTATGAAGTATCCTGTTTCAGACTTTACGATCTTCTGGGGGAGCTGATAGCGTGCCTATTCGGCCATTCTAAATAACACTGTGTCGGCACTTCTGTCGACACATAACACTTTCAGTACAAAAAATATGGTGACTGATAAATACATTGCTAGTACTCTGAAGAATTAACCAACGAAAATTCTACAAACTGACTAATGGATTGTTTTACTTAACAACATGTAGCACTAAAATAGGAAAAGCAGGAAGAAACATTTCAAACCACAGCTTACTTTCTATATTCACTAGCAAAGCTGTTTTGCGTAACTGCCAATTCTAGTGTTGTGAATCACAGTTCGGCTTCTCTGGCAGGAAATTCAGTATTTGTGTTTTCAGCTTTGGAGCGGAAACCTTGTTAGAGACAGCAAGCTAATTGTCTGTCAAATTTAACAGCTGTTGGTATAAATTTTGCACTGCAATTTCACTTTGCAAATTTCTAATGCACTTCTTTTTTTTAAACTCCTCTTGTAGAAAAGCTATTCTGTCTGGTTTCGCTTAACATCGCTATACAAAACCACTCTTTCACTCTGTATGTTGCTTATGGACTCTGCTTTACCACGAAATTTCAGCATCTCTACTTTATAGCCAGCTTCCATCATTTCAGCCATAAATATATAAAAACTCACATGAACTCAGGTTAACAAGATTTATTCTCTTAATTAGTTAGACTCTCACTTGCCAGCCAACAGTATACAGTGAACTGCCAAAAACTAGAACTAAAAGTAAACATAAAGCAAACCCGGCTGATCGTCCAACGAATAATGCATGTGTTCTCAATCACTGCCCAAATTTGGCGCTTTCCACACTAGCTATAAGGGCATTCATATAGGCTACTATGGGATCTGTTATAGTAATCAAAGGGATCATGACAGTTGTGGAATACAATAACATTACTGTTGACCACCTGTAGCCAACTAACGTGTTCCTCAAAGGCAATGGCACCTTCCAGCACGAGAACTTTCCATGTCACAAGGCTAGAATCATGCTACAGTGATTTGAACTGCATGACTGTGAACTCAAATCAATGTCTTGGCCATAACATTTGCCTGATGTCTAAGAAGCTATCAGGCACCAGCTCCATGCCTGAAAACCCAAGGCTGCAATTTTGTGACCTGTGAGTAGATATCTGGTACTACATACCTCTGGAAACCTACCAAAGACTTGTTGAATACTTGCCACACAGACTCACTGCCTTATTGCATTCCAAAGGTGAACCAACACACTGTTAACTAGGTGATTATAATGTTTTGGCTCATAAGTTTTCATATGATTGCTTGTACCCTCACTGTATCTACTCAGACAAAATGACATGTACGAAATTTTAGTATTATGTTATGAAGTTATTTTTAGGGTTACTACATAGTTCTGAGAGAATATTTGGCACACTGGTCAATATGGTTATGTTGCGAGCTGAAATTACTTGCAGATGTAATAATAAATTAGATTTTTAATGAATTGAGATTTGTTACCGAACAACCCAATTTTTCTTTTTTTTTTCAAAAATTAAAACAATAACTTCCCCATCCCATTTGTGACTGTGCTTATTTCACGCTCAGTGGTGGTATCTCAACTTAGGAACCATACAAGATTCTGAGGTCGTCACATATCTCGGGGATGTCTAATGGAGATCATTGTTAACAATCTGGTGAGTGTTGCAGCAGAGGTACTGGAAAGCACTGAGCAGATTTTAGATTTAACAGTGCATAGAAAAAGTTTAAAAATACAACAATCTGTAAAAAATGTGTCTAGAAAATGGTTTGCAAGTTATTTCTGTGTAAAAAACAATAACATATAGTACAAGCTTGAAGCGCATTAACCTTAACATACCGTGTAATGGCTAATCTAGAAAAAATAAGCACTAACCCAGTGAATTTGAAGTAGCAGCAATATTTCCACAAAATAATGTACTCGAAATAATGCAAATGTGTCACAAACCACCCAAAATAATGTAATGGTCACAAGGGCAACAAAGCCAACGACACGTTGCCTTAAATGTTGAAGGGTGTGGATGAGTTAACTGAGAAACTTGCACAGTGAAACAAGAGATTTACTCAAAGAATTACTAAAAGCCACAAGAAACATCATAAGAAGTTCCAAACTAAACAAATTATAGAATTCATTGTCTTGGACACACTTTATTTTGTTTCATACAAACAGGCTTTTTGAGAATACACGCTTTTCTGTCAACCAGTTACGTGTCTCTTAGTTGATTTTTGGATTAATTAGGCACAGCAACTTCTTTATTGAATGTGTGGTATAATATTTTGAAGTAATTCTTTCTTTACACAGGATGGTCTTAAACTTCCACTGAACCATCTTCTTTACAATGTATATTCCGTCTTCATGAATAAATTATTCTGTTTCTGTTTTCACAGGCCTTTGTCTATGATCACCATGCAGGCACACATATCCATGTGTGTGTTGGCTAGTGTATACCTGTCCCTTTTTCCCCCTAAGGTAAGTCCTTCCGCTCCCGGGATTGGAATGACTCCTTACCCTCTCCCTTAAAAACCACATCCTTTCATCTTTCCCTCTCCTTCCCTCTTTCCTGATGAAGCAACCGTGGGTTGCGAAAGCTTAAATTTTGTGTGTGTGTGTGTGTGTTTGTTAGTGTCTCTATCAACATACCAATGCTTTTGTTATGTAAGTTACATCATCTTTGTTTTTAGATATATTTTTCCCACGTGGAATGTTTCCCTCTATTATATGTACATAAATTTAGTTACATTTATTTTCTTCAATATGATGCTCTGAATAGGTTATCTTGTTCCAGTTGCATCTTACAAAATCTTTTACGGTGCCCTCCTTCCACATAAAGTTTGTGGGATATAACAATATAGATTTTACAACACATTGCTGATTATGTGAACAATATTTCTCTAAAATATACCTTAAGACTCTTGCTAAGTATGACACTTTTCATTGCCATCCACACCCCAAATAGAAACATCATTTTGAAGATGCAGTATAAAATGCTTTTTTCTTTCACTCGTTTCATACTTAGTAGCTTCAAAAACTGTGCCTAATGACTGTGCTGTTGACAGAATGTTGAACTGTGATCTTATTTCCTTCAAAAACAGTGTGAACCTCTTTTCAAATTTTATCTTCAGAAAATGCTGTTTTACATTATTGGTCAGATGCAGGGATTCCACTAATTTTTCCTTCCAGCTCTTTTTGCAATTATTTTGTACTTTTCTAGGCACTGTAATAATATTGTCTTTCTTACTGTTACCGATAATTTATAAAATTTCACTGTCTTGATTTTATGATTTGCCAAGTCATAGGGGCCTCTTAACCCTTTCCACTCCAACGTCGAGTGGCGCTCAACACCGTGAATTTTGATTTCCTCTCCGTTATCGAGCCTCAATCAACACGATTTTTCGCAGCTCTCACATGCTCAATTCTCTATTCTGACAGTACTAGGCATCAATGGTGCTTAGTGATGCAATCTAGGGGCACTGTATTAATTCGATGTCAAACTGTTGCAGTTGTATTGAAAGGAATGTTGGAATTATTATGTTCAAGTTCGCGAGCACGCAATGGTTAATTCCTCACATTTAGTTCTTTCTGAGGATAGTGAGATTTATTTTGATGATCCGAGTGATTCATTTATAAACAGTGCTAGGGGAGATGACGATGAAAACCGTGAAAATGTGCATTTTTCTAGTGATTCAGCAGTAGATTCGTGGCGAATGTGGAGTGAAAATGACTCTGACTTCACAGATTTTCGTTTTGATGATTCAAAGTATGGTTTTATCACCGAAACTGGTAATGTTCCATCATCGCCAGTTGGTTTCTTTCAGTTAATTTTTACAGAAACCTATTTCAACAAGTAATAGCCCAAATGCACAGGTACCCTACAGCACGAATATGTAAAGTGACACCACTTCCACAACAGTCTGCGTTTTGGGACTGGAGAAATATTACCAAGGAGGAAATGATACGCTCCCATGCTGTGCTACTAAATATGGCATTACAAAAGTGTAAGAACTTGCAGGACTTTTTTTCGAGAGAATGGTTACAATCACCTTACTTCTTTTCAGACTGTTTTAATCGCAGACGAGTCACGCAAATTTTCTGAGCACTTCATGTTTCTAATGCAGCGAGTGCTACACATATCAGCACTCAGGTTTGGTCATGTCTGAATAAAGTGAAGAATGTGTTGGATTACTTGTCTCACAAGTTTCTCGAAATTTATCGTCCATACAGGTACTTAGCTGCTGATGAATCTACAGTATCATACAAGGGTCGTATGTTATTCAAAATATACATTCCTAAAAAACCAACACAATGGGGACTCAGAGTTTATGTGATTTGGGATTCCTCAAACGGCTTATTTGCAGTTCCATACCCTATTTTGGTGCTGTAACAACAGAGTCATTGATTCATCCAGACTTGAAATTTTCTGAGAGAGTAGTTATTCAGTTGCTGGCTAATGTCAGAAATGCTGCAAGGTAATCAAGGTATCATTTGTACACTGACTGTTTTTATACAGGTGTTGCATTAGCTGATGAACTGTTGAAACAGAATTTGCATCTCACAGGAACGATCGAGGCCAATTGCAAAAATATTCCAGCTACAATCAAGAAAGGAGTTCTGTGTCAGAAGAAGCATGAAATAAAATGCCTCTGCAATTATAAAATGATAGTTCTTCTATGGCAAGGTAAACGAACTGTTCTCATGCTTTCTACAAAAGCAATTAACTTAAAGGAAGAGGAAGAAATAATGAAACCAAATGTGAATATTGGTTATACTTCGAAGATGAACGGAGTTGATCGATCTGACCATTTTATTTCCAGTTGTGGTTTTCTAAAGAAAAGTCTGAAGTGGTGGAGAAAATTATACTTCTGGTTGTTGGAGACAGGACTTGTAAATTGCTATTTGCTATACAACAATAACAGCGAGGAAAACAATTTGAAAAAACTTTCTCACAAAATATTCTGTAGAAGTGTTATAAGAGACTTAGTTGGTGAAGACAGAAATCCAGGGCAGAAACGAGCACGTCATCCAACTTCTGATGATGATGAATGCTTGAATGGACAGCTGCACACTATCAACAAGCTTCTGGGGAACAAGTGTAAGGATTGTCCAGTGTATTCAGAAAGAAAAAAGAAAGGTGGCAGGTGTGAAACTGTGTATTACTGCAAAACATGCACATGAAATCCAGCTCTCCACCCTGATGAGTGTTTCAAAAAATATCAAACATTGCGAGGCTTCCTGTTGTAACATTTTGAAAATTTATTTAAATGAAAGCGCACTTTTTGTTTTAGCGCATAATCTACCTGTTGGTCAGTGGCCTCATTGTTTCCACAAAGAGACCGCGTAATTCTCTTTGATGCACTTGCTGCTCAGGCGGTGGCAATTTAAATAAGAGTGCGCGGAGCCACCCTGTTTCTCCTTACAGAGTGCAAAGGGTTAAGTAACATGGTCTAGTTCAACTATATGCATTTTTCTCTGTACTTCTACCTTTTCCTGAACAATCTGTAACTCAAATATGAAATGAGATCACTTTAATCTTTGGAGGCCAGTGCCCTTGATATCTAAATAAAAGGTAGAATTCACAGTCTTGGTCAGATTTTATTTTATATGAAATGGTAACTGGTTACCTGTTATGCTGTTACATAGTTAACTGGAACCTTCAGTTCCAACAAGAGCATCAATATATTTTTTCTCTTCTTCATTTTAACAAGACAGACATTGTATTCCCCTAAAGCAGTATTCCTAGCCTTTGTGAGACAGTAGTTATTAAGTGACGAGACAGTAGTTACAAGCGACAGTCTTCAAGTAGTCAGTTAAACAGTATTGCCTGTAAAATTACTGACGGACACTGAACCAATCATATCATATTGACACAAATGGATCGGCTTGAGAAATTGGAATTCTAGGAATAAAATGTTAATGGAATCTTGATCTGATTAGCAGTTATTGCCAGTTGGAATTATGAGCATGCCAGCTGGTAATATGTGGCATTTTAATGCATAAGATGACATCTGAATGTAATGCCATTTGATCTCATGCCTCTGTATCTGCATTTATGCACCCACAAGACTTAATTTTGTAAGGTTTGTTGAATAAAATGACCATATACGTTGACAATATTCCTGACTGCCAGAGATACCTGGTATGAGGAACTACATATTTTGAAACAAATTTTAAAAGTTTTCTGAAATTCACTAGTTACAAAATTTGTAAGAAATCATAAGAAAGTAAAAGCCAAATTAAAAATTTTAGCCACCACATTTTGCCTAAAGAAATTAAAACTAACTGATTGAAATTAGATGCAGTTCAAGTATTTCTAGTGTCAACATGCCAAAGAAAAAGTTAAGGGGACCTGGAGCTGAAAGGGAGAAAAAAAAATATTTCGTGTTCCTTGAGAATAAGTGATTTCTTCTGATTTCAAAAATGCATGGTTTATCAACATTTGCACTATTTATTTGATTTTGAAGGCAATTTGAATAAAATACTGTGCATTGGTCAAGGCCCCTTTCAATTCAGCAAGGATGCATGGCAAAAACTGATTTTTGTTTAGTTCTGGCCACTGCACTGCCATAATGCATCCAAAGACATGTTCACCAAGGTGGTGACCAGGAAAAGAGTTCATACACAAGCCATTTTATTCTCTGTTGTTGTGAGATGAGATTTGCTGTTGGCAGAGTGTGACTTTGGTTTTGCAGTTTTAAATATCTGTTTGTGGTCTTCCAAATGCCAAGAGTAAAGAAATTCAATATTAAACCTTTGCTTTAATTTTTATTATTATTATTTTTTTTTTTACTGATTTAAAATTGTAGCAGTTACGTGGGATACCATGAAAGATTTACCTGTACAACAAGAAAGGCTTAAAAGGCAACTTCCTAAATGTACTCTCAATATATGGCATGAAAATACTTCCAGTGCATGTCCAGTTCTTTTTAAGGGCATTTTTTTTTTGCCTGTGCACCTTCTATTGCAGTTTTATAAATTATCAGTACTTCATGGAACCATCAGTATTAAAACTGCTGGAAAATGATGCCACATGAGAGAGGAAGAATGAACACAAATATATTTTTCAACTAAGCAAAATTACGTGCAGAATTGATATTACATCTGCAGCTTCCCGAAAATTGTTAGTTGAGAACAGACGATACAGTATAGAAATGCGTAGTGAATCATATCAATTATGTGAAGCCAACAATATGTTGGAACACCATCCTACTGGACTCACCGGCATATCGCTGGGAACATGGGAGCAGAAATACACAATTATGGAGAGAGAATTACTAGCAATAGTTTCAAGCTTCGAAAAGTTCAGACATTACAGGGTTATTACAAATGATTGAAGCGATTTCACAGCTCTACAATAACTTTATTATTTGAGATATTTTCACAATGCTTTGCACACACATACAAAAACTCAAAAAGTTTTTTTAGGCATTCACAAATGTTCGATATGTGCCCCTTTAGTGATTCGGCAGACATCAAGCCGATGATCAAGTTCCTCCCACACTCGGTGCAGCATGTCCCCATCAATGAGTTCGAAAGCATCGTTGATGCGAGCTCGCAGTTCTGGCACGTTTCTTGGTAGAGGAGGTTTAAACACTGAATCTTTCACATAACCCCACAGAAAGAAATCGCACGGGGTTAAGTTGGGAGGGCGTGGAGGCCATGACATGAATTGCTGATCATGATCTCCACCACGACCGATCCATCGGTTTTCCAATCTCCTGTTTAAGAAATGCCAAACATCATGATGGAAGTGCAGTGGAGCACCATCCAGTTGTGGCATGAGCCAATTCTCCAGCATGTCCAGATACACGTGCCCTGTAACGTTTTGTTCACAGAAGAAAAAGGGGCCGTAAACTTTAAACCGTGAGATTGCACAAAACACGTTAACTTTTGGTGAATTGCGAATTTGCTGCACGAATGCGTGAGGATTCTCTACCGCCCAGATTCGCACATTGTGTCTGTTCACTTCACCATTAAGAAAAAATGTTGCTTCATCACTGAAAACAAGTTTCGCACTGACCGCATCCTCTTCCATGAGCTGTTGCAACCGCGCCGAAAATTCAAAGCGTTTGACTTTGTCATCGGGTGTCAGGGCTTGTAGCAATTGTAAACGGTAAGGCTTCTCCTTTAGCCTTTTCCGTAAGATTTTCCAAACCGTCGGCTGTAGTATGTTTAGCTCCCTGCTTTCTTTATTCGTCGACTTCCGCGGGCTACGAATGGAACTTGCCCGCATGCGTTCAGCCGTTTCTTCGCTCACTGCAGGCCGACCCGTTGATTTCCCCTTACAGAGGCATCCAGAAGCTTTAAACTGCGCATACCATCGCCGAATGGAGTTAGCAGTTGGTGGATCTTTGTTGAACTTCGTCCTGAAGTGTCGCTGCACTGTTACGACTGACTGATGTGTCAAGCACGACATACGCTTTCTCGGTTCCTGTCGCCATTTTGCCTCACTGCGCTCTCGAGCGCTCTGGTGGCGGAAACCTGAAGTGCGGCTTCAGCCGAACAAAACTTGAGTTTTCCTACGTATCTGTAGTGTGTCGTGACCATATGTCAATGAATGGAACTACAGTGAATTTATGAAATCGCTTCAATCATTTGTAATAGCCCTGTATGTATTGAAGCTTATGACATATGATGAATTATAAGTTGACGCAAAACTGGCTTACACAATGGCCACCTAAGTTCCAGGAATTTGGCTCTGAGAGTAGAGCTCTCCAAAGGTGGTTGAATTATTTTGAGAAATTGCTGAATGAAGAAAATGTAAGAGTGAAAACTGAGGAAGGAGGGGCAAACGAAGGATTAACAATGGATATAAGTAGTGATGAAGTCAAACGGGAAGTTGAAAAGATGAAAAATGGGAAAGCAGTTGGCCCAGACCAGATCCCTGTTGAGGTATGGAAGTGTCTTGGTAAATGGGAATTGAGCTCTTTTGGGATTTAATGAAGAAGATTTGGTGACAGGAGGAGATGCCAGACGAGTGGAGAACTAGTGTACTGATCCCAATATTTAAGGGGAAAGGTGATGTGTAGGACTGCAGTAACTATAGAGGTATTAAACTGATGGCACACACAATGAAAATTTGGGAAAGAGTTATAGAAGCAAGATTATGCAAGAACACTGTGGTGTGTGAATAACAGTTTGGGTTCATGCCTGGAAGAGTAACGACTGATGCAATACATGCTTTAAGGCGCATAGTGGAGAGACATGGGGAGCTACAAGCCGATCTACATATGGCTTTCATAGATTTGGAGAAAGCATATGACACAGTCCCAAGGGACGAAATATGGAGAAGCATGAGAGAGCATTGCGTGCCAGAGAAGTATGTAAGGTTAGTGAAGGAAATGTACAGAGGAGCAATGACACAGGTGAGAAGTAATGTGCACATGACAAAAGAGTTTCCCGCAAAAGTAGGGTTGCATCAAGGGTCTGCACTTAGTCCCTACCTCTTTGACATGATTATGGATGTGCTGGTGAAAGATGTGAAGAGGGAAGTGCTGTGGAATATGATGTTTGCGGATGATGTGGTTCTTTGTGAGCAAAGCATCGACAGACTTGAGGAAAAGCTAGAGGATTGGAGGAAGGCACTAGAAGAAAGAGGGATGAAAATTAGCAGGGCAAATTCAGAATATTTAGCACTGAATGATGTGCAGATGGGGTCTTGCAAGATCCAGGATGATGAGCTGAAATTGGTCTGCAAATTTAAATACCTAGGGTCGTACATACAGAGGGACGGAGGACTGGAAAGCGAAATACAACATTGAATAAATTGTGGTTGGAACAACTGGAGGAAAATGAGTGGAGTGTTGCGTGACAAGAAGGTGAGCATTGGGTTGAAAGGGAAAGTGTACAAGTCGATGATAAGGCCTGCTATGATATACGGGGCAGAGACATGGCCAATCACTGTAGCCCAGGAAAGGAAGATGGAAGTGGCGGGAATGAGGATGCTGAGGTGGATGTGTGGGGTAACAAGGAAGGACAGGATTAGAAATGAATTTGTAAGAGGAGCTGTGAAAGTGGGACCCATGGGGAAAAAGATACAAGAGAGCAGACTAAGGTGGTACGGGCACTTACAGAGAAAATGGGAAGAGTATATTGGAAACAGAGTTGAGAATATAAAGATTGAAGGTGCGAGAAGGAGAGGAAGAACAAAGATGAGGTGGAAGGATAAGATATCCGGGGACCTAAGGGAGAAAGGATGGAAGAAGGAAGAGGCAATGGATAGAGTACTATGGAGGAGAAGGATCCAGAAGAGCAATGCCGACCGTACGTGACGTGAGACAAGGAGCAGAAGGGAGCAGCAAAGCAAATTGGATGGAATATTAGTCACCTCCTTGAAAGAGCACACTGGTCACTGGAGCACTATAAATGATGTATAAGGGGTACCAGACAGCCATGTGATACCCCACTGCTGACACAGGTCACATCAGCAAAATGGTGTGAATGTGACAGTTCATTGTATGGAACCAGCACAGTAAGTTGGGTGAATGTGGAGACATGACATAATGACAGAAAGGAACTATCATGTTTGATTGTGTCTATGACCACACCATGAATGAAGTTCCCTGATTTGCTAGTGTATTAATGCAGACTGTCCAATATGTCTACAAGAAATGGTGCACCACGGGTAGTGGTCACAGAAAAGTCCTAACCTACAGGGACTGGTGATAAGTGCTGTGCCTTGTCAGTGAAAGCAGATCCATGTCAAACAGTTCCCAAGTGAAGATTGTGAAAGGAGTTGCATGCAGAGACGGGTACCTCGCTTCAGGCCATTGCTGACAGTGGCACACAAAGCTGGACAGCTTCAATGTGCCAAACAACACAGAAATTGGACAGTATCTGACTGTAGTGCAAAGATCCACAATTTTGCCTCCTTTTCAAACAATGCAAGGCATCAAATGCAACAATGGCACAATAAGGTGTTTAAGCCACAGTGTGTGGATGGCTTAGTTTAGGACAGGAGTGGTTCTGTGTATCTGCTAGGTGAAAATAGTATTATACCTGAAACCTTCCGCTTTTCCATCACATAGCAAACTATTGACTGTGGCTCAACAGGTACTAAAAGATGTAAAAATCAACTTTATGTATGGTGTTGCAGTAAGTTATGCCAGAAAACTACTGTGTAACTTCAAACGTGAAGTCTACCTCAAATTGAAAGTGATAAAAGATAAACATTACAGTGAAGAAAAACCCACAACTATTATTACAAGCATCAATAAGTGGAAATGTAACTCATCCATAAAAGAAGTGGTTTACAACATGCCTGCTTGCCCAATTCTTGAGTATTGTTCATCAATCTGTGACCCCTATCAGGTAGCGCTGATAGAAGAGATAGAGAAGATCCAAAGAAGAGTGGCATGTTCCATCATGGGATCATTTAGTCAGCATGAGAGTGTTACAGAGATGCTCGAAAAACTCCAGTGGCAAACACTACAAGAAAGGCATTGTGCATCGTGAAGAGGTTTACTACCGAAATTTTGATAGAGTACTTCCGGGAAGAGTCAGACAACAAATTACCTTCTCCCACATACATCTCGCGAAACGAGCACAATGAGAGAATCTCAGAAATTAGAGCTAATAGAGAGGCTTACCATCAATCGTCCTTCCTGAGTGCCATTTGCATGTTTATTTTGTTTTATTTTATTCACATGTCAAGCTCTGTAGGATCAAATTGGAGCAAATCTCCCAGCTCATGGAACATGTCAGTACAGGAAATTACAGAATTAAAGTAATAACAGATAAAAATAAAATGTTTACAAACCTGAAAAAAGTCAATCCATAAGTTTAAGTAAACACAATCAACAATACAACAAGAATCAGCTTAATTTTTCAAGGAACTCCTTGACAGAATAGAAAGAGTGACCCATGAGGAAACTCTTCAGTTTCAACTTGAAAATGCATAGATTACTGCTAAGATTTTTGAATTTGAGTGGTAGCTTATTGAAAATGGATACAGCGGTATACTGGACACCTTTCTACACAAAAGTTAAGGACGTCTGATCCAAATGCAAGTTTGATTTCAGCTTAGTATTAACTGAGTGAAAGTTGCTTATATCTGGGAATAATCTAATACTGTTAACAAGATATGACAGTACAGAATATATATATATATATATATATATATATATATATATATATATATATATATATATATATATATATATATATATATATATATATATATATATATATATAAAAGAGGGAAACATTCCACGTGGGAAAAATATATTTAAAAAGAAAGATGATGAGACTTACCAAACAAAAGCGCTGGCAGGTCGATAGACACACAAACAAACACAAACATACACACAAAAATCAAGCTTTCGCAACCAACGGTTGCCTCGTCAGGAAAGGGGGAAGGAGAAGGAAAGACAAAAGGATATGGGTTTTAAGGGAGAGGGTAAGGAGTCATTCCAATCCCGGGAGCGGAAAGACTTACCTTAGGGGGAAAAAAGGACGGGTATACACTCGCACACACACACATATCCATCCACACATATACAGACACAAGCAGACATATTTAAAGACAAAGAGTTTGGGCAGAGATGTCAGTCGAGGCAGAAGTGCAGAGGCAAAGAGGTTGTTGAATGACAGGTGAGGTATGAGTGGCGGCAACTTGAAATTAGCGGAGATTGAGGCCTGGTGGATAACGTGAAGAGAGGATATATTGAAGAGCAAGTTCCCATCTCTTGCTTGCTCTTCAATATATCCTCTCTTCACGTTATCCACCAGGCCTCAATCTCCGCTAATTTCAAGTTGCCGCCACTCATACCTCACCTGTCATTCAACAACCTCTTTGCCTCTGCACTTCTGGCTCGACTGACATCTCTGCCCAAACTCTTTGTCTTTAAATATGTCTGCTTGTGTCTGTATATGTGTGGATGGATATGTGTGTGTGTATACCCGTCCTTTTTTCCCCATAAGGTAAGTCTTTCCGCTCCCGGGACTGGAATGACTCCTTACCCTCTCCCTTAAAACCCACATCCTTTCGTCTTTCCCTCTCCTTCCCTCTTTCCTGATGAGGCAACAGTTTGTTGCAAAAGCTTGAATTTTGTGTGTATGTTTGTGTTCGTTTGTGTGTCTGTCGACCTGCCAGCACTTTCATTTGGTAAGTCACATCATCTTTGTTTTTAGGTATATTTTTCCTTCATGGAATGTTTCCTTCTATTATAACTCTATATATATATATATATATATATTTAAAAAGAAAGATGATGAGACTTACCCAACAAAAGCGCTGGCAGGTCGATAGACACACAAATAAACACAAACATACACACAAAACTCTAGCTTTCGCAACCAAAGGTTGCCTCGTCAGGAAAGAGGGAAGGAGAAGGAAAGACAAAAGGATATGGGTTTTAAGGGAGAGGGTAAGGAGTCATTCCAATCCCGGGAGCGGAAAGACTTACCTTAGGGGGAAAAAAGGACAGGTATACACTCGCACACACACACATATGTGTGCGAGTGTATACCTGTCCTTTTTTCCCCCTAAGGTAAGTCTTTCCGCTCCCGGGATTGGAATGACTCCTCACCCTCTCCCTTAAAACCCATATCCTTTTGTCTTTCCTTCTCCTTCCCTCTTTCCTGACGAGGCAACCTTTGGTTGCGAAAGCTAGAGTTTTGTGTGTATGTTTGTGTTTATTTGTGTGTCTATCGACCTGCCAGCGCTTTTGTTGGGTAAGTCTCATCATCTTTCTTTTTAAATATATTTTTCCCGCGTGGAATGTTTCCCTCTATTATATATATATATATATATATATATATATATATATATATATATATATATATATATATATATATATATATATATATATATATAATAATAGAAGGAAACATTCCACGAAGGAAATATATCTAAAAACAAAGATGATGTGACTTACCAAATGAAAGTGCTGGCAGGTCGACAGACACACAAACGAACACAAACACACACACACAAAATTCAAGCTTTCGCAACAAACTGTTGCCTCATCAGGAAAGAGGGAAGGAGAGGGAAAGACGAAAGGATGTGGGTTTTAAGGGAGAGGGTAAGGAGTCATTCCAGTCCCGGGAGCGGAAAGACTTACCTTAGGGGGAAAAAAGGACGGGTACACACTCGCACACACACACACATATCCATCCATACATATACAGACACAAGCAGACATATTATATATATAATAGAGGGAAACATTCCACGTGGGAAAAATTATATATATATATATATATATATATATATATATATATATATATATATATATATATATATATATATATATATATATATATATATATAAAAAAACAAAGATGATGTGACTTACCAAATGAAAGTGCTGGCAGGTCGATAGACACACAAACAAACACAAACATACACACAAAATTCTAGCTTTCGCAACCAACGGTTGCCTCATCAGGAAAGAGGAAAGGAGAGGGAAAGACGAAAGGATTTGGGTTTTAAGGGAGAGGGTAAGGAGTCATTCCAATCCCAGGAGCGGAAAGACTTACCTTAGGGGGAAAAAAGGACGGGTATACACTCGCACACACACACATATATGTCTGCTTGTGTCTGTATATGTGTGGATGGATATGTGTGTGTGTGCAAGTGTATACCCATCCTGCCATTCTTGCTTTAAAAAAACTCTCTATTGCTGTTGGATTAACTGTCCTACATAGTTTGTAATTAAATTATACATGACATTTGTTTGAGTACAAAAGCCTTTTAGTGTTAAAATTTGAGCATCATGGTCTTGAAGGCCATTCACCCTTTCACTAACAGAATGCCCATCTAGTGATGAAGAATGAATAAAAATATTGTCTATGGCTGCACCCTACCTGGAAAAAACACCGTCTGCATCAGATGAGTTTAGGAGACCTACCAACATCCTTTTTCTTGCACCATCATATACAAAATTTATATTGAAGTCACCACATATAACTAATTTCTGGTATTTGTTACAAAGTGGATCAAGAACCATCTCTTTCTTGAGCAGAAATGCTCTGAAGTCAGAGTTAGGGGACCTATAAACAACTATTAGAAGTTTAGTTTCACTAAATTCACCTGCCCTTGCACAACATTCAAATATCTGTTCAGTGCAGTGCCGTGATACATCTATGGACTCTGTACAGATATTACTGTATTTTACATACATAGCCACTCCCCCATCCTGCAAGTAACTCCTTGAAAAACAGTCAACTAATCTGTATCCTGGTAAAGGAAGCCTCTGAATTGTCAAATTATTTAAGTGCTGCTCCGATATACCAATAATTTCAGAGTCAACATCTATAAGCAGTTTACTAACTTCATCTCTAATACCTCTTATATTTTGATGAAATTGGCTAATTCCTTCTCTACTTGGTAACATTACATCCTCTGAAGGTGAGCCATTAGTTAGAGGCACTTCCTTTAAGCAGGTATACCTATCAGCTGACTGCAATCTAAAAGAGGTGCAGCTCTACAGGAATTTTTCCATGACTGATCCCACCACCACACACTACACTGTCATCTATAAGCTTTAACAGCCTCCCCTTCCCTATCTACTGCAGAGGAAGGCCATGCCTAGTGAAACCCGATCTACTATAGATCCAACTGGCACCATCAGTGCCCCCTCCAGCCTCATGTTAACATGCCTGACAGCCGCAGCAAGATAAGGTCGATCATGATGCTGAAACAGTTGCACGAAATGCACATTAGTGCCACCAGTTTGAGTAGCTACCTTTACCAGGTCACCAACTAAACTGAACTAAACTCCTCCCGAACAGGCCATGAAGGCCCAAAGGTACTGACCCGCCGCCGCGTCATCCTCAGCCTACAGGTGTCACTGGATGCGGATATGGAGGGGCATATGGTCAGCACACCACTCTCCCGGCCAGATGTCAGTTTCCGAGATCAGAGATGCTACTTCTCATTCAAGTAGCTCCTCAGTTTGCCTCACACGGCTGCTTGCCAACAGCGCTCGGCAGACCGGATGGTCATCCATCCAAGTGCTAGCCCAGTCCGACAGCGCTTAACTTCAGTGATCTGACAGGAACTGGTGTTACCACTGCAACAAGGCCGTTGGCACCAGGTCACCACCTACATCATATTCCCCGTCCCTATCAAGACTGTTCCCTGCTCCACCCACTATCACTACTTGATCCTCCTTTGTAAAATTCCTACATGACTCCCCTATGCTGTCAGTCACCTGAGCCAACCCTGCACTAGGCTTCACAATGTGAAGAAGGGAAGGGGGGATCACTTAGTGGCACCAAAGTACCCTCTGCCATGGCTTGCGTAGTATTGATTTAGCTGTAGAAGATGTTATATTGCAGAACCAATCTAAATTTACACAAGCAGAACCTGTGCTTAACAAACCCACGCTGTTGAAATCATAAAATATACTTCCCTCAGCTATGCTCTCTTTAAATTAAAAAAAGTACATGCATGGAAAAGTTCAAGGAACTTTGTATATTGATAAATAATATCTCACACATGGTGTTCCAGGAGGAATGGTCGATATATAGGGATAAGACAGGAATGATCATTCAAAGCAAAAATGCCCAGTAAACATGGGCTCTAAAATGCGTGCCTTAAGAGCTGTGAGCACTTGTTCAGTAGAACATATGTGTTTCAGAGTAGCAAAGGTGAATAAGTGCTCATAGCTGTTAAGGTATGCACTTTAGGCCCCGTTTTTAATGGATATTTTTTTCTCGTTTTGGTTCAAGCTCCCTCCTCTCAAAATACAGAAAGCTTAGAGCTTGCAGCAGATTTGTTTTACAGTATCTAAGTTGAAGAAGTGCTCATAGTTCTCAAGGCGTGCATTTTAGAGCTTCAAATGATTGTTCCTGTCATATCCCTGAATATTGACCATTCCTCCTGGGACACCCTCTATTTGTGTAACAGAAGACAAAAATTTTTACATGCAAACAGGTTTTATATAGACACTACAACAAACATTGAAGGAGATAGTTGCTACTGATATTTATGGTCCATTAAGCAGATCAGGTAATTTTATATAAATCATGGTTGTACAGATCTAGTCTGTGATGAGATTGACAATAGCAGCAGCAAAGTTTTTTTAAAGTGTCTGGATGGATGAAGGAAAGCATAAAGATAGGATAATATTTGTGTGCATCGCATTAATGTGAACTAATTGTAGACATCAGAGACTGCAAATGAATATGATGTGTAGTATCAGCGTGCAGAAATTCTGAGATATATGTAGTCATTTGTACTTTCATGTTCTTGAATTGACACAGAGATGGCAGAGTGCTGATTCAGTGAGCTTGAAATCATCAATAGCACCCAGTGGAGTATCATTGCATGTAAAATTGTTCCAGATGCCATGCCACCCACTGATACTGGATGGTGCCATCAGATACTAACAGATAAACTAATTGCTAACTAAGCCTAACTGATGTCACTGGTGATACTAATTATACCCACTCCACTTATCATATTAACCAATTAACAGAGTAACAGCCTAAACCAACCAATCCAGCATACCTGCAACTCCTGCTTCCCCAGCAATCTTATACCCAGCTATACCATTGTACAACAAATTGACAGTAACTGTGCTCTTATTTTTAATTGTAACTACACATGTAACTAGAACTTTTTACTGTACACAATGAATACAACACAACACAAAACAAAAGAAGAGTTTATTTAGGTATTATCTGATGATAAGAATATGTGGAACTGAGTACTACACAGGAATACATAAATAAATATAATATATTACATGAAATGTAGCCAGCCATTTAACCCAGTATCATCTAATTTATGTGAATCATCATATTTCTTACTACATGCAACATTCCAGACACACATCAATTAGAATACAAGAAATAGTCCCAAATCAGCATGGAACTAGCTACATCAGTTAATTCAAAGAAATAGAATGCTGCAAAACTCTTAAATAAATTAGCCTTTGTGCACTTCCTCTCTATCCATGACAATATATCTTGAGAAGATACAGTGAATCTAAACATTAGATGATTTAACTTATCAATCTGCTAATGCATAAAGGGAGTAGTAACAGCATGCCAGAGCCATCTGCGGTTCGTCTAGAATTACAACATAACTCAGTAAAGCTAGCATCTGCCAGGTAGAACCATCAGTAGTCTTTACCAATATATTAATTTATTAGCTTCCCGAGACAATTTTTATATAAGCATTTGTGAAAGTAAAGTGTAAACCTGGTACTGCAAATGTTAACATTGTAATTCTATTTTGTGAATTGTTTTTTGGTCAAGAAAGAGAATGTTGTTTAAAGCCTTTTTGGTTTATATAACTAGATATGTAAAATGTACAGTGCACCTTTCTACTAGTGAATGATGATAACACGAATAACCACAAAAGAACATTGAGAGACCGTGGCATGTGAGTTATCCAAAAGAGAAGGAAGACATACATAAAAATGGAAGGTTAAATAGGGTTCTCAGTTATCACGAGTGTTCAAACCAAGCAGAGCCATTAATGTAACCATATAGTCCCCTACTGTGATCAAATGCAAAGTAATAAGTACTTTTCATTAGAAGGATCAGACTGCAATAGTTTATTTTTCATAAAATTATTGGAGTTGTTTTCCCCCTTACTTGCATATCTTAAATGGTTTTGTTTTTAAATATAGTTAAAGGAAGGAAAGCTGTGGTGAGATAACGAAAGAGAAATAGAAAGAGGGAGACAAATGTGCTTCACTGCAAGTAAAGTTATTGTGACATTCATTTCCAATAAATATGTGAAGAGTGTGTATCTGTAAATGAGGATGCAGAACCTATCTGTAGTTAAAGGACATGTGTAACATCTTTAGTTGTCTTCAGATTTAGGGACAGTGCTGCTGACTAATACTTGCACTGCAAACACTCATTTTAAAAATTGTTACCAACTTGTTTTTCCATGCTAAATGTGCTACAACATTTATGTGTGTAGATGTCTAGGTATATTTGTGAACTATATTGTCAGATCTAGTGACTATTAGTAGTTTGTCAACCAGCAGAAGTGCCTACAACATAATTCACTTCTTGCAACACTTAAAGTTATAGTTCCAATAGGAGCATTCTGTATTTTTTACAGTGTTTACTATTTACATACAATTTATACTTTCATCTTAATTGGTCAGCATGCATATTAGTAATCCTATTAAACCCCAGAATTTCAACATCCATCAGGCAACATACAATCAGTTACTACCATTGGTACTTGTATTCCTAAAGTAGCTCTAATTTCAGCTAACGATTTAGCATCCTTGTATCTCATCATTATAAAAATGATATAGGATTTGTCATACATTGCCTTACATAGAAAATAGGACTGGCGTATTGTTACGAGCCAGTTGCTCGGCCACAATTGACCAGACGTTTTCAATTGGTGAGAGATCTGGAGAATGTGCTGGCCAGAGCAGCAGTCGAACATTTTTTGTATCCAGAAATGCCCATACAGGACCGGAAACATGCGGTCGTGCATTATCCTGCTGAAATGTAGGGTTTCGCAGGGATCGAATGAAGGGTAGTGCCACGGGTCGTAACACATCTGAAATGTAACATCCACCATTCAAAGTGCCGTCAATGTGAACAAGAGGTGACCAAAATGTGTAACCAACGGCACCCCATACCATCACACCAGATGATATGCCAGTGTGGCGATGATGAATACACGCTTCCAATGTGCGTTCACTGCGATGTCACCAAACACGGATGCGACCATCATGATGCTGTAAACAGAACCTGGATTCATCCAAAAAAATGACGTTTTGCCATTCGTGCACGCAGGTTCATCATTGAGTACACCATTGCAGGCACTCCTGTCTGTGATACACCGTCAAGGGTAACCGCAGCCACGGTCTCTGAGCTGATAGTCCATGCTGCTGCAAATGTCATCGAACTGTTCGTGCAGATGGCTGTTGTCTTGCAAACGTCCCCATCTGTTGACTCAGAGATCAAGACGTGGCTGAATGATCCGTTACAGCCATGTGGATAAGATGCCTGTCATCTCGACTGCTAGTGATACTAGGCCATTGGGATCCAGCACGGTGATCCATATTACCCTCCTGAACCCACCGATTCCATATTCTGCTAACAGTCATTGGATCTCAACCAACGCGAGCAGCAATGTCGCGATACGATAAACCGCAACCACGATAGGGTACAATCAAAGTCGGAAACGTGATGGCACGCATTTCTCCTCCTTACACGAGGCATCACAACAACGTTTCACCAGGCAACACCAGTCAACTGCTGTTTGTGTATGAGAAATCGGTTGGAAACTTTCCTCATGTCAGCACATTGTAGGTGTCGCCATCGGCGCCAACCTTGTGTGAATGCGCTGAAAAGATAATCATTTGCATATCACAGCATCTTCTTCCTGTCGGTTAAATTTCACGTCTGTAGCAGGTCATCTTTGTGGTGTAGCAATTTTAATGGCCAGTAGCGTAGTTCCTTGAATCCTTTTTTACATGGTTCTTTGTGTGTCATACCTCTGATTATCTTTAGTGCTCTCTTTTGAAGCACAAACAAGTGTTTAGCCAAACTGATATTCCCCCAAAATATGATACCATATCTTTGTGTGCTATGTTTGAGTGCAAAGTATGAGCATAACACTGCATCAACATTACAGGAATTTTTTAGTATTCTAAGAACATAACAATACTGACTTAATTTTTTGTTTAACATTTCTGTGTGTTTCTCCCACATTAAATATTCATCTAGCCATAATCCTAAAAATTTAGTATGGGGGGTTTGCTCTATCTTAAAATGCCCAAGTTTTATAGTTAGGTCAGATTTTACTTTGTTTTTATATACGTCTGAAGTTCATCCAAACTGTTTTTTTGTCATTAATAATTAATTTGTTGCTGGTAAACCATATGTTTGCTTCTTCTGTGGCTACTGTGACTCTCTCCAGTAAGTCAGTTTCATTCGTAGCTTTGAGAAATAGACTGGTTTCGTCAGCAAACAATACTGCATTTACTGTTGATAAATGGCTTGGCAAATCATTTATAAATATTAAGAGCAGCAATGGCCCCAGTACAGAGCCCTGTGGCACGCCATACCTGACTCTTTGGTATGACGATGAGTAGACTTTACCCACATGCTGTATCTCTACCTTCTGATACCTATTAGAAAGACAGGGTGTGAACCAATCATGCGCTACTCCACGAACCCTGTAAAAATATAGTTTCCTGAGCAGTAAATTATGGTCAATGACATTGAAAGCCTTAGACAGGTCCAAAAACAGGCCACAGTTTAATTCATTTTTGTCTACAGAATTTATGATCAGTTTTAAAAAGTTATATATTGCTGTGTCAGTTGACCTATTTTTCCTAAAACCGTTTTGCCCTTTAACCAGAATTTGATTTTTATTAAGAAAATAAGACAGTCTTTCATGCATTACCCTTTCAATTACTTTTGAAAATCCAGATAACAATGATATAGGCCAGTAATTGATAACATCAGACTGGTCTCCCTTCTTGTAAATAGGCTTGACAATTGATTTCTTTAGTTTTTTTGGGAAGACTCCTGTGCTAAATGACGTCTTAATCCTGTCAGCAAGCGGGGAATCTATGTATCTTGCACTGTTCTTTATTACTTTGACTGGAAACCCATCACAGCCACATGTCATTTTATTTTTTAACTGATTTAAGGAATTTTGTACCTCTAATGCAGTAACAGGGTATAGAAACACGGTTTTATCATTCATTTGTAGTCGCGTTCTGGAGTTGAAATCACATCTCCCTTGAATTAGTTTTGTTGCGATATTTGTGTAATGTGTGTTGAATATGTTGGCTATCTGTAGTGGGTCCTCAACTGTTTTCCCTTCACTTTTAATTACAAGAATGCTGTTTTTATTTTTTTGTTTACCTATGCTCCTATTTATTACCTCCCAGGTTGACTTTATTTTGTTAGTACCTTTCCTGATATATGAGTCATTATTTAGTTTCTTAGCCACTATTATAACTTTTTTATATACTTTCCTGTAAAATTACACATATGGTTTTAATGTAACAGTATTTTTTGCAGAGTGACTGCAGATTTTTTAATTCCCTGTGTTACCCATGTCTTTGTTTTGGTTTTAATTTTGACTCGTTTAATAGGAAATGCAACATCATAACAATGCCAATAACTTGCTAGGAATGACTCAAATTTTTTATCTACATCACAGGTTGATTCTGTGCCCCAAGTTATATTTTTTAACATGTGATTAAAAACCCTTATGCTGTCTTCATTTACAAATCATTTCTCTCTGTATTATTCATATACCACTGCATCCTTAATAGATATATTATATAATGTTAACGTGACTGCCTTATGATCCGAGAACCCCATCTCTATTACCCCAGTGATATGCTCACATTTATTCTTATTGACAAATACTTGGTCAATTATTGTTTCCGACCCATTTAAACATCTAGTGTCTTCTGTTACTGTTGCCGTCATATTATAAGATAAGAACAGATTGGTCAGTTGTTGTTGTTTACTGCAGTTGGTTTTAAAATTAACATTAAAATCTCCAAGGACAATTGTATTTGTTAATTGCTGTTTGAGTTGATTTAGCAGCATTTCAAGGTTGTGGAGAAAAGAAGCAAAAGTCCCTGATGCACACAATAAACATTTTCAGTTTTTTTAACTCATATACACAGTATTCAAAGTCTTTTTCTATGCAGTTTACATTACATATTTAACTTCTTTTGCATCAAGACCTGCCCTAACATATATGCACGTACCACCACGCTTACTATTAACTCTACAAAACATACTTATCATTTCAAATTCACGAATAACAGCAGTACATGAATGTCTCTTTCAGCCAATGCTCGTTTACACACAAGACTACAGTTTCTTTTAAATAGTCATTTAGGAGGACTTCTATTTCACCTAGCTTTCTGCCTAAACCCTGTACGTTCTGATAGAAAACTGTTAACGTATTTTAGTTTTTTTTATTTCGGTGCACCATTT
The DNA here is from genome assembly GCF_023864275.1 of Schistocerca cancellata. Lineage (NCBI taxonomy): Eukaryota > Metazoa > Arthropoda > Insecta > Orthoptera > Acrididae > Schistocerca > Schistocerca cancellata. The sequence continues at coordinate 5,135,995 of NC_064628.1, read as the reverse complement.
ACCTTACTATTTGTGTGATGCTGCCTGCCAATAAAAAATCCTGGAGATGTTTTGGTGGAGCTGTTTTTCTTCTTAGTCGAAGTTTAATGTTGCCTTCAGATATTTCTTCTGGTGGTGATGGTGTGGATGGTGTTTTATCTTCTAATGATGAATATTCTTGCAATGATTTTTGTCCAACTGTAGTAGACTCTGCTGCTGGTGTGGGCGAGGTACCCCCTTCTGTGAACTTCATTAGCATTGATAAAGGAGCTGAAACTACATCTGTTGAATCTTCATTTTTATGTTGGAGAATTTCAGTTGCTTTGATGGGTGGTGGTAGTGGTATGGTAGGGCAATTCTTGTCTTCAACTGCTAACGCTGCATTAAGTATTTCTCGACTAATGAATGCTTATCCAAATTTATTTCTGTGTAGCCCATGCCTGGTAAAAGACTTCTTTTTGAAGATGGTACATTCACATATGTGGCATTCGGGAAGCTTCGGCACATTTTATCAAATTTTCTATTAGTAACAGCGATTTCTTTGTTGACACAAGATTTTTCCATCAGATCATGTGTTTGTGGTATACTCGCAACATAGAGGTTCACATTTGTAATTTTCTGTAGTGTGCTTCTTAGCACTCTTGTGGCGAGTTTACTCCCATTCCTATAAACGTCATTAGCACCCCCGATTATTAAACAGTTTCTTCCAGGCTCCAAAAAATGTTCACAGTTTTTTAGAATTTCACTCAAGAGAGCGCTTGGTTTCGTTTTCATGTCTGTGAATGGATTTGAGGCACACATCCAAAGTTCCAGAAAGACTAATACTTATGTGACCACTTAATGACATTTGTATATTTATTTACACTACCGCTCATTAATTTCTATACACCCAATAAATGACATCTAGTTCTCTGTAGGTAAGGTCTAATACCATGGATATGGTTGAGAAAGCAAAGAAATAGTGTTGTGACTCGCCGATTATTCAAAGTGCCGCCGCGCAATTACGCATGTCCTCTACGTGCGGCGCTGTCTGCCAGCCACGCAGCAGCTGCGCCACCTAAGCGGCCAGCCGAGCAGCAGCCGCTAGACTGAGACTCAGTGTTTAACCGAATGCCGACTTGTACACAGGTCAACTTACTCAGTGACTTATATGTGTTGTTGTCCGAAATATGTGTTAAATTTGAAGATATAAAAATTGGCGACGAGGTAGTGGATTTTTCCTTTTCACCGTTGACTCACAGGGTTCCATGGCTACTGTCGAGCAGCTCTTGCAAAATCTCCTTGAACAGCAAACGCTTCTAACGACGGCGATTCGCGATCAGCAAACGCTTCTAACAGCGGCGATTCGCAATTTTGTCGCGGCATCAAATGCGGGGCTTTTCTCGTCGTTGGCTGTACCTCCTTTTCCACCTTACGACGAGACGGCGGAAGACTGGTCTGATTATGAAAAACGTCTTCGACAGCACTTCTTGGCATTTCATGTCACGGACGAACAACCATGTAAGTCTCTGTTCCTTTCCTGGATTTCACCTCAAATGTATCGGTTGTTGTCGCAATTGGCTCCTTTGAAGGATCCTGCGTCTTTGTCCTTTGCTGAAATGTGCTCCCTTCTGTCTGTCTATTTTCAAAAGCAAACGCATGTGGTAGCCTCTCGTGTTGCCTTTTATCGTTGTCAAAAACAACCAAATCAGTCCTATCGCGCTTGGGCTGCTGAACTTCACGGCCTCAGTCGAAAGTGTCAATTTATACTGACGTTCACAAAGAATCCTATGCCGATTCCATGGTACGGGATGCTATTATCCGGTCGGGGCCCGACAAAGAAGTTCAGCAACGTGCCCTTCAGTTGGCGAATCCGACTCTCGATGAAGTTCTCTCCATTGCGCAGTCTTTTGAAATTTCTCGCGCCGCTGGGGCGCAAATAGAGGCGTGGGGTGACGTCGGGGAAATACAACCTCTGTGCGCTGTTGACGACGTGTGCGGCGCGTCCCCGCCGGCCGACGTGGCCGCAGTACGCTCCCACGCGCAGCCGCGGCCTAGCCGTAAACAACCCACTAAGAAACTGCAGCAAACTCCCCGGCAACTTCCTTCATGTCCGCGGTGTTTTACGAAACATTCAAGCGAGGATTGTCCCCAACGTTGGGCTGTGTGTCACAATTGCAAAAAGAAAGGTCATGTGTCTTCCGTTTGTAAATCCGACCGCATACATGATGTTCATGAACATGACGCTGATTCTGATTCTGTGTTGTCTGTCAATTGCACTTCTTCCCTTTCAGGGAAGTTATTCCTTACTGTCCAAATCCTTGGTCGAGATGTTCGCATGCAAGTGGATACCGGTTCTGCTGCCACTATAATTAATTCTCAGACTTATCTTCAGCTGGGTTCTCCACTCCTGTCCCGTCACTCGGCAATTACGGACGTACAATAAACAGAAGATTTCTCTCTCGGGACAATTTAATGCTGAGGTATCTTACAAATCCGTCGATCGCACTGTTCCCATATTTTTGGTCGACCAGAGCACTGCAGAAAATCTTTTTGGTTTCGATGCCTTTCGCGTTTTTGGGTTCTCCATAGATGACTCTATCAATATTGTCTCTGATGCTATTCCTTATGCTCAGCTGGATTCCTTGTCGACGACATTTTCGTCCCTTTTTTCTCCTGGGTTAGGCCGTGCAAACGACTTTGAAGCTCATATCACGCTCAAACCCACTGCTCGGCCTAAGTTTTTTTGGGCTCGGCCCATTCCTGTGGCCCTTCATGATCGGGTAAAACGGGAGTTGGATCGTCTCACTGCTTCAGGGGTCTTGCTTCCTGTCACTTCCAGTGAGTGGGCCTCTCCTGTCGTTGTAGTTGCTAAGCCCAATGGTGATATTCATCTCTGTGGCGATTTCAAAGCCACTGTAAATGCTCAATACCTCATCGACACTTACCCTATGCCCCGTCCTGAAGAACTGTTCACTAAACTCGCTGGAGGACAGTATTTTTCTAAAATTGACCTGTCGGAAGCTTATCATCAACTTCCTCTCGACGCTGCTTCCCGGCAGTTTCTGGTCCTTAACACGCCTTTCGGCCTCTATCAATACCAATGCTTGCCATTCGGGGTTGCTAGCGCCCCTGCTCTTTTTCAGCGATTCTTGGAACAATTATTGCTCCCTGTCCCGGGGTGTATCAACTACATGGACGACATTGTTGTCACTGGCTCCACCACTGAAGAACATCTTCAAAATCTACGCACACTTTTTAATGTCCTACAGACTGCCGGTCTTAAGTGTAATCTTCAGAAATCACAATTCTTTCAGGCATCTATCACGTACTTGGGGTTTCAACTCTCTCGGGATGGTATTCGTCCGCTTCAACACACTGTTGCTGCGATCGATGCCCTTCCTTGCCCTACATCTGTTAAGGAACTGCAGGCTTTCTTGGGGAAAATAGCATACTATCACAAGTTTTTACCGTCTGCGGCATCGGTGGCTCAGCCGTTGCATCGCCTGTTGCATAAAAACGTGCCTTTTCACTGGTCTGCGTCATGTGACGCGGCTTTCCAGAAATTAAAGACTATGCTGAAACAGGCCCTGTGCCTGGCTACTTATCGACCTGGCCAACATCTTGTTCTTGCCACAGACGCCTCTCAATACGGGGTCAGTGTAGTCCTTGCGCACCGTTTTTCTGACGGTTCGGAACAACCCATTGCTTATGCCTCCAAAACGCTCACGGATGCCCAACAAAAGTATTCTCAAATTGAGAAAGAAGCTTTGGCCATCATTTATGCTCTTCATAAGTTTGGTGTTTTTCTCTATGGCTCAAAATTTCATCTTGTTACGGATCACAAACCGCTTGTTTCCTTGTTTCATCCATCAACATCACTTCCCGACAAGGCTGCACACCGCCTCCAGCGTTGGGCTCTTTACTTGTCCCGTTTCAATTATGAGATTCATTTCCGGCCAACGGCTCAACATGCGAATGCTGATGCTTTGTCTCGCCTTCCCATGGGTCCTGATCAGGCATTCGATAGGGACGAACTTTTGTGTTTCCACCTGGATGTTGCCGAGCAGCGGGTTGTGGATGGGTTCCCCATCACTGGGGACAGGCTGGCGGCTGCTACGGGTTCTGACCCTACCCTCTCCCGGGTTTTACGCTGTATTCAGAAGGGTTTGCCAGATCGCCCGTCCGCTAAGACTCCTGATCCGTTGCGAAACTACTACACTTTGCGCTACCGCCTCACGGCTAGGGATGGTGTTATCCTCCTCTCAACTGACAATGCTTCACCGCGTGTTGTGGTACCTGCGTCTTTGCGTGCTTCGGTCTTGCGCCTCCTTCACCAGGGGCACTGGGGTGTGTCTCGCACAAAATCTCTGGCACGCCATCATGTGTACTGGCCTGGCATCGACTCTGACATCGCACACACGGTCGCTGCCTGCGGCCCTTGTGCGTCACAAGCCGCTGCCCCGAAGTCATCTTTGTCACCGTGGCCTTCGCCTGAGAAGCCCTGGGAGCGCATTCATGCTGACTTTGCGGGACCCTTTATAGGTACTTATTGGCTCCTCGTAATTGACGCCTATTCTAACTTTCCTTTCATTGTCTGTTGCACGTCGCCTACCACCGCGGCAACCACCAGTGCTCTGGCCCGCATTTTTTCTTTGGAAGGCCTCCCCTCTACTCTTGTTACTGATAATGGTCCGCAATTTGCCTCTTCCGACTTTGCGGATTTTTGTGCTCGTCACGGCGTTACGCATGTCACGGCCCCGCCGTTCCATCCACAATCCAACGGTGAGGCTGAACGACTGGTCCGCACATTTAAGGCTCAGATGCGGAAGCTTCTGACTTCTTCTGCTGCTGATGACGCGCTTCTCCAGTTCCTGGCGTCTTACCGTTTCACCCCCATGGGCGATCACAGCCCGGCTGAGCTCTTACATGGCCGACGGCCCCGCACGCTACTTCATCTTCTGCGGCCTCCCACCTCACGGCCGCGGGTGCCTTCACTTGGCCGGTTCACCGCCGACGACCTCGTCTGGGTGCGGGGATATGGCAGGCGGCCAAAATGGAGCCCGGGCCGCATCTTACGACACCGTGGCAGACGCCTGTATGAAATCCAGATGGACACGGTCATTGCAGTGCGTCATTCGGACCAGCTTCGGCCTCGGGTGCCAGCAACGCCTGTTCCGAATGCCGCCACACCACCTCTGGCTCTACCTGATGCTCGGGATCTTGGCATCTCTCAATACTCACAACGCAGTCCTCTCACCGTCATCGCGATGCCAGCACCAGAACGGACGCCACCAGGAGACGTGCCCATGCAGGAACCGGAGGACCGTCCTCTGTCAGAGTACATCTACTCGCCTCCTCCTCCAACAGACGCTGACACATCGCCCATGTCTCCTGTCATATCAACTGGACTTGCCGCAACGGGCAGATTGGTGCAGGGGGCCCCAGCAGATTCAACCCCTATGTCTCCTGTCATCTCAACCCGTTATCATCGGGGACACTTCCGTCCGTACGGGAAGCCTCCTCCTCGAGACTTTACGGCGAGTCAAACAACGCCTATGGACGTTAGCCATCTCCAGGACACCTCCATCAAGACCAGTGCAACAATTTCAAAGGGGGGAAAAGTGTTGTGACTCGCCGATTATTCAAAGTGCCGCCGCGCAATTACGCACGTCCTGTACGTGCGGCGCTGTCTGCCAGCCACGCAGCAGCTGCGCCACCTAAGCGGCCAGCCGAGCAGCGGCCGCTAGACTGAGACTCAGTGTTTAACCGAATGCCGACTTGTACACAGGTCAACTTACTCAGTGACTTATATGTGTTGTTGTCCGAAATATGTGTTAAATTTGAAGATATAAAAAATAGTACAACAGTTGTACACATCTCATGATTTTTGTTTGTAGTCATCAAGATACAATAGTCTCCAATAAACAGTGTTGTGTACATAAACATTATGTGCCTACCTGATATGTTTGTTTACCTATTTGCCAACGGACTCTGCATTTGTTACACCTGCGTTGTTCCCTGTAGTGAAGGTGATGTCTGCTGTGGAAGGCAAGCATTGCTATGATACATAACATGTGGTTCCTCCATGTCAGTTCCTTCGTGATACTGAAGTATGCACATCGCTAGTATGGCTCCACAAGTGGAGATATCAATAGAAAAACATGCTGCAATTGTAGCACTTTGTCAAGCTAGTTTATCTATTTGCCAAATTGCGAAACAGTGTAGTGTGTCTATAGGGGGAGTGCGATACACCCTTCACTGCCAGAAGACAACAGGTAGCAATCAGGACATACCAGCACCAGGACAACCTCATAAAACAACTAAAAGTGATGATAAATATATCAGAATTACCAGTAAGAGAAATAGATTCAAAACAGCACCACGAATTTGTGCAGAATTGGTATAAATGAACACAGCAACAATATCTGTTGCAACAGTAAAAAGGAGACTGACTGAAGTTGGCTAGAAAGGATGTGTGACAGCAAGAAAACCCCTTCTAAGGCCCATGAACAGAAGAGACTTGAATGGGCTAGAAAACATCATAATTGGATGTCAGAAGAATGGACAAAGGTGTTATTCACCAATGAATTGAAGTTTGAGATTTTTGGAACCAGAAGGAGAATATTTGTTCACTGATTTGTAGGGAAAAGAGTAACCCAGCAGTGTGTTCTACCTACAGTTAAACACGGTGGAGGTTCTATTATGGTTTGGAGATGTTTTGCCGGAGATAGAGTTGGAAAAATTGTGAAAGTAGAAGGATATATGGATCACAAGCAGTACCACCGCATACTTCAGTATCATGCAATATGAAGTGGATTGCGCTTAATAGGGAAAGGGTTCACCTTGCAACAGGATAATGTTACAACAGGATAATGACCAAAAAATATCAGTTGGCTTACTGTACAAACTACATTGCATCAAAGGAAAAACAGCAAGTACTGAATGATATGGTATGGCTGTCCCAAAGCCCCGATTGTAGACTCATTGAAATGGTCTGGGATGAAGTGGACAAACATATCAGGGAAGTTAATATATCCTGCAAGGAACATCTCTGTAATATTGTTAAGGATGAGTGGAATCATATAGATTCACAATACCTACAAAAACTGATTGACCGCATGCCTCGAGTTTGTGAGGCAGTCATTAAATTCAAAGAAGCATACTTTGATGAAAGTAAAATATAATGATTGTGATTGTATTATATATGTGGAAGTTAATATAATTGTATTTTATGAGAAGTAACATTTGATTTGTGTTGAAAATCTGAAATACCAGGGTGTATTGAAATTAATGAGCAGTAGTGTAACTTCAAATACTACTGTTATTATAAGCCAAGCACATGTTTTGTAAGAAGGAGGTGGTAGGCATTGCAATGTGTCTTTCATCCCCCAGAGAAACTCTGGAATTTGGTAGGTTCTGTCACAAATAACAAGGTGTCTATGAGATTCCTTTTGAGTGCTGAATGGCATAAACTTGCCAGACATAACCAGCACAAGATCTATCTGTTGGACACCATCATACCACATCTTGGTCAATCTGAAAATCTGCAATAGCAGAATACTGCCTTAGTACATGATGCTTGGAAGGACAAAGATAATATCTTTCTGAAACTGTGTGATTAAGGAAGCAATACATTTTTGCATGGCAGATAAGTTAATAAGTAATGATTCAGGATCTAATCAACTACAGGTTGGAACTGAGTGCTTGTCACTATTATGTACAGAGAAGAACAAGAATGTGTCCCAACAGTTACAGTGTGTTAAAGAGATCTGGCTCGTGGCCACAGTGACATCAGGGGCTGCATAGGTTTCTGCTGTGTGGTGAAACTGAGAATATTAATACATGATCTATTAACATGTGCAACTCTACAAGATAAGGAGAAGTGGTTACTTAAATATCACTGGCACATTTTCCTACTGCTTCTGATATATTTCCTTATATAAGATCAGACAAACTCATGTTACACAGTATTAGGAGAAAAAGAAAGGAAAATAATGATGAAAAACCATTCAATTATATGTACAAACGAACATAATATCTTAGAATGTAATTCCATAGCGCATTATGGAAAGAAAAAAGAATCATAACTTACTGATTTGTTTCTCTCCAAGACCTGCAATAACATGAAGTGTAAATTTGTCCAAACTTAATTGTTAACTTACTGATTTGTTTCTCTCCAAGACCTGCAATAACATGAAGTGTAAATTTGTCCAAACTTAATTGTTTAAGATAGTTTAAATGTCCTATTTTCTCATCCACGCAAAAAAATCTATGTTACTATTGTCTCCTGTCCATGCTTACAGTTTATCATTTAGTTTCTTGTTCTATACATCTGTTGGGACATGTGAATTACCTGACTCAATAATTATTGACCATTCATTTTTTTAAAAGTCTTTTGTTGAATTTTGTCAAAAACACTGAAGATTTCATATTACAGAGCACACATTTATTTAAATCTCATGATTATTGCAAAGTCACATGTGCCACAACAAGTATAACATAACAAGAAGCATGCATATACTGTTCAATAATGTTCAGTTGCAGTTTATAGCTGAGAGAGTCTTGTCAAGACAGAAATTCTCTACCACATCAGTATTAATTTGTGTAAATGTAGAACAGAGTATAACATGTATGCTTTCTAAAAACTAAGCTCACATATATAAAAGTAAATAGTACACTAAACACTGTTGGTGTTTTAAGTTTGGTTTTGTAACAGTTGAAGCTGATCTTAACAAAAGAGATATAGAGAGAGAAATGACAAAGAGGATGAACATAATTCATAACAATAAAATCATAATAAAAATTCAAGTGAACAAGTTTTTGTAATCATCAGCAGATAAATGGTAATTTTGAAGTCTTCACATTTTCACTTATAACTACCGACTCTGTTGTTTACTGACCAGAGCTACCTATCTCAAACTGATACATCTGCACTTCTCCATTATCCTTTAAAGTTTGTATCATCTAAACAGAAAACCTTATGGATTCAAGGACTAAAGATAGCCATTATCTGTTCTTATGATACATGAATAACAGTTGTTCCATTATGAATATCAACGTTCCAACATAAATGTTACAATAGTAGATGTCTAAAGCAATTGAGAGAGCTACAGTTTTTCATGGAAGTTTTCCTGTTAAATTCAGAAAAAAATAAAGTTTATGGTGTGATATTTAGCTTGAGTGCACATTAATCGTTTGTACCAGTTTAACAGTAATTAATCATTAATGAAATTTTTAACTGCTTCACTTTGTTAATATATAATCTGATTTGGTCTACGTCCCTGACGGTTCCCCTTCATGATGAATTTATAGAACATAATTCATGAATGAATGAAGGATGCAAGGAGAGTCAAGAATGAAGGGTATTATCTTCCATTTAAACAGTATAGTTTGCTATGGTGACATTAAGCTCATTCCTCCTGTCAAACATTCCCTCTGTTGTGCTAGTCCTAAGTTACCAGAGATCTGAGAAAAAGATCTGGAAAAAAACTGAGGCACACAAATGTGGGAAAGCACTAGCAAGTAGTAGGAGATCTGCATTTGAGTCACATGTTTTACTCAAATTTTCATTGGTCACATTGTGGTTATTTTAACGCATGGTCACCATTAACAAATTCCTTTTTACAATTTGAAAAACACAGTATTTGCAATTCAGTTTTAAGTAGTGTGGATATGAACATAAGCTCATGTACTCTATACATAGAGCAGTTCCACCAAATTAATTAGTGATGCCAAATAAACTTTACACATTTAGAAACAAACAAACTGTGTTTTGTTGCATTAATAATTAGAAAGTAATCATTCTCATGTAGTGTTGAAATCAAGATAATGTTTTGACCATGTTCTGAAGTAAGAAGATAAATAATTTCATTCATTAGTAAAAAGCGTTTTCAGTTGTGGTCTGAGCTGTCGTCATAATTTTCCACTTCATGTCAATGTACATGATTCAGTCTTCCACTCTAATCTGTTCACTGATCCACTTGTTTATTTTACTGCCACTGCTAGTAATTCTCAACATACACACATACATTATTAGCCAGTCCTTTGATGATTCATCTGAATATTTTGATTGAGGGGTATAAATTCTGGTTAATTTCAATCATCCAGTGATTTTTTTTTTTTTTTTTTAATTTTCCAGTACACAGGTACCTGATAGTGTTACGTGAAAGCAGCATAGTTACACAAACATTTAGTACAAAATAGTAGATAAAACCATCGGCTGTGTAGTACAACTGGATGGGCAGCAGCTTTTTCCCAAACCAGGAACATACCATGTATACAGGGAAAGCTGCCTAAATTCTTACCTGTAAAACTTTTTGACTCATTAAAGATATTTGTAATCTCTTTTCACTTAGGTCAGTAGTGGCCATAGGCTTGTAAAAAAAAGACAAATGTAGTTTGGCAACCTACTTAGTCCTCAAAATGTAAGCATTAATATTTGTTATGGAACTAAGAGTCTTTTTGTAACAGAACAGCAGTGCTTATGAGACAAATTTAGTGATGTAACTCTTTTGAAAGTCTGACAATTAATTGTGGATCAAAAATACACTGAACATGGGGATTTTTGTATTGTCACTGTGGCCATTTGAATAATATTATGGTTGGAAGTTTATGTCACTCTCCACACAAAATCGCACACCCAGGTGATACACTATGTATACACCACCCTTGACATATAATGTAATATATTTCTGGGTGGCATACTATTTCAAAACCTTCACAACATGCTAACTTTAAACAAATTGATTTCAAAATAGTTTTGTCAGTGAAATCACTGATTTTTATCTTTATGCTTCCCACTACATCAGAGTGGGTCTTAAGACATAAAGTAAATTTTATATACAGGGAGCTCGTAATTGAACTTTTGCTACCTGAGAGGGGGCCCATCAAAAACATGTGATAGTACGACAATGAAACTTTGCGGAAATACACTCCTGGAAATTGAAATAAGAACACCGTGAATTCATTGTCCCAGGAAGGGGAAACTTTATTGACACATTCCTGGGGTCAGATATATCACATGTTCACACTGACAGAACCACAGGCACATAGACACAGGAAACAGAGCATGCACAATGTCGGCACTAGTACAGTGTATATCCACCTTTCGCAGCAATGCAGGCTGCTATTCTCCCATGGAGACAATCGTAGAGATGCTGGATGTAGTCCTGTGGAACGGCTTGCCATGCCATTTCTACCTGGCGCCTCAGTTGGACCAGCGTTCGTGCTGGACGTGCAGACCGCGTGAGACGACGTTTCATCCAGTCCCAAACATGCTCAATGGGGGACAGATCCGGAGATCTTGCTGGCCAGGGTAGTTGACTTACACCTTCTAGAGCACGTTGGGTGGCACAGGATACATGCGGACGTGCATTGTCCTGTTGGAACAGCAAGTTCCCTTGCCGGTCTAGGAATGGTAGAACGATGGGTTCGATGACAGTTTGGATGTACCGTGCACTATTCAGTGTCCCCTCGACGATCACCAGTGGTGTACGGCCAGTGTAGGAGATCGCTCCCCACACCATGATGCCGGATGTTGGCCCTGTGTGCCTCGGTCGTATGCAGTCCTGATTGTGGCGCTCACCTGCACGGCGCCAAACACGCATACGACCATCATTGGCACCAAGGCAGAAGCGACTCTCATCGCTGAAGACGACACGTCTCCATTCGTCCCTCCATTCACGCCTGTCGCGACACCACTGGAGGCGGGCTGCACGATGTTGGGGCATGAGCGGAATACGGCCTAACGGTGTGCGGGACCGTAGCCCAGCTTCATGGAGACGGTTGCGAATGGTCCTCGCCGATACCCCAGGAGCAACAGTGTCCCTAATTTGCTGGGAAGTGGCGGTGCGGTCCCCTACGGCACTGCGCAGGATCCTACGGTCTTGGCGTGCATCCGTGCGTCGCTGCGGTCCGGTCCCAGGTCGACGGGCACGTGCACCTTCCACCGACCACTGGCGACAACATCGATGTACTGTGGAGACCTCACGCCCCACGTGTTGAGCAATTCGGCGGTACGTCCACCCGGCCTCCCGCATGCCCACTATACGCCCTCGCTCAAAGTCCGTCAACTGCACATATGGTTCACGTCCACGCTGTCGCGGCATGCTACCAGTGTTAAAGACTGCGATGGAGCTCCGTATGCCACGGCAAACTGGCTGACACTGACGGCGGCGGTGCACAAATGCTGCGCAGCTAGCGCCATTCGACGGCCAACACCACGGTTCCTGGTGTGTCCGCTGTGCCGTGCGTGTGATCATTGTTTGTACAGCCCTCTCGCAGTGTCCGGAGCAAGTATGGTGGGTCTGACACACCGGTGTCAATGTGTTCTTTTTTCCATTTCCAGGAGTGTATTTGTAAGGACATTCAGACGAGAAATAATGGATAAAACATTGAAAGAAGCACATTTTAATTTACACATGAGTGGGTAAAATTTATTAACTGTGTGCCATATTTATGTTATAGATTACAAATACTGCTCAATGTGACGACATCCTGGAACCACACTAGAAATTCCATTTCTTAAGTGTTCACAGCACTTTTCAAACTAGTGGACCATGGAATATTTAGCTGTCATGACGCAATTTTTGCACTGCTTGAAGATCACACAATATGTCCAGCATTCTCAGTCATGGCAACAATAACTTCTTCCACAACTTGTGGCACTATTAGCTGTCAGCTCTCCCAGAAGCAATTTCCAAATCGTGAGGTAATTCAAACTTCTGAATTATGTTCCTCAATCCCAGTGCGGAAAGAGGACCTCGCTGTATTCTTTTAGTGTGTCAACACTCGTGAAGAGCATCAGTACTAGTGCTGTTGCTTTGATAAAACAGCTTTATGAGTAAAACTCAGCTCACCTAGTCCAGACCCAAGTTTACTGTCTGCAGCTGTAATGCACACTGACACTTGTGTTTCAACCCTCCGTAGCCATACCAATACTGGCACCAAAGAGCATATCATGACACTAACCATGCAAACTAAAGCTGCTAGCAATGAAAATCCTGAGTACACAGTCTGAACATCATTCTCATGAAGTTGGGTACTCATACAGTAAATAGTTTTCCACCTACACTGGCTCAAGTGGCACTGCTAGCAATGAAAATCCTGAGTACACAGTCTGAACATCATTCTCATGAAGTTGGGTACTCATACAGTAAATAGTTTTCCACCTACACTGGCTCAAGTGGCACAAGCTTAATTATAACCACCCTGAATTATTGTGACAACTGCCTATTCCTTTATGAGTTAAGTTAATGTGTTTTGCTGAACTGAAATGAGGTACAAAAACTATAAGAGGTGCAATGCTTATTACATGGTTTCCTAATTTTATGAAACATATTCAGAAGTGTTACTATTCTTCCTTTAAACTTAAAAAAATAGAGAGTTATTTCCGGAGAGTATGTTGTTCACAGACATTCATTTAATCTCAATAAATCTTACCCAACACAAAGAGAAAAGTGAGAGAGAGGGGGGGGGGGGGGCGGGTGGCAGGGAGGGAGGGAGGGGGGGATGAAGAAGAAGCTATGAAGCTATGCATAGGAGGAGGGGCGCTGATATGCTTTTGAATAACATTCATGGAACGAAATGTGCAGTCGAAGATTCTTACCAGCTGGAACAGCATATTACGCAGATTTGCCCATGTGCTGTATGCATCTGGCCCCATCATGTCGGGTAAGCTAAATATATCAATTGCTATGCGTTTATAAATATTGTAATTTTGTGTGAATGCAGGTGCCTCATACTTCATATAAAGATTGAGAGCCTTGATTGGATCCCCATCCTGTGAAGTAAAGATTATTATATTAGAAGAGTAAATCAATATGCAGAGTAAATAGAACAGTAATTTAAGGATGTACATGAAAGGCTGACATATACTAATAAGATAGCTTGTGAAGAGGAAATCATGATAAGGTGGTGTAACTGCTTCTGTTGACAGAACCTTGGCTAAAAATTTGTACATTCAAGCAAGAAAAATGCGTATTGTTTCTTAATGTATTCATCTCCCCTTAAGCTGATGTAAGCTGATGTTGTTCAAACAGCTTACTGGGATGCGTCTGAGTGATGTCTTCTACAATTGCTTATATTTTGACTGGTGACAGATTATATAGGCATTTGAAGATCCACAACGAAGGGGTTCCTCTTAGTACTACTGTTGGTAATACTAGTCCCTCAATGTATCATGCAGCATACACCTTATTACTCTGTTGATCCCATTAGTAAGTCAGTTAGGAATTCAGTGGATTTCTTATGTCAGTTAAAGAAATTGAGATTGGTGGTATGTTGGAACATGCCTTTTACAGGAAGCCAATTCACACTGACTTGGATCATCATGTAGATAGTTGTCAACATGCAGCAATGTGAAATTGGTACTTAGTACCTTGGTTCATTGGGCTTACGTCATCTCAACTCTGAAAGTTTGTCAGCTGAATTAGCCTAGCTCAGAGTCACCTTTTGTCAGAACGGTTATAGTGAAAGATACATCAGAGACCACCCGTGAATCGAGTGACAAAAACGATTCGGCAGCATCTAAGTCTACAGCCTTTTTGTCTTATGCAGGTAGCATAATTTTGGTCATAATTTATGGGAACAGGGAGTGAAGCGTATTATTAAAGCACCATTACAATTAGGCCCCGTCCATGGTTTGTAAAGGATGACCTTGGTTTGCTTAAGGCAGTTTTCTTCTGCATCCCACACATTGGTGGCATGTCATACATTGGTCACACCAACAAGACCATGGAGGACAAGTGTATAGAGTACAAGCATCACACATGCTTACAACAGCCAAGCAAATCTCCTACTGCAGAACGTTGCCTTGGTACATGTGGGGAGTATAACAACACAGAGACTATGGCATGCCATTCCAGCTATTGAGTTCTGTAGTGCCTCGAGAATTTCGGTTCTAGAGACACTCGGTTCTCCACCATCTTGAACGTCCAATATTTTAAGTAAGAGGGTGAGAGAATGGAGATGTGTCTACCTCGCTGCCAGTTTTTGTGTGCAGGATGGGCATGCATCGGGAAAATAATGCAATAGTGACAGTCGATCGGCAGAGACAAGTGTTTGCAGCATGCGCCACAGAAGCTGTATGTCCAGTACAAGGAGCAAGCACGCTCTATTCTTTGATGGTGTAACGGCTGTATTGATGTGAACAAATGAATTATGTACTGAACGAAAGACATTTACATTGGACTTTCTGGTGTTGGACTTGCGAGAAGCAAGAACTGGTTTTATAGGGTTTATTAAACCAAACATATTGTAATTGTATCTGTTAGTATCTAATGGTCCAAGATGGGGTTGACTCACGAGAGTTGAACACTTGTGTGAAACTTGTGAAGTTGTTTTATTGTGGAGATGAAAATATAACAGAGTTGCACAAAAGTGTACTGAGAGTACAGAACAATTTCAACAATAGAAAAGAAGTCTATTTTGGAATGTCCTTGACCAGCTATAGTCTTCAGAAAAGTTCGGCTGCATACAATACATGAGTCAACTGCGAGAGATGTGTGAGTCTTGCACCCCGCTGTCCGAAAACCGTTAGAGTTTGTGTTATTAAGCAAGCAATTGAAATCAAAATTAGCACTGACTTCATAAACAAAGAGGGAGGTTTTTGCTTAAATCCCGCTTGGAATCCTGTTCTCTCCGTGGTCAGGCAACACAGGGACAGAATTAATGTTACTTGCTGACCCAGTGTTAATTAATATTCACTATCAATAACTTCTGACATTAGTCATCTCTGATTGTGTGGTGATGCAAGTTGTTAATGGTATATGTATTGCCAGTCTCCATAAGCCATATTATGGGTTTTGGCTGGAATAGCCCTGGATACAAAATGTTTAAATTTCCTTGCACAGCACTCTCTCACTGCATTTGTGTTTTGAAAATGGCGGGCTGTTCGCCTGTCCAAATGTTGGCAGTTGTCAAATACACCACCAGGCTCCATTCTCGTAAGTTGTTTGAACAACAGCATCAAATATCCTTCTGTGAACAACAACAAAAAAGAGGTGAGGCAGAAAGCAGAGTACTCATGGAATGCAGGGCGGTGTTTGTGTAATTGCTGATATTTATTTTATGGGCATATGGCCATGGTCCAAGGCATAATTCTCTGCCTAGTCTTTCTTCTTACATTAACGGAGATTTCTACACAGGCTTTAACAACTCAGAAAACAGTTACAGACTTGAACAAATTCAGCAGGCTGAACTGTTTGTGTGTACCCACGCAACCGTCAATTCGTGATGTCATCAGACTGCTGCTTCAGACTGGGGAATCATGCCGACATATGCTATGGAGCTTGTAGTGAGGAAAAGTTGGTGTTATTTGTTTTATTTAGCACTAAGGCCCACAACTGATCTAATTCCAATACTTATTTTCTGTTAAAACTGTTTTTGTGGTTTTAGCTAGATCTAATAATTATATGCTACCTACAGAAAGAAGGAGGATTGAAATTAAACTGGTTGTGGGCCTTAGTGCTCAATAAAACCAACAGCGCCAACAGCTCCACAGCTTACATCAGCGTCATTCCATGATCATAGGCGCTGGTCTGGTGATGTCACAAACTGACCATTGCATGGATACAAATAACCAGTTTGGCTTGCTGAGCTGGTTCATGTCTCTAACTGCTTTCTCAGTCATTAAAGTCTCTGATGAAGTCTCCTGCATTGGAAGACAAAATGTTAGCCAGAGAATTTTGCCTTGGACCAAGGCCTTATGTCTGTAAAACAAAAACAGAGTAATTTTGTAACAATATAGCTAAACATATGTTTTAACAAGGTATTGTAAAACAGTAAGCAACAGTACCTTAATAAGCTGTGTCGCATACAGCGCAACGTATTTATGAAGTACTTGTGCCCCATGAGGCTGGGCAGTTTCAAGACAGCGCACCCATTGACCTTGTTCTGCTAAAAGATCAAGAGCACCAATAATATCCACATCCACCAGCTGATCAGCTTGGCCCTGTTTCCGTAGTGAGTCTTTGTATCGATTGTCTACATATGCCTCATACCTGAAAAAATATGACAATATAGTTAAATTAAAACCAGGACCAAATGCTGATCTACTTACCTCCTCAGATGAAAAATAGTGAAAATAATCAAACCATTAAAAACAGCGGAGATGGAATTACTGCAGAATTTTGGAAGCTGGGCTGCAAAAACATAACATCAAAAATTCCAAAAATTAACAGAATAATGTCAGAAGTCTGGAAAATAGAGAAAATCCAAACGAATGAAAGAGTACCTTAATACGCCCAACCCTCCAGAAAGGAGATAAAACAGATCCAAACAACTGCACAGGAATCTCACTTCTTCCAGTAACTTATACATTTCTTTCTAAAACTTTGCTGAACTGACTTGATCCGTAAGCAGATTCACACATTGGTGAGTATCAGGCAGGATTCAGGAAAGGAAGGTCCTTTATTGAACAAATCTGGAACCTCAAAACCATACTATACATGAGACGATGCCGGAACACTACAGTCACATTTGTGAATTTCAAAAATCTTATGATTCTGTTGACAGGCAAATGCTGATTGATAACCTAGAAGAGCTAGGAGCTGATGGAAAGACCAGAGCCACCATCAAGAAATCTTGTCAGGAACCACTACAAAAGTGAAATTCATGGGAGAAATTTCAAACTCATTCAAAATTCACCCTTGTTTAACAACGTACTGGCAAAAAAATCAGAGAATGGGAAAAGCAGGTCAAAGGTAATCAAATTGGAAAAGAGAAATGCTTGGCATTTGCAGATGATGTGGCTATATTAAGTAACAACAAAGATAAAGCCAAACTGCATGAAATCTCCTGTAAAATCAGACTCAAAATAACCTATGAAAAAAAAAACAAAAAAAACAGAAAACACACTACGGAAAAATTTCACAGGCCACTCACTTCATGTACTTGGGAAAAATCATCCAACCTTCCAGACTGCGCACGTTCTCCAGGACAGAAAGAATATTCAAACTGCAAACAGAGTACATACTAACATGGACTTACTAAAATAAAAAATAAAAAAAACAATATCTTGTAATGCAAAGCTATGACACTACAACATGGTTGTTTTACCAGTATACCTTGTATACAGCAGAAACCACAGTAATAAGGGGGATGACAAAAATTCATGACAGGGAGAAACAAGAACGCAAAACTCTTAGAAAAACCTACAGCACTGTTCACTGAGACAGAACTAGGGTCAGACGACCAACAAAGTAACTCTACGAACACACAGACAACATCACAGATAAATTTAGTGCAAGACACCTACAGCTCTATGGACCCTATTGTGATACATCTTATTTTGGTTTAGCAATAAAGTGTAAGTGTAAGTCATCGGAACACTGTGTGGGTCAAAGATGCAATATAAACATCACTGTGCTGAAGAGAGATACATACGAAAAGAAAGATGAACATATATCTGTATTCTAATGATTCTCTACGCTGATATCAAATTTTTAACTCTTCAACTATCTGTCTCTTCCAAATCGTGATTCTGGCTGGAAGTATTACATGTATGTCAGACAACAGTATATATATTTGTGTAAAAGTTTTTACATTGTATCTTCTGGAAAGGAAGGCAGTTTCTTACATTTCTAGATTGCTTCATCCTGAAAATAATACCCAGATATACCGTAGCCAGTAAACTTCGGAACACACGGCAACCTTATTTATGGTTGTATTACACTGCATTCTTTTCCCCAGAGTTGGAGGCTGCACCATCTTCTTCAATAAAGAATAGGTAAATATCACACTGTTCAAAGGAGAGTTAATATATAAATCAATTGAGAATGTTACAGTGGTAACTGTAGTGAGAGACTGTAGAGGTGTGAACTTAGGATGTGTGAATTGCTGCTGGTGAAAGTATCTGCCAGCCACACACCTATAAATAATCCACATTACTCGCACTTCTTTACAGCACCAGTACATAAATACTAGTATACTATGTAGAACAATGTAAATAATCACTTATTGATAATATAATGTAATGGATAGGTAAAAAAATCTACTCACCAAGCAGTGGCAGGCAAACACACAGCCACTGGCTCCGAAAACTTGTAAAAGTAAAATCCTTTTGTGTGTGTGTTTCCCTGCTACGGCTTGGCAAGTAGATTTATCTACCCATTTACAGTATGCTATGTAGGATGCACGAAAACAGACTCACTAAGAAAATTTTAACATTGTTAATTAAAGACTAGATGGATGAAAGAAATGCAACACCTACAACAATTGCAAATTTCAGAAGAATAATTCGAGGTAATGAATAGAATTGGGGAGAAGAGGAATTTGTGGCACAACTTGACTAGAAGAATGGATCGGTTGATAGAACATGTTCTGAGGCATCAAGGGATCACCAATTTAGCACTGGAGGGCAGCATGAAGGGTAAAGATCGTAGAGGGAGACCAAGAGATGAATACACTAAGCAGATTCAGAAGGATGTAGGCTGCAGTAGGTACTGGGAGATGAAGAAGCTTGCACAGGATAGAGTAACATGGAGAGCTGCATCAAACTAGTCTCTGGACTGAAGACCACAACAACAACAACAACAATAATCTGAGGACAGGAAACAACTCAGAAGTAAAATCAAAAACAAGAAACTTGAAAGAAGACGGTCGAGGTGACAGCAATAAATGTGAAGTGCTTCATAAGCAGGTGAGGGGGATTATTTATTGCATTTATAACTTTTTCAAACATGAATTTGAAAGCAGGTCTCCTACTGTTAATAGTTGAAGACAAAAGAACGGACTCCAGAAGCATGTGGTGGCGGCAAGAGAAATATAAAGAGAATTGTAAACGAAAAAGGTGTCAGAGCTGTAGGAACCGTAGAAGAAGTTGGTTTCGCGTTGCCCAGAAACCATCAAAATCGCAAGGAGCCAATAACACAAATGGATGGTTTTAACAATGATGTTTTAAAGTGCTCCATGTGAATGACGAATGCCCGACATTACAAAAACGTGTTACAGTTATGCAGGAGAGAAATAGCTTCAATGGTAAATGCTTCATCAATGTAAAGAATATTAAAAGACGTTGGTTCCTGATATGTTAAG
Organism: Schistocerca cancellata; assembly: GCF_023864275.1. Lineage (NCBI taxonomy): Eukaryota > Metazoa > Arthropoda > Insecta > Orthoptera > Acrididae > Schistocerca > Schistocerca cancellata. The sequence goes on along the minus strand of NC_064628.1, from coordinate 5,116,000 downwards.
AAGAGAGTCTTTAGTTCAAAGAAGTGACATAGGTGCAGCACGAACTACACCCCAAATACCAGTAAAGATTCACGATACAAGAGAAGGAGGTAGTTACCTTGACGAAACATGGGCCAGTTAGAATCATTCCAGGAAGATCTGCTGGCAAATGAGTGGTGTTATTGGCAGTTTTAAAGTTTTCATAGGAAGAGGTTCTCGGATAATTATTCTGCATGCTGACTCTTCTTCCGGTTTTGTTTCTGAGAGTAAACTTGTATTTACTTGTAAGAAAGACAGCAGTGACTACCATTTGGAAATGAATGCTGTCAGTACCATGATGTGTTTCAAATTCTTGTCATACCTTGCTTCAAAATCGGTCATTGCCAGTTATAATTGAACTGTTAGAGAGAAAACACCAAATATAAACACCAGAAAAGAGGATATTTTTCCCTGGCATAAAAATAAAAATATTAAACGCAGTATAAACCAGACTTGTGTCGATCTGCAGCTCGTTAATTTATACAATTCATACAAGTCATGTGAGAGAACATACAGACTTTACTTCCTTGCATGTGAATGGGGTGACACAGTTTTCACAGTTTTGAATTTACCCACGTGTTAGTGTCAGTGTCAGTGTCACCCTATGGAATTAATTTGGGCAAAAGATAAGGCTATATGGGAGGAAAAAAAGGATTCAAGATAACATTCACTGAATCGCTGGTGCATAAGGCAAATAGACAATATCCCACCTGTAGCATGGGCACATCTGTGCGGGATGCTGAAAAGCTTCAGAAAGAATAATTTGACAGGGAAGTGATGATGGATATAAGCCTTGAACCTATCGTCGTAAATTTACAATCAGATCGTTTGGAAACAGATTCAAATAGAAGTGATGGTGGTATTACAATGTAGACTTTGGAAGAAAGTAATAATATTTCTTCGTTTAAGACTCGTGGTTTAAAAAATGTGTTTGTCAACATATCAGTTGCCTACATAATAATGAGAACTTCCTAGCCTTTTTGATTAGGACTTTGTATCCTTAGAATTATACAGGCTATAATGTTCAATATATTGCCCAAGGAAAAGTTAAGCTTCTCCCACCATGTTGTATGCTCTAATAACATGTGGTCTTTAGTATGGACAGGGACCTCGATTGTTGAGTGCAGATGTGAGCCAAACTGATGGCACTTTGCTCTCAGCTTCAGGCTATGATGGCTTTGGTTACACAGCTTGAGGCTTCAGTGGATGGGCACCTCTGTTGTGGGCTGGCCATGGGAATCCAACGGACACCCAGCACATCCGAGTCCTCCAATCGGTCCTCACTGGTGGACAGCCTAATTACTTCTTCGCACTGAGGTTGACACCTCACCTGTGTTCGATTGGGAGGTTGCCCTGGGGCATAGCAGATGGTGAAAGACTTCCCAGGCAGTCACACATAAGGCCTCCCTGATTTGTCTGACAAACAGGTCCCAGGGGTTTGTCTGTGGCTGACACTGTCACTGAGCTAGATGCTGTCGCCTGTCCTGTTTTGGAGGAAACCTCTCAGCCTGCAAGACCGGGATAATCACAGAGGGTGGTATTACTGCATTGTGGGGCCCCTTAGGGATATGTCTGCCAAGAAGGGAAAGAAAACCAATGTGCACTTCTTGTGCATACTGGGTGGAGTCATTCCAGACGTGGAACGGGTCCTCCCGGATGCCATGAGGAGCACAGGGTGCAGCCAATTGCAGGTGGTTGCTCATGTCAGTACTGATGATGTGTGTCACTTTGGATCAGAAGAGATTTTTTCTGGTTTCGAGCTGCTAACAGAAGTGGTAAAGGCTGCCAGTCTTGCTTGCAAGATGAAAGCAGAGCTGACCATTTGCAGCATAGTCAACAGGACCAATTGTGGACCTCTGGTACAGAGCTGAGTGGAGGGTCTGAATCAGAGGCTCAGACAGTTCTGCTACCGTGTAGGCTGCAGATTCCTCGACTTGCACCAAAGGGTAGTTAGGTTTCGAGTTCCGCTGAATAGATCAGGTGTCCACTATTCGCAGGAGGTGGCTACACAGGTAGCATGGGCTGTGTGGCGTGGACTGGACGGTTTTTTAGGTTAGAGGGTCTTTGGGAAAACACAAGAAGGGCTTCAGCTACATAGGGTGCAGTCCGAACACAGGAAGAACGTAGATACAGGAACCATTGGTATAACAGTTGTAAATTGTCGTTGTTGTGTTGAGAAAGTACCAGAGCTCCAAGCGCTAATAGAAAGCACTGATGCTCAAATTGTTACAGGCATTGAAAGCTGGCTAAAGCCAGAGATAAACTCAGCTGAAATTTTTGCGAAGAACCTAACGGTGTTCCAAAAGGATAGGCTAAACATGGTTGGTGATGGTGTGTTTGTTGCTGTTAGAAGTAGTTTATCTTGTCGCAAAATTGAAGTAGATAGTTCCTGTGAGTTATGGGCAGAGGTCATTGTTGGCAACTGGAATAAAATAATAATTGGATCCTTTTACTGACATCCCAATTCAGATGACAGAGTTACTGAAATGTTCAAAGAAAACTTGAGTTTGATTTCAAACATGTACTCGAAACATACAATTATAGTTGGTGGTGACTTTAATTTACCCTCCATATGTTGGTGAAAATACATGTTTAATTCTGAAGGTACGCATAAAATTGTGCTAAATGCATTCTCTGAAAATTATTTTGAGCATTTAGTTCATAAGCACACGCAAATAGTAAATGGTTGTCAAAACACACTTGATCTCTTAGCAATAAATTATCCTGAGTTAACAACGAGCATAAAAATGGATACAGGTATTAGTGAACACAGGGTTGTCATAGAGACCATCTCTTCCTGCACCTCTCTCATTCCAACTGCTCTTCCCCCCTCTTCCATCTACTCCTTCCTCCTTTGTCCATCTGTTCCTGTCCTCTCTGCCTGTCCATCTCTTCATTTTCCTTTCTCTGTTCACTTCTTCCAACCTCCCACTCTCTGTCCATCTCCTCCGCCCTCTCCCTTGTCCCCCTTTCCCTGCCCGTATCTTCCTCCTCCCCCTTTTCCTGTCTATCTCCCCCCCTCCTCTGTCCATTTCCTTCTCCCCTCTCCCTGTCCACGTTCTCCTCCTCTATCTCTCCCTCTTCGAAACTGAACTGGGAGGAACATATTAGGCATGTCTGCAAGAGAATAACAAGAGTAAGCTATCTCATGTGAAACTGACAGATGCATTCCCTGGTGAGTATCTGAAGGTTGCATATTTCATTTATTTCAATCACACATTTCCTATGGCATAAAAAAAAGTAATCAGAATGATGTGCAAAGTTTCACCTAAGGAATTGCCATCCCCTCTTTATCAAGCTCCAGATATTAACTGTTATTAATCTGTACATATACACAGCATTGCTTTATGTAATAAGCAATAACAACAACAACAAAAAAATGAATTCAGCACCAGAGAGATGGTACACCCTCACAATACAGAGTCATGGTACACCCTCACAAAACCAGATGCAAACTGAATCTTGATGTACCAAGACACAAACTCACAAAGACTGCAAACTCCCACAAAATAAGATGCTTAAAACTTTTAATAAACCTCCAATTCATGCTTGGGCATTGTCCTATAATACTTTCAAAGTCAAGATCCATAATTGGTTACTCAAACACCCATTTTACAAGACAGCTGAAATATTTGAAATAAACATGGCTGACATTAGTACTTAAAGATGTTTCTAAGAGATAAGGAACTAAATTGTAACAATTTCACTGTAATAAATATTCTCAGTTGTATATTTAATGTTCAACCCTGTTCCGCTGTAAGTGGTCAATAGTGAATAAACTGAATACTGAATGTTGTAACGGTTTTCACACCTGTTTCAATACCTTATTTTATCTTATTTTGCTTAGTATAAAGTGTAATGGCCACTACTTCAATTTATTAGGAATATAGGCCTTTTCATAATAGAAAATAATGCAAAGTATATTAATATTTTGTTTACAGTTAATATACTTACATTGGCTCTAGCTCCTTTGCAATTTTCTTCGCTTTGCTCCACTCTCCAGCAGAAATAAAGGTGTCTATTGCTTCCTTAATCATGTCAACATTTAAGTAAAGTTGAGCAGCTAAATTATATTGCTGGGCCTGTACTAATTTTGGACCTACAAAAGAGGCACTGTATGGACACACTGATACAATGATATAACTGTTAGAAGATTCATTTTCATACACTGAGTACAACAAAATAAAAACAAATGAATTGATAAAACATGACTACAAGTTATCTTATAAAGATGTTTCAAATGAATAATTTTCCAACTGCACTTTTTTTAATACACTGAGTACTTTAATAAGATTCAAAGACACTCTCTTGTATTTTCATATTTTTCGTATTTGTTGCTTTTGTGCCACATACATTGATGTGCCATTTAACTTTTCTCAGTGGCCCAGACATGTTGCGTTTATGTTTCTGTAAACAAACTGAAAAATTATGACTGGCCTCAGACAATGAGTTACCTCGAAAAAAGTATGGTGATGTTTTGGAATACCTTGTAATCAGTCAATGACTCAAGACATTAACTGACAGAATTAAATGAGCCGCATAGTGACATCCACCTATAAGAGATGAGACAGGCAGATTGCCTTTAATTACAAGTCAATTTCATTCCTTACAGTCTTTTAAAATGTTTAATAGAGTGGCTAACAATAGAATATTAACTCATTTTCACAGCATAACTTGTTTGGTTTTCATAAAAGAATTATCAACACAGAGAAGCATACAGGATCCCACAAATGATGTCCTGGTGAGGCCAAAAAAACAAGAACAATACTTTCTAAAAGGAAGCTGTGCCAAATGGGAAGCTGCAATATAACTACTTTATTCAGTGATTATTTTTGATAGCATTCACATTATCTAACAGAATGTACAAATATAATACCTCAATGTAAATATTATGCAATAATTAAAAAATTGACAATATCTAACAGCATAAGTCATAACCTGGTAGCAAAATCTTACATAGTTGCATCGTACTAGCTAAATATGGCTAGCAGTTGTCATCATGTGCCTTTAATTATTAAATATAAGGGAGCATTTGTGTATTTGATACAGCTCTGAATAAGACCAGACACACAGAGACAGTCTGTCTATGATCAACTCCAGTTAGTAACCTGTACCAAATTTTGGATATAGTACAACAAGGTATTCACAGGAAAGCAGCTTCTGAAGTGGAAAAGAAGAAACAAGAAACTGATCACAGACATTCCTCGTTTGATCACGAGCCTCAATGACCAAGATTCAGACAAATAAAATGCATCTTGCTGGCAACTACCGTATTTACTCGAATCTAAGCCGCACTCGAATCTAAGCCGCACCTGGAAAATGAGACTCGAAATAAAGGAAAAAAAATGTCCCGAATCTAAGCCGCACCTGAAATTTGAGACTCGAAATTCAAGGGGAGAGTAAAGTTTTAGGCCGCACCTCCAAATCGAAACAAAGTTGGTCCATTGTAATATGAGAAACAATTTAGGTCGAATGAATGACGATACAGCTACAGTAGTTTGGTTCGAGTGGTAAGCTTAGCAGTTAAGCTTTACCAGGTAGCCATTGCTATGCGTCAGGCGCTCCGTCCGTATTTATACGGGTACCCTTCCTTTCTCACATGCTTCGTTTGGTTTGAATCGATTGCTTATTTTGCTTTGATCTGATAAGTGCCGTTTTCTTTGTTATAGGTGTTTACGTCACTCTAAGCTGAAAATGCATTACTGTACTGTGTCATGCATTGTTTGTCGCATTCTGATAGTGCGTGTTTACGGCCTGTCGCCGCTCGCGGCATGGCTTGCTTTTGTGCGCGCTACCGCCGCTTACAGTTCAAAAAAAAAAAGAGAGAGTAATCGTCTCATTAGCGAAACAATGGCAAGAGACTGCTATTTGTTGTTACTTACACTGTTGCTTTCTTTGTTAATGATCAACAAGAACCAAATAATAGACTGCGCATGATAGAACATGTTCTGAATGAGAGTTAGGCGAAAATGTTTCTCCGTTTGAAAATCTTTGCGGCCACTTCTTAAAGTACATCAAATTCTGCACAGAAATTAGTCATCTTAGAATTAAAAATCTAGTCAGTTGCCGTGCTTCATTTCTGACAGTATCACTATTAGGCATAAGAATAATACGAATATAAACATGACACGATACACATATTCTTCCGCGTTTGCTGTTGTCTCATTCCACTTTCGTAGTTTATTAGGCAGACAGGATTTAAATGAGATAGCAGCAAACATGAAAGAATACATGACAAAATGTTGATATTCGTATTATTCTTATGGTGAAGAGAATACTGCATGTGATTCACATTTCATCAGGTTCCTATTAGCAACAATCTCTTCTCACAGGTAGGAAAAAATTCAGAAAGTAGAGTTGGCCATATTGACAAACGTCCCAAACAGTCTTGCATGTTGGATTTTCGTAGTACATTGAAATTCTGCTACATTCGAAGATGAACAATAAGGAATTTGTATTTACTTCATTGGATAATGAATTAACGTGCAGTGGTCGTAACTCGGGGCGGAGAAAAAAAAGCTCATCTTCCACTTTTTTTTTTTTTTTTAATTTATTTACTGACGCGGAGGTTTTGGCGCCAGTATTTACCTTTGTGCCTACTAAGCATGCCTGTGTAGCGCTACATATATTTGACGGCAGAAGTTAGTTGTGGCGGCACCTACCAACATTTTTCAGAACTTCCTCTTGCTTTGCACTCGATTCTAAGCCGCAGGCGGCTTTTTGGATTACAAAAACCGGAAAAAAAGTGCGGCTTAGATTCGAGTAAATACGGTACATCAATTCCTTATCCCCCAGAACTTGCTGAGTGGAACTTTGGAGAGATTTTGTTTGCCTCCCAAAGAGGAACCATCTGCAGATTCACATCTGACTTAGCCAGTATTACACTGTCATATTTCTTTGTCAAAGTAGATATGTCAAATATTTATGTCAAAGAAATTTGATGGTGAAACAGAGAAATGTGTCAAAGCTCGCTTGTCGTCAAAGAAATATGATCAAATCTAGGGCCTCGTTGTAGATTTGATCATAAAAGTCACTTGTCTTCTGTTCACTGCAATGAGAGATGTTACCACTTCTAGCACTAGCATCACTGCAGCTATCTGTCACAAGTAGTTCATTAGTAAACATGTAAACATGTTGTGTGCCATAAACTAAAAAATTAATAGAAATGTATGATGCTGATGAGGCATTTTACAACGTGAGGCATCCTGAGCAGAAAAATAGATTAAGAAGACTGTGGAGCTACAAAAAAAAAAATTGTGGAGGTCATCAGCCATGAAATACAGCCAGGGTGCATGGCATATGATATAAAAAAGAAAATTAATGTCTTCCACTCAAGCTGTTCTCACAAGAAAGCAAAAGTATGTATCAACACACTTATTTAATTCACTGTAAAACATATATTTACATGACATACAAATGTTTTACATATTTTTTTTCACTGCACATACTTGAAGCACACAATGATGTTTACATAACATACAAGTAATTTACATTATTTATAATTATTACTGCAAATGGTTAAAAGCAAAAGTGGATCCAGTGCACAGGCTGTTTATAGTCCACAAGTGAACTGGTTGCACCTACTCAGGTTCCTGGACCAGACCACAGTGGCAAATGAGTGTGTGTAATTTAGAGTGAACATAGAGCACCCATCTTAGGAGAAAAAAAAAAAAAAAAAAAAAAAATTAAGGCAAGTGCATTTGTTTGAATTTTACATTACACTCTTTCCTGATGGGTGTACATATGTTTTCTCATCTTGGTTAACAAACTGTGCAGTGTGCAGGCAGCTTGTGTAATTATAGTAACTGTTTCTGGAGGTAGATTGATGGTAATAAGAAAAATCCTAAAATGACTGACAAGAATGCCAAAGCTGCTTTCCACTAGTCTTCTTCCTATCTGTAACTGAAAACTTTTTCTTCCTTAGTGATTCCCTTCAAGTGGTATGGTTACATAATGCTATAACTCAGAGAAAACGCATTTTCTGACAGAACAACCATTGGAGTTGTAATATTTGTGTTCCTCAGCTTTCTGCCTTCATGAATGTTCAGAACAGATCGGTTAATGAGACATACACATGGTCTGCTTTTAGAAAATGCTCCAGCATCACCAACGTGCCCATTACTTCATACATCAACATACATGAATTTGTAGGTAGCATCTACCATGGCAAATAAAATTATGCTGTCAAAGGGATTATAATTGAAGAAGTGAGAGCCACTAGCTTGTGAACATTTGATGTGAATATGCTTTCCATCCACTGATCCTATAGTGTTATAATAGTTCCAATTTTCCTTGACATAATTTGCAATTTGCTCCCACTCTTCTCTGCTTGTGGGTAACTGTAAATAAAATTTAGGGATGTTTAAGGTAATATGTAACTAATGCTTTTCATTTCTGTATTTAGAGCATTTCGTTCCTATATTTAAAGCACGGAGTAGAGGTTTACTCTTCATCACAAGAGGAGACTGAAGTCACCAGCAATGAGCCACGACCACAGCCCCAGCAACATTAACCGCCACCCACGAAGAGAAGAATAGTAACAACAGATGTTCTTGTGGAGGCCACCAAAATATAAAGGCAGTGGCTGATATGAGCAAGAACCAATCCTAGCCTACCAAGGAAGATTGGGACAGTGCCTTTGCCACTCACATCACAGCTGAACTGCAGGAGATGGATAATGTGTGTGTGTGTGGGGGGGGGGGGGGGGGGGGGAGTAAGGTTTTCGCAAATGGGCACTATGCACGGTATAAATCATTTCCTGATATACAGGTGGGATACCGCAGGTGACAGTTCCACAATCACAGCCACAGCCATCCCCCTCTGCATACATTCAGGCAACTTTTCAGCAACCTGGGATAGAGGAGGAAGACACTCTTTAACACATAAAAAATTATGACCTCTCCATTCTACCACATCTATTTTTGTACCCAGGATGCCTCACGTTGTAAAGCGCCTCATCACCTTCCTACATTTCTATTAATTTTGTTGTTGTTGGGACACAAAATGTATATTTTACATTGTTCTAAAATAAAAATAGTTCTTAATGGAATTAAAGTGTATTATTTACCTTACGGTATTGGTCTTTTAGTGACTTATAAACTGCTTCACATGTTTCAGGGATTATTTTAGTTAATGTGCACTATGGCATTTGAGTGCTGTACTGTAAGCTAGAGTAACTTTTTCCTGTACCAAGAAATCGGGGTGTTACTGTGAGCCTCTCTTCTGCAGATATAGCAGTTCGTAAGTGAGTATTGTGCTTTGTGATACGAGGAGCCACTTTGCTGAGGAAATATTGAAACATATTCTTATCCAGCCTTAAGTAAGTTATGTATAACTTTATGTCCTCTACTTGCATCTCACGTAACAGATTTTGTTGAATGCTTTTATCCCAGGTATGTTTCTTTTTTCCCCCTGCTTCTCTTCCAAATGCGCACACAGTGAAATTGTGGTGCAAGCAACTGCTGCACATGATTACAAGTTGTTGCTGTCAGTCTTCTTGAATTTTGATGAAAAATATGACAACAGTGTAATATGCCTTTTTTGGGCCAGGTAAAAGAAATTTGATGAATATTTGATCATATTTCTTTGTCAAAGAAATATTATAGTGTAATATCAGCCTTAATGGAGATCGAAGACCTCAACAGATTGAGAACTGGGGAGTCACAATGCAAAGTCAGGAAATGGGGCTTCAGCAGTGACAATGAAATTTGACAGTGTGGTGATCTGCAAAAGCAAGAACATCTGCTAGTTTCCAGGAACCTGTCATTATTTTCTGTCTACATTTTATCAAATTTTCTCTGTAACTGATTCTTTGTATGTAATTAATCTCTCTGTGTGTTATTAATGTTCTACCAGTATTCTGGTAAGTTCCTGTCCTGGGCACATAAATAAATAAATCTACTTACAGAAACATAAAACTTAACAATTTAGCATATGTAAAACTTATCTACATCAGACAATGAAACCAACCAATTTTTGAAAATATAATGTAACTGGATATATAAAAAAATCTACTCACCAAGTGGCGGCAGGAGAACACACACATAAAAATATTGAAATTTGCAAGCTTTTGGAGCCAGTGGCTTCTTCTTCTGAAAGAAGGGTTGACGGGAAAGGAAGAGAGGTAAAGGAAATGGACTGGTGAGATTTCAGAAAAGGGGAGAGTTCAGAAAAGTCGCCCAGAGTCTCGGGTCAGGAAAGACTTACCAGGTGGGATAAGAAGGAAAGACCAATTGTTGGAGACTGCACCAGACAATGTTTGAAAGCCTGAGAGCTTAAAGGTAGACTACCGTATTTACTCGAATCTAAGCTGCACTTTTTTTCCGGTTTTTGTAATCCAAAAAACCGCCTGAGGCTTAGAATCGAGTGCAAAGTAAGCGGAAGTTCTGAAAAATGTTGGTAGGTGCCGCCACAACTAACTTCTGCCGCCGAAAATATGTAGCGCTACACGGGCTTGCTTTGCAGGCACAAAGATAAATACTGGCGCCAAAACCTCTGCATAAGTGTGTATATATATATATATATATATATATATATATATATATATATATATATATATATATATATATATATATATATATATATATACTGGCGCCAAAACCTCTGCATAAGTGTATATATATATATATATATATAGTTATAACAGAAGGAAACATTCCACGAAGGAAAAATATATTTAAAAACACTCGTACTCTCTGCTGGAAGTATCACTTTGCCACGAAGAAAAATGATCCTAATCCTACCCCTAATGATCCAACTCCCCGAGACACTATCCAAATTGAACCCTGCCTGGAACAGTTCCGTCCTCCGTCACAGCGGGACCCACCTCCTCTTCCTCAAAATCACCCTCTCCAAACCTTCCAGGAATTTCTGACTTCCAGCCTTGCCTCTCAATCCTTCTTAAAAAACCTTAATCCTACTCCCAACATCACCACTGCTGAAGCCAAGGCTATCCGTGATCTGAAGGCTGACCGGTCCATCGTCATTCTTCCGGCGGACAAGGGTTCCACGACCGTGGTACTTGATCGTCGGGAGTACGTGGCTGAGGGACTGCGTCAGCTTTCAGACAACACCACATACAAAGTTTGCCAAGGTAATCCCATTCCTGATGTCCAGGCAGAGCTTCAAGGAATCCTCAGAACCTTAGGCCCCCTACAAAACCTTTCACCTGACTCCATCAACCTCCTGACCCCACCGACACCCCGCACCCCTACCTTCTACCTTCTCCCTAAAATTCACAAACCCAATCATCCCGGCCGCCCCATTGTAGCTGGTTACCAAGCCCCCACAGAACGTATCTCTGCCTACGTGGATCAACACCTTCAACCCATTACATGCAGTCTCCCATCCTTCATCAAAGACACCAACCACTTTCTCGAACGCCTGGAATCCTTACCCAGTCCGTTACCCCCAGAAACCATCCTTGTAACCATTGATGCCACTTCCTTATACACAAATATCCCGCACGTCCAGGGCCTCGCTGCGATGGAGCACTTCCTTTCACGCCGATCACCTGCCACCCTACCTAAAACCTCTTTCCTCATTACCTTAGCCAGCTTCATCCTGACCCACAACTTCTTCACTTTTGAAAACCAGACATACCAACAATTAAAGGGAACAGCCATGGGTACCAGGATGGCCCCCTCGTACGCCAACCTATTCATGGGTCGCTTAGAGGAAGCCTTCTTGGTCACCCAGGCCTGCCAACCCAAAGTTTGGTACAGATTTATTGATGACATCTTCATGATCTGGACTCACAGTGAAGAAGAACTCCAGAATTTCCTCTCCAACCTCAACTCCTTTGGTTCCATCAGATTCACCTGGTCCTACTCCAAATCCCATGCCACTTTCCTTGATGTTGACCTTCACCTGTCCAATGGGCAGCTTCACACGTCCGTCCACATCAAACCCACCAACAAGCAACAGTACCTCCATTACGACAGCTGCCACCCATTCCACATCAAACGGTCCCTTCCCTACAGCCTAGGCCTTCGTGGCAAACGAATCTGCTCCAGTCCGGAATCCCTGAGGCATTACACCAACAACCTGACAACAGCTTTCGCATCCCGCAACTACCCTCCCGACCTGGTACAGAAGCAAATAACCAGAGCCACTTCCTCATCCTCTCAAACCCAGAACCTCCCACAGAAGAACCACAAAAGTGCCCCACTTGTGACAGGATACTTTCCGGGACTGGATCAGATTCTGAATGTGGCTCTCCAGCAGGGATACAACTTCCTCAAATCCTGCCCTGAAATGAGATCCATCCTTCATGAAATCCTCCCCACTCCACCAAGAGTGTCTTTCCGCCGTCCACCTAACCTTCGTAACCTCTTGGTTCATCCCTATGAAATCCCCAAACCACCTTCCCTACCCTCTGGCTCCTACCCTTGTAACCGCCCCCGGTGTAAAACCTGTCCCATGCACCCTCCCACCACCACCTACTCCAGTCCTGTAACCCGGAAGGTGTACACAATCAAAGGCAGAGCCACGTGTGAAAGCACCCACGTGATCTACCAACTGACCTGCCTACACTGTGATGCATTCTATGTGGGAATGACTAGCAACAAACTGTCCATTCGCATGAATGGACACAGGCAGACAGTGTTTGTTGGTAATGAGGATCACCCTGTGGCTAAACATGCCTTGGTGCACGGCCAGCACATCTTGGCACAGTGTTACACCGTCCGGGTTATCTGGATACTTCCCACTAACACCAACCTGTCAGAACTCCGGAGATGGGAACTTGCCCTTCAGCATATCCTCTCTTCTCGCTATCCGCCAGGCCTCAATCTCCACTAATTTCTAATTTCAATCTGCCGCCGCTCATACCTCACCTGTCTTTCAACATCATCTTTGCCTTTGTACTTCCGTCCCGACTGACATCTCTGCCCAAACTCTTTGCCTTTACAAATGTCTGCTTGTGTCTGAGTATGTGTGGATGGATACGTGTGTGTGTGCGAGTGTATACCTGTCCTTTTTTCCCCCTAAGGTAAGTCTTTCCGCTCCCGGGATTGGAATGACTCCTTACCCTCTCCCTTAAAACCCATATCCTTTTGTCTTTCCTTCTCCTTCCCTCTTTCCTGACGAGGCAACCGTTGGTTGCGAAAGCTTGGATTTCGTGTGTATGTTTGTGTTTGTTTGTGTGTCTGTCGACCTGCCAGCACTTTCATTTGGTAAGTCACATCTTTGTTTATATATATATATATATATATATATATATATATATATATATATATATATATATATATATATTTTTTTTTTTTTTAAAAAAAAAAAAAAAAGGTGGAAGACGAGCTTTTTTCTCCGCCCCGAGTTTCAACCACTGCATTTTCATACATTATCCAACGAAACAAAGAAGTAAATACAAATTCCGTATTGTTCATCTTCGAATGTAGCAGCATTTCAATGTACTACGAAAATCCGACTGGCAAGACTGTTTGGGGTTTTTGTCAATATGGCTAACTCTTATGTTCTGAATTTTTTCCTACCTGTGAGAAGAGATGGTTGCTAATAGGAACTTTTATGAATTGTGAATCACATGCAGTATTCTCTTCACTATAAGAATAATACGAATATAAACATTTTGCGATGTATTCTTTCGTGTTTTCTGCTATCTCATTTAAATCCTATCTGCCTAATAAACTACAAAACTAGAGTGAGACAACAGTAAACGCGGAAGAATATACATATCATGTTATGTTTATATTCATATTATTCTTATGGCTAATAGTGATATAGTCAGAAATGAAGCACGGCAATTGACTAGATTTTTAAATGTAATGTAATGTAATGTACTAAAGCAGCGTCTGCAAAACTCTCGTTCAGAACATCTTCTATCATACGCAGTCTATTATTTGGTTCTTGTTGATCATTATCAAAGAAAGCAGCAGTGTAAGTAACAACAAATAGCAGTCTCTTGCCATTGTTTCGCTAATGAGACAATTCCTCTTTTTTTTTTTTAAATTGTAAACTGTGGCAGCGCACAGAAAAGCAAACCATGCCGCGAGCGGCGACAGGCCGTGAACATGCGCTATCAGAATGCGACAAACAATGCATCACACAGTACAGTAATGCATTTTCAGTTTAGAGTGACGTTAACACCTATAACAACGAAAATGGCACTTGTCAGATCAAAGAAAAATAAGCAATCAATTCAAACCAGATGAAGCACGTGAAAAAGGAAGGGTACTCATATCAATATGGATGGAGCGCCTGACGCATAGCAATGGCTACCTTGTAAAGCTTAACTGCCAAGCTTACGACTCGAACCAAACTACTATAGTTGTATCGTCATTCATTCGAGCTAAATTGTGTCTTATATTAAAATGGACTAACCTTGTTTCGATTTGGAGGTGCGGCCTAAAACTTTTCTCTCCTCTTGAATTTCAAGTCTCAAATTTCAGCTGCGGCTTAGACTCGGGAAAATTTTTTTTCCTTGATTTCGAGTCTCATTTTTCAGGTGCAGCTTAGATTCGAGTGCAGCTTAGATTCGAGTAAATGCGGTATCTTCCTTCTTTAAACTCTCAGGTTTTCAAGACATTTTGATTTAAATGTCTTTGAAGCTTCCAGATAAGTGAAAAAGCTAGTTCCCTTCTTTTATATCCCCAACTCCTCCATTCTGGTTCTATTCAGATTATGCTCAGATGTCGGAAGCAAAATAAAGCAGAACATGGTAAATTCTTAGAATGCAACTGGACAGAAATCTATTATAGTCCTCACACATAGACTGTCTGAAACTTAATTAAACAGCCTAGCATTTGCTATTTCAGTCTTAGCCTAAGTAACCAGAAGAGACACAAAAAAATTGTGTACCATAGCTACTTGATATATGGTTCAAATGGCTCTGAGCACTATGGGACTAACTGCTATGGTCATCAGTCCCCTAGAACTTAGAACTACTTAAACCTAACTAAGTTAAGGACATCACACACATCCACGCCCGAGGCAGGATTCAAACCTGCGACTGTAGCGGTCACGCAATTCCAGACTGTAGCGCCTAGAACCGCACAGCCACTCTGGTCGGCACTTGATATATGGTACTGTCTTTTGAGGAAATGCTAGTAACTTGACAAGAATATTAACCTAATGGAAAAGGAGTTTCCATATATATTAAAATTTAACACAGTGTGAAAAATTTAGAAATTAAAAAAACATTGTATAGAGTAACATATAAAAGCATGTGTATGTGAGCTTAAATTAAATAATTGTAGCAGTGTATAAGTCCCCATTGGGAAATTTTCAGCTATTTTTGAGAAACTAGGATTCTTTGTTGTGCTATCTGTCACACAGAAGGAAGCAAATTAATATTTGTGGGGGTTCCATGCAGACATTCTGAAAGAGGTCAATCGAAAGCTTGACCTTGAAGTATTATTTGGTTCTTTCAATTTGACTTCAGTTATTGACTTTTCTACTCAGGTAATACAGGAAAGCAGCATACTGATAGATAATGTTTTTATAGGTCAAGATACATTTAATTAAATAAAAACTTTTCCTGTCAAGAATGGTCTGTCTGATCATGATGCACAGCTAGTTACAGTATATGACATAGTTCCATACAGTAATGCAAAAAAGTTCTCCAAAATAATGTTTTTAATTAATGATTTAACAACTGCAAATTTTATGGAAATCTTGCAACATCTAGACTGAGATGAGGTGTACATGGAACCTGAGGTTAATTTAAAATTTAACCTGTTTCTTGATACCTTTGTGACTATATTTGAAAACAGTTTCATTAAGAAAACAGTGAAGCATAATAGTAAGAAACAATCTAAAAAGCCTTGGCTTACTAAAGGGATAAAAATATATAGTAAACAGAAAAGGGAAACGTATCTTACAACTAGAAGGAGTAATGATCCAGAAAGAGTCAAACATTACAAAAACTATTGCACTGTGTTAACAGGGTGTACACGCGGACAAAGAAAAAAAATTCCCGGATTTTTCCCGAATTTCTCGGTTAAAATTACACGTTCTCCTGGGTGAAAATACACTTTTTCCATGTTAAGTGACAGTATACTCTTCCTCGGCACTATAAAACTCATCAATCCTATGAATGTTTATGGTTTTATGGTTTTATATACCGACATAGAATTTCCCGGCACTTTAAAAAATGAAACTTCTGGGGGAAGTGGGGGGCGGCATGTTCGTTGCATATTTTTGTATTACGAAGGTATAAATTTGAATTCCGCCAAACACCGCAGGTCACTTTCCGAAGCATTGAAATCAAGATTGTGATGCGCTTTTGTAAGCCAGTCATAGCTCATGTCACTTGATCTCGCCCACTGATGACAGCAACAGACACGTGATGTAGTCAGCCAATAGCAAGAGCACTCTTAAGTAATGCAAACACACAAAAAAGTTCATGGTTTAAATTAAGGTACATCACACAAATGTGCCAGTAAAATTTTTAATAATGACGTAATTGTCTGATCTGGCCTCGAAATTCTTCTAAATGGTCGTCCTCAAAGAGTTGATTTTTAAATGGAATCAAACACTTTGTGATTTAAGAAATTCATCATATATTCTTGCACATTGTTCATCTTGCGCAAAAGGAAAATTGCTTTGAACGTAACGCTTTTCAAACCACCTTTCGCAATATTTTCCCACGACCTGTTAGAAAGAGGTTCGTTTCAGCAGTTGCAAGAGAACGCCAGATAACAGGCGTCACCGCGATTGCGCAAGAAGCCCTTATGTTCTACATGTAAAACATTAAAAGATCTTACATTATGTCATAAAAGAAACAAGACATCAGAGGATACTTCAAGAGCATCGGAATTTCGTGAACCACACTAAAATGCATTCGTATGTCCATATTCGGATGTAAATTTTCTTGGAGTACCAGTGCTGTATTATCTCATGTTTGGTTCTTTATTATGGTATAAAGCCATACATGCACTTGAAATGCAGTGAACAGTTGAAACCAGCCAAGAGTGTGAAATTAGTCGTTTCAAATGAATTGACTGCCTCAGCAGAAAAGATTAATAAAAGCCAAATCTCTTTAGCAAACCGACAAAAATAGCCGCATTGCTCTGCAAGGCGATTAATGCTTGACTGCCAGAAAAGTGGAAATAAAATATGAAACTAAAAACATATTTCAGCCTGCCATTACTATGCAACGTATTTTAATTCATTTGATAGCTCCCGGCCACAAAAATCCATTTCATCATCATTTAATGTGAGAGCAATAAAAGGAGATGAAACAACAAAATCACTGAACGTAAACACGCGTCACGTGGAGACGACCCACCTCCCCACCACAACTCGGACTGCTCTGTGCATCAGCCCCAGATTTACTATATTTCCAAACCGGGGCAATATTATGTAGTAGCGCCCAGCCACACTTCTATAACCAGAAGCAGGAGAAGGTACTACTCATACGTGACTAAACTGCGCATGCGCAAGAGCCTGCCCACAACTGCTCAATCGACTCTAATTTAAACAGTTGTTATGTCACGGTCATTGGAGGCAATTTGTTGTTATGAAGTATTGCATAGTCTTCCTAAGCCTTCGACACACTGTGCTGTTAGCAGACACTTGTATGAGCACTGTGTTTTGTTGTTGTATACGGTGCATTTCGTTGCAACTTAAGTCCCCCTCCCTCTCGTTCATGTTTTGTTGTTGCAGTATTATTCTGCAGTAGCGGGATGCAGTAATATCCTTTGTTACAGTATTGGTTCTTACCAGTCAAAATCACAAAAATTTAACTGAAAATGAAAACAATGAAAAATTCCCGGAATTCTAAACAATTCCAGGGTTTTTCCCGGATGAAAAAATTCCCAGGTTTTTCCTGGATCTCCCGGTTGTCCTGGGTCGTATTCACCCTGGTTAAGAAAAGTTTTTAAAAAGTCCAGAAGGATGTGCATTATACTAGAAATTAGCACCTCTGAAACACCTCTGATAATAAAATTAAAACAGTTTGGAATATTGTTAAAAGGTAAACAGGACAACTGAGAGCATAGGAAGACTGTATTTCTATCAAACTCAATGAAAAATTTGATAACAAAAAGTCAGAAGTACAAAATATTTTTAAGAATCATTCTTTAAGTGTTGTAGAGAACATAGGATCCAGCTACTCATTTAGATGAAATTCAACCCACTCTTCCACTGAAATTAGGAAAACAATAAATTCACTCAAACATAAAATCTTGCATGGATTTGATGGCATTCCCAACAGAGTATTAAAAGCTGGTTACCCACAGATAAGTATGATTTGTAGCCACATACGTCGTAGCTCCCTGGAACAGGGCATTTTTTTGGAAAGGCTGAAATATGCTATTGTTAAACCATCGCATAAAAAAGACGATAGGTCTGATGCTAACAAATACTGCCTAGTCTCACTTCTGACAGATTTATCCAAAATTCTGGAAACAGTAACGTATTCAAGAGTAGATTCGCATATTTGTAATAATGAAGTACTAACAAAATGTCAATTTGGTTTTCAGAAAGGATTTTCAACAGAAAATGCTATATACTGTATATGCTTTCACTGATCAAATATTAAATCTCTGAATAACCGAACATCACCATTGGGATATTTTATGATCTCTCAAAGGCTTTTGACTGTGTGAATCATTAAATTCTTCCAGATAAGCTTAAGTACTGTGGTATGAGGGAGACCATGCACAAATGTCTAATTCATATTTATCTGGAAGAATGCAGAAGGTTGAAATCAGCAGAACAGATAGTATGCAAAAATCAGCACAGTCCTCTAACTTGGGAGGTATCAAGAATGGTATCCCACAGTGTTTGGTATTGGTTCCCTTATTGTTCTTAATATATATTAATGACTTGCTACTTTATATTCATGAAGATGCAAAGCTAGTTATTTCTGCTGATGACACAAGTATTCTAAGCACACCCAACAAACAAGAATTATTCTTCTTCTTCTTTTAGCGTTCAACCCTGAGGTTGGTTTGCAGCAGAGCACCATTCCTCTCATCTGTCCGACGTCCTTTTCATTTCCACGTATGTGTTACACCCAAAGAATTAGCTCAGGTAATTGTAAATAATGACTTGCAGAAAATTACTAAGTGGTTCTCTGCAAACGGTCTCTCACTAAATTTTGAGAAAACACAGTATATACAATTTTGGACAGTAAATGGCATAATACCATTGATAAATATGAACAGAAGTTTGTTGCTAAGGCAGAATATTCCAAACTTCTGGGTACGAGCATTGATGAGAAATTGAACTGGAAGAAATAATTGATGAGCTGCTGAAATGGGTAGGTTCAGCTACTTATGCTGGTAGGGTTACTGCAAATTTTGGTGATAAACATATTAGTAAAAGTACTCATTGCACAAAAACATGTAATCGGAATAATAGCTGGAGCCCAGTCAAGATCACCTTGCGGACATTTATTTAAGGAACTCAGGATATTCACAGTACTTTCACAACACATATATTCACTTATGAAAATTGTTAATACCCCATCCCAATTCAAAAACAATAACAAAGTGCATAGCCACATCACTAGAAGAAAGGATGATCTTCATTACCCTGGTTTAAATCTGACTTTGGTACAGAAAGGGGTGGACTGTGCTGCCACAAAAATCTTTGGTCATTTGCCAAATAGCATGAAATGTCTGACAGATACCCAATCAGCATTTAAAAACAAGTTAAAAAGTTTTTGAATGACAACTCCTTCTACTCAACAGATGACTTTTGAGATATGAAGTAGTAACTGTAAAAGAAAAGGGTCATGTAAAGAACACTTATGTTAAACTGACACATTCCATGTCATAACATAATGTCGAATTCATGCTCTATGGAACAAGTATTATTGTAATGTAACCTTGCAGAAAAAAATTATCAGGGACATGTACAATTTAAGGCCAAGAAAATCTTGTATGCCACCATAAAGAGATCTAAATATATTAAATATTCCCTTGTCGCACTTACAAGAAATAACTCTCTTCACAAATACTAACTCTGAATTGTTTTTTATAAATAACTTCTGGCACATGTATGAAACCAGAGACAACAAAAGCTTCATGCTTCATACAGACTTCATCTTTTTGCACAGACCCCACAATATATGGGGATGAAAATACATAAGACACAAATTTTTGAAGGGCTAAAAAAATATTTTTTTAAAAAAAAGAAAATTATATATCACTGTGGTACAGAAATGCTATTAATCCGTTGAGAAATCTTTTAATGATTATCTGATCAGTTGAGCAGAATAAAAAAATTAAAAGGATATTGTGTTCTAATAAAACAACAAAAACGGTAATTCTCCCCTGACCTGCAGTTCTGGATGACTTTCCCAAAATCTACCCCTTTTCCTAGACCTCTAAAGTTCTTTTCCTTCACCCCTCTTCCTTCCCCTTCAACCCTTCTGCCTAAAGAAGGAGCCACTGGCTCCAAAAGCTTGCCTAATTACAACCCTTTATGAGTGTGTTCTGCCACCACTTGATGAGTAGATTTTTTATCTGCCCAATTAAATTAAATATCGTGTTCTGTGTACAATCTATTACAGCTACAAGCTGATGACTCTCCTGCACACGAAATCAATGATTTAAATTGTATATTATGAGACAATAAAATACTGATCCTGACCAATGTCTTATGAAGTAATAAATGGTTTTAGAAATAACAATTAACATGTATGGCTACATATGACTTTTGTGAAAATTATCAATATACAAAAGTGAGAAAGTACATCACATATCTTTAAACAATATCACAGTAAAAAAACTGACACACACTAAGAAATATGCATAACAACTGTAACAAACAGTATATTACATCAGTTAAGATTCAACCTTACAACAGTTCAAGTTCAGCCTACTCTAAATTAAGTCAGGCACATCAAACAATTCAGTATGCCATCTGATTCACTCTGGGTCAATATATCATTCAATTCTAGAATGAACTAAAATTTTCACCTACCTAAAATTTTGGCAACCTCAACTGCTTGCTTTTCCTCCAAAAACCTGTTTGTCAGATCAGCTGCTTTACTCCACGCTTTCAAAATAAGGTTATGATCTTTAGTATTTGAAGAGTTTACCTGTAAAACCACACTCATATAGTTTGAGAGCAGGTTAAAAAATATATACAAAATAGCAATGGAACAATATATGCACGTGAATGAATACCTTTAGAAGGCAGTCAATCGCAGCCTTGTACTCCCTGTTCTGTTCCCATTCATGTGCCTGGCTTACCAGACTGTTAGCATCTTTAGAACCCTTAACTCCAACTTCTCTGTCGTATTGCTCTTTCAGAGCAGCCAAATATGTTGGAAGGTATTCTTTGCATATTCGAAGTGCATCTGCCCACATTCCGGATTGCTGAAAGCATATGCCAACTGAATCTGCATCTCTTAGAATCATAAAAATGTATGTCCATATATTTTTAAAAAAACCTGGAGATCCTTAAAAACATTTCACCATTGTGACATTGTCTAAATTAAACGTGGTGGGACAACACAGATCACAGATGCACATGAGGTATGAGGCATGTCAGCAGCAATATTCAAGTTGTAGCAAAGTATCCAAATAAAATCATATGTGACCAGATCATTGGCAACTTTGAGATCAGAGCCAGACATCACAATACGGGGTGGGAGTAAAATATCATCGATACGATCATTTCATAGAGAAAGGAGGCAACATTCAACAGGAGAACAGGCAAAATCAATTGCACACTACAGCCCAGATCCAATACCATATCCTTTTCCCAAGTCTCAAAAGAAGTCCAACCAGCACAACAGCTGTCCACGACATTGTAGCAGCCTTTGAGTCACACTTTTCCAGCCAGAATGGTATCATGAGCTGTGAGAGATTGCTCTGTGTGCTCAGTGACCCACCAAATACATTCACTTGGTATGAAGGCACAGCCAATCTCAGTGAATGTGGTGTCTTGCGCACATCACGTGAACAAAAGAACAGTGGGATCGTGTCTTGTTCAAGATAAGTCACAGTTCAGCCTGGAAATTGATTATTACTGTCTGTTCAATTGATATGTCTCTGAGGTGCTTTACAACCATGGATAGAGCAGAGAAAATTTTTCCTTGCAGTGGTCTGATGACTGGTATGAGGAAATGACATTCTACAATGGCATGTGTGCCTTTTTCCCTGTACATATGAATCTGGGCTCAGTATAAATGATGACAGTTCTTGACCACAAGGGAAGGCCAGGATAACTGCAAGATGAGGACATAAAGCACCTAGAGTTCCCAGATCACTCCACCGAACTAAATCTGGATGAACGTGTATCAGATATCTAACCCAGATGATTGTGATTGTATTCCTAACTTGCCGACATGGACCAATGCTAGACCAACTAAGGGTGCTGGTCCAACAGTATCAAGGTGATATTCCGTATGTTACCAGCAGGGGGAAACCACACACTTCATATAACTATACAAATACACACAAATTTGCTGTAATCAGATCCATTTTATACTATTAAAATAAAACATTATGCACTTAATGAATCAACAACAAAAAAGCATCTGCAATCAAGAATGGAAACTCAGAAAAATTGACTCAAAGATTCTCCAACAGATCACAATCCAATATTGGTGACAAAACATTTCACAAAAGACAAGAGGCACAGTACACATCTACATGAGCATAAAATGCTTAGGTACAATATCACAAATAATTTCCAGCTGTGATGTATTTGTTCTAATTGATTCATAACTTAAATAAAGATAATCAAATATATTATGTTATGTTACCTTATCAAAAAGACTTTAATTGCAATTTACATGCAATACTTAAAATTCTAATGAGAGAAAGTTTTGTTTGTCAATACACATTCTTAATTAAATTAGCTTCAAAACACTTAATATAACTGTATGAATCATTTCTGAAAAACACAGTAATTGTGTGTGTGTGTGTGTGTGTGTGTGTGTGTGCGTGTGTGTGTGTGTGTGTGTGTGTGTGTGTGAGTTTAGTGCCTATGGGCACTCAACAGCGAGGTTATCAGTGTCCTTACTCACATTAAAAGTAATGAATGTGGAGAGAAGTAGTAAAATATGACTATACACGTTAAGACAACAGGAAAGAAGAAAAGATTCTACACAGGAGACCAAAACATAAGTAAAGTGAAAATGGAGCTAAAAGGAAGGCACAAGAAAATGTCACTGGCTGACCACTTACGTAAAATATGGGCGAGCCAGTCACCTCATGAACATATTAAAACCATCTCCTAAAATCTTGGTAAACACATTGGACAACTTTCAAAACTTTAAAACGTGAACCAAATTCATTTGATCATTACCTAAAATAGAGTGCAGATCTTTCAGCAAATCAGCCAAAGCCCGCTGGCCGGGAAATAAAATGCAGTCTAATAAAATAAAACAGTGATCTGTATGCCACAAGCACCGCACGGTGGAGGGTCCTCTTGCTGGAGCAAAAACCCATGCATCATAGGGCTGCGGCCTATGGGAAGGCAAGTGAGGAGGACCTCACCCTGTCGACCTGGCTGGAAGGACGCCACTGCCCAGTTGTGGGCTTTATGACATGGAGATTATTGTAGTTACTTCCAGCCATTCATCCTCCCACCAACACAAGACTCTAGAGCTCAACAGTGATGTCATAGCACACAGGGGGTGGCACACTGAAAGACCTGAGGATCAACCTCCATGGGTGCGAGATCTGCCCTTTCGATTCCCACAACTCCCTGGCGCCCTGGTACCCAGCAAAAAGACACATCCTTCCCCAACCGTTGCAAGTGGAGGAAGCCATTCTGGGTAGTATGGACAACTTTATCTGCTAGGTACAAACATTTCAGAGAGTGAAGGGCACTCAGCGAATTGGAACAGACAAGAAATTCAGGGGTCGTGCTGGCTCCACACCAAGTGACATCAGCACATGCTGCACGTGGACCCCAAACAGCATTATGACTTGTGGACCATTGGAAAAAAAGTGCTCCAGAGGCAGACGAGCAACAGTATGGTGTGTGGGTGAAGTCGTAGCTACAAGGAACTTACACACCTGATGCACCATGAGGAACCAGTGCCAGATGGTAAGTGGCAGTTCCCTGCCTCAACACAGAGGCTGGGTACAGGACTGGTCTGATAAGCATCTGTGGCCAGACGAACCCCCCATGGTGGACAGCGCCAATGTTCCACAAATAAGAAGGCCTCGCTGACGCATACACCGTGCACCCATAGTCCAGCTGCGAACATGTGAAAGCCCTTAAAACTGGAGGAGACGCACCCTGTGTGCTCCCCAAAACCTGTGGCTACAGCACTTTAAGATGTGGCAACCATAACAATCTGGAGAGAAAAATGAGGCTCAGAAACCTCACTGAGTCTGTAAAATGTAGGATGCTGTCCCCCATATACAAGGCAGGTAAATTAAAAATACGATGAGAATGATTAAAATGAGCGCACACACTTACCTGTAGAAAATTGAAAATGTGTCTTTGCAGCCTGATCCTCTAACCGCTACACTGTAAGTTGCAACTGGTGAGCCACTGTTGCAATTATGGAGGAGGAATAGAAAATAGCAACATCGTCCACAAATAAAGAGCACTGTACAGGACTGCTTACCATAGATCCAATACTGGCTATGGCAAAAAGAGGGCAACACTTAAAACACTGTCCTGAGGACACCATTCTCCTCTTCAAATCGATCTGACAGTGAGGCACTAGCTCGGGTCCTAAAAAACCGGTGAGACAGGAAAGACCATATCAAGATGGAGAGGTGGCCACAAAGCCTCACTGATGCAGCTGTGCGAGAATGCAGTGTCTCCAAGTAGTATTATATGCCTCACTGATATATCAATACAGTGATGGTTACATAGAAAAGACTGCTGAATAGCCGGCTCTAGCAGTCAGGTTGTTACCAGTGGACTGAAATCTCCGGAAACTACACTGAGAATGGCTAAGGAGTTGATTGATCTCTAACAACCAGACCAGACGACGGTCAACCATTCACTCCAGTGTCTTTCCTACACAGCTTGTTAAGGCGATACTCCTGTAACTACTGGGAAATGTACAGTCCTTTACTGGTTTCAGGAGAGGTATCAGAACTGCCTCCCTCCATGAGTTCAGGAAGTTGCCTGTCTGCCACATAAGATTAAAATATTTGAGGGGCATTTCCTTTGACGCCACTGGCAAATAGCGAAACATGCAGCATTGGATTTGGTCGTGAATGGGTGCAGTATCACTAGTCTCAGACAGTGCTGATTCGAGCTCCCACATGGAGCAACGTGAGTTGTAGGCCTCAGAATAGTTGGATCTGAAGTCCAAGTTACCCACCTAGACAGTTGCAGGGTAGCAACTAAATGTCGGATCCTGGCTTGCATTGGCTGTATTACTTGCAAAATGTTTGGC
Organism: Schistocerca cancellata; assembly: GCF_023864275.1. Lineage (NCBI taxonomy): Eukaryota > Metazoa > Arthropoda > Insecta > Orthoptera > Acrididae > Schistocerca > Schistocerca cancellata. The sequence goes on along the minus strand of NC_064628.1, from coordinate 5,090,691 downwards.
CAGATTCTGAGCGATGTCTCTGGGTGTCATTCGGAGACACATCTGTTTCAACACTGCTGCTATTGGTAAATGACTGTTTACCGGATATCATCTGGATGGCTTCCCATACCTTTGAAGAACAAGTGGAACGGCTGATGGAGTCCAGGAACTCTTGCCATGACTGTTTTTTGCTCTTCTTAACAACACTGTGAGCCTTACATCTCATGATTCGAAAGGCTGTGAGGTTGTCTGCTATTGGATGGCATTTAAACCGTCGAAGATCTGCATGCCTGTCCCATATGGCTGAATGGCACTCTTTTGTCCACCAAGGTACAGGTTGCCTCCTAAGAGGACCAAAAGACTTTGGTATGGAGAGTCAGTGGCATGACAGATGACATGCATGATGTGATCCACCCATTCCCGGAAACTGTCATGGTGTTCAAACACAGCCAACTGGCTGAAAAGCGTCCAGTTAGCCCTGCCAATCATCCATGTTTGGGGCTTCTGTTCCAGCAATACACTGTCCAGTAGATGAATATGGATTGGGCAGTGGTCACTGGAATGAAGGCCGTCAATGACCTCCCAGTGAACAGAGTAAGCGAGGGCTGGAGGATAAAGAGATAGGTTGATGGCAAAGAATGACCCAGTAGTAGCTCAGAAATGAGTTGGAGTACTAGTGTTTAGGATGCACAGCTCTTGAGATACCAGAGGCTCTCCAAAACTCAACCCCAAGGGCAAATAGAGGTCGAGCCCCACAGGACATGATGGGCATTGAAGTCTTCCAGGAGGAGAAATGATCAGGAGAGTTGTTCCTTAAGATCTGTGAGAGACTCAGCTGAAGTAAGTAAAGAGAGCAGACTGTAATCCTCCAACGTGCATGAATTTCAGCTGCAACTGCTTGCAAGTTGCAGGCCAGTATCCAGGGGAAGAGCAGAGGAGTGGTGCCATTATTGACAAACACAGTAACCCCTCATTTGGCCATTTTTCCAGTCAGGTCATCCTTGCGATACAGCGTACAGCCATGTAGTAAAGGGGCATCACATGCTTTTGGATGTGTTTCCTGTAAACACAAGCAAAGGGGGCATTGCTGTGTTAGGAGTGTCAGTTCATTAACATGTGTCCTGAATCCATTCATGTTCCACCGTATAATGGGAGCTATCTATCACGGGTGTAGTACTTTCATCCTGACTTCTTGCCAGGGAGGGGAGCCCACAATGGATGGAGGCTCAGTTTTTGGGCAAGATGATTGCCACGGCTCAACAACAACCTCCATCACCTCTGAAGAACATTCGAGAGAGACCTCAGATAGGATGACATATACATTATCAGATTGTGTACCTCCTGTCTCCTTCAGTGGACGATTCATTGCCTTCAACTTCGATTTTCTGGTCTGAGGCAGCTTTGGAGCAACAACCTCAGAAGTGGTAGTGTCTGTAGCAGTGCACAAGACTTGACGTGGAGTAGCAGGGAGGTCCACAATGTCAGCAACCACGGCCTTTTCTGGAGTTTTGGGGGTAGGGGCAGGCTTCAAAGGAACTGCACCAGCACAAGTGCATTGACAAACACAGGTACTAGTGCTGACAGTAACAACCTCCATTTGTGTAGCAGCATCAGTTTTCAGGACATGCTGTTTCAGAACAGAAGAAAAGGAGGCAGCAAATGTGAGTGGCTGCATGGACTTGTATAACTTCTTGGCTTCACTATACTGGATGCACTTTATTGTTTTGGTCTCCTGGATCTTCCATTCCTCAAGGAAATCTCTGCAGTTCCTGCTCCACACATGGTGACCCCCAGAGCAGTTGACATACTTTTGAGGAAAGGAGCAACCAGCTCCATCATGGGCAGCTTTACCATACTTCCCGCAAGTGGCTTCTCCTTCACAGCTAAGAGTAGTGTGCCCAAAGTGCTGGCATTCAAAACACCACATTGGATTTGGGTAATAATGTCATACACGTAGGTATAAGAAACCTGCCTTCACATGCTCTGGTAGTTTTGTGCTGTTAAAAGTAAGGATAAAAGAGTCTGATTTTACAAGATCGCCATCCACCCATTTCATAACATGTTGTGTGTCGACAATGCCTTTCTGGGACCATTCGGCTTCCAGTTCTTCCTGGGGAATGTCAGCTAAATCCCTGTAAGTCACAACACCTTTGCTGTAGTTCAAGGTGTTGTGCAATTCAGTTTCTATCGCATACTCCCCGAGGCGTTGAGCTTTCGGCAGGTTCTCGACATGTGGGGAGCTAGATGTTTCAACCGGCAGGGTCACATTGCACAAGTGCGTAACAGATTTTAAGGTGCCATCAATGCCTTCTAAGCCTTTCTGTAAGTAAAATGGGGAAACTTTTTCAAAACTACCCTCTCTTCTTTTAATTATAAGAAACACATTCTGTGAAACAGCATGCATTCTGTTACTACTGACTGAATCAGAAGGACTGACTACACAAGCCCTCTTGTTGGATTGGGTGTTGGTACCTTCCAGCAGCCCACTCTTTCCGCTGGGAGGGGGTAAAGAAAATTTTGGGGGATCCATTTTGGCCCCACGAGCAGCTAGGGAAATAAGGGTTCACTGAGACGGAGCCTCATGTGCCTGAGTAAGCCCTACACAACTGAGTGCAGCAGATTCCCCAGAGGGGAATGACTGTTCCACCTCAACAGCCGTGCATCCCATCAACATGCAGCACAGCTTGAGACTGAGGGTTTTTTAATACAGGTTTATTACCACACCTTGAGATTGAGGTTTTTTTTAAATTGAGGTTTATTACATCCGTGCAATCCAGGCAGTGAAGCCAAGATCCTCATTGCTTGAAACACACAATGTTGCACAATCACTCTGCATGGTGGTCGCTGAAGCATGCCCAGAGCTTAAGCTGACAGAGGACTGGCGGCACGTACCAGTCCCCAGCTCAGAAACCCTGGGGTCACCAAGCCCATATCCAGAAAATGAATGCTGAGCCCCTGAGGGTAAAGTAATTAAGCTGCTGAAAATTATGTATGACTAACAAGGGAAATTGTATTAATTTTGCTAACATGGGCTACACTGAAACTAGGAGTGAAAACAGCTATAATGTACAAACTGGTTTAGTGGGAGACAACAGCATTATCAAATTATTTTCACTGGTTTAGTGGGAGACAACAGCATTATCAAATTATTTGCATAACTAAAACTGGGTATTGCTAAGGAGCAGCTCTGTCAAGAAACTGTGTTTTCATTAAACTATACAAATGACCATTTTTGGGGAAAATACTGTTTGTTCAAACAAACTGATATTAATTTCATAACAAAATTCCATCACCAGTTCCACAATTAGGAAATACACTACTAGCCATTAAAATTGCTACACCACGAAGATGACGTGCTACAGACACGAAATTTAAGCGACAGGAAGAAGATGCTGTGATATGCAAATGATTAACTTCTCAGAGCATTCACACACGGTTGGCGCCATTGGTGACACCTACAACGTGCTGATATGAGGAACCTTTCCAACCAATTTCTCATACACAAACAGCAGTTGACCGGCGTTGCCTGGTGAAACGTTGTTGTGATGCCTCGTGTGAGGAGGAGAAATACGTACCATCACGTTTCCAACTTTGATAAAGGTCGAATTGTAGCCTATAGCGATTGCAGTTTATCGTATTGCGACATTGCTGCTCGTGTTGGTCGAGATCCAATGACTGTTAGCAGAATACGGAATCGGAGGGTTCAGGAGGTAATATGGAACGACGTGCTGGATCCCAATGACCTTGTATCACTAGCAGTCGAGATGACAGGCATCTTATCCGCATGGCTGTAACGGATCGTGCAGCCACGTCTCGATCCCTGAGTCAACATATGGGGACGTTTGCAAGACAACAACCATCTGCACGAACAGTTCGACGGCGTTTGCAGCAGCATGGACTACCAGCTCGGAGACCATCGCTGCGGTTACCCTTGATGCTGCATGTAACGGAACATCGGAACATATTAAAGACTTTACTGTACCGAAGTATGCGATACCCTCCAAATTCAACCAGTTTAACGAGTATTTATGATTATAGAAAAGTTATTGTATATGTTAACAATGATTGCATAACATGTCTGCATAAACAGTCAACCCATTAAATTATACTGAGTAACTGACCCACACAAAAGTTTATATCACTTGATCACTGATACAGCAAATGTCATCATGTAAAAACACTAAGTTCATCTTAAATAATTAATATGAAGTACGAAAAATAGTGGACAACTTAGGTATTTTGGATCTCCTTAAATAAAAATCACCCAGTGAAACCTATTTGTTCACTAGGAGCGTTTTCACTCAGTATTCACGAAATCAATCCTATTTTAGACGAAAACCAATGTAATTCTTAATAATTCATGTTATTTACTTATTTATGCAAATTAGAGAAGTCAATTGACAAACTTCTAAAAAACGGCGTTTTTGTAACAAAGAATTATTCTGTCAAGTCAACAAATCTGTCTGTCATTTTAATAACATGTTAAATTATGTCACTCGATGCAAATTAATAACTTTTCTGCACAAATTATGATAACAGATGTACATGTGACTTGTAAACTATATCTCTTTTTAGTAGTTCTTTGACAATGTTATAAATACAAGCAGCAAGAACGGTCGGGAGGCAGTCGGAATGTCACTTTGGTAAAGTATGTTTGTGTGTTATTGTTTGAGGTGGATAAACAATGCAAAGAACATGTAACGGAAGTACTACTTTGTGTTGAGTCATGGTCTTTGGTGGACAGTGGAATTAAGATGGCCACCAGAGTAATAAATATTTGAAGTTTACATATTTGTTGGTTTCGCTCGTTCTTTATCATCAAAAGCACATAAAAAACACGGGACCTCATGTTTTTAACCCTAGACAACCAGATTTAGAGCCAGCATCAGCATCGAGAGACAGCAGCGATCCAGCAAGTAGCAGCGATTTCCACAACACAATGTATTTTAATGGCGCCAACCTAACATCAAGTGCTAACAAGCTCCATAAATGGGAGTGAAATAGTGCAATTATAGCAATTAGCAATATCTACGACCAGGCGACCATTACATGCATCACAGACAGGAGTGCCTGAGATGGTGTACTCAATGACAAACCTGGCTGCACGAATGGCAGAACGTCACTTTTTCGGATGAATCCAGGTTCTGTTTACAGCATCATGATGGTCGCATCCGTGTTTGGCAACATCGCGGTGAACGCACATTGGAAGTGTGTATTCGTCATCGCCATACTGGTGTATCACCCAGCGTGATGGTATGGGATGACACTGGTTACACATCTCGGTCACCTCTTGTTCGCATTGACGGCACTTTGAACAGTGGACGTTACATTTCAGATGTGTTAGAACCCGTGGCTCTACCCTTCATTCGATCCCTGCAAAACCCTACATTTCAGCAGGATAATGCACGATCGCATGTTGCAGGTCCTGTACGGGCCTTTCTGGATACAGAAAATGTTCGACTGCTGCCCTGGCCAGTACATTGTCCAGGTCTCTCACCAATTGAAAACGTCTGGTCAATGGTGGCCGAGCAACTGGCTCGTCACAATACGCCAGTCACTACTCTTGATGAACTGTGGTATCGTCTTGATAAAAGTCATAAAGTTTTAACTTACTATCACCTTGAACAAAAGAAGTTACATAGTCAGTTTTTTGTTTGTTTACAGTTGCATACATACAGTACTCCTAATACACCTGACGTACGCCACAGTACCGTACTACGCCACGAGAGGAGCTGAAACAAAATGACATAGCCTATATCCACTTTATCAATAGATTGTGCTATTCTGTCTTGGTTATTAATGGAAACATTCAGGATTAAACCATACCCTGTTTGGTGAGGCAGTGTGTGGAGTGACACGTCAGCCGTACTATTTGTATTTGTACCAACTGTTAAGCAACTTCTGAAGCTCTGCATTTACATGTTTGACAGAATACTTCATACAGAGCCTGTCATATTGTTCAAACAATTCCTGGATGGATAATACGTAAAGTAAAAGGAAGTATAACAATCACCTGCAGTTGACTGATGTGTGGTGCATAGAAACATGCAAGAAAGAGTATTTTACTAACTTTCTAGCTCTTGCTCTTTCTCTAGAAAAGTACACACATTCACTCACACAACCACACACACACACACACACACACACACACACACACACACACACACACACACACACTTGGCTATGGAGAAACTGACTGTTGATTATTGATAGCAGTTGCATGGGCAGATGGAGGTGGGGAAGGGGTATCGGAGGATGCACAAGGTGAGGAGGGAGTAGTGGGATAATGTGTGGCAGGTCTTTGGACAGATGGCTCGCACATTGAAGCAGCTGTTCAAGTCATTTGCGTTGTGGTGTCCAAAATATTTGGCAATTGGATGGTCATGTTTGTGGTTTGCCACAATTTGGTGGTGGCCATTCCTGCACGTAGACAGGTAGCACTTGTCTTGCCCACATAGAACACCGTACAGAAATTGCAACATATTTCGCATATAACATGGCTGCTTTCACATGCTGCCCTGCCTTTTATAGAGCAGGAAATGCCTGTGATTGGACTATAGTAGAAGGTGCTGGGTAGGTGTATGGGACAGGTGTTGCACTTGGGTCAACCACAAGGGAATGACCCATAGCGAGCAGGACTGGGAGCAGGATTTGAAGAGGGATGGATATGGGTATTCTGTAGGTTGGGTGGATGGCAGAACACAACTTAGGATGATGTGAGTAGGATTTTGAGTGTGATACCACTATACTACCTGATCATCAGAGAGCAAGTCAGCGGCTGGTTAACAGGTTTAATGGTCACAGGCCTCAAGGAAGGAAGATTAGGGTTTAATGTCCCATTGGTACTGAGGTCAATACAGATGGAGCACAATCTCTGACAGTTTCAAAGATGGGGAGGGTAATCAGCCATGCCCTTTCAAAGGAACCATCCTGGCATTTGCCTTGAGCAATTTAGCAAAATCACAGAAAACTTGTCCGCCCCCGGTAGCTGAGTGGTCAGCACGACAGAATGTCAATCCTAAGGGCCCGGGTTCGATTCCCGGTTGGGTTGGAGAATTTCTCTGGTCAGGGACTGGGTGTTGTGTTGTCCTAATCCTCGTCATTTCATCCCAATCGACGCACAAGTCGCCAAAGTGGCGTCAAATCGAAAGACTTGCACCCGGCGAACTGTCTACCCGACAGGGGACCCAAGTCACACGACTGCACATGCATACAGAAAACTTTAGCAAAATCACAGAAAACTTAAAACTGGAGGCATCATCCTACCGAATGTGAATTAACCGTTCCTCCACCGCACTCGGTCAGTGACATGAGAGGAGAGATGGCACAGGAGATCTGTTTATGGGTACCGTCTGCCAACAATAGGCTCTGTTAAAGGTTATTCATATATTTTGACAACTTTTGCTTTCCACTGCAGATGTGGCGTACATGGATGGTGAGGATGTAAGGAAGAAGCTATTTGTCATGGAACAGTTGTGACCTGTTAAAGTGGAAGTATTGTTGGTGATTGGTGCACTTGGTATGACCAGACGTATTTTATGGAGCCATCTGAGAGGTGGAGGTCATCATGTAGGGAGATGGCTTGTCGAGTTGAAAATGACTGGATGAAATGGATTTGGGAGTAGATGTTGAGGTTATCGAGTAAAGAACAAAGATTGTCCCTGCCACAGTCCTGATCATGCAAATGTTATCAATGAATCTGAGCTAGACACGAGGTTTATTATGTTGACTGGACAGAAAAGATTCCTTGAGATGACCTATAAATGAGATAGAACAGGACTGTGCAATGCGAGTGCCCATGGCAGTACCACAGATTTGTTTATAGATTTGGTTTTTGAAAGTGAAATATTTGTGAGTCAGGATGTTGTTGGATAGGAGGATTAGGGAAGATGTTGTGTGCTTGGTATTAAGGGGACACTGGGAAACACAGTGTTCCAAGGCTGCAAGGTCATGGGCATGGGAGATGTCAATGTACATGGATGTCACTTCCAAAGTGACTAACATGGCATCTGATGGTAATGGGACTTCAGCAGCTGCCTCACTATGCAAGTCATTTGGATACTTCCTTCCACTACTAGATTCTCTTAATTACACACATGGGAATTATCCTTCCATCATATTCCTCACTTTTACAGTCCCCCTGGCCTAAATCTTCACTACCCTGCTTCCAATGCCTCATTTTCTCTTTCCCTTCTCTCTTCTGCCCACACCAGTCCCCCCCAGTCCAAATAATGCATTACCTTCTCCCATTACTCCCCCCCTCTCCCTTGCGAGCATTCTCTCTCTCTCTCTCTCTCTCTCTCTCTCTCTCTCTCTCTCTCTCTCTCAGAACCCCTTTCATCTAGGACAGCCACTCCATCGTCTCTTGTAAGACCTGCCTCACACCGTCCCTCTACTCCTTTTTCACCTCGTACATCCTTCCATACTTCCTTAAACCCTCCCCACCTTAATCTACCAAGGAAACTGCTAATGATAATCAACAGTCAATCCTGCTGTGGCCAGAGACATGAGCATTTTGGATGTCTGTGTGATGTAAGGATACATGTCCTTCCATTACAGAAAGAGCATGAGCTCAAAAGCTAGTAAAATATTGTTTTATGCTACATGTTTCTATGTGCCACACATCTGAGTGAATAGTTGTCTTACATTAATTTTTCATATTGTTCAATCTTCACATCTGTGTGATGAGATTTCCCAATGATATGTCTGATGTCATCCTCAGTTGCAAAGCTGAGGTTACTGTTCTTTGCACTCACAATATGCATTATATGATCTTCACCAGATCTTTCCCCAGTGAGCCTAGACCATAGTGCTTCATAACAGAGATAGGAAAGATAACAAGTCACATAAAACCTCCTATTTTGTTTCTTGCAAAATATTTACCATCTCTTTCTTGATCACACACAGATAATTATGAAACAAGACAAAAACATATTAAGTAATGCAAATTTAATGCTACAGTACGTCCTACCTAACAATATTTGGCTACAAATCATTAAGAGTGAAAATGCCTCAGAGTAATACATAAAAACCAATCGGTGCCATACCTGATAATATTTGATTATAAGTTCTGGTAACTGAGCACGTAAGAGCAAGGATTCAAACAGTTGAAAGTTTTTGGTGTTGAAAGCATCTTTTGCCTGTTCTTGGAGGACTTCAGCTACTGACTCAGGGTCATGATTTTCTGCCACTCGTTGAGCATTATCCCAGTCTCGGTTGTGTATGTACCTATAAATTGAAACAAAACAATTTCATAACAGCATATAATACAAATTTTACATATACAATTCACACATTACAATTTCTGAAACTCAGTTTGTTATTTTTTAAATTAAGCGTTAATATACATATGAAGGAAATACTACTATTAGGTATATTGCCCATGAGTGTGCTATGTGCCAAATATCATCCTGTGTCACGAAAAATTATTGTTTTCATCTATAAAAGTGTTAATATCCAGTAAATTGTGTACACATTAATAAAAAGCTGCTACTATGGTGGAGAATATTATGACAGAGAACGTTTTACTTCAGATAATGATCAGCATATAATAAGATATGTCATCAAATGCTCTTATCAGCCAATAACAGCCCAAGAAAGTTTACCTGTAAGTCACACCAGAATGGAAAACTAACATGGCAGAGACTTAACCTTCCAAAGGCTATCGTTTTATGAGTGGAGGACGATCAAAGATTTTCACCCTTTTGTAATTTTGATGTATCTGGTAATGAAGGAACAAGTCTCCAAAGCCATGGTTGCTCATACTTGCTACTGCAGTTGCATGTGTTGTAGAGGTAACCAGCTCAAAGCACAGTGGTGGCAGAAAGTTCATCACCAGTATCTGTTGGCAGGGAGATGAAAAATGTAGTATATGCAGAGTTCGACCCACGCATTTTCGGCCACCACACTTGTGTGTACACTTTGTGAGCCAGGCATGGCCACTACAAGTTATTTGTCAACAGAAGACGTACTGAGCCGTTTACTGCCAAGCCTCTCGCAGTGACTACACCATCCAGGGGTGCAATCCACGTCATTTAGTGGCTTGAGCCACACCTATATCTGGCTTGCAGATCGTGGTAAAAGTGCTGCAGTGGTAGACACCTATTTGTGTCTACACAGATACATGTTCATGTGACATTGCACCCATATTCCTCTGCTAGTGGGTACTTTGGTCGCTATTTGGCCCCTCAGTGGCCAGTTCAGCTCAGAGCTCCAGACCAAACAAAAACTGCCCTCAAGCCTGCACTTCGGACCACAGTGCTTGCCACTGCCCCTACCCATCAGATGTGGTATCTTGTACCTTTGTCAGGATCACAGCTACTGGCCAAACATCAGCTGCTCTGGAAGGCCTCACTTCCTCCGATCATCAGCAATACTGACGATTTTTTGTGGGCTATGTCATAGTGGCCTCTACTACATATCATTGCAGAAGGATATTTCAACTGCACTCACATGTGGATTTGCCGCACGCTCCAACATCTGTTTGCAGTTAGTTGGCTGCAGTAGCAGATCCTAGCCTCATCTGTCACCAGGCCCATCCTCACCACCATGTAGAGGTCAATGCTGACACGCCGTGTCTCATTTTGCCAGATGATGCAACCACGGCCGGTCCTCTTCCTGTGAATGACCGTGATGTTGAGGCTGTATCTTCATGTGTATTTCCATGTTTCTTGAGGTATCTTCATTCGTTTTGCTAGAGCAGGGTTTCACGTTCTCGGTTGTTCATTTGTTTTTCAACTGCATCAATTTTGCTTGTGTACTAGTAGTCTCAATGGGTCAGCATACCCACAATTCTTGCGTTGTGCCAGTCCATATACTATCACAATGGGAGTGTATCCAACTGTGTACCAGACAAGGTCTGTTCAACTGTGTATAAGACCAGGTCTGTTCGTGCCTTCCTACAGTGTGTGTGTGTGTGTGTGTCTCTTGTGTACCAGACATGGAATGTTCAGTTCTTGCTTTCTGTAACCGAGTTCAATTATTTGGTTCTCCCAATATTAGTAGGCATTCCTTGAAATTCTTGTTCACATTCCTCAACAGATACAACTTCTCGGCAATGTTCTCTCCCCTGCATTGTACAGATGGTCCGTTCATGTGCATTCTCTTAACATGTTGTTGTCAACGTGTGTATTTCTTGTGTTCCCGTGTGCATTCAGGTTCTAGTATTCTCATGTGCATTCTCTCAACATGCTGTTTTCGGTGTATGTATTTCCCGTGTTTCTGTGTGCATTCATGTTCTAGTATTCTCACTCATCAGAGCTCTTCTCGCCTTCAGCCCACCAATTCAGGGATCGGGCAACTCAGGATCCACTGCAGAACAACACGTCAATCACACAGGTGCCCCAGTTTTTCCTGCAGCATTCTGATAGGGTATTCAGAAGTTTCTGTGTGCAGTGAGCTGGGCCAAAAGTAGTGAGCCAACTTGATCAAAACCATGTGGTCGAAATGCAGGATATAATCACAGCCCTGATGATGCAGTACTCATACAAATGGATGAAGAAGGAAGTGATCCAACAGATTTCATCAGCTGAAGAACAATGGGTGCACCGAGATGAATGCATCGGCTGGATGCCTTCTCAGTTCCTGCACCAGCTGCGGATATCCTGGAGAAATTGCCAGAGCTTATTCACCAATCTGGGGCACCAAGGTAAGTCAAACATATACCCCTCCATCACATTACTACCATGCTGGGCCCTTCCACCTTGTGCCGACAACACTGTCTCGCACTCGATAGGCTCATCATAGCAAAGGATGAGTTTGAGGCCGTGCTGCAACAAGGCATTGTGTGACCATCAATCAATCTGTGGTCTTCTGCCTTACACTTAGCACCAAAAAAGGACACTATGTGGCACCCATATGGGGACTGCTGTGCACTGAATTCACGGACGGTGCCGGACAGATTTTAGCAATCCCTTGGCAGGCTCAATTATATTTAGCAAGATCAGATGAATGATAGTGTTCGTGCAGACCCCTGTGGTGCTGGAATACATACAAGAAACAGCAATTGACACCCTCTTTAGGCTCTTTGAGAGCATATATATCGACGTTTGGCCTTCCGAATGCTGCCCAGACTTGACAGGATTTCGTGGACAGCATTTCGGAAGGCTTCCCAGGTTGTGTCGCATACCACAACAACATCCTCGTGCAGCCGCCAAACGACCGTCTTTCGGCACCTCAACCAGGCTGGCATCAGGGTAACAGAGATTGAATTTCTAGGGCATCCAATGACATCTACTAGATCCACACCTCTATCCAACAAAGTGCATGTGATCGCAAACATGTCATATGTCATGCTCACAGATCCATACGGGCCTCCGCCAACACCTCGGTACGATCAACTTCTGCTGGCACCGTCTGAAAAATGCTGCCGTGGTGGTGGTACCCCTGTCCACAGCACTATGCAGCCCCGCTGCCTAAGGAAGGACCCTCATTACACGGACAGATGCAATGGAACAAAGCTTTGCCGAGTTCAGATGGGGCCACAATGAAGTGATGCTGCTCACCGATCTGATACACAATGCAGAGTTAGCCATAGCTGTGAATGCCAGACTGCTAAGGGTGCAGCACTCGAAAAGAATGTTGGCAGCAGCTGGCGACCAAACGGTTTCTTTTCGCAGTAGTTATCAACGTCACAATGCTCACGGAGTGTGTGTGACTGCCAGTTGCTCGCAGTGTACCGCGCGGTGAAATACTTTCGTTCATCAGTAGAAGCCTATCCTTTCATTATTTTCACTGACCACAAGCCAATAACTAATGTGTTTTGGAGCAACAACATCAACTGTTCACTGTGCCAACTACAACAGTTGGAGTATGTTTCACAGTTCACTACTGACATTCACCATATTTTCAGGACGGACAACATCGTCACCTACTGCTTGTCTCACGATTGTGCTGCTATCCCCACCCTCACGAACTTCGAGGATGTCGCCAAGAACGGGAGAGTGATGAACAATTGGACAGCTTCTGCCAGGACACCTCCAGCAGCCTACGACTGAATTAGTGCCCATTCCCAGTTCCTCCTGCAAGATTTAGTGTGGTTTCTCGACAGGTGCACATCGCCCATTTCTCCCACAAAAATTCCAGCACAGTGCATTAGAATGCGTCTATGGGCTATCACACCCCAGTGTAAACACTACTGTCACACTTGTGACTGCATTTTTCATCCGGCCAGGACTCCAGAAAGACTGTTGGCAATGCAGACACACCTGTGCTGCATGCCGGTGTGCCAAAGTCAGGAGACATAACCGTGCATCCATCGACACCTTCCCTGACGTGGCACGCCATATCGCACGTGTCCATATTGGCACTGTGGAGCCTCTTCCTCTGTCCCAATGCGAGCGGTATCTGCTGACAATCGTGGACCGTTTGATATGCTGGGCAGAGGCAATGCCAACAGTGGACATCACCACTGAGACTGATGCTACCGCCTCTGTCAACACCTGGGTGGCACCTGAAGCTGCCCCAGTCATGCAACAACAGATTGTTGTCACCAGTTTGATGGCATGCTGTTTACACGTGTCACCCGACTGTGTGGTGTGCAGCTACATCACAGTGGAAGACTAGAAGACTCTGCGGATTGAATGTAATGGCAAGCTGACTACTCTCAATCAACTGAGTCAAGCTGGCTTACGTCTTTAGTGATCCAGCTGCCATTCACTTCTTCGATCCCACGAAGGAGCCGTCAATGGTTGACACTCCCCTCGCAACTGTCAGACAGCCTCCATTGAAGCACGGACGCTGCCAGCTGTCACTGTACAGCCATATGCCCTTCAGCCTACCCCCACCCCACGTAGGAAGCTGCCCAGACCATGCCTCACACATGCACCCTCAAGATGTCACGTCACATGATGCAACGATCGTGCACCTGTCCTGCCGCCTGCTGTTGAGTCACTGTCTCTGGTGGGCCGCCTCACCAGCTGTGATCTGTATCTCCAGATGTGCTCCGGACATCACTTCCCATCTCACTGGCTGTTTGTCCACTGTAGCTCCTGGACCCACTGTCACGTCTCTGTGCCTCCGCCATGTTGGGCATTCGTGCTGTTTTGACTTTTGTGCCGGTATCTGCGTTGCATTCCCATTGGGCTCCAGACACCATCCGCCACACCACCATCCATTACAGTACCCAGTCCATCATTCGAGTTCCTATGTATGAGCATAGGCTCTCCATAGTCTCCATGGGCCTGTTGTCGTGCATGCTGAGGCTGCATTGACTGCTGTGCCATGTTTCTGCATTCGGTGTTTCAAGAACTCGGTGCATTATGAACAGCGCATTTTTGCCAACATTTTGTTTTGTGTCTTTTATTTGTGTTTAACCAAACTTTATTAATGCGCCACCTCTACACTGAACATTTCCAGCCACACATTGCCACAGACAGCTCCTGGACAGTGCTGCCTGTCACTGTTGTGTCCTGCATACTTTAGTTTCTCCCAGATTCTACATATTACTTGCCCCACACTCCCCCTTCTCCACACACACTGTATTTGCCAGCTATTTGTTGTTTGTTAGTTGGTTGGCTGATTTGGGGGGGGGGGGGGGGAGGTGGAAGGGGGACCAAACAACGAGGTCATCGGTCCCATCAGATTAGGGACAGATGGGGAAGGAAGTCGGCCACACCCTTTCCGAGGAACCAGCCCGCCATTTGCTTGAAGTGATTTAGGGAAATCACGGGAAACCTAAATCAGGATGGCTGGACGCAGGTTTGAACTGTGAGTCCTGTGTGCTAACCACCAAGCCACCTCATTCGGTTGCTTGTTAGTGTTGCTATGACTATATAAATGTCTGTTTAGGTATTTGTGTGTGTGTGTGTGTGTGTGTGTGTGTGTGTGCGCGCACGCGCGTTTAAACTCAAAACAGAACAGTGATTTCTATTGTGACAGCCGCACCGCAGAATTGTACAGATGGTAGCACACCAGTATTCACATGCTGAGTGCAGTTTTATCATTTGGCCAAACTTTGGCAACAGTGCAGCACCCACAAGCATGGAAGAGACAAAGTGAAAGTGTTTATGCCGATTGCAGATTCCGTCAGCTGTGAACCACGTGGGTCAAGTACAGTGTGCGATCTCCACCAACCCATTCACAAATATCGAACAGTTGCCAATCGTTTGCTCCATCCCATCATGTCCACGAATTAAATGGCGCCCCACGAGATGAGAGGTAATTTACACGTTCAGCTGGACACACGTCCCTTGTCTCGCCGTGGCCACGAGACCATACCATGTGCTCAATCACTGAGAAGTGTGCACCCTCCAGGATCAGTGGTCGAGATATTTACTGCAGTCATGTAATTGCAGTTTGTGGACCTTTCAGACAGTACTTCTATAAGTCTTTTTAGCGTACCAACCATTGCTAATAAATTTATTATTACATAATCGTGTGGTCGATCAGTTAGCGTCGCCTGTTGTCTACGCCCTGAACTTAGTGTGTGGGACCAGCAGTAACAGATGAGAGATCACATTCCCTCATTTCAGTTTACTGGTTTCTGGCCTGGAATTTTCACTACAGTATTGTTAAGATATACATGTGATTTTAAAACGGATACGTACATGAGTACTGCTTCCTTTGGTTTACCACCTTTGACAAATTCTTCTTCAGCTTCTTGAAATTTGCCTTCATCTTCCAATGTCATAGCATACTTGTAATGAATATCAGGAAGTTTTGATTTTAGCCCAGATTGTGCCAGCTCAAATGCAAAGTCAAACTGAAAAAAAGTAATGTATTGTGATTATGGAAAAAGTCACTCATGCAGGCAAGACTTTTACAATAACCTCCATATAATGTACAACTGTGTAATGCTTTTAATACAAGTACACATTGCTGTGAAATGCAATGTATAATGTTATATTACAATACATATCTCAACGTAAATTCAAATAATTAGGCTGTTTTTTGAAAAAAAAAAATCAAATTAATAGCATAAAAAGGAAGTTGACTGCTCCCCACCACACACACACACACACACACACACACACACACACACACACACACTATCAAGGTTCCAGGCAGCAATGCACCTGTAATGACAAGCAGTCATTTACAATGCACACTGTAGACTTTCTCAAGACATTTTTCATACAAGATGTCACACTAGATCACCTCCAACAGATCTCTCAAATTAAATCCACCTATGCCCATAACAGCCCTCACATCACTGATAATAATCAGCAGTAGAGAAGCACTTTCCTTATCATGCATTATTATCCAGGATTTGAAAAGCTCAGCCATGTCATTTGCCTGTGATTAAAGACTAATTTATTCCCTCTGAAACGAGAAACATCATTCCCAAGGCCCTCACTACACTCACAAATTGGTATTCTACCTCTTGGACAACATGTGTTATATTCTCATTCTTGAATATTTCATTCTTGCTTCCAGATGTTGATAATAAGATGGAGAATGCTAAGTTCACCGGAATTGGATACGATGTGACGTCATTATGACGTATACACGCTACATCGAAAACGATAGAAACCGTATATCGACTATTCGACTTTTGTGAACTTTCGAGAGGTTGTGACAGGGTAGCGCTGCGCTCTGCGCCATTCGTTTAAATGTGTTTTGCGTTCCTTGCATTTAAATCGTGTATTGTACTGTGTGTGTGTCCTGTGCGTTGTTTTTCGTTGCTCGTCTCTAATTATGTGTTCAGCATTCGAGAGACTAATGAGAGAAAAGCTGAAAAGAGTTCAGCATCGATGACGACGGGCAATTGCGTGGTTATTGTGAATCTCAAGCAGAAATTGATGTACTTCTGACCCAGCTGAAGTGCGTAGGTTATTCGTACTCGGTGAGAAGAAGCACTCAGCAGCCAAAATCTTTAGATGCGTCAAGACACTAACCTTTCGTTAAGATTACATTGAGAAATCACACTTCCCCTCGTATTTCATCTCCGGTCGACGATTTTTCTTCAACAATGCCTCATTTTTCGTTTTAAGTTCGAAAGTCAATCATTCTACACACCAGTCATTACTGGACACTGAGGTACCTGTCTCTGCGGTCCGAGTGTAAAATTACTTGGAATTATGGTTGATAAAAGACTATCTTGGGATGGACATATAAATTACTTAGCTAACAAACTTGCACGAGTTCTCTTTCAGCTATATAAATTAAGAAAAAAAAAAGTCAGCAAGAGTATGCTGCTACAATCTAATATGTACTGACAAGACCAATTCGATGAAACCATACTAAAATATTGATAATAAATAAATATTATTTTCGGCGTAAGCATTCAATACAACAATCACACAATCTAATCTGGTCGGGACATAAGAAGACTTCACTTTTTTACGAAACGTGTTGTTCGTGCTGTTTTCAAGGCCACGATCAGGAATATTTCTATTAATATCCAGCTCTTTTATTTTGGCGAAATACATATACGCTGCCACACTGAGCTGTTATCAGAATCGAACGTGTCAAAACAAACCACTAGCTGACGATAGTTTAGAATCTCGAACGTTCGTAAAAGTCGATAGGTGTGTTAATCGACTAAAGCGTATATACGTCATAATGACGTCACATCATATCCAGGTTGGGTGAACTTAGCATCCTCCATCTATGATAGGGTGACCACACCAAGATGGCGTCGAAGGTAAAAGTTCGAAATGTCTCTCCACAAAAACATAAATTTTGTGACAAAAAAGAAATCATGTGAAAACTGCAAGGGCGAAATTACGAAGCTAAATGAACGAATTAGTAGCCTACAGAAAAAAATTTTAATCAATGCCCTGAAAATGGATATTACTAAAATTCAAGTAAGAAAAACTGAAGTGAACACGCCACGTTTTCTGCAAGATAGTTCGACAGTTTCCGAAAAGTGGACGAAGGTGAAGTGCAGCGGCCGCAAACAAAAAGTACAAGATCAAGAGAACTGTGAAATAAATGTAAGCTTCGTGCACGACAACTTATTTCAAGTACTTTCCACAACAGATTGTGGAAGTGCAGCGTTTAGTGATAGTGCTCATGAACGAAGTGAAAAGCAAAAGGATTTTGTAAATAAGCCAAAACAAAAAAAATTCGTTGACGCAGAAAAATAAGAAATCGGATGTCAATTTAGTAAACAAACATCTGCCGACCTTATGTAGCTCCGATGGATTATCGGCTTGTGTGAAAAAGAAAGAGGAAATAAACAGCGCAGTTAGGCCTACATTTTGTAACTCCAAAACAATTACAAAAATCGAAATACAGGGTGATTCAAAAAGAATACCACAACTTTAAAAATGTGTATTTAATGAAAGAAACATAATATAACCTTCTGTTATACATCAATACAAAGAGTATTTAAAAAGGTTTTTTTTTCACTCAAAAACAAGTTCAGAGATGTTCAATATGGCCCCCTCCAGACACTCGAGCAATATCAACCCGATACTCCAACTCGTTCCACACTCTCTGTAGCATATCAGGCGTAACAGTTTGGATAGCTGCTGTTATTTCTCGTTTCAAATCATCAATGGTGGCTGGGAGAGGTGGCTGAAACACCATATCCTTAACATACCCCCATAAGAAAAAATCGCAGGGGTAAGATCAGGGCTTCTTGGAGGCCAGTGATGAAGTGCTCTGTCACGGGCTGCCTGGCGGCCGATCCATCGCCTCGGGTAGTTGACGTTCAGGTTTCATAACTAACCTTTTTCGTAGGACTCTCCATACAGTTGATTGTGGAATTTGCAGCTCTCTGCTAGCTCTGCGAGTCGATTTTCCTGGGCTACGAACAAATGCTTGCTGGATGCGTGCTACATTTTCATCACTCGTTCTCGGCCATCCAGAACTTTTCCCTTTGCACAAACACCCATTCTCTGTAAACTGTTTATACCAACGTTTAATACACCACCTATCAGGAGGTTTAACACCATACTTCGTTCGAAATGCACGCTGAACAACTGTCGTCGATTCACTTCTGCCGTACTCAATAACACAAAAAGGTTTTCTGTTGAGCGGTCGCCATCTTAGCATCAACTGACGCTGACGCCTAGTCAACAGCGCCTCAAGCGAACAAATGTACAACTAAATGAAACTTTATAGCTCCCTTAATTCGCCGACAGATAGTGCTTAGCTCTGCCTTTTGTCGTTGCAGAGTTTTAAATTCCTAAAGTTGTGGTATTCTTTTTGAATCACCCTGTATATTCAGACAGCCAAGGGCGAAACATAGCTACTGACTTTCGTAATAAAAGCAATGTGAACTTAACTTCCATGGTGAAACCAGGTGCGAAATTCTGCATTGCAACTGCAATAAGCCACAAAAAAATTCCCACATTAAGCAACAAAGACTTTGCCGTTTTCCTGGCGGGAACAAACGACGTCGCAAGAAACGAAAAACAAGATCTGTTGCTTTCACTAAAAAGGCGACTCAAGATGGCGGCTAGTGACAAGAGTAAATCGTGTCTTAAGTGCAATAAATTAATAAAAACCACGGAAATATTTGTGATCTGCGGATTACGGTGTAGAAAATAGTTTCACAGTGATTTTGTTGGTCTAAGCAACAGTGAAATATGTCTCGTGAGAAATTCGAAAGAGCGAATTAAGTTTTGTTGTGAAGCTTGCGAGTCTGCCTTACATGTTCAGCTGACGAAAGAGGTAGGAACTACAACGGATTGGGAAGCTGTACAATATTTTAGGGAAAGCGCGTCAAGTGCAGAAGTGAGTAATATTAACGAGACAAAAAGCTACAGCCACGTTGTAAAAAAATAGTGTTTGTAATAACGGTAAAGGATAAATCGAAAAGTTAAATGAACGATTAAAAAGTCTTCAGATAGTTGCTGATATACTGAGACGAGACATCACTAAACTTGAGAACGAAAACTGTGAGTTAAAAACATTGGTTGCGAGCAGTAAATGCCAAAAGAGCATAAACAACTTAAACACGCCGCATTCCAGTGAAAGTAATGGCCAAAATTGCGTAAATAGGCCGAACTCAAATGCCACTGAAAGTAACGGTCAAAACTGCGTAACTCAAATGCCCTTCAAAGTGAAAACAGTGGCCTAAAGTGTGTAAACAATTCAAAAACTATTTCTCGTGTGATGCCAAACAAAGTGACTAAAAAAGTGCCTTGTTCACAACGAAATACATGGAACAAACATAATCTCGTGTGCACAAACAAGTTCAGTGTGTTAGCAGAAAGCAGCAGCAACTCCATGAACATTGAAAGTGAACACCACCCAACGTGAAGATAAAAACATTGTTAGGAGCTGCAAAAACATCGCCAACAGCCAGAAACAGCGAACAAAGAAACACAATGTGCTTTTTCTAGCGGACAGCCACGGAAGAAAGCTAGCAAATATTCTACAGGATGTGAATACGGATCTTCGTGCAACTGGCATCGTAAAACCTGGTGTGAGGACGGAAAATATTGTTGAAGGCATCTCAGAACACAAGAATAAAACAAGGGACAGTGACTTTGTTGTTTGTGTGACTGGTGCAAATGATGTAGCACATAATGATGCCAAAAAGTGTACCTCATAGACATGACTTGATCTATAATTCATGTGTTAACAAAGAGATTCGTAAAACAAATATTAAAATCAAACAACTATGTTCCATTTATGCTAAATGAAATGTAGTGGATATTAGCAGACTTGAAAGAAATTTGCACACTGAACATGGTGAGCATCTAAATTACCATGGGAAAACATTTTTGTGTCAGGCGATAAACAAAGTTGTAAATGAAATATGAGCACGCAGCAGCCTTGTCTTAAAAGACAGTCCCACAGAGCATGACTGTACACCTCCTTTTTTTTAGAGAAAACGAAATTGCAGATGAAGGAAAGTCTAATTCATTCAGATAATTGTGCAACCCTAGATCATGTAGCGAAAATAAATGAATACAGAAAGTTCTGTGAAAGTAGAATACCATTATGTAGCAGTGACAGTTTCCTCCTCCTTCATATAAATGTACAATCTCTTAGGTGTAAAATCAATGAATTACAACACTGGCTCGATAAAATCAACTGCAGTGTTCTATGCATCAATGAACACTGGATGAAAGACATTGAAATAGACTTGTGTGTTCCTCTTGGATATTTGTTAGTTACAAGCTACTGCAGAAAAAGTATTACACATGGTGGGGTTTCAATATATGCCAAAAGTAACCTTGAACTGCATTACTCAGTTATAGACCTTAGTAGAATATGTCTTGAAGCTACAATAGAAGTAGCCGGTGTGCTAATGCACGAACAGAAAACTGTAATTGTCTCAATCTATCGAATCCCAGTCTCTGGTGAGATAGTATTTATAGAAAAAATTAATACTTTAATATTGTTGTTGTCAAAATATGAACAGCATAGAATTGTAATTGTATGTGATATTGACATAGATATAAGGGCAAAGAGAAAAAAAATGTAAGTCATATGATTAACACTCTGAAGTCATTAAAATATTACTGTCTCAATGAAAAACCTACTAGACTGAATGTATGCCTTGATAACATAATTAGCAATGTACAAAGAGACTCCATACAATGTGATGTAATAGAATTAGGTATATCAGATCATGCAGGGCTATGGCTTCAAATAGAAAAGTCAGCCTTCAGTTCTACAGAGAGAGAAGTGACATATAGAATTCTAGGTGAATCCAATGTAAACAAAATGATAAACCAGTTAAAAGAACTGGATTGGACTCACGTAATGGATAACAAGAAAACGACTAATAAATGTTTTTCCATTTTCCTGACAGAGATCAAGCATATAGTAGAAATGACATGCCCCTTGGTAACCAAAAGGTACCAGAGTAATATTACTCATAAGCAACAAAATACTAACAAGTGGTACACCCCGCAACTTAACAAACTCAGAATACTACTGATGATTATGAAAGACAAATCTCATAACAGTGATAGGGACAAGGAAAATTACACTAAAATGAGAAACCTTTACAGATTAGAAATAAAAAATGCTAAGTGCTGTGCAAATGATGAATATATTTTAAATTCTAAAAATAAATGTAAAGCCACCTGGACTGTCATTAAAAGGGAAATTAATAATACCAATAAAGAAAGGAGTATCCCTATTGACTGTAATATTCTCAATGAATATTTTGTAAATAGCGTCACCCCCCACCCATCAGTTCTGCCTCGGATTCAGAAGCATTGCTCACTTGTGCAAAACAGACAAGAAGTGGTGAGAAGTTCACTTGGGCCCAAATCACATTAAATGATATTCATAAGTCAATAAACAAATTAAGTAATTCCAAAACAGAAGATTCTTATGGGCTCAGTAATCTCATCATTAAATGTATAGCAAAAGAAACTGAAATGCCACTTCTCTCATTATAAAACAGAGTACTTGATGAAGGAATATTACATTGCCTGTGTATAAAAAAGGTGAAAGAAACCGCCCAAATAACTACAGACCCATTTCAAAAGTACCAATCATATCCAAGTTCGTAGAAAATTGTGTGCATGCAGTAGAAGCTTTGGTAAGCAATGTTTATGAAGGGTATGAAAAATTGGTATCAATGTCTGGAACACTTATTGACCTAAGTAAAGCTTTTGACTCTGCGTCACATTCACATACTCATCAAAAAGTTAAAATACTATGGCATTGAAGATGACACACTCTGACTATTCTGATCTTATCTAAGCAATAGGTTACAACTTGTATATGCAAATAAACAGAGGTCAGAAATACTCCCTATAGAAAGAGGAATACCCCAAGGCTCTGTTCTTGGACCTTTTCTGTTCATTGTCTATGTTAATGACTTCTCGAAATACATACCGTGTAAGAACATACTACATGCTGATGATATGACATTGATAAGTACAGGAGAGAACTTACAGAGTGTACTGGACAAAAATAGAGAAATGATGCAAATGGCTAATTACTGGTGTCAGGCTAACCAACTGTGCATAAATCAAACAAAAACAGAAGAAATAATATTTAATCTCAAAGTAACTAAAAATGAAAACAAAACAGTGAAATTACTTGGACTAATCATAGACCAGAAGTTCTCATGGGAAGGACACACGAATTATCTATGTAGTAAACTAGCACGAGTACTTTTCTTATTGTATAAATTAAAAAACAGTGTGGGCAAGCAATTGCTACTCCACTCATACTATGCTTTTTTTCATTCCCAACTGCAATATGGAATATTGCTTTGGGGTAACTCCCCAGGGGCTGAATGTATTTTCAGATGGCAGAAGAAAGCAATCAGGTGCATGGAGGGGTTAGCACCCAGAGTCCTGCAGAAATTATTTTAAATCTCTTGGCGTAATGACAGTGCCTAGCATGTACATATATAACTGTCTAATAATTGCCAGAGAAAATCTGAAAAAATTGAACATGAGATTTGATGTGCATGCACACAGTACAAGAAACAGTCACCTGCTGGACTTGCCTTCCACAACACTTGCTGTAGTCCATAATAACTATAAGTACTCAAGCATAAAATTTTTCAATAAGTTACCATGCTCATCTCGTACAGTACCACTAAATAAATATAAGAATACATTGCAAACCTGGCTAAAAAACAACGAATTCTATACAACTGAAGAATTCTTAGAAACTAATCATCAAAATATATGTTTTACCTAAATTATGAAGAAAATGTTTTGATATTATATAAGCTAGTTATTTACTGTGATTCTTTTCTTATATGTGTATTTAATTACTGTATAAAACATTGTTTTACATAATGCTGAAGAAAAGGTCTTTAGTTCCTTTTCTCCCCTTTCTGTAACTATTTGAATATCGTACTGAAACTAAAACCCTCTGTAAACTTTGATGAAGCCAATTGTATGAAAAATACTGAAAGGCTAATAAAAATATTCTATTCTGTTCTGTGAACTAAGATGTACTAACGTCATTGTATTTTCAGTACCACATCGTCATGACCTAGCGGAATGGTCCTGCGTTAACAAAGAAGTGGAAAGTGCAAATAGTGAGATGAAACACATATGCAGACGATTTGAAAATGTGACTTTCATTGATATAAGAGATTCCATACTCGACATGGTTTTCACCTAAATCGATTAGGAAAAAATTTCGTAATTGCAAAAATAATAGAAATAGTAAATGCCAAAGCGAAAGTAAGTTGTGACTCTTCAAACGTAATTCCCCTCAAGGACAAGACCCACAAACTACTTTGTGAATCTGAAAATGAAGCATCACCACTACAAGACAAGTGTGATGTTCTGACATCGCAAGAAAACACCCCAAGTGCTAGCAGTTCACAAGGAAGCATACCAAAAACAACAGAACCAACTCCTGAAGTATCATAAACAGCTACGCCATCATCATCATGATCATCATCATCAACAACAACAACAACAGAAATGACAGCATCAATGATACCGGGAGCTACACCAGCAGCAGCAAGCAACTCACCATATCCCAGTGAACGAACCTACAAGGTGCAGAAAACCTGTCCTTTTGGAGGATTTTTGGTAACTCGCCAGGGCAAGGAATGGAGTATGACACCACAAAATGTAAATACAAATGTAACCAGTTCTCATCCTCATCATCTGCAGATTCTAAGCTTAAACATTCAGTGTCTTAGAAATAAATCATTAGAACTTGAGGTAGCTATGAACAGTGCAAATATTGACTGCATGTGCATTGTGGAGCATTGGTGCAGAAGTTCTGAACTAAGTAGCATTAATATTCATCCGTTTAAGTTGGCAAGCCAATATTGTAGAAAAAATACCAAAAATGGAGATGTATGTATATTTACCAAACCAAGTATCAGCTATAAAAGAAGGTGTGAAGCTGAATCATTGAGTGTGGAAAATCATTTTGAAGCAGCAGCTGTGCAGTTGAATGAAATACAGGGGAAAGTCATAGTCATAGCAATAGACAGACCACCTACTGGTGATGCAGACATATTCTTTAACCAATTAGAAATATTGCTTAACACTCTGTTCACTGATAGAGCCACTGTAGTTGTGTGTGGTGACTTCAATATTAATCTTATGAGTGAAAGTAGGCTAAAAGACCAGTTCCTAAATCTGTTATGTAGTTTCAACTTGCTTCCACACATACACACACCCACAAGAATAACCAATAATACAGTCAGTCTTATTGATAATATATTTTCAAATGTAGGACGCACAGAAGTTGAAGTAACAAATACTGATTTGGGATTATCAGACCACAATGCTCTTGTCCTCAAAATTCCTTCAAGGCCACTGAAAGAGAAAAAAACACACTTCATGTATAAAAGAAATTTTTCTACAGAAAACTGTGTAGAATTCATAAATATGCTAACTAATGAGGCTTGGGCAGAAGTACTATCCCTAACAAATACAAATGATGCATATAACACATTTTCTTCAATTTTCATGGGATATTTTGAAATGTGTTTTCCAAAAAAGCTGTCAAAAATCAGGTCACATGGCAATACAAAGCCAAGTTCTTGGATCACAGCTGGCATCAAAACTTCCTGTGGAACTCTAAAGAGACTAATTTCTAAAATGAAAACATCCACCGACCCACAACTCATAGAATATGTCAGGAATTACAAGAGGGTATATAGAAAAGTAATTGCTAAAGCAAAATTTATGAGTGATGATAGTTTTATAAGACAGTCTGAAAACAAATCAAAAGCCATATGGGGTATTGTGAAGACTGAAACAGGCAAGAGTTGTGAAAACCAGGACATTAACCTCAAAAATTTTAAAAATGTCAATATTAATAAACAAGATTGGCCAAATTATATTAACAACTATTTCATAAATGCAATAACTTCATTAAGCTTAAAATTTACAAACGAAGAAAAACCTTAATATCCAAAAACAGCTTGTAGGATGAGGGTAGAGCCAACAAATGAGGGTGAAGTGTTGAAAGTGATACAAAGCTTGAAACCCAAAATGTCGGCTGGCATAGATGAGGTGCCTGTGTCAATCATAACAAAGACAGCAGCATAAATCGCAAAGCCCTTTGCACACATAGCCAATTTACCACTCAGTGGAGGAGCTTTTCCAGAAAGGCTGAAAATTTCAAAAGTGAAGCCATTATTTAAAAACGGCGACAAGTATAAGGTAAAAAACTATTGCCCAATATCTCTCCTCCCAGCATTTTCAAAAATATTAAAAAAACTGATTAAGCACCAAATCAACAAATATCTAATTGACCAAAATTTACAAAACAGAAATCAGCATGGCTTCCAAGCACGTAAAAATACCGAAACAGCAGTAATGTGCTACACTGAACAAATAATCAAAAATCTAGAAAAAGATTATAGTGTAGTAGGAGTAAATTTAGACCTCTCCAAAGCTTTTGACACTTCTTTTAGAAAAATTGGAAGCGTTGGGTATACACGGGATAGGAAAAAAATGGTTTGAATCATACCTAAAAAACAGAACACAGGTTGTAGGACTGACATCAACTTACTCCAACCACAAAATAAATTCAGTGTCAGAGGCAAAAAAATGTAGAAATAAGAGTACCACAAGGCAGCATCCTAGGGTGGGATGGTCCTTTCGGAGATGTTCTGCGTATGATGCGCATCAATGCTGGTACCTGTGGTCGCATGAACATTCTTGTCTATATAAATGATTTTCACACCTCAGATGATGCAGCCAAAGCAATAATATTTGCAGATGATACAAGTGTGGTAATAAGTGCACCAAACAATTGCTATCAATGACTGCTGATAAAGTACTAAATAACATCCACTCTTGGTTCAATACAAAAAGGCTGACATTGAATGTGTTGTTGTTGTGGTCTTCAGTCCTGAGACTGGTTTGATGCAGCTCTCCATGCTACTCTATCCTGTGCAAGCTTCTTCATCTCCCAGTACCTACTGCAACCTACATCCTTCTGAATCTGCTTAGTGTATTGATCTCTTGGTCTCCCTCTACGATTTTTACCCTCCACGCTGCCCTCCGATGCTAAATTTGTGATCCCTCGATGCCTCAGAACATGTCCTACCAACCGATCCCTTCTTCTAGTCAAGTTGTGCCACAAACTTCTCTTCTCCCCAATCCTATTCAATACCTCCTCATTAGTTACGTGATCTACCCACCTTATCTTCAGAATTCTTCTGTAGCACCACATTTCGAAAGCTTCTATTCTCTTCTTGTCCAAACTAGTTATCGTCCATGTCTCACTTCCATACATGGCTACACTCCATACAAATACTTTCAGAAACGACTTCCTGACACCTAAATCTATATTCGATGTTAACAAATTTCTCTTCTTGAGAAACGCTTTCCTTGCCATTGCCAGTCTACATTTTATATCCTCTCTACTTCGACCATCATCGGTTATTTTACTCCCTAAATAGCAAAACTCCTTTACTACTTTAAGTGTCTCATTTCCTAATCTAATTCCCTCAGCATCACCCGACTTAATTTGACTACATTCCATTATCCTCGTTTTGCTTTTGTTGATGTTCATCTTATATCCTCCTTTCAAGACACTGTCCATTCCGTTCAACTGCTCTTCCAAGTCCTTTGCTGTCTCTGACAGAATTACAATGTCATCGGCGAACCTCAAAGTTTTTACTTCTTCTCCATGAATTTTAATACCTACTCCGAATTTTTCTTTTGTTTCCTTTACTGCTTGCTCAATATACAGATTGAATAACATCGGGGAGAGGCTACAACCCTGTCTCACTCCTTTCCCAACCACTGCTTCCCTTTCATGCCCCTCAACTCTTATAACTGCCATCTGGTTTCTGTACAAATTGTAAATAGCCTTTCGCTCCCTGTATTTTACCCCTGCCACCTTCAGAATTTGAAAGAGAGTATTCCAGTCAACATTGTCAAAAGCTTTCTCTAAGTCTACAAATGCTAGAAATGTAGGTTTGCCTTTTCTTAATCTTTCTTCCAAGATAAGTCGTAAGGTCAGTATTGTCTCACGTGTTCCAACATTTCTACGGAATCCAAACTGATCTTCCCCGAGGTCGGCTTCTACCAGTTTTTCCATTCGTCTGTAAAGAATTCGCGTTAGTATTTTGCAGCTGTGACTTATTAAACTGATAGTTCGGTAACTTTCACATCTGTCAACACCTGCTTTCTTTGGGATTGGAATTATTATATTCTTCTTAAAGTCTGAGGGTATTTCGCCCGTCTCATACATCGTGCTCACCAGATGGTAGAGTTTTGTCATGACTGGCTCTCCCGAGGCCATCAGTAGTTCTAATGGAATGTTGTCTACTCCCGGGGCCTTGTTTTGACTCAGGTCTTTCAGTGCTCTGTCAAACTCTTCACGCAGTATCTTATCTCCCATTTCATCTTCATCTACATCCTCTTCCATTTCCATAATATTGTCCTCAAGTACATCGCCCTTGTATAAACCCTCTATATACTCCTTCCACCTTTCTGCTTTCCCTTCTTTGCTTAAAACTGGGTTGCCATCTGAGCTCTTGATATTCATACAAGTGGTTCTCTTCTCTCCAAAGGTCTCTTTAATTTTCCTGTAGGCAGTATCTACCTTACCCCTAGTGAGACAAGCCTCTACATCCTTACATTTGTCCTCTAGCCATCCCTGCTTAGCCATTTTGCACTTCCTGTCAATTTCATTTTTGAGACGTTTGTATTCCTTTTTGCCTGCTTCATTTACTGCATTTTTATATTTTCTCCTTTCATCAATTAAATTCAATATTTCTTCTGTTACCCAAGGATTTCTATTAGCCCGCGTCTTTTTACCTACTTGATCCTCTGCTGCCTTCACCACTTCATCCCTCAGAGCTACCCATTCTTCTTCTACTGTATTTCTTTCCCCCATTCCAGTCAATTGTTCCCTAATACTCTCCCTGAAACTCTCTACAACCTCTGGTTCTTTCAGTTTATCCAGGTCCCATCTCCTTAAATTCCCACCTTTTTGCAGTTTCTTCAGTTTCAATCTGCAGTTCATAACCAATAGATTGTGGTCAGAATCTACATCTGCCCCAGGAAATGTCTTACAATTTAAAACCTGGTTCCTAAATCTCTGTCTTACCATTATATAATCTATCTGAAACCTGTCAGTATCTCCAGGCTTCTTCCATGTATACAGCCTCCTTTCATGATTCTTGAACCAAGTGTTAGCTATGATTAAGTTATGCTCTGTGCAAAATTCTACAAGGCGGCTTCCTCTTTCATTCCTTCGCCCCAATCCATATTCACCTACTATGTTTCCTTCTCTCCCTTTTCCTACTGACGAATTCCAGTCACCCATGACTATTAAATTTTCGTCTCCCTTCACTACCTGAATAATTTCTTTTATCTCGTCATACATTTCATCTATTTCTTCATCATCTGCAGAGGTAGTTGGCATATAAACTTGTACTACTGTAGTAGGCATGGGCTTTGTGTCTAGCTTGGCCACAATAATGCGTTCACTATGCTGTTTGTAGTAGCTAACCCGCACTCCTATTTTTTTATTCATTATTAAACCTACTCCTGCATTACCCCTATTTGATTTTGTATTTATAACCCTGTAATCACCTGACCAAAAGTCTTGTTCCTCCTGCCACCGAACTTCACTAATTCCCACTATATCTAACTTTAATCTATCCATCTCCCTTTTTAAATTTTCTAACCTACCTGCCCGATTAAGCGATCTGACATTCCACGCTCCGATCCGTAGAACGCCAGTTTTCTTTCTCCTGATAACGACGTCCTCTTGAGTAGTCCCCGCCCGGAGATCCGAATGGGGGACTATTTTACCTCCGGAATATTTTACCCAAGAGGACGCCATCATCATTTAATCATACAGTAGAGCTGCATGTCCTCGGGAAAAATTACGGCTGTAGTTTCCCCTTGCTTTCAGCCGTTCGCAGTACCAGCACAGCAAGGCCGTTTTGGTTAATGTTACAAGGCCAGATCAGTCAATCATCCAGACTGTTGCCCCTGCAACTACTGAAAAGGCTGCTGCCCCTCTTCAGGAACCACATGTTTGTCTGGCCTCTCAACAGATACCCCTCCGTTGTGGTTGCACCTACGGTACGGCCATCTGTATCGCTGAGGCACGCAAGCCTCCCCACCAACGGCAAGGTCCATGGTTCATGGGGGGGACATTGAATGTAAATAAAACTGTATATAATTTGTTTTATTTGACATTGAATGTAAATAAAACAAATTATATACAGTTTGGGAGAATATGTCAAAATGTAAATCTCAATCCGGTGTGGTGTGACAAAGCCTTAGACAGAGTGACATCCACAAAATTGCTGGGGATTCATGTGGATGAAGACTTAAATTTTAATGACCACGTAATAAAACTTGCACAGAAACTTAATTCAGCCTGTTTTGCCCTCAGAATTATTGCAAATGTTTGTACCTCAGAAGGTGCCAGAATGGTATATTTCAGTTACTTTCAATCTCTTGCCACATACAGAATAATATTTTGGGGTTCCACAACAGGGCACCTAAAACAATTTTTTTTGTTGCAGAAGAGGGCCATCCGAATAATAACTCACAGTCATCCACAGACACACTGCAAACCCATATTCAAAAAGCTTAGAATACTTACTATACCATCATTATACATACACATATGTGTATTGTATGTGAGGACCCACATTGCAGATTTTCAGACACATGCCGACTTTCATAACTACAATACCCGTAATAGCGCAGCACTCCATACTCAGCGAACAAAAAGAACAAATACACAAAGGCATGTGAGCCATATCGGTGCAAAACTATACAA
The DNA here is from genome assembly GCF_023864275.1 of Schistocerca cancellata. Taxonomy (NCBI): domain Eukaryota; kingdom Metazoa; phylum Arthropoda; class Insecta; order Orthoptera; family Acrididae; genus Schistocerca; species Schistocerca cancellata. The sequence continues at coordinate 5,060,151 of NC_064628.1, read as the reverse complement.
CACACTGCCAGTCAACATCAGGCAGTTAGAAGATTATAACAAATTTAAAACAGAATTTAAAAAATTTCTAGTAGAACAATGTTTTAATTCTGTAAATGACTATGCAGGTCAATAAATTTTTTCTGGTGATATTTATAAAGGCAAATGGAAAATACTCTATCTGTACCTAATCGTTCATTATCTAATCATTCATTATATTTACATACTTAAAGGACAGCTGTTGTGTGATGTAAATATATACTTAAGCAGTGTTGTGTATATAAGGACTTGCCGTTCAGGGAGGACAAAACTAAAGCCTTATGAAAAACAGACTATGCATTTAAAATAACAAGCAGGGATGTATATAGGCTATATTAATTTCATTGTATTATTATTAACTTCATTGTATTATTTTGTTTTGTACTTTTTTACATATATATTCTTTGAAATGGCTTACATGTACCCTTGGCAACATGCATACAATATTTATTGTCAATGGATGGATAAATAAAATAAATAAATACCATTTTAGCCATTTAGTAATACAGATAGTTGATTCTCACAGTGCTTCACAGTTTATGGCACACATCTGTAATATTTTCTTTCACCCCCCCCCCCCCCCCCAATCTGCCCCCTCCTTGTCAATCTATGCAAGATGACACAATTGGGTAGTGTTCCTCCAGCAAGTATTACCATCCTACAAGCATCCTATCCAGAGTCTCCTTAGTCTTTGCCCCTTTACAGTCCCGTATCACCGAACTTCATCCAACTATATCCTTTATGTTACCCTTCCAGCCTTCTTCCTTTTTTTATTTAGGCATTCTTTATTGTCCAAGTTTCGTCTTGAGTACTAACTACGTTTTCAATTTATCCTGCTTTACCCTATTTTGCATCATTTCTTCTATCCTCACATTCATCTTCCTCATCTACAATATACATTATTGGGAAAAAAACTGCACCTGGAAATGTGACGTTGATTTTGATCCCATAATGGTATATGCCACCTGGGTGATAGCAGATGTACTGGTAATGGTTTCAAAATTGTCCACTATGAGATAGCTTAGTGTTATAGGTACCAAAATGTGTGAAGCAAGCAGCAACTACGCTACAGAGATGCATTCGTGCTTTATACAGTCAACTGAGCGAATTTGAAAGGGGTCAAACTGTGGCCTCCGAGTGGTGGGATGGTCCTTTCGGAGATGTTCTGCGTATGATGCGCATCAATGCTGGTACCTGTGGTCGCATGAACATTCTCACATCTGTAGACGAGTTTCTGGGTGTCCACGCAGCTCAGACGCCCATCAGGGTCATTGTACAGTAAGGGCAGCAGTGACAGATCGTATCGCTATCACAGCACTGATATGAGGGCCTGCGAGCCCAGATGTGTCAACACGAACTGTTGCAAACCAGTTATTAGCTGTGTGGCTACAGGCACACACACCTCTAGCCTGCCTTCCACTCATGCCTCAGCACCAATGTGCACGGCTCGACTGGTGCTGTCAGAGGATCACCTGGAATATCGAATGGCGAGTTGTGGTATTAAGCGATGAAAGCAGATTCTGCCAGCACACTAGTGATGGTCGTTTGCATGTAATATGAGGGCCTCATAAGCACTGTCTTGTAGAGTGCATTCGTCTAAGACACACTGGCCTTACGGTCTGGGGTTCGATAAGCTACAACCCTCGTTCACCTTTTCTAAGCAGCACTCGGTATATGCAGAATATCATTACACACATTATTTTGCCATTCTTGCAACAGGAAGGTGATGAGTTGTTCCAACATGATGATGCTTGCCCCCACAGTGCCCGTGAAACTAAACGGGCTCTGCAAGATGTGCAGCAACTTCCCTCACCAGCATGATCTCCGGACTTGTCTCCAATTGAGCACATGCGAGATATGATGGGGTGAGAAGTGACTTGTCAACTGATAATGCTTACAGAACTACGTGAACATGTCAAGAAAGTGTGGCATAATGTATCCCAGTACAGTATTCGTCATCTGTACGATTGACTGGGTGCCAGAGTCAGCACCTGCACTGTTACCTGGTGAGGCTACATCACATACTACGAGGGCGGTTCAGAAAGTAACCTCTGATCGGTCACAGTGCGGGTTGTGGGGGGAGTAGCGACGCCATCTGTGCGTTCACGCACTCAACAGGTCAGTCGGCATCAAGCCATGGTCGAGTGAACGTCGTACCTGCGCTAGTTTAGTTTTTGTGGCAGTTTGAAATGTGTGCTGCAATAGAAAACCCCGCCAAATGTGAAGTGCGTGCTGTCAAAAGGTTTTTTACAGCCAAAGGATATTCTGCAGCAGCTATTCATCGTGAGCTTTGTGCCGTGTACGGACCGAGAGTTATGAGTGAAGGAGTTGTCCGTGAATGGGTACGTTTATTTAAAAGTGGACGAGAAAACATTCGTGATGAAGAGAGGAGTGGTAGACCATCATTGGTGACTGACGAACTCGTTCAGACAGTTGATGCAAAAGTTCGTGAAAATCGACGTTTCTCAATGTTGGAGTTGTCTACTGGTTTTCCACAGATTTCTAAGACTCTCTTGTACGAGATAGTGACAGCAAGATTGGGTTACCATAAGTTCTGTGCACGATGGGTGCCCAAAATTCTTACTGACCACCACAAAACTCAAAGAATGGCCTCTGCATTAGACTTTCTGTCACGTTATGAGGACGAAGGAGAACCATTGTTAAACAGAATCGTGACCGGTGACGAAACCTGGATTAAGTACGTGAACCCTGAGACAAAAGAACAATCAAAGATGTGGGCACATTCAAATTCGCCTACCAAACCAAGAAAAGCCTCGCAAGATTTTTCTGCCAGAAAACTGATGGCAACGGTGTTTTGGGATGCCAAAGGGGTGTTGTTGGTTGAATTCATGGAACGTGGTACGACCATTAATCAAGATGTGTACTGTGAAACAATAAAAAAGTTACGACGGGCTATACAGAACAAACGCCGTGGTATGCTGACCTCCGGTATCGTTTTTTTGCACGATAACGTCCGTCCTCACTCTGCTCGCAGAACAACGGCCCTTCTTGAGTCCTTCAAGTGGGACGTTATCAACCATCCACCTTACAGCCCAGACCTGGCGCCAAGTGATTATCACCTCTTCACGCATTTGAAGAAATGGCTCGGGTCACAGCGGTTTGATGACGACGAAAAGCTCAAAGATGCGGTCACAGGCTGGCTCCAGGCACAAGTGGGTGATTTTTATGCAGAAGGAATTTCAAAGCTTGTGAAGAGATACGATAAGTGCCTCAATCGCTATGGAGACTATGTAGAAAAATAGTGCAAAGATGTAGTTGTAAGATGTAGATATTAAAATATTTTTATTTAACTTGGTGTATTTTTTTAAATCAACCGGAGGTTACTTTCTGAACGGCCCTCGTAATATAGGTGTTTCAGTGTGGGTCAATACCTGGTAACTGAGAACTGCTTGTGCTATTGATATGTAAATGTAATCGTTTCATGTACTCCACATGCACTGTTACAACAATAAATCTCGACGGAATTGGAAACCTCTAAAAGGGTGTTCATTTTTTTCCAGCAGTGTATTTTAATTCATCCTTCATGCACACGATCTCTTTCCCTAGTGTCATCTTCCTTACTTTCCCAACTGTTTTTGTGACTATATTTGCATTCAGGAGGACAATGGTTCAAATTCCATCCGGCCATCAAGATTTAGGTTTTTTGTGATTTCCCTAAATTGCTCCAGGCAAATGCCAGGATGGTTCCTTTGAAAAGGACATAGCCAATGTCCTTCCCTATGCTTTTGTAACCTGAGCCTGTCAACAGGACATTAAAACTCTTAATCTTCCTTCCTACCTTTCTGTGACTAATTCCCTACTTGCTGCCACTTTCCCTTCTTTTTTGTAGAAAACCCCTACCTTCTGTCATCTCTGGGAACTGATCATAGATTCATGTTCCCTTCCACTGTTCTATGCAATCCTGTACCATTTTCTCCTACCTCAGTTTTCCAGCCACCTCATCCTCTTCAACTTTAAGAAGTTTGTTATGTAGAAGAAAAACAAACATTTAACACACTAATCTTCCATTCGGCACATTGTGTCAAAGATTGGCACTCTGTTAATCTGTCAACCACTGTTCACATTCTATCCATGACTTCCCATTATCATAAAAGTACAAAAGTACTGAACTACTGTTAGGAAATGCATTATGCAATACACAGCTGTAACAATATATTTTATTAGAGACAATCAGACCGTCTCAGCTATGCATTTGCGTAATTGGAATAACAGTTTTCAGATGTACATAGATCCATCATTGATAATACCTGTATATACATAACATTACATATGTAATGTTATGTATACATGGCTACAATCAATGATGGGAAAATGTATCTCTGATAACAGTTATTTCAATTATGCAAATGCATAGCTGTGATGATTATGTATATAACATTACGTATATACAGCTACTACTAGTGATGGCACAATGTACATCTGATAACTGTTATTCCAATTATGCAAATGGATAGCTGAGATGGTTTCTGGACTCGATGATTGTCTGATTGTAGATCAAAATTAATAGACTCAAATAAAATGTACAACTGCAGCTGTATATTGCATAATGTAGTTTTTAACATACATTAACATTATACAATACCAACTCCATAAAATGTTAGGTAACTATTATTAATCTCTCTCAATATAGGTGTGAACAGACACGAAAAGTGACTGAATTTTAGTGTCTCCAAATGACCTAGTACTGATATCAACATGGAAATTAAAAACAAAAAAGGAACAATGATAAAGGTTTAATGTCCCACCAATAACAGTAATAGTAATATTGGAAATATAAGTAACACACATCACCAAGCATTTCAAGGTACAAAGGCACGGTGAAAGAGCCCTAGCCTGCCATAACATTGGTGTCAATATCAATGAAAATTTGTTTTTGTTATGAAGGTACATACTGAAGCTAGTTCTTTTGAAATGCATCAGTTTCAATGTCATTAACATTATAACCACTTCTGGTATTGTGGTAACTGCAAGAGGAATGAGCGATGTTGCCTGCAACAACAGCCAACATCTAATAAATGCTTCAAGAAACAAAATACCTTGCATTCTATCAAAAAATGTGGTTTTCAAAATTAATTCACGGACTGCAAATTCCTTGATATCAGGTGTATTAGGTACAGACCTACTACCCAACAGTGAAATAAAATATGTATCAACCTGGGACTCAAACCCATATATCCAGCTTATCGTGAGAAGCTGCCTCCTATAGTTCAGCCAAGACTGACCCAAACCTCCACATGTCACACTGTCTAGATCCTTATATTTTAGTTGCCTATTTAACACCTAAAACAGTTTTACTTGACACACCATTCGGATATGACCTTCCAAATTGCTCATGTGTGACCAAGGAAGTAACTATTACAAACTCACATGCTATCTAAAAGAGTGATAAAAATTTTCAAGTGTTGCAGTAATCAATGTACATGAATTTCACAGAGGTAATTATACACAAAATGGGTTTCAATTAAACAACCTTGATCCAGGAGAAATTGCTAATTTCATAAAGAAAAAAAAGTACTATGTACCACTCAGTTATAGAGAACAGGGCAGTGATAGCATACCATCTCACAAATCACAGTCTCTTAAGGAAAACTTGGTACCCAAGAACCAAATCAGTGTAAGTCATATGTACAATGGCAATGAGAGTAGTTCACTCCATATAGATTATAACATAGGAAACATAAAACAAACGAATCCGCAGCACACAAAAATCCCACAATCACACATAATTAGAAAAATTATGAGTAGAGAATATTTATCTTGTAGCCACAACACGATAAATAATGTACAGAAGCAAAATTCGTATAATAATCATCAAAATGGGCAATAGGCAAACTTGAAAGCTAATCTGGACAGGCAAACTTGAAAGGTACGTTGGACAATCTGTTAGTGACACATCCAATCAGTCTTCCGCAATCCAAACTCATATTCAAATTAATTCAACAAAAGTTTCAAACTCTTAGCAAGAAGCTCAGTGACTTGTATATCAAAACACGGATTTACAACAACAATGTTTTAGTTACATGTTTTCTCATAAAGTGTTTGAGCTAGGAAGTTGAATTGTTTACAGGTTATTTATTATAATATTGGCTACAATTCAACTCATGGATTTTTTAAAAATTGAATTCAGTTATTAGAGATTAATTTTTTCTACTGTAATGAAAATTCGCCACTTTTTTGTGTCATTTTGGTTTATAAATTCAACAATATACAAGTTTTTGGAAAGAGGCTGTGTTAAGTTACGCAGAAGGGACTGTGTAACATTTTCTGAAAATTTGAAGCAAATTGGGTAGATCCTGAGAAAACATTTAATTTGTATAAAAAATAAAACTTTTGAGAATCAAGCAACAATGTTTGGATTACCATTTTAGTGCATTCCAGGTCCACAGGATGGATTATCTTCATCTTCTGCAAACACCTCTTCCAGCTTCCTCTTTGTCCTCGTTCTGTTTACTCTGGCTTGTATTTCTAGGATATTTACAGCCCTGTCAGCAGCCCGAAGACATTCCTTGTCCAAAGCAATCATCATTCGTACCATGTTGAAACCTATCCTCACTCCCATATTTTGAAATATTTTGCACCTTATACAATGTTGCTATCATTGAAAGTAGCAACAGCATCATATGCACCAAAGTGAAGTGTTTCTATTCCAACAAACACAGTCTTGGGAATTCTTGACTATATAACACAATTTAGACTTTCATTGTGGTTTTGAGTTTTTCCATGAACACATTTTTTCAACAGTTCAGGTGCTGCTAAGTCTCTGAAAATAGGTTTTATCATCTCCATTACCTCATCAGGCAGACTATGTTTATGAGTGTACACTACCCTTGCTGTACTTACACCAACTGTTTTCTTCTTCGGGGCACAAGTAATGATGGGGACTTTCATCAGTTGAAAAAGTATGAAAATGAGCCCAAACAGCCTTCTCCATTTCAGCAACACTGTGTGTTTTGCCTAATAGCCATTCCATAATAGTTCTGTATTTTGTCAATTACACTGTCAGTTAAGCTTCTCTTCCCATTCAACCCTTTACCATAATTGAGTTTATGTTTTTTGTACAAAGCTTTCAGTCACCAAAGTCTTGATCCCATTCGTTTCTGTACATGTCCAATGCACTCAAATTTTTGCACTATAACATCTTCACCATGGTGCTTCAGTTCTTCAATATGTTTCAAACTTTTCGAATCACTGTCACCAAGGTAATTCACATATCACACTTTATCACACGCAACAGAACGTTGTAATATACTAGCAACACCAGCCACTTCCATTCCTCCACTACTGCCACTATAGTTAGCCGAGCAATTATTTTCATGTGTACCTTAAAACTTTCCCTGTATACGTACTGATACCTCTTCCACAGCTTTCTTCATAGGTTCTATACAGACATCTTCTACTTTAGACCCTACAAATTTATTATACGGGGTGTTCAAAAAGTCTCTCCGCAGTGCCGTTTGATTGTTAGCCACACGTGCCGTATGCCGCAATGAATAAACCAAAATGAAACTTAGTGAAATACAAGTTATTAATTTATTGAATATTCATTTTTACTTACAAATTTTCACATTAAATGTTGAAATTTGCCCCCCCCCCCCCCCCCCCACTGTTGTTGAATACATAATTCAATTTGTCTAATCATGTTTCCAAACACAAGCTGTAACATTTCTTCTGTAACAGAAGCAGTGAAAGTGATATTGCAGGTTTCAGTTCATCGATGGATTTTGGACAGTTTTTATAGACAGTTCCTTTCGTTGCACCCCTGAAGAAAATGTCAGGTTGTGTTAGGGCTAGTAGAAATCCTTGGGTAACAGAAGAAATATTGAATTTAATTGATGAAAGGAGAAAATATAAAAATGCAGTACATGAAGCAGGCAAAAAGGAATACAAACGTCTCAAAAATGAGATCGACAGGAAGTGCAAAATGGCTAAGCAGGGATGGCTCAAGACCATCTACAATACATCAGACCACAACACAGAAACCAAGATGGCGCCCGTCTTAGGCCAAGTATTTCAGCGCTACCGTAATACGAATAATTTACAGACTTCATAAATGGAAAGTAGATTCTAAATTGCGTAAGAAATGTATTGTTATGTATTTTTCTATCTTTAAACTTAAATATAAAGTTGTCACTAAAGCCACAAATCACGTAATAAGAACTATGACGAAGTAAAATTATGAGATGCAACTGAAAATCAAATCCAAAAACTACTACAAAACACATGTAAATGGCATATTTGGACCCTAATAATAATTTGCACAATAGAAGCTACATAGCAATAATAAATGAAGCGTGTAACTAAAGCACAAAATTGTATTAAACAATATGCAGTTAATTCTAGGCACTGTCATTACGTAATACGTTAGAAGTGTTTGATTTTGAGTACCTGTTGGATTTATTTGCTGCTCAGCTTGGCCACTTTGCGTTTTGTTATTTTTGCTGCAATGTCTTCATGAGTTCCTCTTTTTTGTTTGACTAGTGTTCGAGCAATTTCCTTTGAAACACACTTTTCATTCAACAGTTTTGTGTAATTATTAATAAAAATATTTGAAAGCACTTTAATACTTTTCTTGATTATTGTCTTTAAAGGAATGCCACATTTGCACACATCACTGAGGTTACTAACGGCATTTTCACACAATTCAGTTCCTAAGGCAAGTACTGCATCTCTCTGATTTTCAAGTTTTAGGAATTCTGGTTCATATGTGCTGCTAATCAGAACTTGAAAAAGTTTATATATGTTACAACACAAGGAAATCATTATAGAAGAAGGACACTTCAATCCCCCACGATTCAATTGGTTGAAATAGGAAAGGAGTTCTTTGGTTTCACACTGCAACAAAATTTCATCCTGTGTCTGCAACATTTCTTCACAGCCTGAACATTTTCCACTTTTTTGCAGCTTCTCAAGCACTGTTTTGCTGGTGTAGCTAGCAATACAGACCAAGACTTTCAAGTCTTCATCCATCATGGGAATGTTTGCTAGTTCCTCTAAAGCAGGTTCTAATTTATCCAAATTTTCATACTTTTGGTTTTTTATGCTGTAATTTACTTTTGCTGCAAAATCATTTAATGTAAATTCACCATGTTTAGTAGATCTGAGCTTTAGTAGACTTATTACTTTCAGTTTCCTCTCAGATTCCAAGATTTGCTCAACTGAAACATTATATGTGCAGCCACTTAGCCTTCTGTAAGCTCCAAATCTTGCTTCCAAAGCATCAGTTTATAATTTTGCTGTAAGAATATAGGACCAGTTATAAGTGTTAAAAATGTATCTGCATAACTGAACTGTTGCTGCAAGTGTGTGAGAGAAAGCAGTATATGTTTCATTGGTTAATTTTCCATGAGTAGGCAATGCATGCCAGATATCAAGAAATGTTTTCAAATTTTCAAGAAACACAAGTTTGGAGTCAGTAGGTCCAGTGATTGGGCTAGAATTATCATCTGATGTGTATTTGCCTTTCATGGGATGCTGTACATTAGAAACTGTCCACCATTTAATGATTAATTTCAAAAACTGAATAGTGCCATCAGAAATCTCAATCCCCTGACTTTTCAAAATTTCTAGTGCTGCCACATTTTTGGAATCAAAAACACTGAGAGCAAGGGTAACATTCTGTCTCTCAATAGAAGTTGGATATACTGCTTTTCTCACTAGCTTTGGGGCAAGTTTCAACAGTTTATTTTTCTCAGAATGAAACAGGTTCCTCAAATCTGAAAACTTTGCTTCACTGACAGTATATTCACATGCAGCATTCCCTTCATCACTGTGTAGAAAGGTATTGATGAAAGCAAATGTATCCTCAATATTTGGCATTATGAAGGATTCATTTTTTGCATTCAACCAGTTATTTCTGATACACTTAAGCAAGTGCACATTGTCAAACAGAAGAAAGAGAAATTTGGATGGAGCGACTGGATTTGTAATACACGGCTGTAAAGTGCCACCACACATAAGCTGATACATTTTTCTATTAGTGCTATGGTTATCTGTTACCAGGCATATAACATCATACTGCAGCTCATGCATTAACTTTAATACATCAATTGTCATTTTCAGTAGAGTATCAGAATTAACATTTTTTACAGGAAAGAGAGCTATCACTTCTTTATAATGAGAATGTAAAGATGATGCCATGAAAACCTGCATTGTACCTGCTCTTGTAGTATCTGAAGTATTCTCAGCAACACCAAGTATCTTTCCTGCCTTATAAGAGAATTTTGAATTAACATAAACTTCATCTAGCATCACTGAAATTACCTTGTCGCTTCCCTGAAGAAATTTATTTTTTTCCCTCAAAAAAGCAACCTGTGATGGACCAATACAAGGTTTATTTGGACCCATTTTGCATAGAAAATGCCTTAAATAGACAGGATGAGGTAATGTTAATACATTTGTTTTTCTCAAGTGATGGTAGGCACCAGGAAATGAAAAGCAAATGGTTGCTGCCCATATCAAAAGCTCAGGAGAATATCTGCTTTGCTTTGTTATTGCGAGTTGTAATTGCTCCAAAACAAATTCTATTTTAGGTGCTATTTCAGCGTCAAAATCACTACCAGCTTTTAGTGCTTGTTTGAGAACGTTGACTAAAATTACAATCTTGTCAGTGGTGCCAGTAGAGTTATCTGTGAAACCATTTAGGTGACTCACCAGATTATCAAATTTCGTCCACTTGTCATATTTCAAGTTCTCTTCCTCCCCAGACTGTAGTATCCATTTCAAGGTTTCCGTAGGCAAACACACATTTTTGTGAAACACTTTTACTTCCAAGGAACTTGATATCTTGAAGCACACTGAAACTAATGGCACATCACTGACTGAATCATCCTTTAATTTAATGAAAGATACGTAGTCATCCTTTACTAAAATTGTAAATGGACAAACATTCCTTTTCTGCACTTCACTTTTAAAATGCTGAAAGTCAGGTATATTGTCATTTTGGCACCACTTACTGAAACTACATTCATCACGTTCCAGTAGCTGTTGAACACGATCTTCAGGATTATTCCTTTGCTTAGGAACTGGTACTGTGTGATATGAAGGTTGATTAGGAAAGATGGTTGGGATTGCATCATTTGTTAGTTTTGGTATTTTTCGTGGCACACGTATTGGTTCACTATTTTCCACAGAAAAAATGTCTTCCCTAACCACAAACTTAGGTTCAAAATGCTTAATGCACACCACAGCTTTATCGTTCACTTCAAAATTATCTCTATGAATTAGTTTCATCCATTTGTTCCTCAATGCTGTTTCCTTGGGAAACTTAAATGTTGAGGTATCGTATGTTTTGCCGTAATTGGATTTACATCCTGGTACACAACAACTACGACCCATCGCAAGAACAGTTTACACTTGAAATTATGCCGAACTTACTACTGAATATAGAAAATAAATACTAGCGTAGCACTTTTGACGACATTCACAGCATATAGCATAAATAACAGCTAGTAATAAATGCATTCGCTTCTCCTGAACGTCACGTATACAATGTTACACACACGCGTTATGGAAACACAAGCACGCTGGTTTGTTTCCCCCACGATTGCCGCCATATTGTCAACTATCGATATCTGCCTTAAGGTCTGATTTATTGTAGGTGGTCTTGGATGGCTAGAGGACAAATGTAAGGATGTAGAGGCTTATCTCACTAGGGGTAAGATAGATACTGCCTACAGGAAAATTAAAGAGACCTTTGGAGAAAAGAGAGCCACTTGTATGAATATCAAGAGCTCAGATGGAAACCCAGTTCTAAGCAAAGAAGGGAAAGCAGAAAGGTGGAAAGAGTATATAGAGGGTCTATACAAGGACGATGAACTTGAGGACAATATTATGGAAATGGAAGAGGATGTAGATGAAGATGAAATGGGAGATACAATACTGCGCGAAGAGTTTGACAGAGCACTAAAAGACCCGAGTCGAAACAAGGCCCCGAGAGTAGACAACATTCCATTAGAACTACTGACGGCCTTGGGAGAGCCAGTCCTGACAAAACTCTACCATCTGGTGAGCAAGATTTATGACACAGTCGAAATACCCTCAGACTTCAAGAAGAACATAATAATTCCAATCCCAAAGAAAGCAGGTGTTGACAGATGTGAAAATTACCGAACTATCAGTTTAATAAGTCACAGCTGCAAAATACTAACACGGATTCTTTACAGACAAATGGCAAAACTGGTAGAAGCCGACCTCGGCGAGGATCAGTTTGGATTCCGCAGAAATGTTGGAACACATGAGGCAATACTGACCCTACGACTTATCTAATACTCTCTTTCAAATTCTGAAGGTGGCAGGGGTAAAATACAGGGAGCGAAAAGCTATTTACAATTTGTACAGAAACCAGATGGCAGTTATAAGAGTCGAGGGACATGAAAGGGAAGCAGTGGTTGGGAAGGGAGTGAGACAGGGTTGTAGCCTCTCTCCGACACTATTCAATCTGTATATTGAGCAAGCAGTAAAGGAAACAAAAGAAAAGTTCGGAGTAGGTATTAAAATCCATGGAGAAGAAATAAAAACTTTGAGGTTCGCCGATGACATTGTAATTCTGTCAGAGACAGCAAAGGACTTGGAAGAGCAGTTGAACGGAATGGACAGTGTCTTCAAAGGAGGATATAAGATGAACATCAACAAAAGCAAAACAAGGATAATGGAATGTAGTCGAATTAAGACGGGTGATGCTGAGGGAATCAGATTAGGAAATGAGACACTTAAAGTAGTAAAGGAGTTTTGCTATTTGGGGAGCAAAATAACTGATGATGGTCGAAGTAGAGAGGATATAAAATGTAGACTGGCAATGGCAAGGAAAGCATTTCTAAAGAAGAGAAATTTGTTAACATCGAGCATAGGTTTAAGTGTCAGGAAGTCGTTTCTGAAACTATTTGTGTGTAGTGTAGCCATGTATGGAAGTGAAACATGGACGATAACTAGTTTGGACAAGAAGAGAATAGAAGCTTTCGAAATGTGGTGCTACAGAAGAATGCTGAAGATTAGATGCGTAGATCTCATAACTGATGAGGAAGTATTGAATAGGATTGGGGAGAAGAGAAGTTTGTGGCACAACTTGACTAGAAGAAGGGATTGGTTGGTAGGACACGTTCTGAGGCATCAAGGGATCACCAGTTTAGTATTGGAGGGCAGCGTGGAGGGTAAAAATCGTAGAGGGAGGCCAAGAGATGAATACACTAAGCAGATTCAAAGGGATGTAGGTTGCAGTAGGTACTGGGAGATGAAGAAGCTTTCACAGGATAGAGTAGCATGGAGAGCCGCATCAAACCAGTCTCAGGACTGAAGACCACAACAACAACAAAGTGTGGGCCATTCCGACACTAACTTCGATTTCCTGGACAAATTTTCTTACTGACTTGTATGGACTCATGGACATTTTATAAGACAAAACACTAGGATCCAGAATGAAATTTTCACTCTGCAGCGGAGTGTGCGCTGATATGAAACTTCCTGGCAGATTAAAACTGTGTGCCCGACCGAGAGTCGAACTCGGGACCTTTGCCTTTCGCGGGCAAGTGCTCTACCAACTGAGCTACCGAAGCACAACTCACGTCCGGTACTCACAGCTCTACTTCTGCCAGTATCTCGTCTCCTACCTTCCAAACTTTACAGAAGCTCTCCTGCGAACCTTGCAGAACTAGCACTCCTGAAAGAAAGGATATTGCGGAGACATGGCTTAGCCACAGCCTGGGGGATGTTTCCAGAATGAAATTTTCACTCTGCAGTGGAGTGTGTGCTGATATGAAACTTTCAAAACACTAGGATGTCCACTTCTCAGTAAATCTGTCACTGAACCCGTACTTCAAAATTTGTTAGTCAAATTTCGCACAGTATCGTGATGTGGGAGTGTTGTCTCCAGGAAAACTGAATTAAATGTTTGACAAACTGGAACTGTGTATTTACCAACAGCTTTGAACACTTGTTCGACTAAAAACACACGTTCTTCAATGGTTAGCATTTTAACACTGACAAAAACGAAACAAATAAACAAAGGAACTAAACTTAAACGTTCACATGACACCTAACGACACACACCAATGATACTATTGATGCTGACTGAGATAAACATAACAGTGGAATGTTGGGAGAGTCCATCTGAAGGGAAGTAACCCAGGCAGGCGAACAATCATACGGAATGCACAGATAACAATCATACAGCACTGCGGAGAGACTTTTTGAACACCCTGTAGTTCATAATCTTGGTTGGGGGATTTAGAAGATTCATCATGGCACAGAAAACTACACCTGCAGTAGCACCCTTACAAATTGTACACACGACATAAACAAATCTAATGTTGTATTTGCAGATTTTGCTACCATTTTCTTCATTTGGAGTTACTGCAACAATGTTGCAAATGGTGTTCATGTATGAACACTTACCACACTTCAGTTCCATTTCACTGGCATGCCCTATGTGACTTTTTATATACAGTTCCAGACCAACTTCACTAAACTGAATACATCTTACACAGTTTGCAACAATCCCATTGAGAACTGACATATCAAATATTTCATTCACATCCAATTCGCCCATAAAATGTTCATACTTTTCACTAACTGAACCAAGCTTCCTCTGCAAAGTACTTTCTTTCTCACTTTCATTGCAATGGGCAGGTGTACCAGCAAGGTTAGGTTCACACGCTTGGCTATCATATTTATTGTTAACGGTAATGACACCTACCTTTGTCTTTCCAACATTTCTCCTTTTCTTAAAAGCCTTCTGAGGATCTCTCGTCACTTTACATTTACCCATGATTACCTTTCAATACAACACAGACTTCAATGAACAGAATTCACTATGAATATTTTCAGAGTAAATAAGCATGAAATACACGGCAATTGAGCAAGCAATACATCTCTAACTGTCACAGATTAGCCACAACACTTATTTTGTAACACTTATTTTCTCTGACACAACTAAAATGTTCATTATGAGCATGTAGATTCAGGAATACAAAATTTGATAGCAATTTAACAGAGCCACAGTGGGTCATACCCATGCAGAACATATTTCAAAAATATTTTAAAAATAGTTGCAGTCTTCTGAACTGAATAAATTATATCTCAATTGGAAGGGGAAAGTCTGTAGCTTTTTAAAATGCAAAAAAGCAAAAATTGAACATTTCATAATTTTGAATCTTTCCAGAGCCCCTTAATGAATTGCTTGTTCACATGAACAATAAACATTGCAGTACAAATGGCTGGGTTAACATCATACTAGCTGGATATATAAACACTGACCCCAGCTAGCTTTCGGAAGAAATCCTCACACACACACACACACACACACACACACACACACACACAAACAAACACAAACACACACGTGTGCACCTACGTTGTGCTGACTTGACGCACAATGCTGGGAATGCAATTTCACAGGCTGGTTGGGATTAGAGGTTGTGTTAAGTGGGGTGGATAGAGGGAGAAAGAGGTGGGAAGCAGGAGGATAAGCAGCTGGTGGCCTGGACGAAGGCAGAAGGTGTGTAGGAAAGAAATGAGGGAAATGGCAGTGGTGGGTGCATGGGCCAGATATACAACACATGGAGCCACTGAGTTGATGCAGTGCATTGTGAAGATGACATGGAGGCCTGGATTGGGAGAGGGTGATGGGATAGAGTAAGGGGAAACTTTTGGGTAGAGTGTGGGGACACTGTGTTAGTGGAGATTGAGGCCATTCCTCGACAACATCTACATCTTCTCTCCCATGCACTTTACCTGGTCTTCTTCAACCAAATGTGCCAACTTCCTGGATGTTGATATCCAACTCTCCGATGGCTCTAGCCATATCTCTGCCCATGTGATACCCACAGACCATCAACAATATCTGAATTTTGACAGTTATCACTCCCATATAATCTGGCCAACATGGACAGCTTATCTGGACTGATGAGAATTCCCTTACCCAGTATGATGAAGATTTCACAAGAAGTCTTCACTGACAGGTCCCCCCCCCCCCCTCCCCCAAACAGATTTTCCAGCCATATTCTCATACACCCATAATACTCTCACCATCCCCAAGAGTCAGCTGCAAAGAAGCCCCCCCCCCCCCCCCTCAAAACACCTGATGTAACCCTTGAATAGAGCAAATGAACCATGTCCAGAGCTTCGATTACTTATCATAATGCCCAAAAATGAGAGACATCATACCCATGATCCTTCTCACCCCTCCTAAAGTGGTATTCTGTTGCCCACTCAACCTACACAACATCCTGGTCCATTCCTAAGGCACTCCCACTTCCAAAGCTTGTCGTGTGGGCCATATCCCATGAAAGACCCAGCTGCCTGATTCACACATTCAACAAGTCCAACTCCAGTCCTGTCACAGTTTTATTCTATCCCATCAGAGGCAGGGCCACCTGTGAAGGCAGCCACGTCATTTACCAGATCTCCTATAATTTCAACACACCAACCAACCAGCTATTCATCAGAGTGAATGGCCACCACATCTAGCTTTCCACCAGAGTGGCCATCACCAAATGGTAGACAACAACAGAGTTGATCACCCAGTGGCACAACATGCTGCTGAACACAAAATTCTCAAGTTCAATGGCTGCTTCACAGCCTTTCCCCCAGGATCAGATTTTAGGAACGATGTAGATGAGAGTTATACTTGCAACACATCCTTCAGTTCCGAACATTCCTGGCCTCAACCTCAGCTACGTATTCTGAAAGCTAGCCAAGTTTTCATTCTGGTTGTAGGTCTGTCAATCGTTCAGCATTTCTGCTGTTTGGTGAGAGGTCTCATTTACTCCTAAAGTATTTACATTCTCCCAGAACTTCCCTTACTATATTATTTTCATTTTCCTGATAAATGAACCCCCTACAAAGGCCAACAGAAGCAAATCATGCATTGACAACATTATAATGAACATATCTCACTTTATGTGTAATACATCAGTCTGAAGCTTGTCGTTTCCGACAAACCATTCTTTTCAGGCACTGAAAGAAGATGAAAATTATTATGTTAGCAGGAGGGGGAGGGAATACATATAAAAAAGGCACTAATGATGACAACATTGAAAATCTCAACAGTAAACTAAAAAAAGGACAGAAGTTAATTCATATCTTGACTTGTTCCATATATTTGAAGGTTCTACTGAACATAATGAACAAAAGATTGAATAAGAAACTAATTGACATTAACTTTGCTAGTATGCTTCAAAGTTTACAAATATAAGTTAGAGTATGAAGCATTCTGCTAGTAAAGAAAGAATGGCATCTTTTGCATGTATGCTATTAAGCTTATCTTTGTGAACCATTGCAACAGCACATTTTTGCATATATTTTGATACTCGTTACCTGAAAGCACTTTGCTATATACCTCAGGTACAGAGTATGTTCACATTACCTTTTAGCATCAACATGGATTCATGATTACAGAAACAAAACAGTCAAATGATGAACTCAGATATAATTTAAATAAAACAATTGTGTCTAATGGAAGATAAAATTGAATTATAATTTTGGCTGATTATGAGTAAACTGAGTCATAATTACAACTGGCTAAAAGTGGCAAAATGAGTGGGTCATTCACATACCTGGTATGTTTCACATGCATAATCAATGCTTACTTCCAATAGATTAAGTTTTGAAAGTAATTTCACAGCTGATTCTCCTCCAAGAGATTTGGCCCACAAGAAAGCCACTTGATTCCTGGCTTGGACACCACCATGATTTTTTGCTACCTAAATTAGAATGTTATGATTACACTGATGTACAGGCTTACAGATCTTAACAAAAGGAAATCCACAATTGTACATACATACAAATAAAATGATTCATCACAAATCTTGGCATCTCTTTCAGCTGAAACAGAAAATTAAAGCATTGGAACCAAAGGGCGTACTAGATATGTTCACTATGTTTTAACCACAAAATCCAACTGACGTATGTCATACGTTCTTCAGTTCCGACTTATTTATTTGTGATTTATACACGTGTTTTACATTTGTAAGTGGTGAGACTAATTGTTTGGCTTGTCGAAACGGCATTGTTAATGGCTAGTGCATGCCAGTCTCTTGTGAGTGGTACTAGTGTTACATGAACTGCGCACGTGCTCGGAATATTGTCGAAGGTTGTTTTCTTCTATGTCGGCTGCCATGTTGTGCTATTGTGTGCATCCTTCCCATATGTAATAACATATAAGTAGTGAATATGGCTAACAGACATCACTTGCCAAACTTAGAGATTGAACAACTCTTGAACAATGGTTCACAACTTGAGGATCTTTTGGATGACATCGGCAATTTTTCAGAAGATAACAATGACTCACGTGAACTGGAGAGCGAAAGCTGTGCTGCTGATAGAAACGATGGTAGTGAGTATGAAGAAGCTAATGCACAAATTTCTATTAGTCAGGTTTGTCATTCAGTTCAACAGCCTGCCCTTCATAATGAATGGTGTCATTTTGATGCACTCACTAATTACCTATGTTTGAAGAAATGAGTGGAATTCAGGTTCCTGTCAACATATTGTCAACAGAACTGGACTATTAGTTGCAATTTTTTGATCACTGCATGATTCTAAAAGTAAAATCAAAGACAAATATATATGCTACTGATACTATTTCTGAACTTCGTCGTCAGAACAGAATCAAACCAAAATCTTTATGGAAGAAATGGAGAGAACTGAGGATACATGAAGTATATCCATTTTTTGCAATCATTTTGCATATGTGTGTTGTACAGAAACCTAAACTTAGGGATTATTGATCTGAAGAACCTGTGCTTGTTCCATCATTTGCTTCTCAGCTAATGTCACAAGACAGATTTTTTGCCATATTCAGGATGCTGCATGTGAACAATAATGCACTATGGATACCTGAACAAGAACCAGGCTATGACACTCTGCATAAAATAAGACCTTTTAGGGACTTTTTCACAGAAAGATGCAGAAAAGTCTTTTATCCATCACTAGATCTGACTGAATGAAGCAATATGTCCTTTTGAAGGGAGAACTGGATTCCACATTTATATGAAAGGCAAACCAAAGAAATATGGGATAAAACTTGTTGTTGTAAGTGATGCTCAAACAGGTTACATGCTGAAGTTTATACTGGTGGAAAGGGAAATGTTGACAATTCTGTCAAATCCCTGCTGCTGAGGCTATGTTCCTCTTACGTGGGAAAAGGACATGTGATATACATGGACATATTTTATACAAATCCTGCAGTTCTTGAAGAACTATGGGAAAGAAATACATTGGGAGCTGGAACTATGATGAAGAAAAGGATAGGTTTGCCCAGAGACCTAATAAATCAAAAACTAAAGAAAGGAGAAATGGCATTTCATCTCAAAGGACAACTTTTCTTGTGTAATTCTTAATGCTTCCCGGCAATCTGTTGACATCTTGGATATTCAGGAATCCAGCGAGATGTTCGCGTCGTTCTCGCATGATATTTCAACAGCGTGCCTCGCTGTCTTCTTCAGGTGCTACCTGAGACTGGTCCTTGGGTCGATCGAGTCCAGTATTTATGCCTGGGAGGAGCTGGGCGTTCCCTAATTAATTTTTTATAGTATGCGCGTACTACAGGTGAGGAATTTTTTGAGTTACATACTTCATGAAGTAGTCTTTTCTTCTGGCCTGAAACCCTTATTCCCTTTGTGATCCAGCTGTTTGTTCTAGAGTTTCCCCGTATGGTTAATGTTTTCAGTGGAAATGCAAGTTCAAAGAAATGGGTTAATGTATCAATGAAAGTGTTGAATTTTTCATTTATATCGTTCATTTTGTACACTCCTAGCCATTTTTCTTGTTGTTGAAGTAGTTCACATTATGCTGATTATAACTTTGATATGCTGTTCTGAAAGACATGTTGTTAAAAATACTGCCTTGTACTTTTATGCTTAATATTTGAGCAAGATGATCACTAAAACCTGCAATGAAAATTTTTAGTGAGGTGTTGTGTAAACTCTTCTTGACTAGAAACTGATCAAGAGCTGTTTGGCAAGTTTATGATACTCGGGTAGCTGCTTTTACTTCAGCCTTTAAATTGTAGGACATTGCAAGGTTCAAAATGGTCTCCCTATTTCCACTATTTGTGAGGAAGTCAATATTGAAGTCACCACAGATTATCAATTCACAATCCATTTTATTTACTTTATTTAGCAATGACTCCATTTAGTTTAAGAAAAGTTCAAAATTCCCGGATGGTGATCAGTAAACTGTAGCAATAACCAGGTTGAACTGAGTAATTTTTATAGCTGCAATTTCATAATCCTTTTCGACATTTGCCCTAGTTAAGTCAGGTAGTGTAATAAAATCTACATTATCCTTTGTGTAAATTGCTACCCCACCCTGCTTGCTGTTTTTCCTGCAGTAGTAAGCAGCCAAGACAAATTTGTTTATTTTCGTATTCTGGATTAATTCTGGGTTAACTCAGTGTTCAAAAATGCATAACACTGAGATATCATTAAGTTCTTGAGTTAATAGAACGTTAATTTCATTGATCTTATTATGCAGGGATTGCACATTATGGTGATACATTTTTAGTTCGGGCGATTTCACTATTTGGTAATTGGGAATCATATTTACAGCATCACATACCTCTAGTTTAAATTAGGAACGTCAGCAGTGTTGTATTTTCGTTCTTGTTTCTTGTTTATTTTGTTTTCCTCGCTGTTGGAAGGATGTTCAGGAAGCTGATAAATTGTTCTATCCCTTACAAATCTTTCTTTAATTATTTCACTAACATGATCACAAACAAATCTTTGCCCTTCATAGTTCAAATGCATTCCATGCTTTGTGTGCAGATTTCGATGCAGCTTGCTTATATCCAGTACATCGCACTTAGCGTATTGAGAACATAGTTTCCTTATTTTAATGTTTGTTTTCTGAATTTCTTTGTTTACACACGAACTATAAATCAGATCAAGCCTATGAGGAAGTGTGGCAACTACTGTGTTTCTGCATTTATAAGTTTGTAAAAAATTCTGTAGCGTTTTCACGCAAAACCTCTGCTTCATTTTTTGCCACATCGTTTGAACCCATAATAAAGACGATAAAGTCATTTTCTTGCATTAATTTCATCTGAGAGTTAATGTCTACAACATTTTTACATACCACTCCCGGTTTCACTACACTAGTCACTGCTAAGTCGCGATTTTTCTCACGGAGCATGCTGGATAGATTCCTGCCATGACTGTCTGGTAATAATATCTATTGAAGATATAAATAAAATCACAAGCAATGACTCTGCTGCAGGGGTTTCAGATGATTCAGTAAACGGTTTGACCAAACCACTATATGTCCTCCACAATATATTCCTACATCAAGTGCAGCAAAGACATTGCAGCCACACATTGGCCATGAGGCTGTTGATTTATTTATTTATTTATTTAGCCATCCATGGACATTTTAAAATGTATGGATGTTGTCAGTTGTGTACATTAATACATTTATACAGTTTGTTGTTACATGTAGTTACATGTTGTGACATATACATTATTTACAACCATTTTTGCTCCTTACCAAAATAGACCTTTGGAGAAAAGAGAACCATTTGAATGAATATCAAGAGCTAAGATAGAAACCCAGTTCTAAGCAAAGAAAGAAAAGCAGTAAGGTGGAAGGAGTACATAGAGGGTCCATACAAGGGCGATGTACTTGAAGACAACATTATGGAAATGGAATAGCATGTAGCTGAAGATGAAATGAGAAATATGATACTGCGTGAAGAGTTTGACAGAGCACTGAAAGACCTGAGTCGAAACAAGGCCCCGGGAGTAGACAACATTCCATTAGAACTACTGACAGCCTTGGGAGAGCCAGTCCTGACAAAACTCTACCATCTGGTGAGCAAGATGTATGAGACAGGTGAAATTCCCTCAGACTTCAAGAAGAATATAATAATTCCAATCCCAAAGAAAGGAGGTGTTCACAGATGTGAAAATTGCCGAAATATCAGTTTAATAAGTCACAGCTGCAAAATACTAACGCAAATTCTTTACAGACGAATAGAAAAACTGGTAGAAACCGACCTCAGGAAAGATCAGTTTGGATTCCGTAGAAATGTTGGAACACGTGAGGCAATACTGACCCTACGACTTATCTTAGACGAAAGATTAAGGAAAGGCAAACATACATTTCTAGCATTTATAGACTTAGAGAAAGCTTTTGACAATGTTGACTGGAATACTCTCTTTCAAATTCTGAAGGTGGCAGTGGTAAAATACAGGGAGTGAAAAGCTATTTACAATTTGTACAGAAACCAGATGGCAGTTATAAGAGTCGAGGGACATGAAAGGGAAGCAGTGGTTGGGAAGGGAGTGAGACAGGGTTGTAGCCTCTCTCCGACACTATTCAATCTGTATATTGAGCAAGCAGTAAAGGAAACAAAAGAAAAGTTTGGAGTAGGTATTAAAATCCATAGAGAAGAAATAAAAACTTTGAGGTTCGCCGATGACATTGTAATTCTGTCAGAGACAGCAAAGGGCTTGGAAGAGCAGTTGAACGGAATAGACAGTGTCTTGAAAGGAGGATATGAGATGAACATCAACAAAAGCAAAACGAGGTAATGGAATGTAGTCTAATTAAGTCGGGTGATGCTGAGGGAGTTAGATTAGGAAATGAGACACTTAAAGTAGTAAAGGAGTTTTGCTATTTGGGGAGCAAAATAACTGATGATGGTCGAAGTAGAGAGGATATAAAATGTAGACTGGCAATGGCAAGGAAAGCGTTTCTGAAGAATAGAAATTTGTTAACATCGAGTATAGATTTAAGTGTCAGGAAGTCGTTTCTGAAAGTATTTGTATGGAGTGTAGCCATGTATGGAAGTGAAACATGGACGATAAATAGTTTAGACAAGAAGAGAATAGAAGCTTTCGAAATGTGGTGCTACAGAAGTATGCTGAAGATTAGATGGGTAGATCACATAACTAATGAGGAGGTATTGAACAGAATTGGAGAGAAGAGGAGTTTGTGGCACAACTTGACTAGAAGAAGGGATCGGTTGGTAGGGCATGTTCTGAGGCACCAAGGGATCACCAATTTAGTATTGGAGGGCAGCGTGGAGGGTAAAAATTGTAGAGGGAGACCAAGAGATGAATACACTAAGCAGATTCAGAAGGATGTAGGCTGCAGTAGGTACTGGGGGATGAAGAAGCTTGTACAGGATAGAGTAGCTTGGAGAGCTGCATCAAACCAGTCTCAGGACTGAAGACCACAACAACAACAACATCAATATTGTGAAACAAAAGCTGTTTACAATCATTTAGTACTATGGAATTCACTTATAGTGTAAAAGCAGTGTTCCTGCAAAAACAATTTAAGATTTTTTCTAAAGCAGTACATGTTATCTGCTTCTTTCATTTTCTGCAGCAGTTTACTATACAGTTTTACACCTTTATACAAAAAGCTATTTTGAGTCTTATGTTTATTCTTCCTGTCTAAGTGAAGACAGTGACTTGTTCTTGTACTATAGTTATGAAAACTGCTATTTGTGCTATAATTTTCTATATTTTTCTTGATGTACACCTTGGTTTGGAATATAAATTCACAAGGAACAGTTAGAATTTCTAACATTTTGAAAAGTTCTCTGCAGTGGGCCCGCTTACTGCTATTTGTTATAATTCTTACGGCTCTCTTTTGCATTTTAAATACCGTTTGTAAATTCTGAGCACTGTTTCCGCAGAAAATAATACCATAACTGATTACTGAATGAACATAACTAAAGTATACAGTTCTCAAACATTCACTACTGCATGCAGATACAAGGACTCTAAGTGCATAACATATTGTGGATACCTTTTTCGAGAATTTCATAGCATGTTCATTCCACTTCATTTGGCTGCCAATGTGCAACCCTGAGAATTTTGTTGCAGGTACATCATCTATGTAGATGTTATCTAGTTTTAAATTTAAGGGTCTCTGTTATATTGTATTTGTTTGCTTTACGTTGAGAGTTACTTTGTTTTCCTGAGACCATTTGTGAACATCCCTCAACACTTCAGTGGAATTTTCCAACATTTGTGCTGGTGTCTTACTGGTGATTACTATGTCGCTGTCATCCGCAAACAGTATCTTCTCTCCATGGCTGATATGTTGCGGGAAATCATTTATATACACCAGAAATAATACAGGGCCTAGTACACTTCCTTGAGGGACCCCAACATTGACATATTGTGGATCAGATATATGTTTCTCAATGTACTTTGATCCACTGGAGACATGTGTGATCTCTGCAGACTGTACTCTGTTTTCTAGATATGAATGAAACCATTTGATGGCCATAATATAAGGCTTTTCAGACTGCATTTTGGGGAACCTGTAGAATAAGCCAAAAATTATTAAGACTAGAGAAAAAGACAAATTGATTATTGATGAGAATAGACCAAAGACCACTATCCAAGCACCTTTTCAGAGAAGAAAAAATCCTGTCGTATCCCTACACTTTTACAGGGTGTTTCACAATTCATGTTACAGACATCAGAGGTTGTAGAAGGGACTTAATAGATCGAGTTTCACATAGGAAGCCACGTGCAGAAACAGTCTGTTTCCATGTTACAAAGGCAAAAATATGTACAGATATCACCCCTATTTACTGTGATATTACAACAGCTGTTCAATATGATGATCACCAAGTTCGGTGCACACAGTGTATATGTGCAGTAAGTTCGCATAAACTATGTTCAGTGTGCATGGTGAATGGTTAACCACTTCTGCCACAGTCATGATCAATTCAACCAGATCTTCCTCTGACTGAACTGGGGTCTTGTAAATAAGATCCTTCATGTGGCCCCACAAGCAGAAGGCCAAAGGGCTTAAATCTGGGGATCTTGATGGCCAAGCATGTGGTCTACCTTGATCAATCCCTATGTCCCTGTAGACTACGTTCAGATGGTTTCGCACACGAACTGCAGCAAAATGTACTGCTGCACCAGCGTGCCGAAACCACAAGTCTTGTTGACTGTCCAACAGCACATCTTACAAAAACTCCATTAGCAATTGTTGCAGGAATGTCAAGTACCTGGCACCCATTATGTGGGAGGAAGGATGTATGGCCCAATCACACGACCATCGCAGATAACTCACCAGACATTGATACCGAAGGTGAGCTGAAATCTTCATGTACACATGGCTTTGGGGTTTTCTTGATCCCAAATCTGGCTCTTTTGAGAATTCACGGTATCTTCCCTGTTGAAATGCACTTCATCGATGAACAAAATTCGCCTTGGAAACTGAGGAAAATTCACACAATGGTGTAAAGATCATTTACACAAGTTGAGATGCGGCACAAAATCTGCTGGAGGCATGAAATGCACTTCATCGATGAACAAAATTCGCCTTGGAAACTGAGGAAAATTCACACAATGGTGTAAAGATCATTTACACAAGTTGAGATGCGGCACAAAATCTGCTGGAGGCATAATGTGTGCTTTCTGCGGGTGACATGGGTGGAGTTGCTGTTCACACAGAACATGCTGACAGGCGAGTGAGACACATGCAAGTCACATGCAATGGATCGAGTACACACCGATGGGTTTTCTTCAACATGATGAAGCATTTCATCTTCCAATACGACAGTGCACTGTCTTATTGGCACATCACAGTTTACTCTAGGTCTCACAAATTTCCCCACCTTCCTGCAGCCATTGTTCTACTCTGGTAAACATGGGATGAGATGGAGTCAAACAATTTGGAAAGTTCTTGTGGTACAGATGTTAATCCTCCCTTCCACAATGGTGAGCTTCACTGAAAATTAACAATATATCAGTGTGCTCTGCAAATATGTACTCAGGTGTCCTGTTACTGCAGTACTAGTCACTGTAATGTCAAGTGATGCATCACCACAAAGTATGAAAACAAGACAGATGGAAACAGAGGATATCAGATGACATCACGTCATCATACCATTCACAAATGTGGGTAGCCTACCATAAAAGGTAGCGCATAATTGAGTAGCTTTTGTTTCCCTTGTAAGATGGAAACAACCCGTTTCTGGACATGGGTTTGTGTAGAAAACTTGATAGACTAAGTCCCCTCTACAAGCTCTACAAGTGTGCAACATGAATTGTGAAACACACCATATATCAGAAAAAAAAAATTATTACAAATGAAAATCTGAACTGTAGTTATCCTTGTATTTCCTGTAAAGAATATGTGTACAACTACTGTACAAGAAAAAACAACTGATCTACAAGTGAAGCAGACAATTTCAGTACTACTTCAAAAATGTACACTCCATCCTATCATTAAACTTTATAAAGCATTATAATGTACAAGGGCAGATACAAATCATCAGTACAGGAGTGCCTTGTTGAGCACTTCTTCCCTACTGTGAGGGAGAATCTGGACAAGAAATATGTAAGACTCATTAATGTTATTTTGTAAAATGTGATCAATAATGCAATGCTATTTCTTATTGAAAATATTGTGTTTTGGGTATGAAATCAGTATAATGCTCATGGGCAGGTCCAATTTTTACCGTACACAGAACAATACTAAAGTTATAAGATCATCAAATAAATAAACCATGGCATGCTGCAGCTTCATCCCCTGAATTAAACTTCAATGGCTGGCAGTAGTTCGTGTCATCTGGTCACCATGCTGATCTTCTGATCTTTCAATTATTACTGTAATCCTGAGAGCTCCTCTCCCCTGCCCCACAAATAAAAAACCCACAATAGCAGGATTAGAGCCTGGGTCCTCCACCTTATACTCATCCATGAAAGCAGGCATTTATGCATTTTGTATTAGCTAGTATACTAAAATTCTTACAAACTAAATAAAAATCTAATTAAATGAAGCACATACCCGAAAAGCATCATCCCACATTCCAGCATTACGATACATGTTAACAGCGCTCTTCCATTCTCCTGCAGATATGTAGTGTTGTTCAGAACTTTTAAAGGCACCTTCACCTTCAAGCTGCTGTGCCAAATGCAGGTGCGTGGTTTGCACAAGGTCAGGATGATGCTGTGTGACTAAACGCATCATCTAAAACATGGAAGATAATCACTTTTTAAGTGATAATGTTCTTAGACGCTACAAGACAGCAAAAAAAATAAAATAGTCCATAAAACAGCTGCACCCCCCCCCCCCTCTCTCTCTCTCTCAAGCGCACGTGCACACACACACACACATATATATTTTACAAACGATTTTTAGTGCTTGTTTCTTCTCCCCAAGCAGACGGCAGTATTTAAGCATGAGGAAAGTATTTTGTATTCTTGAATATCGTCAACATCAGACCATCACCATAGTCCAGTGTCATTTTGAGGGAACAAATCTCTCTAGCCCTAAGGAATCAACTACAAAAGGCAGCAGGGAACTGAACGTATCTCATATCACGTTATGTCAGTGAGTTATAAAGGCACCTGAGTTTCCAGTCACATCATTCACACCTGTGTCAAGCTCTAACAGGTAATGACGAAAACCTATGTTCAAATTTTAGCATTGCTCTGCAAGAATGTCTGGAAAGAGAACAATTTTCATGACAGACTTATGTTCAGCAATGAAGCAACTTTTCATATGAACAGAAAGGTGAATAAACAAAACACTTTTTCACACCAAAAGTTGTAAGTGACACACAACACATTTCACACAGAAATACTGAAGGTATGACAGCAATAAATTGTCCATTATAATTTGGATGTAATTAAAATATTA